>NC_060149.1:943654842-944320263 GCF_021461385.2 Schistocerca piceifrons
CACAAGGCCCGACTTAAGTAAAATCGTAGAAAGTGAGAGTGTCAGTCCTCTTGTGACTTAAGTCGACATTGTGCATTTTGTATTAAATTTGGATGCAATATCTGTGTTTCATCGGTCAATAAGAAAGTTCAATGTATACAGTAAACCTGAAGTGAAGCATCGGAATCTAAAACTGGACTCACAGGAGAGGTTCAAATCGTAGAAAGTGAGAGTGTCAGTCCTCTTTTACTTAAGTCGGGCTTGTGCCTTTTTTGTTAAATTCGGATGCAAATGCTGTGTTTCATCTTCAATCAGTAGGTGCAAGGTTATACAGTAAAACCTGAAGTTGAAGCGATCGGAATCTAAAACTGGACTCACAGGAGAGTGTTCAAATCGTAGTAGGTGAGAGTGGTCAGTCCTCTCGTACTTAAGTCGGCAATGTGCTTTTTGTATTAAATTCGGATACAATTTCTGTGTTTCATCGTCAATAAGAAAGGTTCAAGGTACACAGTAAACCCTGAAGTGAAGCATCGAAATCAAAAACTGGACTCACAGGAGAGGTTCAAATCGTAGACAGGTGAGAAGTGTCAGTTCCTCTTGTCCTTAAGTCGGCAATGCTGCCTTTTGTATTAAATTCGGATGCAATGTCTGTGTATCATCGTTAATAAGAAGGTGCAAGGTATAAAGTAAACCTGAAGTGAAGCATCGGAATCCATAACAGGACTCACAGGAGAGGTTCAAATAATAGAATGTGAGAGTGTCAGTCCTCTTTTACTAAAGTCGGCACTGTGCCTTTTACTTTTGTATTAAATTCGGGATGCAATTTCTGTTTTCATCGTCAATAAGAAGGTGCAAGGTATACAGTAAACTTGAAGTGAAGCATCGAAATCTGAAACTGGAATCACAGGAGATTTTCAAATCATAGAAAGAGAGAAGTTCAGTCCTCTTTGTACTTAAGTCGGCATTGTGCCTTTTGTATTACAGTTCGGATGCAAACTCTGTGTTTCATCGTCTATAAGAACGTCCAAGGGATACAGTAAACCCAAAGTGAAGCATCGGAATCTAAAACTCGACTCACAGGAGAGGCTCCAAATCATAGATAGTGAGAGTGTCAGTCCTCTTGTACTTAGGTCGGCTTTGTGCTTTATCTATTGAATTGGGATGCAATTTCTGTGTTTCATCGTCAATAAGAAGGTCCAAGGGATACAGTAACCTGAAGTGAAGCATCGGAATCTAAAACTGGTCTCACAGGAGAGGTTCACATCATAGAAGAGTTAGAGTGTCAGTCCTCTTGTACTTAAGTCGGAATTGTGGCCTTTTGTATTGAATTCGGATGCAATTTCTGTGTTTCATCGTCAATAAGAAGGTCCAAGGTAATACAGTAAACCTGAAGTGAAAGCATCGGAATCTAAAACTGGACTCACAGGAGAGGTTTCAAATCATAGAAAGTGAGAGTGTCAGTCCTCTTGTACTTAAGTCGGCATTGTGCCTTTTGTATTGAAATTGAGATGCAATTTCTGTGTTTTATCGTCAATAAGAAGGTCCAAGGGATACAGTAAACCTGAAGTGAAGCATCGGAATCTAAAACTGGACTCACAGGAGGGTTCAAATCATAGAAAGTTAGAGAGTCAGTCCTCTTGTACTTGTGTCGGCATTGTGCATTTTGTATTAAATTCGGATGCATCTTTCTGTCTTTCATCGTCAATAGAAGGTGCCAAGGTATACAGTAAACGTGACGTGAAGCATCGGAATCTAAAACTGGACTCACAGGAGAGGTTCAAATCGTAGAAAGTGAGAGTGTCAGTCCTCTTGTACTTAAGTCGGCATTGTGCCTTTTGTATTCAATTCAGATGCAATTTCTGTGTTTTCTCGTCAATAAGAAGGTCCAAGGTATACAGTAAACCTGAAGTGAAGCATCGGAACCTAAAACTGGACTCACAGGAGAGGTTCAAATTGTAGAAGGTGAGAGTGTCAGTCCTCTTGTACTTAAGTCGGCATTGTGCCTTTTGTAATCAATTCGGATGCAATTTCTGTGTTTCTTCGTCAATAAGAAGGTGCCAAGGTATACAGTAAACCTGAAGTGAAGCATCGGAATCTAAAACTGGACTCACTGGAGAGGTTCAAATCGTAGAATGTGAGAGTGTCAGTCCTCTTGTACTTAAGTCGGCATAGTGCCTTTTGTATTCAATTCGGATGCAATTTCTGTGTTTAATCGTCAATAAGAAGGTGCAAGGTATACAGTAAACCTGAAGTGAAGCATCGGATCTAAAACTGGACTCACAAGAGAGGTTCAAATCGTAGAAAGTGAGAGTATCAGTCCTCTTGTACTTAAATCGGCATTGTGCCTTTTGTACTGAATTCGGATGCAATTTCTGTTTTTCATCGTCAATAAGAAGGTGCAAGGTATACAGTAAACCTGAAGTGAAGCTATGGAATCTAAAACTGGACTCACAGGAGAATTTCAAATCATAGTAAGGGAGACTGTCACCCTCTTGTACTTAAGTCGGCTTTGTGCCTTTGGTATTAAATTCGGATGCAATTTCTGTGTTTCATCATCAATAAGAAGGTGCAAGGTATACAGTAAGATTGACGTGAAGCAACGGAATCTAAAACTGGACTCACAGGAGAGGTTCAAATCGTTGAATGTGAGTGTGTCAGTCCAATTGTACATAAGTCAACATTGTGCCCTTTGTATTAAATTCGGATGCAATTTCTGTGTTTAATCGTCAATAAGAAGATGCAAAGTATACAGTAAACCTGAAGTGCAGCATCGGATCTAAAACTGGACTCACAGGAGAGGTTCAAATCGTAGAAAGTGAGAGTGTCAGTCCTCTTGTACTTAAGTCGACATTGTGCATTTTGTATTGAATTCGGATGCAATATCTGTGTTTCATCGTCAATAAGAAAGTTCAAGGTATACAGTAAACCTGAAGTGAAGCATCTGAATCTAAACTGGACTCACAGGAGAGGTTCAAATTATAGAGAGTTAGAGTGTCAGTCCTCTTGTACTTAAGTCGGCATTGTGCCTTTTGTATTAAATTCGGATGCAAACTCTATGTTTCATCGTCTATAAGAAGGTCCAAGGGATACAGTAAACACGAAGTGAAGCATCGGAATCTAAAACTTGACTCTCAGCAGAGGTTCAAATCATAGAAAGTTGAAAGTGTCAGTCCTCTCTTACTTAAGTCGGGATTGTGCCTTTTGTATTAAATTCGGATGCAATTTCTGTGTTTCATCGTCAATAAGAAGATCCAAGTAATACAGTAAACCTGAAGTGAAACATCGGAATCTAAAACTGGACTCACAGGAGATTTTCAAATCATAGAAAGTGAGAGTGTTAGTCCTCTTGTACTAAAGTCCGCATTGTGCCTTTTGTATTAAATTCTGATGCAATTTCTGTATATCATCGTCAATATAAAGGTGCAAGGTATACAGCAGATCTGAAGTGAAGCATCGGAATCAAAACTGGACTCACAGGAGAGGTTCAAATCATAGAAAGTTAGAGTGTCAGTCCTCTTGTACTTAAGTCGGCATTGTGCCTTTTGTATTAAATTGAGATGCAATTTCTGTGTTTTATCGTCAATAAGAAAATCCAAGGGATACAGTAAACCTGAAGTGAAGCATCGGAATCTAAAACTGGACTCACAGGAGGGGTTCAAATCATAGAAAGTTAGAAAGTCAGTCCTCTTGTACTTGTGTCGGCATTGTGCATTTTGTATTAAATTCGGATGCATCTTATGTCTTTCATCGTCAATAGGAAGGTGCAAGGTATACAGTAATCGTGACGTGAAGCATCGGAATCTAAAACTGGACTCACAGGAGAGGTTCAAATCGTAGAAAGTGAGAGTGTCAATCCTCTTGTACTTAAGTCGGCATTGTGCCTTTTGTATTCAAGTCGGATGCAATTACTGTGTTTCTTCGTCAATAAGAATGTCCAAGAGATACAGTAAACCTGAAGTGAAGCATCGGAACCTAAAACTGGACTCACTGGAGAGGTTCAAATCGTAGAAGGTGAGAGTGTCAGTCCTCTTGTACATAAGTCGGCATTCTGCCTTTTGTATTCAATTCGGATGCAATTACTAAGTTTAATCGTCAATAAGAAGGTGCAAAGTATACAGTAAACCAGAAGTGAAGCATTGGATCTAAAACTGGACTCACAAGAGAGGTTCAAATCGTAGAAAGTGAGAGTGTCAGTACTATTGTACCTAAGTGGGCATTGTGCCTTTTGTATTAAATTCGGATGCAATTTCTGTGTTTCATCGTCAATAAGAAGGTGCAAGGGATACATTAAACCAGAAGTGATGCATCGGAGTCTAAAACTGGACTCACAGGAGAAGTACAAATCTTAAATAATAGAGTGTCAGTCCTCTTGTACTTAAGGCGGCATTCTGCCTTTTGAATTTAATTCCGATGCAATTTCTGTGTTTCATCATCAAAAAGAACGTGCAAGGTATACAGTAAACCTGAAGTGAAGCATCGTAATCTAAAACTGGACTCACAGGACAGGTTCAAATCACAGAATGAGAGTGTGTCATTCCTGTTTTACTTAAGTCGGCATCGTGCCTTTTGTATTAAATTCGGATGCAATTTCTGTGTTTCATCGTCAATAAGAAGATCCAAGGGATACTTTAAACCAGAAGTGAAGCATCGGAATCAAAAACTGGACTCACAGGAGAGGTTCAAATCGTAGTAAGCTAGAGTGTCAGTCCAGTTGTACTTAAGTCGGCATTGTGCCGTTTGTATTAAATTCGGATGCAATTTCTGTGCTTCATCGTCAATAAGAAAGTCCAAGGGATACAGTTAACCTGAAGTGAAGGATCGGAATCTGAAACTGGAATCACATGAGATTTTCAAATCATAGAAAGAGAGAGTGTCATTCCACTTGTACTTAAGTCGGCATTGTGCCTTTTGTATTAAATTCGGATGCAAACTCTTTGTTTCATCGTCTATAAGAAGGTCCAAGGGATACAGTAAACCCGAAGTGAAGCATCGGAATCTAAAACTTGACTCACAGGAGAGGCTCAAATCATAGAAAGTGAGAGTGTCAGTCCTCTTGTACTTAGGTCGGCTTTGTGCTTTTTCTATTGAATTGGGATGCAATTTCTGTGTTTCATCGTCAATAAGAAGGTCCAAGGGATACAGTAAACCTGAAGTGAAGCATCGGAATCTAAAACTGGACTCACAGGAGAGGTTCACATTAAAGAAAGTGAGAGTGTCAGTCCTCTTGTACTGAGGTCGGCATTGTGCCTTTTGTATTGATTTCGGATGCAATTTCTGTGTTTCATCGGCAATAAGAAGGTCCAAGGGATACAGTAAACCTGAAGTGAAGCATCGGAATCTAAAACTGGACTCACAGGAGAGGTTCACATCATAGAAAGTGAGTGTCAGTCCTCTTTTACTTAAGTCGGCATTGGGCCTTTTGTATTAAATTCGGACGCAATTTCTGTGTTTCATCGTCAATAAAGTCCAAGGTATACAGTAAACCTGAAGAGAAGCATCGGAATCTAAAACTGGACTCTCAGGAGAGGTTCAAATCATAGAAAGTGAGAGTGTCAGTCCTCTTGTACTTAAGTCGGCATTGTGCCTTTTGTATTAAATTCGGATGCAAACTCTGTGTTTCATCGTCTATAAGAAGGTCCAAGGGATACAGTAAACCCAAAGTGAAGCATCGGAATCTAAAACTTGACTCTCAGGAGAGGCTCAAATCATAGAAAGTGAGAGTGTCAGTCCTCTTGTACTTAGGTCGACTTTGTGCCTTTTCTATTGAATTGGGATGCAATTTCTGTGTTTCATCGGCAATAAGAAGGTCCAAGGAATACAGTAAACCTGAAGAGAAGAATCGGAATCTAAAACTGGACTCACAGGAGATTTTCAAATCATAGAAAGTGAGAGTGTCAGTCCTCTTGTACTAAAGTCGGCATTGTGCTTTTTGTATTAAATTCTGATGCAATTTCTGTATATCATCGTCAATATAAAGGTGCAAGGTATACAGCAGATCTGAAGTGAAGCATCGGAATCAAAACTGGACTCACAGGAGAGGTTCAAATCGTAGAAGGTGAGAGTGTCAGTCCTCTTGTACATAAGTCGGCATTGTGCCTTTTGTATTCAATTCGGATGCAATTACTGTGTTTAATCGTCAATAAGAAGGTGCAAAGTATACAGTAAACCAGAAGTGAAGCATCGGATCTATAACTGGACTCACAAGAGAGGTTCAAATCGTAGAATGTGAGAGTGTCAGTCCTCTTGTATATAAGGCGTCATTGTGCCTTTTGAATTTAATTCCGATGCAATTTCTGTGTTTCATCATCAAAAAGAACATGCAAGGTATACAGTAAACCTGAAGTGAAGCATCGTAATCTAAAACTGGACTCACAGGACAGGTTCAAATCACAGAAAGTGAGAGTGTCATTCCTGTTTTACTTAAGTCGGCATTGTGCCTTTTGTATTAAATTCGGATGCAATCTCTGTGTTTCATCGTCAATAAGAAGGTCCAAGGGATACTTTAAACCAGAAGTGAAGCATCGGAATCAAAAACTGGACTCACAGGAGAGGTTCAAATCGTAGAAAGCTAGAGTGTCAGTCCTGTTGTACTTAAGTCGGCATTGTGCCGTTTGTATTAAATTCGGATGCAATTTCTGTGTTTCATCGTCAATAAGAAAGTCCCAGGGATACAGTAAACCTGAAGTGAAGGATCGGAATCTGAAACTGGAATCACAGGAGATTTTCAAATCATAGAAAGAGAGAGTGTCAGTCCTCTTGTACTTAAGTCGGAATTGTGCCTTTTGTATTAAATTCGGATGCAAACTCTTTGTTTCATCGTCTATAAGTAGGTCCAAGAGATACAGTAAACCTGAAGTGAAGCATCGGAATCTAAAACTTGACTCACAGGAGAGGCTCAAATCATAGAAAGTGAGAGTGTCAGTCCTCTTGTACTTAGGTCGGCTTTGTGCTTTTTCTATTGAATTGGGATGCAATTTCTGTGTTTCATCGTCAATAAGAAGGTCCAAGGGATACAGTAAACCTGAAGTGAAGCATCGGAATCTAAAACTGGACTCACAGAAGAGGTTCACATCACAGAAAGTGAGAGTGTCAGTCCTCTTGTACTGAGGTCGGCATTGTGCGTTTTGTATTGAATTCGGATGCAATTTCTGTGTTTCATCGGCAATAAGAAGGTCCAAGGGATACAGTAAACCTGAAGTGAAGCATCGGAATCTAAAACTGGACTCACAGGAGAGGTTCACATCATAGAAAGTGAGTGTCAGTCCTCTTTTACTTAAGTCGGCATTGGGCCTTTTGTATTAAATTCGGACGCAATTTCTGTGTTTCATCGTCAATAAAGTCCAAGGTATACAGTAAACCTGAAGTGAAGCATCGGAATCTAAAACTGGACTCTCAGGAGAGGTTCAAATCATAGAAAGTGAGAGTGTCAGTCCTCTTGTACTTAAGTCGGCATTGTGCCTTTTGTATTCAATTCGGATGCAATTTCTGTGTTTCTTCGTCAATAAGAAGATCCAAGGGATACAGAAAACCTGAAGTGAAGCATCGGAATCTAAAACTGGACTCACAAGAGAGGTTCAAATCGTAGAAGGTGAGAGCGTCAGTCCTCTTGTACATAAGTCGGCATTGTGCCTTTTGTATTCAATTCGGATGCAATTACTGTGTTTAATCGTCAATAAGAAGGTGCAGAGTATACAGTAAACCTGAGGTGAAGCATCTGAATCTAAAACTGGACTCACAGGAGAGGTTCAAATCATAGAGAGTTAGAGTGTCAGTCCTCTTGTACTTAAGTCGGCATTGTGCCTTTTGTATTAAATTCGGATGCAAACTCTGTGTTTCATCGTCTATAAGAAGGTCCAAGGGATACAGTAAACCCGAAGTGAAGCATCGGAATCTGAAACTTGACTCTCAGGAGAGGCTCAAATCATAGAAAGTGAGAGTGTCAGTCCTCTTGTACTTAGGTCGACTTTGTGCCTTTTCTATTGAATTGGGATGCAATTTCTGTGTTTCATCGGCAATAAGAAGGTCCAAGGAATACAGTAAACCTGAAGAGAAGAATCGGAATCTAAAACTGGACTCACAGGAGAGGTTCACATCATAGAAAGTGAGAGTGTCAGTCCTCTTTTACTTAAGTCGGCATTGTGCCTTTTGTATTAAATTCGGACGCAATTTCTGTGTTTCAGCGTCAATAAGATTGTCCAAGGTATACAGTAAATCTGAAGTGAAGCATCGGAATCTAAAACAGGACTCTCAGGAGAGGTTCAAATCATAGAAAGTTGAGAGTGTCAGTCCTCTCTTACTTAATTCGGCACTGTGCCTTTTGTATTAATTTCGGACGCAATTTCTGTGTTTCATCGTCAATAAGAAGATCCAAGTAATACAGTAAACCTGAAGAGAAACATCGGAATCTAAAACTGGACTCACAGGAGATTTTCAAATCATAGAAAGTGAGAGTGTCAGTCCTCTTGTACTAAAGTCGGCATTGTGCTTTTTGTATTAAATTCTGATGCAATTTCTGTATATCATCGTCAATATAAAGGTGCTAGGTATACAGCAGATCTGAAGTGAAGCATCGGAATCAAAACTGGACTCACAGGAGAGGTTCAAATAATAGAAAGTTAGAGTGTCAGTCCTCTTGTACTTAAGTCGGCATTGTGCCTTTTGTATTAAATTCGGATGCAATTTCTGTGTTTCATCGTCAATAAGAAGGTGCAAAGTATACAGTAAACCAGAAGTGAAGCATCGGATCTAAAACTGGACTCACAAGAGAGGTTCAAATCGTAGAAAGTGAGAGTGTCAGTCCTCTTGTACTTAAATCGGCATTGTGCCCTTTGTACTGATTTCGGATGCAATTTCTGTTTTTCATCGTCAATAAGAATGTCCAAGGTATACAGTAAACCTGAAGTGAAGCATCGGAATCTATAACTGGACTCACAGGAGAGTTCCAAATCGTAGAAAGTGAGAGTGTCAGTCCTATTGTGCCTAAGTCGGCATTGTGCCTTTTGTATTAAATTCGGATGCAATTTCTGTGTTTCGTCGTCAATAAGAAGGTGCAAGGGATACATTAAACCAGAAGTGAAGCATCGGAGTCTAAAACTGGACTCACAGGAGAAGTTCAAATCTTAAATAGGTAGAGTGTCAGTCCACTTGTATATAAGGCGGCATTGTGCCTTTTGAATTTAATTCCGATGCAATTTCTGTGTTTCATCATCAAAAAGAACATGCAAGGTATACAGTAAACCTGAAGTGAAGCATCGTAATCTAAAACTGGACTCACAGGACAGGTTCAAATCACAGAAAGTGAGAGTGTCATTCCTGTTTTACTTAAGTCGGCAATGTGCCTTTTGTATTAAATTCGGATGCAATCTCTGTGTTTCATCGTCAATAAGAAGGTCCAAGGGATACTTTAAACCAGAATTGAAGCATCGGAATCAAAAACTGGACTCACAGGAGAGGTTCAAATCGTAGAAAGCTAGAGTGTCAGTCCTGTTGTACTTAAGTCGGCAATGTGCCGTTTGTATTAAATTCGGATGCAGTTTCTGTGTTTCATCGTCAATAAGAAAGTCCAAGGGATACAGTAAACCTGAAGTGAAGGATCGGAATCTGAAACTGGAATCACAGGAGATTTTCAAATCATAGAAGGAGAGAGTGTCAGTCCTCTTGTACTTAAGTCGGAATTGTGCCTTTTGTATTAAATTCGGATGCAAACTCTTTGTTTCATCGTCTATAAGTAGGACCAAGGGATACAGTAAACCTGAAGTGAAGCATCGGAATCTAAAACTTGACTCACAGGAGAGGCTCAAATCATAGAAAGTGAGAGTGTCAGTCCTCTTGTACTTAGGTCGGCTTTGTGCTTTTTCTATTGAATTGGGATGCAATTTCTGTGTTTCATCGTCAATAAGAAGGTCCAAGGGATACAGTAAACCTGAAGTGAAGCATCGGAATCTAAAACTGGACTCACAGAAGAGGTTCACATCACAGAAAGTGAGAGTGTCAGTCCTCTTGTACTGAGGTCGGCATTGTGCCTTTTGTATTGAATTCGGATGCAATTTCTGTGTTTCATCGGCAATAAGAAGGTCCAAGGGATACAGTAAACCTGAAGTGAAGCATCGGAATCTAAAACTGGACTCACAGGAGAGATTCACATCATAGAAAGTGAGTGTCCGTCCTCTTTAACTTAAGTCGGCATTGGGCCTTTTGTATTAAATTTGGACGCAATTTCTGTGTTTCATCGTCAATAAGAAAGTCCAAGGGATTCAGTAAACCTGAAGTAAGGATCGGAATCTAAAACTGGAATCACAGGAGATTTTCAAATCATAGAAACAGAGGGTGTCAGCCCTCTTTTACTTAAGTCGGCATTGTGCCTTTTACTATTGTATTAAATTCGGATGCAATTTCTGTTTTCATCGTCAATAAGAAGGTGCAAGGTATACAGTAAACCTGAAGTGCAGCATCGGAATCTAAAACTGGACTCACAGGAGAGGTTCAAATCGAAGAAAGTGAGAGTGTCAGTCCTCTTGTACTTAAGTCGGCATTGTGCCTTTTGTATTCAATTCGGATGCAATTTCTGTGTTTCTTCGTCAATAAGAAGGTCCAAGGGATACAGTAAACCTGAAGTGAAGCATCGGAATCTAAAACTGGACTCACAGGAGAGGTTCAAATCGTAGAAGGTGAGAGTGTCAGTCCTCTTGTACATAAGTCCGCATTGTGCCTTTTGTATTAAATTCGGATGCAATTTCTGTGTTCCATCGTCAATAAGAAGGTGCAAGGGGTACATTAAACCAGAAGTGAAGCATCGGAATCTAAAACTTGACTCACAGGAGAGGTTCAAATCATAGAAAGTGAGAGTGTCAGTCCTATTGAACTTTTGTCGGCTTTGTGCTTTTTCTATTGAATTGGGATGCAATTTCTGTGTTTCATCGTCAATAAGAAGGTCCAAGGGATTCAGTAAACCTGAAGTGAAGCATCGGAATCTAAAACTGGACTCACAGGAGAGGTTCACATCATAGAAAGTGAGAGTGTCAGTCCTCTTGTACTGAAGTCGGCATTGTGCCTTTTGTATTGAATTCGGATGCAAATTCTGTGTTTCATCGGCAATAAGAAGGTCCAAGGGATACAGTAAACCTGAAGTGAAGCATCGGAATCTAAAACTGGACTCGCAGGAGAGGTTCACATCATAGAAAGAGAGTGTCAGTCCTCTTTTACTTAAGTCGGCATTGTGCCTTTTGTATTAAATTCGGACGCAATTTCTGTGTTTCATCGTCAATAAGGTCCAAGGTATACAGTAAACCTGAAGCGAAGCATCGGAATCTAAAACTGGACTCTCAGGAGAGGTTCAAATCATAGAAAGTGAGAGTGTCAGTCCTCTTGTACTTAAGTCGGCATTGTACCTTTTGTATTCAATTCGGATGCAATTTCTGTGTTTCTTCGTCAATAAGAAGGTCCAAGGGATACAGTAAACCTGAAGTGAAGCTTCGGAATCTAAAACTGGACTCACAGGAGAGGTTCAAATCGTAGTAGGTGAGAGTGTCAGTCCTCTTGTACATAAGTCGGCATTGTGCCTATTGTATTCAATTCGGATGCAATTACTGTGTTTAATCGTCAATAAGAAAGTGCAAAGTATACAGTAAACCTGAATTCAAGCATCGGATCTTAAACTGGACTCATAAGAGAGGTTCTAATCGTAGAAAGTGAGAGTGTCAGTCCTCTTGTACTTAATTCGGCATTGTGCCTTTTGTACTGAATTCGGATGCAATTTCTGTTTTTCATCGTCAATAAGAAGGTGCAAGGTATACAGTAAACCTGAAGTGAAGCATCGGAATCTAAAACTGGACTCACATGAGAAGTTCAAATCATAGTAAGGGAGAGTTTCAGCCCTCTTGTACTTAAGTCGGCACTGTGCCTTTTGTTTTAAAGTCGGATGCAATTTCTGTGTTTCATCATCAAAAAGAAGGTGCAAGGTATACAGTAACCTTGACGTGAAGCATCGGAATCTATAACTGGACTCACAGGAGAGGTTCAAATCGTAGAAGGTGAGTGTGTCAGTCCACTTGTACATATGTCGGCATTGTGCCTTTTGTATTAAAGTCGGATGCAATTTCTGTGTTTAATCGTCAATAAGAAAGTGCAAAGGATACTGTAAACCTGAAGTGCAGCATCGGATCTAAAACTGGACTCACAGGAGAGGTTCAAATCGTAGAAAGTGAGAGTGTCAGTCCTCTTGTACTTAAGTCGACATTGTGCATTTTGTATTAAATTCGGATGCAATATCTGTGTTTCATCGCCAATAAGAAGGTTCAAGGTATACAGTAAACCTGAAGTGAAGCATCGGAATCTAAAAATGGACTCAAAGGAGAGGTTCTAATCGTTGAAAGTGAGAGTGTCAGTCCTCTTGTACTTAAATCGGCATTGTGCCTTTTGTACTGAATTCGGATGCAATTTCTGTGTTTCATCGTCAATAAGAAGGTGCAAGGTATACTGTAATCTTGACGTGAAGCATCGGAATCTAAAACTGGATTCACAGGAGAGGTTCAAATCGTAGAAACTGAGAGTGTCACTCCTCTTGTACTTAAGTCGGCAATGTGGCCTTTGTATTTAATTCGGATGCAATTTCTGTGTTTCATCGTCAATAAGAAGGTGCAAGGTATACAGTAAACCTGAAGTGAAGCATCGGATCTAAAATTGGACTCACAGGAGAGGTTCAAATCGTAGAAAGTGAGAGTGTCAGTCCTCTTGTACTTAAGTCGACATTGTGCATTTTGTATTAAATTCGGAAGCAATATCTGTGTTTCATCGTCAATAAGAAGGTTCAAGGTATACAGTAAACCTGAAGTGAAGCATCGGAATCTAAAAATGGACACAAAGAAGAGGTTCTAATCGTAGAAAGTGAGAGTGTCAGTCCTCTTGTACTTAAATCGGCATTGTGCCTTTTGTACTTAATTCGGATGCAATTTCTGTTTTTCGTCGTCAATAAGATGGTGCAAGGTGTACAGTAAACCTGAAGTGAAGCATCGTAATCTAAAACTGGACTCACAGGAGAGGTTCAAATCATAGAAAGTGAGAGTGTCAGGCCTCCTGCACTTAAGTCGGCATTGTGCCTTTTGTATTTAATTCGGATGCAATTTCTGTGTTTCATCGTCAATAAGAAGGTGCAAGGTATACAGTAAACCTGAAGTGAAGCATCGGAATCTAAAACTGGACTCACAGGAGAGGTTCAAATCGTAGAAAGTGAGAGTGTCAGTCCTCTTGTACTTAAGTCGGCTTGTGCCTTTTGTGTTAAATTCGGATGCAAATACTGTGTTTCATCTTCAATCAGTAAGTGCAAGGTATACAGTAAACCTGAAGTGATGCATCGGAATCTAACCTGGACTCACAGGAGAGGTTCAAATCGTAGAAAGTGAGAGGGTCAGTCCTCTTGTACTTAAGTGGGCTTGTGCCTTTTGTGTTAAATTCGGATGCAAATACTGTGTTTTATCTTCAATCAGAAGGTGGAAGGTATACAGTAAACCTGAAGTGAAGCATCGGAATCTAAAACTGGACTCACAGGAGAGGTCCAAATCGTAGAGAGTGAGAAAGTGAGTCCTCTTGTACTTAAGTCGGCATTATGCATTTTGTATTAAATTCGGATGCAATTTCTGTGTTTCATCGTCAAGAAGAAGGTGCAAGGTGTACTGTAAACCTGAAGTGAAGCATGGGAAACTATGACTGGACTCACAGGAGAGGATCAAATCGTAGAAATTGAGAGTGTCAGTCCTTTTGTACTTAAGTCGGCATTGTGCCTTTTGTATTAAACTCGGATGCAATTTCTGTTTTTCATCGTCAATAAGAAGGTGCAAGGTATACAGTAAACCTCAAGCGAAGCATCGGAATCTAAAACTGGACTCACAGGAGAGTTCCAAATCGTAGAAAGTGAGAGTGTCAGTCCTATTGTACCTAAGTCGGCATTGTGCCTTTGGTATTAATTTCGGATGCAATTTCTGTGTTTCATCGTCAATAAGAAGTTGCAAGGGATACATTAAACCAGAAGTGAAGCAGCGGAATCTAAAACTGGACTCACAGGAGAGGTTCAAATCTTAGATAGTTAGAGTGTCAGTCCTCCTGTACTTAACCCGGCATTGTGCCTTTTGAATTTAATTCCGATGCAATTTCTGTGTTTCATCATCAAAAAAAGGTGCAAGGTATACAGTAAACCTGAAGTGATGCATCGTAATCTAAAACTGGACTCACAAGACAGGTTCAAATCACAGAAAGTGAGAGTGTCATTCCTGTTTTACTTAAGTCGGCATTGTGCCTTTTGTATTAAATTCGGATGCAAACTCTGTGTTTCATCGTCTATAAGAAGGTCCAAGAGATACAGTAAACCCGAAGTGAAGCTTCGGAATCTAAAACTTGACTCACAGGAGAGGCTCAAATCATAGAAAGTGAGAGTGTCAGTCCTCTTGGACTTAGGTCGACTTTGTGCCTTTTCTATTGAATTGGGATGCAATTTCTGTGTTTCATCGGCAATAAGAAGGTCCAAGGGATACAGTAAACCTGAAGAGAAGAATCGGAATCTAAAACTGGACTCACAGGAGAGGTTCACATCATAAAAAGTGAGAGTGTCACTCCACTTTTACTTAAGTCGGCATTGTGCCTTTTGTATTAAATTTGGACGCAATTTCTGTGTTTCATCGTCAATAACATGGTCCAAGGTATACAGTAATCCTGAAGTGAAGCATCGGAATCTAAAACTGGACTCACAGGAGAGTTCCAAATCGTAGAAAGTGAGAGTGTCAGTCCTATTGTACCTAAGTCGGCATTGTGCCTTTTGTATTAAATTCGGATGCAATTTCTGTGTTTCATCGTCAATAAGAAGGTGCAAGGGATACATTAAACCAGAAGTGAAGCATCGGAGTCTAAAACTGGACTCACAGGAGAAGTTCAAATCTTAAATAGTTAGAGTGTCAGTCCTCTTGTACTTAGGTCGGCTTTGTGCTTTTTCTATTGAATTGGGATGCCATTTCTGTGTTTCATCGTCAATAAGAAGGTCCAAGGGGTACAGTAAACCTGAAGTGAAGCATCGGAATCTAAAACTGGACTCACAGAAGAGGTTCACATCACAGAAAGTGAGAGTGTCAGTCCTCTTGTACTGAGGTCGGCATTGCGCCTTTTGTATTGAATTCGGATGCAATTTCTGTGTTTCATCGGCAATAAGAAGGTCCAAGGGATACAGTAAACCTGAAGTGAAGCATCGGAATCTAAAACTGGACTCACAGGAGAGTTTCACATCATAGAAAGTGAGTGTCAGTGCTCTTTTACTTAAGTCGGCATTGGGCTTTTTGTAATAAATTCGGACGCAATTTCTGTGTTTCATCGTCAATAAAGTCCAAGGTATACAGTAAACCTGAAGTGAAGCATCGGAATCTAAAACTGGACTCTCAGGTGAGGTTCAAATCATAGAAAGTGAGAGTATCGTTCCTCTTGTACTTAAATCGGCATTGTGCCTTTTGTATTCAATTCGGATGCAATTTCTGTGTTTCTTCGTCAATAAGAAGATCCAAGGGATTCAGTAAACCTCAAGTGAAGCATCGGAATCTAAAACTGGACTCACAGGAGAGGTTCAAATCTTAGAAGGTGAGAGTGTCAGTCCTCTTGTACATAAGTCGGCATTGCGCCTTTTGTATTCAATTCGGATGCAATTACTGTGTATAATCGTCAATAAGAAGGTGCAAAGTATACAGTAAACCTGAAGAGAAGCATCGGATCTAAAACTGGACTCACAAGAGAGGTTCAAATCGTAGAAAGTGAGAGTGTCTGTCCTCTTGTACTTAAGTCGGCTTGTGCCTTTTGTGTTAAATTCGGATGAAAATACTGTGTTTCATCGTCAATAAGAAAGTTCAAGGTATACAGTAAACCCGAAGTGAAGCATTGAAATCTAAAACTGGACTAACAGGAGAGGTTCAAATCGTAGAGAGCGAGAAAGTGAGTCCTCTTGTACTTAAGTCGGCATTCTGCCTTTTGTATTAAATTCGGATGCAATTTCTGTGTTTCATCGTCAATAAGAAGGTCCTAGCGATACATTAAACCAGAAGTGAAGCATCGGAATCTAAAACTGGACTCACAGGAGAGGTTCAAATCGCAGAAAGTGAGAGTGTCAGTCCTCTTGTACTTAAATCGGCATTGTGCCTTTTGTATTAAATTCGGATGCAATTTCTGTGTTTCATCGCCAATAAGAAGGTGCAAGGTATACAGTAAACCTGAAGTGAAGCATGGAATCTAAAACTGGACTCACACAAGAAGTTCAAATCATAGAAAGTGAGAGTGTCAGTCCTCTTTTACTTAAGTCGGCATTGTGCCTTTTGTATTAAAGTCCGATGCAATTTCTGTTTTCATCGTCAATAAGAAGGTGCAAGGTATACAGTAAACCTGAAGTGAAGCATCGGAATCTAAAACTGGACTCACAGGAGGGGTTCAAATCATAGAAAGTTAGAAAGTCAGTCCTCTTGTACTTGTGCCGGCATTGTGCATTTTGTATTAAATTCGGATGCAATTTATGTCTTTCATCGTCAATAGGAAGGTGCAAGGTATACAGTAATCGTGACGTGAAGCATCGGAATCTAAAACTGGACTCACAGGAGAGGTTCAAATCGTAGAAAGTGAGAGTGTCAGTCCTCTTGTACTTAAGTCGGAATTGTGCCTTTTGTATTCAATTCGGATGCCATTTCTGTGTTTCTTCGTCAATAAGAAGGTCGAAGGGATACAGTAAACCTGAAGTGAAGCATCGGAATCTAAAACTGGACTCACAGGAGAGGTTCAAATCGTAGAAGGTGAGAGTGTCAGTCCTCTTGTACATAAGTCGGCATTGTGCCTTTTGTATTAAATTCGGATGCAATTTTTTGTGTTTCATCGTCTATAAGAAGGTGCAAGGGGTACATTAAAGCAGAAGTGAAGCATCGGAATCAAAAACTTGACTCACAGGAGAGGCTCAAATCATAGAAAGGGAGAGTGTCAGTCCTCTTGAACTTAGGTCGGCTTTGTGCTTTTTCTATTGAATTGGGATGCAATTTCTGTGTTTCATCGTCAGTAAGAAGGTCCAAGGGATTCAATAAACCTGAAGTGAAGCATCGGAATCTAAAACTGGACTCACAGGAGAGGTTCACATCATAGAAAGTGAGAGTGTCAGTCCTCTTGTACTGAGGTCAGCATTGTGCCTTTTGTATTGAATTCGGATGCAATTTCTGTGTTTCATCGGCAATAAGAAGGTCCAAGGGATACCGTAAACCTGAAGTGAAGCATCGGAATCTAAAACTGGACTCACAGGAGAGGTTCACATCATAGAAAGTGAGTGTCAGTCCTCTTTTACTTAAGTCGGCATTGTGCCTTTTGTATTAAATTCGGACGCAATTTCTGTGTTTCATCGTCAATAAGGTCCAAGGTATACAGTAAACCTGAAGTGAAGCATCGGAATCTAAAACTGGACTCTCAGGAGAGGTTCAAATCATAGAAAGTGAGAGTGTCAGTCCTCTTGTACTTAAGTCGGTATTGTACCTTTTGTATTCAATTCGGATGCAATTTCTGTGTTTCTTCGTCAATAAGAAGGTCCAAGGGATACAGTAAACCTGAAGTGAAGCATCGGAATCTAAAACTGGACTCACAGGAGAGGTTAAAATCATAGAAGGTGAGAGTGTCAGTCCTCTTGTACTTAAGTCGGCAATGTGTTTTTTGCATTAAATTCGGATACAATTTCTGTGTTTCATCCTCAATAAGAAAGTTCAAGGTACACAGTAAACCCGCAGTGAAGCATCGAAATCTAAAACTGGACTCACAGGAGAGGTTCAAATCGTAGAGAGTGAGAAAGTGAGTCCTCTTGAACTTAAGTCGGCATAGTGCATTTTGTATTAAATTCGGATGCAATTTCTGTGTTTCATCGTCAAGAAGAAGGTGCAAGGTATACAGTAAACCTGAAGTGAAGCATGGGAAACTATGACTGGACTCACAGGAGAGGATCAAATCG
Organism: Schistocerca piceifrons; assembly: GCF_021461385.2. Classification (NCBI taxonomy): domain Eukaryota; kingdom Metazoa; phylum Arthropoda; class Insecta; order Orthoptera; family Acrididae; genus Schistocerca; species Schistocerca piceifrons. Next base: position 943,672,811 of record NC_060149.1, read on the forward strand.
TAGAAATTGAGAGTGTCAGTCCTTTTGTACTTAAGTCGGCATTGTGCCTTTTGTATTAAATGCGGATGCAATTTCTGTGTTTCATCGTCAATAAGAAGGTGCAAGGTATACAGTAAACCTCAAGCGAAGCATCGGAATCTAAAACTGGACTCACAGGAGAGGTTCAAACCGTAGGAAGTGAGAGTGTCAGTCCACTTGTACTTAAGTCGGCATTGTGCCTTTTGTATTAAATTCGGATGCAATTTCTGTGTTTCATCGTCAATGAGAAGGTGCAAGGTATACAGTAAACCTGAAGTGAAGCATCGGAATCTATAACTGGACTCACAGGAGAGTTCCAAATCGTAGAAAGTGAGAGTGTCAGTCCTATTGTACCTAAGTCGGCATTGTGCCTTCTGTATTAAATTCGGATGCAATTTCTGTGTTTCATCGTCGATAAGAAGGTGCAAGGGATACATTAAACCAGAAGTGAAGCATCGGAATCTAAAACTGGACTCACAGGAGAGGTTCAAATCTTAGATAGTTAGAGTGTCAGTCCTCTTGTACTTAAGACGGCATTGTGCCTTTTGAATTTAATTCCGATGCAATTTCTGTGTTTCATCATCAAAAAAAGGTGCAAGGTATACAGTGAACCTGAAGTGATGCATCGTAATCTAAAACTGGACTCACAAGACAGGTTCAAATCACAGAAAGTGAGGGTGTCATTCCTGTTTTACTTAAGTCGGCATTGTGCCTTTTGTATTAAATTCGGATGCAAACTCTGTGTTTCATCGTCTATACGAAGGTCCAAGAGATACAGTAAACCCGAAGTGAAGCATCGGAATCTAAAACTTGACTCACAGGAGAGGCTCAAATCATAGAAAGTGAGAATGTCAGTCCTCTTGTACTTAGGTCGACTTTGTGCCTTTTCTATTGAATTGGGATGCAATTTCTGTGTTCCATCGGCAATAAGAAGGTACAGGGGATACAGTAACCCTGAAGAGAAGAATCGGAATCTAAAACTGGACTCACAGGAGAGGTTCACATCATAGAAAGTGAGAGTGTCAGTCCTCTTTTACTTAAGTCGGCATTGTGCCTTTTGTATCAAATTCGGACGCAATTTCTGTGTTTCATCGTGAATAAGATGGTCCAAGGTATACAGTAAACCTGAAGTGAAGCATCGGAATCTAAAACTGGACTCTCAGGAGAGGTTTATACCATAGAAAGTTGAGATTGTCAGTCCTCTGTTAAGTCGGCATTGTGCCTTTTGTATTAATTTCGGATGCAATTTCTGTGTTTCATTGTCAATAAGAAGATCCAAGTAATACAGTAAACCTGAAGTGAAACATCGGAATCTAAAACTGGACTCACAGGAGATTTTCAAATCATAGAAAGTGAGAGTGTCAGTCCTCTTGTACTAAAGTCGGCATTGTGCCTTTTGTATTAAATTCTGATGCAATTTCTGTATATCATCGTCAATATAAAGGTGCAAGGTATACAGTAAACCTGAAGTGAAGCATCGGAATCTAAAACTGGACTCACAGGAGGGGTACAAATCATAGAAAGTTTGAAAGTCAGTCCTCTTGTACTTATGTCGGCATTGTGCATTTTGTATTAAATTCGGATGCAATTTATGTCTTTCATCGTCAATAGGAAGGTGCAAGGTATACAGTAATCGTGACGTGAAGCTTCGGAATCTAAAACTGGACTCACAGGAGAGGTTCAAATCGTAGAAAGTGAGAGTGTCAGTCCTCTTGTACTTAAGTCGGAATTGTGCCTTTTGTATTCAATTCGGATGCCATTTCTGTGTTTCTTCGTCAATAAGAAGGTCCAAGGGATACAGTAAACCTGAAGTGAAGCATCGGAATCTAAAACTGGACTCACAGGAGAGGTTCAAATCGTAGAAGGTGAGAGTGTCAGTCCTCTTGTACATAAGTCGGCATTGTGCCTTTTGTATTAAATTCGGATGCAATTTTTTGTGTTTCATCGTCTATAAGAAGGTGCAAGGGGTACATTAAAGCAGAAGTGAAGCATCGGAATCAAAAACTTGACTCACAGGAGAGGCTCAAATCATAGAAAGGGAGAGTGTCAGTCCTCTTGAACTTAGGTCGGCTTTGTGCTTTTTCTATTGAATTGGGATGCAATTTCTGTGTTTCATCGTCAATAAGAAGGTCCAAGGGATTCAATAAACCTGAAGTGAAGCATCGGAATCTAAAACTGGACTCACAGGAGAGGTTCACATCATAGAAAGTGAGAGTGTCAGTCCTCTTGTACTGAGGTCGGCATTGTGCCTTTTGTATTGAATTCGGATGCAATTTCTGTGTTTCATCGGCAATAAGAAGGTCCAAGGGTTACCGTAAACCTGAAGTGAAGCATCGGAATCTAAAACTGGACTCACAGGAGAGGTTCACATCATAGAAAGTGAGTGTCAGTCCTCTTTTACTTAAGTCGGCATTGTGCCTTTTGTATTAAATTCGGACGCAATTTCTGTGTTTCATCGTCAATAAGGTCCAAGGTATACAGTAAACCTGAAGTGAAGCATCGGAATCTAAAACTGGACTCTCAGGAGAGGTTCAAATCATAGAAAGTGAGAGTGTCAGTCCTCTTGTACTTAAGTCGGCATTGTACCTTTTGTATTCAATTCGGATGCAATATCTGTGTTTCTTCGTCAATAAGAAGGTCCAAGGGATACTTTAAACCTGAAGTGAAGCATCGGAATCTAAAACTGGACTCACAGGAGAGGTTAAAATCATAGAAGGTGAGAGTGTCAGTCCTCTTGTACTTAAGTCGGCAATGTGTTTTTTGCATTAAATTCTGATACAATTTCTGTGATTCATCCTCAATAAGAAAGTTCAAGGTACACAGTAAACCCGCAGTGAAGCATCGAAATCTAAAACTGGACTCACAGGAGAGGTTCAAATCGTAGAGAGTGAGAAAGTGAGTCCTCTTGAACTTAAGTCGGCATTGTGCATTTTGTATTAAATTCGGATGCAATTTCTGTGTTTCATCGTCAAGAAGAAGGTGCAAGGTATACAGTAAACCTGAAGTGAAGCATGGGAAACTATGACTGGACTCACAGGAGAGGATCAAATCGTAGAAATTGAGAGTGTCAGTCCTTTTGTACTTAAGTCGGCGTTGTGCCTTTTGTATTAAATGCGGATGCAATTTCTGTGTTTCATCGTCAATAAGAAGGTGCAAGGTATACAGTAAACCTCAAGCGAAGCATCGGAATCTAAAACTGGACTCACAGGAGAGGTTCAAACCGTAGGAAGTGAGAGTGTCAGTCCACTTGTACTTAAGTCGGCATTGTGCCTTTTGTATTAAATTCGGATGCAATTTCTGTGTTTCATCGTCAATGAGAAGGTGCAAGGTATACAGTAAACCTGAAGTGAAGCATCGGAATCTATAACTGGACTCACAGGAGAGTTCCAAATCGTAGAAAGTGAGAGTGTCAGTCCTATTGTACCTAAGTCGGCATTGTGCCTTCTGTATTAAATTCGGATGCAATTTCTGTGTTTCATCGTCGATAAGAAGGTGCAAGGGATACATTAAACCAGAAGTGAAGCATCGGAATCTAAAACTGGACTCACAGGAGAGGTTCAAATCTTAGATAGTTAGAGTGTCAGTCCTCTTGTACTTAAGACGGCATTGTGCCTTTTGAATTTAATTCCGATGCAATTTCTGTGTTTCATCATCAAAAAAAGGTGCAAGGTATACAGTGAACCTGAAGTGATGCATCGTAATCTAAAACTGGACTCACAAGACAGGTTCAAATCACAGAAAGTGAGGGTGTCATTCCTGTTTTACTTAAGTCGGCATTGTGCCTTTTGTATTAAATTCGGATGCAAACTCTGTGTTTCATCGTCTATACGAAGGTCCAAGAGATACAGTAAACCCAAAGTGAAGCATCGGAATCTAAAACTTGACTCACAGGAGAGGCTCAAATCATAGAAAGTGAGAATGTCAGTCCTCTTGTACTTAGGTCGACTTTGTGCCTTTTCTATTGAATTGGGATGCAATTTCTGTGTTCCATCGGCAATAAGAAGGTACAAGGGATACAGTAAACCTGAAGAGAAGAATCGGAATCTAAAACTGGACTCACAGGAGAGGTTCACATCATAGAAAGTGAGAGTGTCAGTCCTCTTTTACTTAAGTCGGCATTGTGCCTTTTGTATCAAATTCGGACGCAATTTCTGTGTTTCATCGTGAATAAGATGGTCCAAGGTATACAGTAAACCTGAAGTGAAGCATCGGAATCTAAAACTGGACTCTCAGGAGAGGTTTATACCATAGAAAGTTGAGATTGTCAGTCCTCTGTTAAGTCGGCATTGTGCCTTTTGTATTAATTTCGGATGCAATTTCTGTGTTTCATTGTCAATAAGAAGATCCAAGTAATACAGTAAACCTGAAGTGAAACATCGGAATCTAAAACTGGACTCACAGGAGATTTTCAAATCATAGAAAGTGAGAGTGTCAGTCCTCTTGTACTAAAGTCGGCATTGTGCCTTTTGTATTAAATTCTGATGCAATTTCTGTATATCATCGTCAATATAAAGGTGCAAGGTATACAGTAAACCTGAAGTGAAGCATCGGAATCTAAAACTGGACTCACAGGAGGGGTACAAATCATAGAAAGTTTGAAAGTCAGTCCTCTTGTACTTATGTCGGCATTGTGCATTTTGTATTAAATTCGGATGCAATTTATGTCTTTCATCGTCAATAGGAAGGTGCAAGGTATACAGTAATCGTGACGTGAAGCTTCGGAATCTAAAACTGGACTCACAGGAGAGGTTCAAATCATAGAAAGTGAGAGTGTCAGTCCTCTTTTACTTAAGTCGGCATTGTGCCTTTTGTATTAAATTCGGACGCAATTTCTGTGTTTCATCGTCAATAAGATGGTCCAAGGTATACAGTAAACCTGAAGTGAAGCATCGGAATCTAAAACTGGAGTCTCAGGAGAGGTTCATACCGTAGAAAGTTGAGATTGTCAGTCCTCTCTTAAGTCGGCATTGAGCCTTTTGTATTCAATTCGGATGCAATTTCTGTGTTTCTTCGTCAATAAGAAGGTCCAAGGGATACAGTAAACCTGAAGTGAAGCATCGGAACCTGAAACTGGACTCACAGGAGAGGTTCAAATCGTAGAAAGTGAGAGTGTCAGTCCTCTTGTACTTAAATCGGCATTGTGCCCTTTGTACTGAATTCGGATGCAATTTCTGTTTTTCATCGTCAATAAGAATGTCCAAGGTATACAGTAAACCTGAAGTGAAGCATCGGAATCTATAACTGGACTCACAGGAGAGTTCCAAATAGTAGAAAGTGAGAGTGTCAGTCCTATTGTACCTAAATCGGTATTGTGCCTTTTGTATTAAATTCGGATGCAATTTCTGTGTTTCATCGTCAATAAGAAGGTGCAAGGGATACATTAAACCAGAAGTGAAGCATCGGAGTCTAAAACTGGACTCACAGGAGAAATTCAAATCTTATATAGTTAGAGTGCCAGTCCTCTTGTACTTATGGCGGCATTGTGCCTTTTGAATTTAATTCCGATGCATTTTCTGTGTTTCATCATCAAAAAGAAGGTGCAAGGTATACAGTAAACCTGAAGTGAAGCATCGTAATCTAAAACTGGACTCACAGGACAGGTTCAAATCACAGTAAGTTAGAGTGTCATTCCTGTTTTACTTAAGTCGGCATTGTGCCTTTTGTATTAAATTCGGATGCAATTTCTGTGTTTCATCGTCAATAAGAAGGTCCAAGGGATACTTTAAACCAGAAGTGAAGCATCGGAATCAAAAACTGGACTCACAGGAGAAGTTCAAATCATAGAAAGCTAGAGCGTCAGTCCTGTTGTACTTAAGTCGGCATTGTGCCGTTTGTATTAAATTCGGATGCAATTTCTGTGTTTCATCGTCAATAAGAAAGTCCGAGGGATACAGTAAACCTGAAGTGAAGGATCGGAATCTGAAACTGGAATCACAGGAGATTTTCAAATCATAGAAAGAGAGAGTGTCAGTCCTCTTCTACTTAAGTCGGCATTGTGCCTTTTGTATTAAATTCAGATGCAAACTCTGTGTTTCATCGTCTATAAGAAGGTCCAAGGGATACAGTAAGCCCGAAGTGAAGCATCAGAATCTAAAACTTGACTCACAGGAGAGGCTCAAATCATAGAAAGTGAGAGTGTCAGTCCTCTTGTACTTAGGTCGGCTTTGTGCTTTTTCTATTGAATTGGGATGCAATTTCTGAGTTTCATCGTCTATAAGAAGGTCCAAGGAATACAGTAAACCTGAAGTGAGGCATCGGAATCTAAAACTGGACTCACAGGAGAGGTTCACATCATAGAAAGTGAGAGTGTCAGTCCTCTTGTACTTATGTCGGCATTGTGCTTTTGTATTCAATTCGGATGCAATTTCTGTGTTTCTTCGTCAATAAGAAGGTCCAAGGGATACAGTAAACCTGAAGTGAAGCATCGGAATCTAAAACTGGACTCACAGGAGAGGTTCAAATCGTAGAAGGTGAGAGTGTCACTCCTCTTGTACATAAGTCGGCATTGTGCCTTTTGTATTCAATTCGGATGCAATTACTGTGTTTAATCGTCAATAAGAAGGTGCAAAGTATACAGTAAACCTGAAGTGAAGCATCGGATCTAAAACTGGACTCACAAGAGAGGTTCAAATCGTAGAAAGTGAGAGAGTCAGTCCTCTTGTACTTAAATCGGCATTGTGCCTTTTGTGCTGAATTCGGATGCAATTTCTGTTTTTCATCGTCAATAAGAGGGTTCAAGGTATACAGTAAACCTGAAGTGAAGCATCGGAATCTAAAAATGGATTCAAAGGAGAGGTTCTAATCGTTGAAAGTGAGAGTGTCAGTCCTCTTGTACTTAAATCGGCATTGTGCCTTTTGTACTGAATTCGGATGCAATTTCTGTGTTTCATCGTCAATAAGAAGGTGCGAGGTATACAGTAATCTTGACGTGAAGCATCGGAATCTAAAACTGGACTCACAGGAGAGGTTCAAATCGTAGAAAGTGAGAGTGTCAGTCCTCTTGTACTTAAGTCGGCTTGTGCCTTTTGTGTTAAATTCGGATGCAAATACTGTGTTTCATCTTCAATAAGAAGGTGCAAGGTATACAGTAAACCTGAAGTGAATCATCGGAATCTAAAACTGGACTCACAGGAGAGGTTCAAATCATAGAAAGTGAGAGTGTCAGTCCTCTTGTACTTAAGCCGGCAATGTGCCTTTTGTATTAATTTCGGATGCAATTTCTGTGTTTCATCGTCAATAAGAAAGTTCAAGGTATACGGTAAACCCGAAGTGAAGCATTGAAATCTAAAACTGGACGCACAGGAGAGGTTCAAATCGAAGAGAGTGAGAAAGTGAGTCCTCTTGTACTTAAGTCGGGATTCTGCCTTTTGTATTAAATTCGGATGCAATTTCTGTGTTTCATCGTCAAGAAGAAGGTGCAAGGTATACAGTAAACCTGAAGTGAAGCATGGGAATCTATGACTGGACTCACAGGAGAAGATCAAATCGTAGAAATTTAGAGTGTCAGTCCTTTTGTACTTAAGTCGGCATTGTGCCTTTTGTATTAAATTCGGATGCAATTTCTGTGTTTCATCGTCAATAAGAAGGTGCAAGGTATACAGTAAACCTCAAGTGAAGCATCGGAATCTAAAACTGGACTCACAGGAGAGGTTCAAACCGTAGGAAGTGAGAGTGTCATTCCACTTGTACTTAAGTCGGCATTGTGACTTTTGTATTAAATTCGGATGCAATTTCTGTGTTTCATCGTCAATAAGCAGGTGCAAGGTATACAGTAAACCTGAAGTGAAGCATCGTAATCTAAAACTGGACTCACAGGAGAGGTTCAAATCGTAGAAAGTGAGAGTGTCAGTCCTCTTGTACTTAAGTCGGCATTGTGCCTTTTGTATAAAATTCGGATGCAATTTCTGTGTTTCATCGTCAATAAGAAGTTGCAAGGTATACAGTAAACCTGAAGTGAAGCATCTGAATATAAAACTGGACTCACAGGAGATGTTCAAATCATAGAAAGTGAGGGTGTCAGTCCTCTTTTACTTAAGTCGGCATTGTGCCTTTTGTATTAAATTCGAATGCAATTTCTGTGTTTCATCGTCAATAAGAAGGTCCAAGGGATACAGTAAACCTGAAGTGAAGCATCGGTATCTAAAACTGGACTCACAGGAGAGGTTCAAATCATAGAAAGTGAGAGTGTCAGTCCTCTTGTATTTAAGTCGGCATTGTGCCTTTTGTATTAAATTCGGATGCAATCTCTGTGTTTCATCGTCAATAAGAAGGTCCCAGGGATACATTAAACCTGAAGTGAAGCATCGGAATCTAAAATTGGACTCACAGGAAAGGTTCAAATCATAGAAAGTGAGAGTGTCAATCCTCTTTTACTTAGGTCGGCATTGTGCCTTTTGTAATAAATTCGGATGCAATTTCTGTGTTTCATCGTCAATAAGTAGGTGCAAGGTATACAGTAATCTTGAAGTGAAGCATCGGAATCTAAAACTGGACTCACAGGAGACTTTCAAATCGTTGAAAGTGAAAGTGTCAGTCCTCTTGCACTTAAGTCGGCATTGTGCCTTTTGTATTAAAATCGGATGCAATTTCTGTCTTTCATCGTCAATTAAAAGTTGCAAGGTACACAGTAAACCTGAAGTGTTGCATCGGAATCTAAAACTGGACTCACAGGAGAGGTTCAAATCATAGAAAGTGACAGTGTCAGTCTGCTTGTACTTAAGTCGGCATTGTGCCTTTTGTAGTAAAATCGGATGCATTTTCTGTATTTCTTTGTCAATAAGAAGGTGCAAGGTATACTGTAATCTTGAAGTGAAGCATCGGAATCTAAAACCGCACTCACAGGAGAGGTTCAAATCATAAAAAGTGAGAGTGTCAGTCCTCTTGTACTTAAGTCGTGATTGTGCATTTTGTAATAAATTCCTATGCAATTTCTGTGTGTCATCGTCAATAAGAAGGTGCAAGGTATACAGTTATCTTGAAGTGAAGCATCGGAATCTAAAACTGGACTCACAGGAGAGGTTAAAATCGTAGAAAGTGAGAGTGTCAGTCCACTTGTACTTAAGTCGGCATTGTGCCTTTTGTATTAAATTCTGATGCAATATCTGTGTGACATCGTCAATAAGATGTGCAAGGTATAGAGTGATCTTAAAGTGAAGCACCAGAATCTAAAACTGGACTCACAGGAGAGGTTCAAATCATAGAAAGATAGTGTGTCAGTCCTCTTGTAATTGAGGCAGCATTGTGCCTTTTGTATTAAATTTGGATGCAATTTCTGTGTTTCATCGTCAATAAGAAGGTCCAAGGTATACAGTATACCTGAGGTGAAGCATCGGAATCTGAAACTGGACGCACAGGAGAGGTTCAAATCATAGATAGAGTGTCAGTCCAATTGTAATTAAGGCGGCATTGTGCCATTTGTATTAAATTCGGATGCAAACTCTGTGTTTCATCGTCAATAAGAAGGTCCAAGGGATACAGTTATCCTGAAGTGAATCATCGGAATCTAAAACTGGACTCACAGGAGAGGTCCCAATCATAGAAAAATGAGAGTGCCAGTCCTCTTGCACTTAAGTCGGCATTGTGCCTTTTGTATTAAATTCGGATGCAATTTCTGTGTTTCATCGTCAATAAGAGAATGCAAGGTATACAGTAATCTTGAAGTGAAGCATCGGAATCTAAATCTGGACTCACAGGAGAGTTTGAAATCGTAGAAAGTGAGAGTGTCGGTCCTCTTGTACTTAAGTCGGCATTGTGCTTTTGTAATTAATTCGGATGCAATTACTGTGCTTCATCGTCAATAAGAAGGTCCAAGGGATACAGTAAACCTGAAGCGAAGCATCGGAATCCAAAACTGGACTCACAGGAGAGGTTCAAATCATAGAAAATGAGAGGGGCAGTCCTCTTGTATTTCAGGCGTGTTTGTGCCTTTTGTATTAAATTCGGATGCAATCGCTCTGTTTCATCGTCAATAAGAAGCTCCAAGGGATACATTAAACCTGAAGTGAAGCATTGGAATCTAAAACTGGACTCACAGGAGAAGTTCATATCATAGAAAGTGAGAGTGTCAGTCCTCTTGTACTTAGGTCGGCATTGTGCCTTTTGTATTAAATTCGGATGCAATTTCTGTGTTTCATCGTCAATAAGAAGGTGCAAGGTATACAGTATTCTTGAAGTGAAGCATCGGAATCTATAACTGGACTCACAGGAGAGGTTCAAATCGTAGACAGTGAGAGTGTCAGTCCTCTTGTACTTATGTCGGCATTGTGCCTTTTGTATTATATTCGGATGCAATTTCTGTGTGACATCGTCAATAAGAAAGTACAAGGTATACAGTAATCTTAAAGTGAAGCATCGGAATCTAAAACTGGACTCACAGGAGAGGTTCATATCATAGAAAGTGAGAGTGTCAGTCCTCTTGTACATACGTCAGCATTGTGCCTTTTATATTAAATTCGGATGCAATTTCTGTGCTTCATCGTCAATTAGAAGGTGCAAGGTATACAGTAATCTTGAAGTGAAGCATTGGAATCTAAAACTGGACTCACAGGAGAGGTTCAAATCGTAGAAAGTGAGAGTGTCAGTGCTCTCGTACTTAAATCGGCATTGTGCCTTTTGTATTAAATTCGGATGCAATTTCTGTGTTTCATCGACAATAAGAAGGTGCAAGGTATACAGTAAACCTTAAGTGAAGCATCGGAATTTAAACTGGACTCACACGAGAGGTTCAAATCATAGAAAGTGAGAGTGTCAGTCCTCTTGTACTTAAGTCGGCATTGTGACTTTTGTATTAAATTCAGATGCAATTTCTGTGTTTCATCGTCAAGAAGAAGGTGCAAGTTATACAGTAAACCTGAAGTAAAACATGGGAAACTATGACTGGACTCACAGGAGAGGATCAAATCGTAGAAATTGAGAGTGTCAATCCTTTTGTGCTTAAGTCGGCATTGTGCCTTTTGTATTAAATTCGGATGCAATTTCTGTGTTTCATCGTCAATAAGAAGGTGCAAGGTGTACAGTAAACCTCAAGTGAAGCTTCGGAATCGAAAACTGGACTCACAGGAGAGGTTCAAACCGTAGGAAGTGAGAGTGTCAGTCCACTTGTACTTAAGTCGGCATTGTGCCTTCTGTATTAAATTCGGATGCAAAATCTGTGTTTCATCGTCAATAAGAAGGTGCAAGGTATACAGTAAACCTGAAGTGAAGCATCGGAATCTATAACTGAACTCACAGGAGAGTTCCAAATCGTAGAAAGTGAGAGTGTTAGTCCTATTGTACCTAAGTCGGCATTGTGCCTTTTGTATTAAAATCGGATGCAATTTCTGTTTCATCGTCAATAAGAAGGTGCAAGGTATACAGTAAACCTGAAGTGAAGCATCGGAATCTAGAACTGGACTCACAGGAGAGGTTCGAATCGTGGAAAGTGAAAGTGTCAGTCCTCTTGTACTTAAGTCGGCATTGTGCCTTTTGTATTAAATTCGGATGCAATTTCTGTGTTTCATCTTCAATAAGAATTGCAAGGTATACAGTAAACCTGAAGTGAAGCATCGGAATATAAAACTGGACTCACAGGAGATGTTCAAATCATAGAAAGTGAGAGTGTCAGTCCTCTTTTACTTAAGTCGGCAATTTGCCATTTGTATTAAATTCAGATGCAAACTATGTGTTTCATCGTCAATAAGAAGGTCCAAGGGATACAGTAAACCTGAAGTGAGGCATCGGAATCTAAAACTGGACTTGCAGGAAAGATTCTGATCATAGAAAGTGAGAGTGTCAGTCCTCTTGTATTTAAGTCGGCATTGTGCCTTTTGTATTAAATTCGGATGCAATCTCTGTGTTTCATCGTCAATAAGAAGGTCCAAGGGATACATTAAACCTGAAGTGAAGCATCGGAATCTAAAACTGGACTCACAGGAGAGGTTCAAATCGTAGAAAGTGAGAGTGTCAGTCCTCTTGTACTCAAGTCGGGATTGTGCCTTTTGTATTAAATTCGGATGCAATTTCTGTGTTTCATCGTCAATATGAAGGTGCAAGGTATACAGTAAAACTGAAGTGAAGAATCGGAATATAAAAGTGGACTCACAGGAGATGTTCAAATCATAGAAAGTGAGGGTGTCAGTCCTCTTTTACTTAAGTCGGCATTGTGCCTTTTGTATTAAATTCGGATGCAATTTCTGTGTTTCATCTTCAATAAGAATTGCAATGTATACAGTAAACCTGAAGTGAAGCATCGGAATATAAAACTGGACTCACAGGAGAGGTTCAAATCATAGAAAGTGAGAGTGTCAGTCCTCTTGTATTTAAGTCGGCATTGTGCCTTTTGTATTAAATTCTGATGTAATCTCAGTGTTTATTCGTCAATAAGAAGGTCCCAGGGATACATTAAACCCGAAGTGAAGCATCGGAATCTAAAACTGGACTCACAGGAGATGTTCAAATCATAGAAAAGGAGGGTGTCAGTCCTCTTTTACGTAAGTCGGCATTGTGCCTTTTGTATTAAATTCGAATGCAATTTCTGTGTTTCATCGTCAATAAGAAGGCCCCAGGGATACAGTAAACCTGAAGTGAAGCATCGGAATCTAAAACTGGACTCACAGGTGAGGTTCAAATCATAGAAAGTGAGAGTGTCAGTCCTCTTGTATTTAAGTCGGCATTGTGCCTTTTGTATTAAATTCTGATGCAATCTCTGTGTTTCATCGTCAATAAGAATGTCCCAGGGATACATTAAACCTGAAGTGAAGCATCGGAATCTAAAATTGGACTCACAGGAGAGGTTCAAATCGTAGAAAGTGAGAATGTCAGTCCACTTGTACATTAGCCGGCATTGTGCCTTTTGTATTAAATTCGGATGCTATTTCTGTGTTTCATCGTCAATAAGATGGTGCAAGGTATACAGTAATCTTGAAGTGAAGCATCGGAATCTAAAAGTGGACTCACAGGAGACTTTCAAATCGTTGAAAGTGAGAGTGTCAGTCCTCTTGCACTTAAGTCGGCATTGTGCCTTTTGTAGTAAAATCGGATGCATTTTCTGTGTTTCTTCGTCAAGAAGAAGGTGCAAGGTATACAGTAATCTTGAAGTGAGGCATCGGAATCTAAAACCGGACTCACAGGAAAGGTTCAAATCATAAAAAGTGAGAGTGTCAGTCCTCTTGTACTTAAGTCGGGATTGTGCATTTTGTATTAAATTCGTATGCATTTCTGTGTGTCATCGTCAATAAGAAGGTGCCAGGTATACAGTTATCTTGAAGTGAAGCATCGGAATCTAAAACTGGACTCACAGGAGAGGTTCAAATCGTAAAAAGTGAGAATGTCAGTCCACTTGTACTTAAGTCGGCATTGTGCCTTTTGTGTTAAAGTCGGATGCAATATCTGTGTGACATCGTCAATAAGATGGTCCAAGGGATACATTAAACCTGAAGTGAAGCATCGGAATCTAAAACTGGACTCACAGGAGAAGTTCAAATCTTAGTAAGGGAGAGTGTCAGCCCTCTTGTACTTAAGTCGGCATTGTGCCTTTTGTATTAAATTCGGATGCAATTTCTGTGTTTCATCATCAATAAGAAAGTGCAAGGTATACAGTAATCTTGACGTGAAGCTTCGGAATCTAAAACTGGACTTACAGGAGAGGTTCAAATCGTAGAAGGTGAGTGTGTCAGTCCACTTGTACATAAGTCGGCATTGTGCCTTTTGTATTAAATTCGGATGCAATTTCTGTGTTTAATCGTCAATAAGAAGGTGCAAAGTATACAGTAAACCTGAAGTGCAGCATCGGATCTAAAACTGGACTCACAGGAGAGGTTCAAATCGTAGAAAGTGAGAGTGTCAGACCTCTTGTACTTAAGTCGACATTGTGCATTTTGTATTAAATTCGGATGCAATATCTGTGTTTCATCGTCAATAAGAAGGTCCAAGGTATACAGTAAACCTGAAGTGAAGCATCGAAATCTAAAAAAGAAACTCAAAGGAGAGGTTCTAATCGTTGAAAGTGAGAGTGTCAGTCGTCTTGTACTTAAATCGGCATTGTGCCTTTTGTACTAAATTCGGATGCAATTTCTGTGTTTCATCGTCAATAAGAAGGTGCAAGGTATACAGTAATCTTGACGTGAAGCATCGGAATCTAAAACTGGACTCACAGGAGAGGTTCAAATCGTAGAAAGTGAGAGTGTCACTCCTCTTGTACTTAAGTCGGCAATGTGCCCTTTGTATTTAATTCGGATGCAATTTCTGTGTTTCATCGTCAATAAGAGGTGCAAGGTATACAGTAAACCTGAAGTGAAACATCGGAATCTAAAACTGGACTCACAGGAGAGGTTCAAATCGTAGAAAGTGAGAGTGTCAGTCCTCTTGTACTTAAGTCGGCTTGTGCCTTTTGTGGTAAATTCGGATGCAAATACTGTGTTCACCTTCAATAAGAAGGTGCAAGGTATACAGTAAACCTGAAGTGAAGCATCGGAATCTAAAACTGGGCTCACAGGAGGGGTTCAAATCATAGAAAGTGAGAGTGTCAGTCCTCTTGTACTTAAGCCTACAATGTGCCTTTTGTATTAAATTCGGATGCAATTTCTGTGATTCATCGTCAATAAGAAAGTTCAAGGTATACAGTAAACCGGAAGTGAAGCATTGAAATCTATAACTGGACTCACAGGAGAGGTTCAAATCGTAGAAAGTGAGAGTGTCAGTCCTCTTGTACTGAAGTCGGGATTGTGCCTTTTGTATTAAATTCGGATGCAATTTCTGTGTTTCATCGTCAATATGAAGCTGCAAGGTATACAGTAAACCTGAAGTGAAGAATCGGAATATAAAACTGGACTCACAGGAGATGTTCAAATCATAGAAAGTGAGGGTGTCAGTCCTCTTTTACTTAAGTCGGCATTGTGCATTTTGTATTAAATTCGAATGCAATTTCTGTGTTTCATCGTCAATAAGAAGGCCCATGGGATACAGTAAACCTGAAGTGAAGCATCGTAATCTAAAACTGGACTCACAGGAGAGGTTCAAATCATAGAAAGTGAGAGTGTCAGTCCTCTTGTATTTAAGTCGGCATTGTGCCTTTTGTATTAAATTCTGATGCAATCTCAGTGTTTCATCGTCAATAAGAAGGTCCCAGGGATACATTAAACCCGAAGTGAAGCATCGGAATCTAAAATTGGACTCACAGGAGAGGTTCTAATCGTTGAAAGTGAGAGTGTCAGTCCTCTTGTACTTAAATCGGCATTGTGCCTTTTGTACTGAATTCGGATGCAATTTCTGTGTTTCATCGTCAATAAGAAGGTGCAAGGTATACAGTAATCTTGACGTGAAGCATCGGAATCTAAAACTGGACTCACAGGAGAGGTTCAAATCGTAGGAAGTGAGAGTGTCACTCCTCTTGTACTTAAGACGGCAATGTGCCCTTTGCATTTAATTCGGATGCAATTTCTGTGTTTCATCGTCAATAAGAAGGTGCAAGGTATACAGTAAACCTGAAGTGAAACATCGGAATCTAAAACTGGACTCACAGGAGAGGTTCAAATCGTAGAAAGTGAGAATGTCAGTCCACTTGTACATAAGCCGGCATTGTGCCTTTTGTATTAAATTCGGATGCTATTTCTGTGTTTCATCTTCAATAAGATGGTGCAAGGTATACAGTAATCTTTAAGTGAAGCATCGGAATCTAAAACTGGACTCACAGGAGACTTTCAATTCGTTGAAAGTGAGAGTGTCAGTCCTCTTGCACTTAAGTCGGCATTGTGCCTTTTGTAGTAAAATCGTATGCATTTTCTGTGTTTCTTCGTCAATAAGAAGGTGCAAGGTATACAGTAATCTTGAAGTGAGGCATCGGAATCTAAAACCGGACTCACAGGATAGGTTCAAATCATAAAAAGTGAGAGTGTCAGTCGTCTTGTACTTAAGTCGGGATTGTGCATTTTGTATTAAATTCGTATGCAGTTCTGTGTGTCATCGTCAATAAGAAGGTGCAAGGTATACAGTTATCTTGAAGTGAAGCATCGGAATCTAAAACTGGACTCACAGGAGAGGTTCAAATCGTAGAAAGTGAGAATGTCAGTCCACTTGTACTTAAGTCGGCATTGTGCCTTTTGTATTAAATTCGGATGCAATATCTGTGTGACATCGTCAATAAGAAGGTGCAAGGTATACAGTGATCTTAAAGTGAAGCACCAGAATCTAAAACTGGACTCACAGGAGAGGTTCAAATCATAGAAAGTGAGAGTGTCAGTCCTCTTGTACTTAAGTCGGCATTGTGCCTTTAGTATTAAATTCGGATGCAATTTCTGTGTTTCATCGTCAATAAGAAGCTGCAAGGTATACAGTAAACCTGAAGTGAAGCATTGGAATCTAAAACTGGACTCACAGGAGAGGTTCAAATCGTAGAAAGTGAGAGTGTCAGTCCTCTTGTACTTAAGTCAGCATTGTGCCTTTTGTATTATATTCTGGTGCAATTTCTGTGTCCCATCGTCAATAAGAAGGTGCAAGGTATATAGTAAACCTGAAATGAAGCATCGGAATCTAAAACTGGACTCACAAGAGAGGTTCATATCATAGAAAGTGAGAGTGTCAGTCCTCTTTTACTTAAGTCGGCATTCTGTCTTTTGTATTAAATTTGGATGCAATTTCTGTGTTTCATCGTCAATAACAAGGTCCAAGGGATACAGTATACCTGAGGTGAAGCATCGGAATCTGAAACTGGACTCACAGGAGAGGTTCAAAACATAGAAAGATAGAGTGTCCGTCCCCTTGTAATTAAGGCGGCATTGTGACATTTGTATGAAATTCGGATGCAAACTCTGTGTTTCATCGTCAATAAGAAGGTCCAAGGGATACAGTTATCCTGAAGTGAATCATCGGAATCTAAAACTGGACTCACAGGAGAGGTCCAAATCATAGAAAAATGAGAGTGCCAGTCCTCTTGTACTTAAGTCGGCATTGTGCCTTTTGTATTAAATTCGGATGCAATTTCTGTGTTTCATCGTCAATAAGAAGGTGCAAGGTATACAGTAAACCTGAAGTGAAGCATCGGAATCTATGACTGGACCCACAGGAGAGGTTCAAATCGTAGAAAGTGAGAGTGTTAGTCCTCTTGCACTTAAGTCGGCATTGTGCCTTTTGTATTAAATTCAGATGCAAACTATGTGTTTCATCGTCAATAAGAAGGTCCAAGGGATACAGTAAACCTGAAGCGAAGCATCGGAATCCAAAACTGGACTCACAGGAGAGGTTCAAATCATAGAAAATAAGAGTGTCAGTCCTGTTGTATTTAAGCCGTGATTGTGCCTTTTGTATTAAATTCGGATGCAATCTCACTCTTTCATCGTCAATAAGAAGCTCCAAGGGATACATTAAACCTGAAGTGAAGCATCGGAATCTAAAACTGGACTCACAGGAGAAGTTCAAATCATAGAAAGTGAGAGTGTCAGTCTTCTTGTACTTAGGTCGGCATTGTGCCTTTTGCATTAAATTCGGATCCAATTTCTGTGTTTCATCGTCAATAAGTAGGTGCAAGGTATACAGTAATCTTGAAATGAAGCATCGGAATCTAAATCTGGACTCACAGGAGAGTTTCAAATCGTAGAAAGTGAGAGTGTCCGTCCTCTTGTACTTAAGTCGGCATTGTGCTTTTGTAATTAATTCGGATGCAATTACTGTGCTTCATCGTCAATAAGAAATTGCAAGGTATACAGTAATCTTGAAGTGAAGCATCGGAATCTAAAACTGGACTCACAGGAGAGGTTCAAATCGTTGAAAGTGAGAGTGTCAATCCTCTTGTACTTAAGTCGGCATTGTGCCTTTTGTATTAAATTCGTATGCAATTTCTGTGTTTCATCGTCAATAAGAAGGTGCAAGGTATACAGTATTCTTGAAGTGAAGCATCGGAATCTAAAACTGGACTCACAGGAGAGGTTCAAATCGTAGAAAGTGAGAGTGTCAGTCCTCTTGTACTTAAGTCGGCATTGTGCCTTTTATATTAAATTCGGATGCAATTTCTGTGTGACATCGTCAATAAGAAGGTACAAGGTATACAGTAATCTTAAAGTGAAGCATCGGAATCTAAAACTGGACTCACAGGAGAGGTTCAAATCATAGAAAGTGAGAGTGTCAGTCCTCTTGTACATACGTCAGCATTGTGCCTTTTGTATTAAATTCGGATGCAATTTCTGTGCTTCATCGTCAATTTGAAGGTGCAAGGTATACAGTAATCTTGAAGTGATGCATCGGAATCTAAAACTGGACTTACAGGAGAGGTTCAAATCGTAGAAAGTGAGAGTGTCAATGCTCTCGTACTTAAATCGGCATTGTGCCTATTGTATTAAATTCGGATGCAATTTCTGTGTTTCATCGACAATAAGAAGGTGCAAGGTATACAGTAAACCTGAAGTGAAGCATCGGTATCTATAATTGGACTCACAGGAGAGTTCCAAATCGTAGAAAGTGAGAGTGTCAGTCCTCTTGTACTTAAGTCGGCATTGTGCCTTTTGTATTAAATTCGGATGCAATTTCTGTGTTTCATCGTCAAGAAGAAGGTGCAAGGTATACAGTAAACCTGAAGTGAAGCATGGGAATCTATGACTGGACTCACAGGAGAGGATCGAATCGTAGAAATTGAGTGTGTCAGTCATTTTGTGCTTAAGTCGGCATTGTGCCTTTTGTATTAAATTCGGATGCAATTACTGTGTTTCATCGTCAATAAGAAGGTGCAAGGTATACAGTAAACCTCAAGTGAAGCATCGGAATCGAAAACTGGACTCACAGGAGAGGTTTCAACCGTAGGAAGTGAGAGTGTCAGTCCACTTGTACCTAAGTCGGCATTGTGCCTTTTGTATTAAATTCGGATGCTATCTCTCTGTTTCATCGTCAATAAGAAGCTCCAAGGGATACATTAAACCTGAAGTGAAGCATCGGAATCTAAAACTGGACTCGCAGGAGAAGTTCAAATCACAGAAAGTGAGAGTGTCAGTCCTCTTGTACTTAGGTCGGCATTGTGCCTTTTGTATTAAATTCAGATGCAATTTCTGTGTTTCATCGTCAATAAGTAGGTGCAAGGTATACAGTAATCATGAAGTGAAGCAGCGGAATCTAAATCTGGACTCACAGGAGAGTTTCAAATCGTAGAAAGTGAGAGTGTCGGTCCTCTTGTACTTAAGTCGGCATTGTGCTTTTGTAATTTATTCGGATGCAATTACTGTGCTTCATCTTCGATAAGAAGGTGCAAGGTATACAGTAATCTTGAAGTGAAGCATCGGAATCTAAAACTGGACTCACAGGAGAGGTTCAAATCGTTGAAAGTGAGAGTGTCAGTCCTCTTGTACTTAAGTCGGCATTGTGCCTTTTGTATTAAATTCGTATGCAATTTCTGTGTTTCATCGTCAATAAGAAGGTGCAAGGTATACAGTATTCTTGAAGTGAAGCATCGGAATCTAAAACTGGACTCACAGGAGAGGTTCAAATCGTAGAAAGTGAGAGTGTCAGTCCTCTTGTACTTAAGTCGGCATTGTGCCTTTTATATTACATTCGGATGCAATTTTGCGTGACATCGTCAATAAGAAGGTACAAGGTATACAGTAATCTTAAAGTGAAGCATCAGATTCTAAAACTGGACTCACAGGAGAGGTTCAAATCATAGAAAGTGAGAGTGTCAGTCCTCTTGTACATATGTCAGCATTGTGCCTTTTGTATTAAATTCGGATGCAATTTGTGTGCTTCATCGTCAATTTGAAGGTGCAAGGTATACAGTAATATTGAAGTGAAGCATCGGAATCTAAAACTGGACTCACAGGAGAGGTTCAAATCGTAGAAAGTGAGAGTGTCAATGCTCTCGTACTTAAATCGGCATTGTGCCTTTTGTATTAAATTCGGATGCAATTTCTGTGTTTCATCGACAATAAGAAGGTGCAAGGTATACAGTAAACCTTAAGTGAAGCATCGGAATCTAAAACTGGACTCACACGAGAGGTTCAAATCATAGAAAGTGAGAGTGTCAGTCCTCTTGTACTTAAGTCGTAATTGTGCCTTTTGTATTAAATTCGGATGCATTTTCTGTGTTTCATCGTCAAGGAGAAGGTGCAAGGTATATAGTAAACCTGAAGTGAAGCATGGGAATCTATGACTGGACTCACAGGAGGGGATCAAATCGTAGAAATTGAGTGTGTCAGTCATTTTGTGCTTAAGTCGGCATTGTGCCTTTTGTATTAAATTCGGATGCAATTTCTGTGTTTCATCGTTAATAAGAAGGTGCAAGGTATACAGTAAACCTCAAGTGAAGCATCGGAATCGAAAACTGGACTCACAGGAGACGTTCAAACCGTAGGAAGTGAGAGTGTCAGTCCACTTGTACTTAAGTCGGCATTGTGCCTTTTGTATAAAATTCGGATGCAATTTCTGTGTTTCATCGTCAATAAGAAGGTGCAAGGTATACAGTAAACCTGAAGTGAAGCATCGGAATCTATAACTGGACTCACAGGAGAGTTCCATATCGTAGAAAGTGAGAGTGTTAGTCCTATTGTACCTAAGTCGGCATTGTGCCTTTTGTATTAAAATCGGATGCAAATTCTGTGTTTCATCGTCAATAAGAAGGTGCAAGGTATACAGTAAACCTGAAGTGACGCATCGGAATCTAAAACTGGACCCACAGGAGAGGTTCGAATCGTGGAAAGTGAGAGTGTCAGTCCTCTTGTACTTAAGTCGGCATTGTGCCTTTTGTATTAAATTCGGATGCAATATCTGTGTTTCATCGTCAATAAGAAGGTGCAAGGTATACAGTAAACCTGAAGTGAAGCATCGGAATATAAAACTGGACTCACAGGAGATGTTCAAATCATAGTAAGTGAGGGTTTCAGTCCTCTTTTACTTAAGTCGGCATTGTGCCTTTAGTATTAAATTCGGATGCAACTTCTGTGTTTCATCGTCAATAAGAAGGTGGAAGGTATACAGTAATCTTGAAGTGAAGCATCGGAATCTAAAACTGGACTCACAGGAGAGGTTCAAATCGTAGAAACTGAGAGTGTTAGTCCGCTTGTACTTAAGTCGGCATTGTGCCTTTTGTATTAAATTCGGATGCAATTTATGTGTTTCATCGTCAATACGAAGGTGCAAGGTATACAGTAAACATGAAGTGAAGCATCGGGATCTAAAACTCGACTCACAGGAGAGGTTCAAATCATGGAAAGTGAGAGTGTCAGTCCTCTTGTACTTAAGTCGGCATTGTGCCTTTAGCATTAAATTCGGATGTAAACTCTGTGTTTCATCATCAATAAGAGGGTGCATGATATACAGTAAACCTGAAGTGAAGCATCGGAATCTAAAACTGGACTCACAGGAGAGGTTTAAATCGTAGAAAGTGAGTGTGTCAGTCCCCTTTTACTTAAGGCGGAATTGTGCCTTTTGTATTAAATTCGGATGCAATTTCTGTGTTTTATCGTCATTAAGAAGGTGCAAGGTATACTGTAAACCTGAAGTGAAGCATCGGAATCTAAAAATGGACTCACAGGAGAGGTTCAAATCGTAGAAAGGGAGAGTGTCAGTCCTCTTATACTTAAGTCGGCATTGTGCCTTTTGTATTAAATTCGGATGCAATTTCTGTGTTTCATCGTCAATAAGAAGGTGCAAGGTATACAGTAAGCCTGAAGTGAAGCATCGGAATCTAAAACTTCACTCACAGGAGAGGTTCATATCGTAGAAAGTGAGAGTGTCAGAACACTAGTACTTAAGTCGGCATTGTGCCTTTTGTATTAAATTCGAATGCAATTTCTGTGTTTCATCGTCAATAAGAAGGTCCAAGGGATACAATAAACCTGAAGTGATGCATCGGAATCTAAAACTGGACTCAAATGAGAGGTTCAATTCATAGAAAGTGAGAGTGTCAGTCCTCTTTTACTTAACTCGGCATTGTGCCTTTTGTACTAATTTCGGATGCAATTTCTGTGTTTCATCGTCAATAAGGAAGTGCAAGGTATACAGTAAACCTGAAGTGAAGCATCGGAATCTAAAACTTGACTCACAGGAGAGGTTCATATCGTAGAAAGTGAGAGTGTCAGACCTCTAGTACTTAAGTCGGCATTGTGCCTTTTGTATTAAATTCGAATGCAATTTCTGTGTTTCATCGTCAATAAGAAGGTCCAAGGGATACAGTAAAAATGAAGTGAAGCATCGGAATCTAAAACTGGACTCAAATGAGAGGTTCAATTCATAGAAAGTGAGAGTGTCAGTCCTCTTTTACTTAAGTCGGCATTGTGCCTTTTGTATTGAATTCGGATGCAATTTCTGTGTTTCATCTTCAATAACAAGGTCCAAGGTATACAGTAAACCTGAAGTGAAGCATCGGAATCTAAAACTGGACTTGCAGGAGAGGGTCAATGCATAGAAAGTTAGTGTGACATTCCTCTTGTACTTAAGTCAGCATTGTGCCTTTTGTATTAAATTCGGATGCAAACTCTGTGTTTCATCGTCAATAAGAAGGTCCAAGAGATACAGTAAACCTGAAGTGAAGCATCGGAATCTAAAACTGGACTCACAGGAGTGGTTCAAATCATATAAATTGAGAGTGTCAGTCCTCTTGTACTTAGGTCGGCATTGTGCCTTTTGTAATAAACTCGGAAGCAATTTCTGTGTTTCATCGTCAATAAGTAGGTGCAAGGTATACAGTAATCTTGAAGTGAAGCATCCGAATCTATAACTGGACTCACAGGAGAGGTTCAAATCGTAGAAGGGGAGAGTGTCAGTCCTCTTGTACTTAAGTCCACATTGTGCATTTTGTATTATATTTGGATGCAATTTCTGTGTTTCATCGTCAATAAGAAGGTGCAAGGGATACAGTAAACCTGAAGTGAAGCATCGGAATCAAAAACTGGGCTCACAGGGGAGGTTCGAATCATAGTAAGTGAGAGTGTCAGTCCTCTTGTACTTAAGTCGGCATTGTGCCTTTTGTATTAAATTCGATTGCAATATCTGTGTTTCATCGTCAATAAGAAGGTGAAAGGTATACAGAAATGCAAAAGTGAAGCATCGAAATCTACAACTGGACTCACAGGAGCGGTTCAAATCATAGAAAGTGAGAGTGTCAGTCCTCTTGTACTTAAGTCGGCATTGTGCATTTTGTATTAAATTCGGATGCAATTTCTGTGTTTCATCGTCAACAAGAAGGTGCAAGGTATTCAGTAATCCTGAAATGAAGCATCGGAATCTAAAACTGGACTCACAGGAGGGGTTCAAATCGTAGAAGCTGAGAGTGTCAGTCCTCTTGTACTTAAGTCAGCATTGTGCCTTTTGTATTAAATTCGGATGCAATTTCTGTGTTTCATCGTCAATAAGAAGGTGCAAGGTATACAGTAATCTAGAAGTGAAGCATCGGAATCGAAAACTGGACTCACAGGAGAGGTTCAAATCATAGGAAGGGAGAGTGTCAGTCCTCTTGTACTTAAGTCGGCATTGTGCCTTTTGTATATATTTCGGATACAATTTCTCTTCTTCATCGTCTATAAGAAGGTGCAAGGTATACAGTAATCTTGAAGTGAAGCATCGGAATCTAAAACTTTACTCACAGGAGTGGTTCAATTCGTTGAAAGTGAGAGTGTCTGTCCTCTTGTACTTATGTCGGCATTGTGCCTTTTGTATTAAAGTCGGATGCAATTTCGGTGTTTCATCGTCAATAAGAAGGTGCAAGGAATACCGTATACCTGAAGTGAAGCATCGGAATCTAAAACTGGACTCACACGAGAAGTTCAAATCATAGAAAGTGAGAGTGTCAGTCCTCTTGTACTAAAGTCGGCATTGTGCCTTTTGTATTAAATTCGGATGCA
This sequence comes from Schistocerca piceifrons, assembly GCF_021461385.2. Taxonomy (NCBI): domain Eukaryota; kingdom Metazoa; phylum Arthropoda; class Insecta; order Orthoptera; family Acrididae; genus Schistocerca; species Schistocerca piceifrons. The sequence goes on from NC_060149.1 coordinate 943,696,615, forward strand.
AACTCTGTGTTTCATCGTAAATAAGAAGGTGCAAGGTATACAGTAAACCTGAAGTGAAGCATCGGAATCTAAAACTGGACTCACAAAAGAGGTTCAAATCGTGGAAAGTGAGTGTGTCAGTCCTCTTGTACTTGAGTCGGCATTGTGCTTTTCGTATTAAATTCGGATGCAATTTCTGTGTTTTATCGTCAATAATAAGGAGCAAGGTATACTGCAAAACCTGAAGTGAAGCATCGGAATCTAAAACTGGACTCACAGGAGAGGTTCAAATCGTAGAAAGTGAGAGTGTCAGTCCTCTTATACTTAAGGCGGCATTGTGCCTTTTGTATTAAATTCGGATGCAATTTCTGTGTTTCATCGTCAATAAGAAGGTGCAATGTATACAGTAAGCCTGAAGTGACGCATCGGAATCTAAAACTGGACTCACATGATAGGTTCAAATCATAGAAAGTGAGAGTGTCAGTCCTCTTTTACTTAAGTCAGCATTGTGTCTTTTGTATTGAATTCGGATGCAATTTCTGTGTTTCATCTTCAATAACAAGGTCCAAGGGATACAGTAAACCTGAAGTGAAGCAGCGGAATCTAAATCTGGACTCACAGGAGAGTTTCAAATCGTAGAAAGTGAGAGTGTCGGTCCTCTTGTACTTAAGTAGGCATTGTGCTTTTGTAATTTATTCAAATGCAATTACTGTGCTTCATCGTCGATAAGAATGTGCAAGGTATACAGTAATCTTGAAGTGAAGCATCGGAATCTAAAACTGGACTCACAGGAGAGGTTCAAATCGTTGAAAGTGAGAGTGTCAGTCCTCTTGTACTTAAGTCGGCATTGTGCCTTTTGTATTAAATTCGTATGCAATTTCTGTGTTTCATCGTCAATAAGAAGGTGCAAGGTATACAGTATTCTTGAAGTGAAGCATCGGAATCTAAAACTGGACTCACAGGAGAGGTTCAAATCGTAGAAAGTGAGAGTGTCAGTCCTCTTGTACTTAAGTCGGCATTGTGCCTTTTATATTACATTCGGATGCAATTTTGCGTGACATCGTCAATAAGAAGGTACAAGGTATACAGTAATCTTAAAGTGAAGCATCGGATTCTAAAACTGGACTCACAGGAGAGGTTCAAATCATAGAAAGTGAGAGTGTCAGTCCTCTTGTACATATGTCAGCATTGTGCCTTTTGTATTAAATTCGGATGCAATTTGTGTGCTTCATCGTCAATTTGAAGGTGCAAGGTATACAGTAATATTGAAGTGAAGCATCGGAATCTAAAACTGGACTCACAGGAGAGGTTCAAATCGTAGAAAGTGAGAGTGTCAATGCTCTCGTACTTAAATCGGCATTGTGCCTTTTGTATTAAATTCGGATGCAATTTCTGTGTTTCATCGACAATAAGAAGGTGCAAGGTATACAGTAAACCTTAAGTGAAGCATCGGAATCTAAAACTGGACTCACACGAGAGGTTCAAATCATAGAAAGTGAGAGTGTCAGTCCTCTTGTACTTAAGTCGTAATTGTGCCTTTTGTATTAAATTCGGATGCATTTTCTGTGTTTCATCGTCAAGAAGAAGGTGCAAGGTATATAGTAAACCTGAAGTGAAGCATGGGAATCTATGACTGGACTCACAGGAGAGGATCAAATCGTAGAAATTGAGTGTGTCAGTCATTTTGTGCTTAAGTCGGCATTGTGCCTTTTGTATTAAATTCGGATGCAATTTCTGTGTTTCATCGTTAATAAGAAGGTGCAAGGTATACAGTAAACCTCAAGTGAAGCATCGGAATCGAAAACTGGACTCACAGGAGACGTTCAAACCGTAGGAAGTGAGAGTGTCAGTCCACTTGTACTTAAGTCGGCATTGTGCCTTTTGTATAAAATTCGGATGCAATTTCTGTGTTTCATCGTCAATAAGAAGGTGCAAGGTATACAGTAAACCTGAAGTGAAGCATCGGAATCTATAACTGGACTCACAGGAGAGTTCCAAATCGTAGAAAGTGAGAGTGTTAGTCCTATTGTACCTAAGTCGGCATTGTGCCTTTTGTATTAAAATCGGATGCAAATTCTGTGTTTCATCGTCAATAAGAAGGTGCAAGGTATACAGTAAACCTGAAGTGAAGCATCGGAATCTAAAACTGGACTCACAGGAGAGGTTCGAATCGTGGAAAGTGAGAGTGTCAGTCCTCTTGTACTTAAGTCGGCATTGTGCCTTTTGTATTAAATTCGGATGCAATATCTGTGTTTCATCGTCAATAAGAAGGTGCAAGGTATACAGTAAACCTGAAGTGAAGCATCGGAATATAAAACTGGACTCACAGGAGATGTTCAAATCATAGTAAGTGAGGGTTTCAGTCCTCTTTTACTTAAGTCGGCATTGTGCCTTTAGTATTAAATTCGGATGCAACTTCTGTGTTTCATCGTCAATAAGAAGGTGCAAGGTATACAGTAATCTTGAAGTGAAGCATCGGAATCTAAAACTGGACTCACAGGAGAGGTTCAAATCATAGAAAGTGAGAGTGTCAGTCCTCTTGTACTTAAGTCGGCATTGTGCCTTTTGTATTTAATTGGGATGCAATTTCTGTGATTCATCATCAATAAGAAGGTCCAAGGGATACTGTAATCTTGAAGCGAAGCATCGGAATCTAAAACTGGACTCACAGGAGAGGTTCAAATCGTAGAAACTGAGAGTGTTAGTCCGCTTGTACTTAAGTCGGCATTGTGCCTTTTGTATTAAATTCGGATGCAATTTCTGTGTTTCATCGTCAATACGAAGGTGCAAGGTATACAGTAAACATGAAGTGAAGCATCGGGATCTAAAACTCGACTCACAGGAGAGGTTCAAATCATGGAAAGTGAGAGTGTCAGTCCTCTTGTACTTAAGTCGGCATTGTGCCTTTAGCATTAAATTCGGATGCAAACTCTGTGTTTCATCATCAATAAGAGGGTGCATGATATACAGTAAACCTGAAGTGAAGCATCGGAATCTAAAACTGGACTCACAGGAGAGGTTCAAATCGTAGAAAGTGAGTGTGTCAGTCCCCTTTTACTTAAGGCGGAATTGTGCCTTTTGTATTGAATTCGGATGCAATTTCTGTGTTTCATCTACAATAACAAGGTCCAAGGTATACAGTAAACCTGAAGTGAAGCATCGGAATCTAAAACTGGACTTGCAGGAGAGGTTCAATGCATAGAAAGTTAGTGTGACATTCCTCTTGTACTTAAGTCAGCATTGTGCCTTTTGTATTAAATTCGGATGCAAACTCTGTGTTTCATCGTCAATAAGAAGGTCCAAGAGATACAGTAAACCTGAAGTGAAGCATCGGAATCTAAAACTGGACTCACAGGAGTGGTTCAAATCATATAAATTGAGAGTGTCAGTCCTCTTGTACTTAGGTCGGCATTGTGCCTTTTGTAATAAACTCGGAAGCAATTTCTGTGTTTCATCGTCAATAAGTAGGTGCAAGGTATACAGTAATCTTGAAGTGAAGCATCCGAATCTATAACTGGACTCACAGGAGAGGTTCAAATCGTAGAAGGGGAGAGTGTCAGTCCTCTTGTACTTAAGTCCACATTGTGCATTTTGTATTATATTTGGATGCAATTTCTGTGATTCATCGTCAATAAGAAGGTGCAAGGGATACAGTAAACCTGAAGTGAAGCATCGGAATCAAAAACTGGGCTCACAGGGGAGGTTCGAATCATAGTAAGTGAGAGTGTCAGTCCTCTTGTACTTAAGTCGGCATTGTGCCTTTTGTATTAAATTCGATTGCAATATCTGTGTTTCATCGTCAATAAGAAGGTGAAAGGTATACAGAAATGCAAAAGTGAAGCATCGAAATCTACAACTGGACTCACAGGAGCGGTTCAAATCATAGAAAGTGAGAGTGTCAGTCCTCTTGTACTTAAGTCGGCATTGTGCATTTTGTATTAAATTCGGATGCAATTTCTGTGTTTGATCGTCAACAAGAAGGTGCAAGGTATTCAGTAATCTTGAAATGAAGCATCGGAATCTAAAACTGGACTCACAGGAGGGGTTCAAATCGTAGAAGCTGAGAGTGTCAGTCCTCTTGTACTTAAGTCAGCATTGTGCCTTTTGTATTAAATTCGGATGCAATTTCTGTGTTTCATCGTCAATAAGAAGGTGCAAGGTATACAGTAATCTTGAAGTGAAGCATCGGAATCGAAAACTGGACTCACAGGAGAGGTTCAAATCATAGGAAGGGAGAGTGTCAGTCCTCTTGTACTTAAGTCGGCATTGTGCCTTTTGTATATATTTCGGATACAATTTCTCTTTTTCATCGTCTATAAGAAGGTGCAAGGTATACAGTAATCTTGAAGTGAAGCATCGGAATCTAAAACTTTACTCACAGGAGTGGTTCAATTCGTTGAAAGTGAGAGTGTCTGTCCTCTTGTACTTATGTCGGCATTGTGCCTTTTGTATTAAAGTCGGATGCAATTTCGGTGTTTCATCGTCAATAAGAAGGTGCAAGGAATACCGTATACCTGAAGTGAAGCATCGGAATCTAAAACTGGACTCACAGGAGAAGTTCAAATCATAGAAAGTGAGAGTGTCAGTCCTCTTGTACTAAAGTCGGCATTGTGCCTTTTGTATTAAATTCGGATGCAAACTCTGTGTTTCATCGTCAATAAGAAGGTGCAAGGTATACAGTAAACCTGAAGTGAAGCATCGGAATCTAAAACTGGACTCACAAAAGAGGTTCAAATCGTGGAAAGTGAGTGTGTCAGTCCTCTTGTACTTGAGTCGGCATTGTGCTTTTCGTATTAAATTCGGATGCAATTTCTGTGTTTTATCGTCAATAATAAGGAGCAAGGTATACTGCAAAACCTGAAGTGAAGCATCGGAATCTAAAACTAGACTCACAGGAGAGGTTCAAATCGTAGAAAGTGAGAGTGTCAGTCCTCTTATACTTAAGGCGGCATTGTGCCTTTTGTATTAAATTCGGATGCAATTTCTGTGTTTCATCGTCAATAAGAAGGTGCAATGTATACAGTAAGCCTGAAGTGACGCATCGGAATCTAAAACTGGACTCACATGAGAGGTTCAAATCATAGAAAGTGAGAGTGTCAGTCCTCTTTTACTTAAGTCAGCATTGTGTCTTTTGTATTGAATTCGGATGCAATTTCTGTGTTTCATCTTCAATAACAAGGTCCAAGGGATACAGTAAACCTGAAGTGTAGCATCGGAATCTAAAACTGGACTCACAGGAGAGGTTCAAATCGTAGAAAGTGAGAGTGTGAGTCCTCTTATACTTAAGTCGGCATTGTGCCATTTGTATTAAATTCGGATCCAATTTCTGTGTTTCAACGTCGATAAGAACATGCAAGGAATACAGTAAACCTGAAGTGAAGCATCGGAATCTGAAACTGGACTCACAGGAGAGGTTCAAATCTTAGAAAATTAGAGTGTCAGTCCTCCTGTACCTAAGTCTGCATTAAGCTTTTTGTATTAAATTCGGATGCAATTACTGTGTTTTATCGTCAATAAGAATGTGCAAGGTATACTGTAAACCTGAAGTGAAGCATCGGAATCCAAAACTGGACTCACAGGAGATGTTCAAATCGCAGAAAGTAAGAGTGTCAGTCCTCTTATACTTAAGTCGGCATTGTGCCTTTTGTATTAAATTCGGATGCAATTTCTGTGTTTCATCGTCAATAAGAAGGTGCAAGGTATACAGTAAACCTGAAGTGAAGCATCTGAATCTAAAACTTGACTCACAGGTGAGGTTCATATCGTAGAAAGAGAGAGTGTCAGACCTCTAGTACTTAAGTCGGCATTGTGCCTTTTGTATTAAATTCGAATGCAATATCTGTGTTTTATCGTCAATAAGAAGGTCCAAGGGATACAGTAAACCTGAAGTGATGCATCGGAATCTAAAACTGGACTCACATGAGAGGTTCAAATCATAGAAAGTGAGAGTGTCAGTCCTCTTTTACTTAAGTCAGCATTGTGTCTTTTGTATTGAATTCGGATGCAATTTCTGTGTTTCATCTTCAATAACAAGGTCCAAGGGATACAGTAATCCTGAAGTGTAGCATCGGAATCTAAAACTGGACTTACAGGAGAGGTTCAAAGCATAGAAAATTAGAGTGTCAGTCCTCTTGTACTTAAGTCAGCATTGTGCCTTTTGTATGAAATTCGGATGCAAACTCTGTGTTTCATCGTCAATAAGAAGGTCCAAGGGATACAGTAAACCTGAAGTGAAGCATCGGAATCTAAAACTGGACTCACAGGAGTGGTTCAAATCATAGAAATTGAGTGCGTCAGTCCTCATGTACTTAGGTCTGGATTGTGCCTTTTGTAATAAACTCGGAAGCATTTTCTGTTTTTCATCGTCAATAAGTAGGTGCAAGGTATACAGTAATCTTGAAGAGAAGCATCCGAATCTAAAACTGTACTCACAGGAGAGGTTCAAATCGTAGAAAGGGAGAGTGTCAGTCCTCTTGTACTTAAGTCCACATTGTGCTTTTTGTATTAAATTTGGATGCAATTTCTGTGTTTCATCGTCAATAACAAGGTGCAAGGTATACAGTAATCTTCAAGTGAAGCATCAGAATCTAAAACTGGACTCACTGGAGAGGTTCAAATCGTAGGAAGTGAGAGCGTCAGTCAGCTTGTACTTAAGTCGGCATTGTGCCTTTTGTATTAATTTCGGATGCAATTTCTGTGTTTCATCGTCAATAAGAAGGTGCAAGGTATACAGTAAACCTGAAGTGAAGCATCGGAATCAAAAACTGGGCTCACAGGGGAGGTTCAAATCATAGTAAGTGAGAGTGTCAATCCTCTTGTACATAAGTCGGAATTGTGCCTTTTGTATTTAATTCAGATGCAATTTCTGTGTTTCACCGTCAATAAGAAGGTGCAAGGTATACAGTAATGTTAAAGTGAAGCATCGGAATCTAAAACTGGACTCACAGGTGCGGTTCAAATCATAGAAAGTGAGAGTGTCAGTCCTCTTGTACTTAAGTCGGCATTGTGCATTTTGTATTAAATTCGGATGCAATTTCTGTGTTTAATCGTCAATAAGAAGGTGCAAGGTATACAGTAATCTTGAAGTGAAGCATCGGAATCTAAAACTGGACTCACAGGAGGGGTTCAAATCGTAGAAACTGAGAATGTCAGTCCTCTTGTCCTTAAGTCGGCATTGTGCCATTTGTATTAAAATCGGATGAAATTTCTGTGTTTCATCGTCAATAAGAAGGTGCAAGGTATACAGTAATCTTGAAGTGAAGCATCGATATCTAAAAGTGGACTCACAGGAGAGGTTCAAATCATAGGAAGGGAGAGTGTCAGTCCTCTTGTACTTAAGTCGGCATTGTGCCTTTTGTATAATATTCGGATGCAATTTCTGTGTTTAATCGTCAATAGGAAAGTGCATGGAATACCGTATGCCTGAAGTGAAGCATCGGAATCTAAAACTGGACTCACAGGAGAGGTTCAAATCATAGAAAGTGAGAGTGTCAGTCCTCTAGTACTAAAGTCGGCATTGTGCCTTTTGTATTAAATTCGGATGCAATATCTGTGTTTTATCGTCAATAATAAGGAGCAAGGTATACTGTAAACCTGAAGTGAAGCATCGGAATCTAAAACTAGACTCACCGGAGAGGTTCAAACTGTAGAAAGTGAGAGTGTCAGTCCTCTTATACTTAAGGCGGCATTGTGACTTTTGTATTATATTCGGATGCAATTTCTGTGTTTCATCGTCAATAAGAAGGTGCAAGGTATACAGTAACCCTGAAGTGAAGCATCGGAATCTAAAACTGGACTCACAGGAGAGGTTCAAATCGTAGAAAGTGAGAGTGTCTGTCCTCTTTTACTTAAGTCGGCATTGTGCCATTTGTATTAAATTCGGATCCAATTTCTGTGTTTCAATGTCGATAAGAAGGTGCAAGGTACACAGTAAACCTGAAGTGAAGCATCGGAATCTAAAACTGGACTCACAGGAGAGGTTCAAATCGTAGAAAGTGAGAGTGTCAGTCCTCTTGTACTTAAGTCGGCGTTAAGCCTTTTGTATTAAATTCGGATTCAATTTCTGTGTTTCATCGTCAAGAAGAAGGTGCAAGGTATACAGTAAACCTGAAGTGAAGCATCGGAATCTATAACTGGCCTCACAGGAGAGTTCCAAATCGTAGAAAGTGAGAGTGTCAGTCCTCTTGTACTTAAGTCGGCATTGTGCCTTTTGTATTAAATTCGGATGCAATATCTGTGTTTCATCGTCAATAAGAAGGTGCAAGGTATACAGTAAACCTGAAGTGAAGCATCGGAATATTAAACTGGACTCACAGGAGATGTTCAAATCATAGAAAGTGAGGGTGTCAGTCCTCTTTTACTTAAGTCGGCATTGTGCCTTTAGTATTAAATTCGGATGCAACTTCTGTGTTTCATCGTCAATAAGAAGGTGCAAGGTATACAGTAATCTTGAAGTGAAGCATCGGAATCTAAAACTAAACTCACAGGAGAGGTTCAAATCATAGAAAGTGGGAGTGTCAGTCCTCTTGTACTTAAGTCGGCATTGTGCCTTTTGTATTTAATTGGGATGCAATTTCTGTGTTTCATCATCAATAAGAAGGTCCAAGGGATACAGTAATCTTGAAGTGAAGCATCGGAATCTACAACTGGACTCACAGGAGAGGTTCAAATCGTAGAAACTGAGAGTGTTAGTCCGCTTGTACTTAAGTCGGCATTGTGCCTTTTGTATTAAATTCGGATGCAATTTCTGTGTTTCATCGTCAATACGAAGGTGCAAGGTATACAGTAAACATGAAGTGAAGCATCGGAATCTAAAACTCGACTCACAGGAGAGGTTCACATCATAGAAAGTGAGAGTGGCAGTATTCTTGTACTTAAGTCGGCATGGTGCTTTTTGTACTAAATTCATATTCGATTTCTGTGTTTCATCGTCTATAAGAAGGTGCAAGGGATACAGTATACCTGAAGTGAAGCATTGGAATCTAAAACTGGACTCACAGGAGAGGTTCAAATCATGGAAAGTGAGAGTGTCAGTCCTCTTGTACTTAAGTCGGCATTGTGCCTTTTGCATTATATTCGGTTGCAAACTCTGTGTTTCATCGTCAATAAGAAGGTGCATGATATACAGTAAGCCTGAAGTGAAGCATCGGAATCTAAAACTGGACTCACAGAAGAGGTTCAAATCGTAGAAAGTGAGTGTGTCAGTCCTCTTTTACTTAAGGCGGAATTGTGCCTTTTGTATTAAATTCGGATGCAATTTCTGTGTTTTATCGTCAATAAGAAGGTGCAAGGTATACTGTAAACATGAAGTGAAGCATCGGAATCTAAAACTGGACTCACAGGAGTGGTTCAAATCATATAAATTGAGAGTGTCAGTCCTCTTGTACTTAGGTCGGCATTGTGCCTTTTGTAATAAACTCGGAAGCAATTTCTGTGTTTCATCGTCAATAAGTAGGTGCAAGGTATACAGTAATCTTGAAGTGAAGCATCCGAATCTATAACTGGACTCACAGGAGAGGTTCAAATCGTAGAAGGGGAGAGTGTCAGTCCGCTTGTACTTAAGTCCACATTGTGCTTTTTGTATTAAATTCGGATCCAATTTCTGTGTTTCAATGTCGATAAGAAGGTGCAAGGTACACAGTAAACCTGAAGTGAAGCATCGGAATCTAAAACTGGACTCACAGGAGAGGTTCAAATCGTAGAAAGTGAGAGTGTCAGTCCTCTTGTACTTAAGTCGGCGTTAAGCCTTTTGTATTAAATTCGGATTCAATTTCTGTGTTTCATCGTCAAGAAGAAGGTGCAAGGTATACAGTAAACCTGAAGTGAAGCATCGGAATCTATAACTGGCCTCACAGGAGAGTTCCAAATCGTAGAAAGTGAGAGTGTTAGTCCTATTGTACCTAAGTCGGCATTGTGCCTTTTGTATTAAAATCGGATGCAATTTCTGTGTTTCATCGTCAATAAGAAGGTGCAAGGTATACAGTAAACCTGAAGTGAAGCATCGGAATCTAAAACTGGACTCACAGGAGAGGTTCGAATCGTGGAAAGTGAGAGTGTCAGTCCTCTTGTACTTAAGTCGGCATTGTGCCTTTTGTATTAAATTCGGATGCAATATCTGTGTTTCATCGTCAATAAGAAGGTGCAAGGTATACAGTAAACCTGAAGTGAAGCATCGGAATATAAAACTGGACTCACAGGAGATGTTCAAATCATAGAAAGTGAGGGTGTCAGTCCTCTTTTACTTAAGTCGGCATTGTGCCTTTAGTATTAAATTCGGATGCAACTTCTGTGTTTCATCGTCAATAAGAAGGTGCAAGGTATACAGTAATCTTGAAGTGAAGCATCGGAATCTAAAACTAAACTCACAGGAGAGGTTCAAATCATAGAAAGTGAGAGTGTCAGTCCTCTTGTACTTAAGTCGGCATTGTGCCTTTTGTATTTAATTGGGATGCAATTTCTGTGTTTCATCATCAATAAGAAGGTCCAAGGGATACAGTAATCTTGAAGTGAAGCATCGGAATCTACAACTGGACTCACAGGAGAGGTTCAAATCGTAGAAACTGAGAGCGTTAGTCCGCTTGTACTTAAGTCGGCATTGTGCCTTTTGTATTAAATTCGGATGCAATTTCTGTGTTTCATCGTCAATACGAAGGTGCAAGGTATACAGTAAACATGAAGTGAAGCATCGGAATCTAAAACTCGACTCACAGGAGAGGTTCACATCATAGAAAGTGAGAGTGGCAGTATTCTTGTACTTAAGTCGGCATGGTGCTTTTTGTACTAAATTCCGATTCGATTTCTGTGTTTCATCGTCAATAAGAAGGTGCAAGGGATACAGTATACCTGAAGTGAAGCATTGGAATCTAAAACTGGACTCACAGGAGAGGTTCAAATCATGGAAAGTGAGAGTGTCAGTCCTCTTGTACTTAAGTCGGCATTGTGCCTTTTGCATTATATTCGGTTGCAAACTCTGTGTTTCATCGTCAATAAGAAGGTGCATGATATACAGTAAGCCTGAAGTGAAGCATCGGAATCTAAAACTGGACTCACAGAAGAGGTTCAAATCGTAGAAAGTGAGTGTGTCAGTCCTCTTTTACTTAAGGCGGAATTGTGGCTTTTGTATTAAATTCGGATGCAATTTCTGTGTTTTATCGTCAATAAGAAGGTGCAAGGTATACTGTAAACATGAAGTGAAGCATCGGAATCTAAAACTGGACTCACAGGAGTGGTTCAAATCATATAAATTGAGAGTGTCAGTCCTCTTGTACTTAGGTCGGCATTGTGCCTTTTGTAATAAACTCGGAAGCAATTTCTGTGTTTCATCGTCAATAAGTAGGTGCAAGGTATACAGTAATCTTGAAGTGAAGCATCCGAATCTATAACTGGACTCACAGGAGAGGTTCAAATCGTAGAAGGGGAGAGTGTCAGTCCGCTTGTACTTAAGTCCACATTGTGCTTTTTGTATTATATTTGGATGCAATTTCTGTGTTTCATCGTCAATAAGAAGGTGCAAGGGATACAGTAAACCTGAAGTGAACCATCGGAATCAAAAACTGGGCTCACAGGGGAGGTTCGAATCATAGTAAGTGAGAGTGTCAGTCCTCTTGTACTTAAGTCGGCATTGTGCCTTATGTATTAAATTCGATTGCAATATCTGTGTTTCATCGTCAATAAGAAGGTGCAAGGTATACAGTAATGCAAAAGTGAAGCATCGAAATCTACAACTGGACTCACAGGAGCGGTTCAAATCATAGAAAGTGAGAGTGTCAGTCCTGTTGTACTTAAGTCGGCATTGTGCATTTTGTATTAAATTCGGATGCAATTTCTGTGATTCATCGTCAACAAGAAGGTGCAAGGTATTCAGTAATCTTGAAATGAAGCATCGGAATCTAAAACTGGACTCACAGGAGGGGTTCAAATGGTAGAAGCTGAGAGTGTCAGTCCTCTTGTACTTAAGTCAGCATTGTGCCTTTTGTATTAAATTCGGATGCAATTTCTGTGTTTCATCGTCAATAAGAAGGTGCAAGGTATACAGTAATCTTGAAGTGAAGCATCGGAATCGAAAACTGGACTCACAGGAGAGGTTCAAATCATAGGAAGGGAGAGTGTCAGTACTCTTGTACTTAAGTCGGCATTTTGCCTTTTGTATAAAATTCGGATACAATTTCTCTTTTTCATCGTCTATAAGAGGGTGCAAGGTATACAGTAATCTTGAAGTGAAGCATCGGAATCTAAAACTTTACTCACAGGAGTGGTTCAATTCGTTGAAAGTGAGAGTGTCTGTCCTCTTGTACTTAAGTCGGCATTGTGCTTTTTGTATTAAAGTCGGATCTAATTTCGGTGTTTCATCGTCAATAAGAAGGTGCAAGGAATACCGTATACCTGAAGTGAAGCATCGGAATCTAAAACTGGACTCACAGGAGAAGTTCAAATCATAGAAAGTGAGAGTGTCAATCCTCTTGTACTAAAGTCGGCATTGTGCCTTTTGTATTAAATTCGGATGCAAATTCTGTGTTTCATCGTCAATAAGAAGGTGCAAGGTATACAGTAAACCTGAAGTGAAGCATCGGAATCTAAAACTGGACTCACAAAAGAGGTTCGAATCGTGGAAAGTGAGTGTGTCAGTCCTCTTGTACTTGAGTCGGCATTGTGCTTTTCGTATTAAATTCGGATGCAATTTCTGTGTTTTATCGTCAATAATAAGGAGCAAGGTATACTGCAAAACCTGAATAGAAGCATCGGAATCTAAAACTGGACTCACAGGAGAGGTTCAAATCGTAGAAAGTGAGAGTGTGAGTCCTCTTATAACTAAGTCGGCATTGTGCCATTTGTATTAAATTCGGATCCAATTTCTGTGTTTCAACGTCGATAAGAACATGCAAGGAATACAGTAAACCTGAAGTGAAGCATCGGAATCTGAAACTGGACTCACAGGAGAGGTTCAAATCTTAAAAAGTTAGAGTGTCAGTCCTCCTGTACCTAAGTCTGCATTAAGCTTTTTGTATTAAATTCGAATGCAATTACTGTGTTTTATCGTCAATAAGAAGGTGCAAGGTATACTGTAAACCAGAAGTGAAGCATCGGAATCCAAAACTGGACTCACAGGAGAGGTTCAATTCGCGGAAAGTAAGAGTGTCAGTCCTCTTATACTTAAGTCGGCATTGTACCTTTTGTATTAAATTCGGATGCAATTTCTGTGTTTCATCGTCAATAAGAAGGTGCAAGGTATACAGTAAACCTGAAGTGAAGCATCTGAATCTAAAACTTGACTCACAGGTGAGGTTCATATCGTAGAAAGAGAGTGTGTCAGACCTCTAGTACTTAAGTCGGCATTGTGCCTTTTGTATTAAATTCGAATGCAATTTCTGTGTTTCATCGTCAAGAAGAAGGTCCAAAGGATACAGTAAACCTTAAGTGATGCATCGGAATCTAAAACTGGACTCACATGAGAGGTTCAAATCATAGAAAGTGAGAGTGTCAGTCCTCTTTTACTTAAGTCGGCATTGTGTCTTTTGTATTGAATTCGGATGCAATTTCTGTGTTTCATCTTCAATAACAAGGTCCAAGGGATACAGTAAACCTGAAGTGTAGCATCGGAATCTAAAACTGGACTTACAGGAGAGGTTCAAAGCATAGAAAGTTAGAGTGTCAGTCCTCTTGTACTTAGGTCAGCATTGTGCCTTTTGTATTAAATTCGGATGCAAACTCTGTGTTTCATCGTCAATAATAAGGTCCAAGGGATACACTAAACCTGAAGTGAAACATCGGAATCTAAAACTGGACTCACAGGAGTGGTTCAAATCATAGAAATTGAGTGCGTCAGTCCTCTTGTATTTAGGTCTGGATTGTGCCTTTTGTAATAAACTCGGAAGCATATTCTGTGTTTCATCGTCAATAAGTAGGTGCAAGGTATACAGTAATCTTGAAGAGAAGCATCCGAATCAAAAACTGTACTCACAGGAGAGGTTCAAATCGTAGAAAGGGTGAGTGTCAGTCCTCTTGTACTTATGTCCACATTGTGCTTTTTGTATTAAATTTGGATGCAATTTCTGTGTTTCATCTTCAATAACAAGGTGCAAGGTATACAGTAATCTTCAAGTGAAGCATCAGAATCTAAAACTGGACTCACTGGAGAGGTTCAAATCGTAGGAAGTGAGAGTGTCAGTCAGCTTGTACTTAAGTCGGCATTGTGCCTTTTGTATTAATTTCGGATGCAATTTCTTTGTTTCATCGTCAATAAGAAGGTGCAAGGTATACAGTAAACCTGAAGTGAAGCATCGGAATCAAAAACTGGGCTCACAGGGGAGGTTCAAATCATAGTAAGTGAGAGTGTCAGTCCTCTTGTACTTAAGTCGGCATTGTGCCTTTTGTATTAAATTCAGATGCAATTTCTGTGTTTCACCGTCAATAAGAAGGTGCAAGGTATACAGTAATGTTAAAGTGAAGCATCGGAATCTAAAACTGGACTCACAGGTGCGGTTCAAATCATAGAAAGTGAGAGTGTCAGTCCTCTTGTCCTTAAGTCGGCATTGTGCCATTTGTATTAAATTCGGATGAAATTTCTGTGTTTCATCGTCAATAAGAAGGTGCAAGGTATACAGTAATCTTGAAGTGAAGCATCGGAATCTAAAAGTGGACTCACAGGAGAGGTTCAAATCGTAGAAAGTGAGAGTGTCAGTCCTCTTGTACTTAAGTCGGCGTTAAGCCTTTTGTATTAAATTCGGATTCAATTTCTGTGTTTCATCGTCAAGAAGAAGGTGCAAGGTATACAGTATACTTGAAGTGAAGCATCGGAATCTAAAACTGGACTCACAAAAGAGGTTCAAATCGTAGAAAGTGAGAGTGTCACTCCTCTTGTACTTAAGTCGGCATTCTGCGTTTTGTATTAAATTCGGATGCAAACTCTGTGTTTCATCGTCAATAAGAAGGTCCAAGGGATACAGTAAACCTGAAGTGAATCATCGGAATCTAAAACTGGACTCACAGGTGAGGTTCAAATCATAGAAATTGAGAGTGTCAGTCCTCCTTGTACTTAGGACGGCATTGTGCTTTTTGTAATAACCTCGGATGCAATTTCTGTGTTTTATCGTCAATAAGTTGGTGCAAGGTATACAGTAAACCTGAAGTGAATCATCGGAATCTAAAACTGGACTCACAGGAGAGGTTCAAATCATAGGAATGAGAGTGTCAGACCTCTTGTACTTAAGTCGGCATTGTGCCTTTTGTATTAAATTCGGATGCAATTTCTGTGTTTCATGGTCAATAAGAAATTGCAAGGTATACAATAATGTTGATGTGAAGCATTGGAATCTAATACTGGACTCACAGGAGAGGTTCAAATCATAGAAAGTAAGAGTGTCAGTCCTCTTGTACTTAAGTCGGCATTGTGCCTTTTGTATTAAATTCGGATACAATTTCTGTTTTTCATCGTCAATAAGAAGGTGCAAGGTATACAGTAATCTTGAAGTGAAGCATCGGAATCTAAAACTTTACTCACAGGGGAGGTTCAAATCGCGTAATGTGAGAGTGTCAGTCCTCTTGTACTTCAGTCGGCATTGTGCCTTTTGTATTAAATTCGGATGCAATTTCTGTGTTTCTTCGTCAATAAAAAGGTCCAAGAGATACAGTAAACTTGACGTGAAGCATCGGTATTTAAAACTGGACTCACAGGAGAGGTTCTAATCGTAGAAAGTGAGATTGTCAGTCCTCTTGTACTTAAGTCGGCATTGTGCATTTTGTATTAAATTCAGATGCAATTTCTATATTTCATCGTCAATAAGAAGGTGCAAGGTATACAGTAAACCTGACGTGAATCATCGGATTCTAAAACTGGACTCACAGGAGAGGTTCAAATCGTAGAAAGTGAGAGTGTCAGTCGTCTTTTACTTAAGTCGGCATTGTGCCATTTGTATTAAATTCGGATCCTATTTCTGTGTTTCAACGTCGATAAGAAGGTGCAAAGTATACAGTAAACCTGAAGTAAAGCATCGGAATCTAAAACTGGACTCACAGGAGAGGTTCAAATCGTAGAAAGTGAGAGTGACAGTCCTCTTGTACTTAAGTCGGCATTAAGCCTTTTATATTAAATTCGGATTCAATTTCTGTGTTTAATCGTCAAGAAGAAGGTGCAAGGTATACATTAAACCTGAAGTGAATCATCGGAATCTAAAACTGGACTCACAGGAGAGGTTCAAATCGTAGAAAGTGAGAGTGTCAGTCGTCTTTTTTTTAAGTCGGCATTTTGCCATTTGTATTAAATTCGGATCCAATTTCTGTGTTTCAACGTAGATAAGAAGGTGCAAAGTATACAGTAAACCTGAAGTGAAGCATCGGAATCTAAAACTGGACTCACAGGAGTGGTTCAAATCGTAGAAGGTGAGAGTGTCAGTCCTCCTATGCTAAAGTCGGCATTGTGCCTTTTGTATTAAATTCGGGTGCAATTTCTGTGTTTCATCTTCAATAAGATGGTGCAAGGCATACAGTAAACCTGAAGTGAAGCATCGCAATCTGAAACTGGACTCACAGGAGAAGTTCAAATCGAAGAAAGTGAGAGTGTCAGTCCTCTTGTACTTAAGTCGGCATTGTGCTTTTTGTAATTAATTCGGATGCAATTTCTGTGTTTCATCGTCAATAAGGAGGTGAAAGGTATACAGTAAACCTGAAGTGAAGCATCGGAATCTAAAATTGGACTCACAGGAGAGGTTTAAATCATAGAAAGTGAGAGTGTCAATCCCCTTGTACTTAAGCCGGCATTGTGCTTTTTGTATTAAATTCGGATGCAATATCTGTGTTTCATCGTCAATAAGAGGGAGCAAGGTATACAGTAATGTTGAAGTGAAGCATCGGAATCTAAAACTGGATTCACAGGAGAGGTTCAAATCATAGAATGTGAGAGTGTCAGTCCTCTTGTACTTAAGTCGGCATTGTGCATTTTGTATTAAATTCGGATGCAATTTCTGTGTTTCGTCGTCAATAAGAAGGCGCAAGGTATACAGTAATCTTGAAGTGAAGCATCGGAATCTAAAACTGGACTCACAGGAGAGGTTCAAATCGTAGAAAGTGAGAGTGTCAATCCACTTGTACTTAAGTCGGCATTGTGCCTTTTGTATTAAATTCGGATGCAATTTCTGTGTTTCATCTTCAATAAGAAGATCCAAGGGATACAGTAATCTTGAAGTGAAGCACCGGAATCTAAAACTGGACTCACAGGAAGGGTTCAAATCGTAGAAAGTGAGAGTGTCATGCCTCTTGTACTTAGGACGGCATTGTGCCTTTTGTAATAAGCTCGGATCCAATTTCTGTAATTCATCGTCAATAAGTAGGTGCAAGGGATACAGTAATCTTGAAGTGAAGCATCGGAATCTAAAACTGGACTCACAGGAGAGGTTCAAATCGTAGAAAGTGAGAGTGTCAATCCACTCGTACTTTAGTCGGCATTGTGCCTTTTGTATTAAATTCGGATACAATTTCTGTTTTTCATCGTCAATAAGATGGTGCAAGGTATACAGTAATCTTGAAGTGAAGCATCGGAATACATAACTTTACTCACAGGAAAGGTTCAAATCGTAGAAAGTGAGTGTCAGTCCTCTTGTACTTAAGTAGGCATTGTGCCGTTTGCATTTAATTCGGATGCAATTTCTGTGTTTCATCGTCAATAAAAAGGTCCAAGGGATACAGTAATCTTGAAGTGAAGCTCCGGAATCTAAAACTGGACTCACAGGAGAGGTTCAAATCGTTGAACGTAAGAGTGACAGTCCTCTTGTACTTAAGTCGGCATTGTGCCTTTTGTAATAAATTCGGATGCAATTTCTGTGTTTCATCGTCAATAAGAAAGTGCAAGGTATACAGTAATCTTGAAGTGACTCATCGGAATCTAAAACTGGACTCACAGGAGAAGTTCAAATCATAGAATGTGAGAGTGTCAGTCCTCTTGTACTTATGTCGGCATTGTGCCTTTTGTATTCAATTCGGATACAATTTCTGATGTTCATCGTCAATAAGATGGTGCAAGGTATAGAGTAATCTTGAAGTGAAGCATCGGAATCTATAACTCTACTCACAGGAGAGGTTCAAATCGTAGAAAGTGAGTGTCAGTCCTCTTGTACTTAAGTAGGCATTGTGCCGTTTGCATTTAATTCGGATGCAATTTCTGTGTTTCATCGTCAATAAGGAGGTCCAAGTAATACAGTAATCTTGAAGTGAAGCATCGGAATCTAAAACTTGACGCACAGGAGAGGTTCATTACGTAGAAAGTGAGAGTGTCAGAACTCTAGTACTTAAGTCGGCATTGTACCTTTTGTATTAAATTCGAATGGAATTTCTGTGTTTCATCGTCAATAAGAAGGTCCAAGGGATACAGTAAACCTGAAGTGAAGCATCGGAATCTAAAAACTGGACTCACATGAGAGGTTCAAATCATAGAATGTGAGAGTGTCAGTCCTCTTTTACTTAAGTCGGCATTGTGCCTTTTGTATTGAATTCGGATGCAATTTCTGTGTTTCATCTTCAATAACAAGGTCCAAGGTATACAGTAAACCTGAAGTGAAGCACCGGAATCTAAAACTGGACTTACAGGAGAGGTTCAAAATATAGAAAGTTAGAGTGTCAGTCCTCTTGTACTTAAGTCAGCATTGTGCCTTTTGTATTAAATTCGGATGCAAACTCTGTGTTTCATCGTCAATAACAAGGTCCAAGGGATACCGAAATCCTAAAGTGAAGCATCGAAATCTAAAACTGGACTCACAGGAGTGGTTCAAATCATAGACATTGAGAGTGTCAGTCCTCTTGTACTTAGGTCGGCATTGTGCCTTTTGTAATAGACTCGGAAGCAATTTCTGTGTTTCATCGTCAATAAGTAGGTGCAAGGTATACAGTAATCTTGAAGTGAAGCATCCGAAACTAAAACTGGACTCACAGGAGAGGTTCAAATCGTAGAAAGGGAGAGTGTCAGTCCTCTTGTACTTAAGTCCACATTGTGCTTTTTGTATTAAATTTGGATGCAATATATGTGTTTCATCGTCTATAACAAGGTGCAAGGTATACAGTAATCTTGAAGTGAAACATCGGAATCTAAAACTGGACTCACAGGAGAAGTTCAAATCGTAGAAAGTGAGAGTGTCAGTCCGCTTGTACTTAAGTCGGCATTGTGCCTTTTGTATTAATTTCGGATTCAATTTCTGTGTTTCAACGTCAATAAGAAGGTGCAAGGTATACAGTAATCTTGAAGTGAAGCATCGGAATCTAAAACTGGACTCAAAGGAGTGGTTAAAATCGTAGAAACTGAGAGTGTCAGTCCTCTTGTACTTAAGTCGGCATTGTGCCTTTTGTATTAAATTCGGATGCAATTTCTGTGTTTCATCGTCAATAAGAAGGTGCAAGGTATACAGTAATCTTGAAGTGAAGCATCGGAATCTAAAACTGGACTCACAGGAGAGGTTCAAATCATAGAAAGTGACAGTGTCAGTCCTCTTGTACTTAAGTCGGCATTGTGCCTTTTGTATTAAACTCGGATACAATTTTTGTGTTTCATCGTCAATAAGATGGTGCAAGGTATACAGTAATCTTGAAGTGAAGCATCGGAATCTATAACTTCACTCACAGGAGAGGTTCAAATCGTAGAATGTGAGTGTCAGTCCTCTTGTACTTAAGTAGGCATTGTGCCATTTGCATTTAATTCGGATGCAATTTCTGTGTTTCATCATCAATAAGAAGGTCCAAGGGATACAGTGATCTTTAAGTGAAGCACCGGAATCTTAAACTGGACTCACAGGAGAGGTTCAAATCGTAGAAAGTGAGAGTGTCAGTCCGCTTGTACTTGTGTCGGCATTCTGCCTTTTGTATTAAATTCGGATGCAAACTCTGTGTTTCGTCGTCAATAAGATGGTGCATGGTATACAGTGAACCTGAAGTGAAGCATCGGAATCTAAAACTGGACCCACAGGAGAGATTCAAATCGTAGAAAGTGAGTGTGTCAGACCTCTGTTACTTAAGGCGGCATTGTGCATTTTGTATTAAATTCGGGTGCAATTTCTGTGTTTTATCGTCAATAAGAAAGTGCAAGGTATACTGTAAACCTGAAGTGAAGCATCCTATTCTAAAACTGGATTCACAGGAGAGGTTCAAATCGTAAAAAGTGAGAGTGTCAGTCCTCTTATACTAAAGTCGGCATTGTGCCTTTTGTATTAATTTCGGATGCAATTTCTGTGTTTCATCGTCAATAAGAAGGTGCAAGGTATACAGTAAACCTGAAGTGAAGCATCGGAATCTAAAACTTCACTCACAGGAGAGGTTCATATCGTAGAAAGTATGAGTGTCAGACCTCCTGTACTTAAGTCGGCATTGTGCCTTTTGTATAAAATTCGGATGCAATTTCTGTGTTTCATCGTCAATAAGAAGGTGCAAGGTATACAGTATACCTGAAGTGAAGCATCGGAATCTAAAACTGGACTCACAAAAGAGGTTCAAATCGTAGAAAGTGAGAGTGTCACTCCTCTTGTACTTAAGTCGGCATTGTGCGTTTTGTATTAAATTCGGATGCAAACTCTGTGTTTCATCGTCAATAAGAAGGTCCAAGGGATACAGTAAACCTGAAGTGAATCATCGGAATCTAAAACTGGACTCACAGGAGAGGTTCAAATCATAGGAATGAGAGTGTCAGACCTCTTGTACTTAAGTCGGCATTGTGCCTTTTGTATTAAATTCGGATGCAATTTCTGTGTTTCATGGTCAATAAGAAATTGCAAGGTATACAATAATGTTGATGTGAAGCATTGGAATCTAATACTGGACTCACAGGAGAGGTTCAAATCGTAGAAAGTGAGATTGTCAGTCCTCTTGTACTGAAGTCGGCATTGTGCATTTTGTACTAAATTCAGATGCAATTTCTATATTTCATCGTCAATAAGAAGGTGCATGGTATACAGTAAATCTGACGTGAATCATCGGATTCTAAAACTGGACTCACAGGAGAGGTTCAAATCGTAGAAAGTGAGAGTGTCAGTCGTCTTTTACTTAAGTCGGCATTGTGCCATTTGTATTAAATTCGGATCCTATTTCTGTGTTTCAACGTCGATAAGAAGGTGCAAAGTATACAGTAAACCTGAAGTAAAGCATCGGAATCTAAAACTGGACTCACAGGAGAGGTTCAAATCGTAGAAAGTGAGAGTGACAGTCCTCTTGTACTTAAGTCGGCATTAAGCCTTTTATATTAATTTCGGATTCAATTTCTGTGTTTAATCGTCAAGAAGAAGGTGCAAGGTATACATTAAACCTGAAGTGAATCATCGGAATCTAAAACTGGACTCACAGGAGAGGTTCAAATCGTAGAAAGTGAGAGTGTCAGTCGTCTTTTTTTTAAGTCGGCATTTTGCCATTTGTATTAAATTCGGATCCAATTTCTGTGTTTCAACGTAGATAAGAAGGTGCAAAGTATACAGTAAACCTGAAGTGAAGCATCGGAATCTAAAACTGGACTCACAGGAGTGGTTCAAATCGTAGAAGGTGAGAGTGTCAGTCCTCCTATGCTAAAGTCGGCATTGTGCTTTTTGTATTAAATTCGGGTGCAATTTCTGTGTTTCATCTTCAATAAGATGGTGCAAGGCATACAGTAAACCTGAAGTGAAGCATCGCAATCTGAAACTGGACTCACAGGAGAAGTTCAAATCGAAGAAAGTGAGAGTGTCAGTCCTCTTGTACTTAAGTCGGCATTGTGCTTTTTGTAATTAATTCGGATGCAATTTCTGTGTTTCATCGTCAATAAGGAGGTGAAAGGTATACAGTAAACCTGAAGTGAAGCATCGGAATCTAAAATTGGACTCACAGGAGAGGTTTAAATCATAGAAAGTGAGAGTGTCAATCCCCTTGTACTTAAGCCGGCATTGTGCTTTTTGTATTAAATTCGGATGCAAAATCTGTGTTTCATCGTCAATAAGAGGGAGCAAGGTATACAGTAATGTTGAAGTGAAGCATCGGAATCTAAAACTGGATTCACAGGAGAGGTTCAAATCATAGAATGTGAGAGTGTCAGTCCTCTTGTACTTAAGTCGGCATTGTGCATTTTGTATTAAATTCGGATGCAATTTCTGTGTTTCGTCGTCAATAAGAAGGCGCAAGGTATACAGTAATCTTGAAGTGAAGCATCGGAATCTAAAACTGGACTCATAGGAGAGGTTCAAATCGTAGAAAGTGAGAGTGTCAATCCACTTGTACTTAAGTCGGCATTGTGCCTTTTGTATTAAATTCGGATGCAATTTCTGTGTTTCATCTTCAATAAGAAGATCCAAGGGATACAGTAATCTTGAAGTGAAGCACCGGAATCTAAAACTGGACTCACAGGAAGGGTTCAAATCGTAGAAAGTGAGAGTGTCATGCCTCTTGTACTTAGGACGGCATTGTGCCTTTTGTAATAAGCTCGGATCCAATTTCTGTAATTCATCGTCAATAAGTAGGTGCAAGGGATACAGTAATCTTGAAGTGAAGCATCGGAATCTAAAACTGGACTCACAGGAGAGGTTCAAATCGTAGAAAGTGAGAGTGTCAATCCACTCGTACTTTAGTCCGCATTGTGCCTTTTGTATTAAATTCGGATACAATTTCTGTTTTTCATCGTCAATAAGATGGTGCAAGGTATACAGTAATCTTGAAGTGAAGCATCGGAATACATAACTTTACTCACAGGAAAGGTTCAAATCGTAGAAAGTGAGTGTCAGTCCTCTTGTACTTAAGTAGGCATTGTGCCGTTTGCATTTAATTCGGATGCAATTTCTGTGTTTCATCGTCAATAAAAAGGTCCAAGGGATACAGTAATCTTAAAGTGAAGCACCGGAATCTAAAACTGGACTCACAGGAGAGGTTCAAATCGTTGAACGTAAGAGTGACAGTCCTCTTGTACTTAAGTCGGCATTGTGCCTTTTGTAATAAATTCGGATGCAATTTCTGTGTTTCATCGTCAATAAGAAAGTGCAAGGTATACAGTAATCTTGAAGTGACTCATCGGAATCTAAAACTGGACTCACAGGAGAAGTTCAAATCATAGAATGTGAGAGTGTCAGTCCTCTTGTACTTATGTCGGCATTGTGCCTTTTGTATTCAATTCGGATACAATTTCTGTTGTTCATCGTCAATAAGATGGTGCAAGGTATACAGTAATCTTGAAGTGAAGCATCGGAATCTATAACTCTACTCACAGGAGAGGTTCAAATCGTAGAAAGTGAGTGTCAGTCCTCTTGTACTTAAGTAGGCATTGTGCCGTTTGCATTTAATTCGGATGCAATTTCTGTGTTTCATCGTCAATAAGGAGGTCCAAGTAATACAGTAATCTTGAAGTGAAGCATCGGAATCTAAAACTTGACGCACAGGAGAGGTTCATTACGTAGAAAGTGAGAGTGTCAGAACTCTAGTACTTAAGTCGGCATTGTACCTTTTGTATTAAATTCGAATGGAATTTCTGTGTTTCATCGTCAATAAGAAGGTCCAAGGGATACAGTAAACCTGAAGTGAAGCACCGGAATCTAAAACTGGACTTACAGGAGAGGTTCAAAATATAGAAAGTTAGAGTGTCAGTCCTCTTGTACTTAAGTCAGCATTGTGCCTTTTGTATTAAATTCGGATGCAAACTCTGTGTTTCATCGTCAATAACAAGGTCCAAGGGATACCGAAATCCTAAAGTGAAGCATCGAAATCTAAAACTGGACTCACAGGAGTGGTTCAAATCATAGACATTGAGAGTGTCAGTCCTCTTGTACTTAGGTCGGCACTGTGCCTTTTGTAATAGACTCGGAAGCAATTTCAGTGTTTCATCATCAATAAGTAGGTGCAAGGTATACAGTAATCTTGAAGTGAAGCATCCGAAACTAAAACTGGACTCACAGGAGAGGTTCAAATCGTAGAAAGGGAGAGTGTCAGTCCTCTTGTACTTAAGTCCACATTGTGCTTTTTGTATTAAATTTGGATGCAATATATGTGTTTCATCGTCTATAACAAGGTGCAAGGTATACAGTAATCTTGAAGTGAAGCATCGGAATCTAAAACTGGACTCACAGGAGAAGTTCAAATCGTAGAAAGTGAGAGTGTCAGTCCGCTTGTACTTAAGTCGGCATTGTGCCTTTTGTATTAATTTCGGATTCAATTTCTGTGTTTCAACGTCAATAAGAAGGTGCAAGGTATACAGTAATCTTGAAGTGAAGCATCGGAATCTAAAACTGGACTCAAAGGAGTGGTTAAAATCGTAGAAACTGAGAGTGTCAGTCCTCTTGTACTTAAGTCGGCATTGTGCCTTTTGTATTAAATTCGGATGCAATTTCTGTGTTTCATCGTCAATAAGAAGGTGCAAGGAATACAGTAAACCTGAAGTGAAGCATCGGAATCAAAAACTGGACTCACAGGAGAGGTTCAAATCATAGAAAGCGAGAGTGTCAATCTTCTTGTACTTCAGTCGGCATTGTGCCTTTTGTATTTAATTCGGATGCAATTTCTGTGTTTCATCGTCAGTCAGAAGGTACAAGGTATACAGTAATCTTGAAGTGAAGCATCGGAATCTAAAACTGGGCTTACAGGAGAGGTTCGAAACGTAGAAAGTGAGAGTGTCAGTCCTCTTGGACTTAAGTCGGCATTGTGCCTTTTGTATTACATTCGGATGCAATTTCTGTGTTTCATCGTCAATAAGAAGCTGCAAGGTATACAGTAAACCTGAAGTGAAGCATCGGAATCTAAAATTGGACTCACAGGTGAGGTTCAAATAATAGAAAGTGAGAGTGTCAGTCCTCTTGTACTTATGTCGGCATTGTGCCTCTTGTATTAAATTCGGATGCAATTTCTGTGTTTCATCGTCAATAAGAAGGTGCAAGGTATACAGTAAACCAGAAGTCAAGCATCGGAATCAAAAACTGGGCTCACTGGGGAGGTTCAAATCATAGTAAGTGAGAGTGTCAGTCCTCTTGTACTTAAGTCGGCCTTGTGCTTTTTGTATTAAATTCGGATGCAATTTCTGTGTTTCATCGTCAATAAGAAGGTGCAAGGTATACAGTAATGTTAAAGTGAAGCATCGGAATCTAAAACTGGACTCACAGGAGCGGTTCAAATCATAGAAAGTGAGAGTGTCAGTCCTCTTGTACTTAAGTCGGCATTGTGCATTTTGTATTAAATTAGGATGTAATTTCTGTGATTCATCGTCAATAAGAAGGTGCAAGGTATACAGTAATCTTGAAGTGAAGCATCGGAATCTAAAACTGGACTCACAGGAGTGGTTCAAATCATAGGAAGGGAGAGTGTCAGTCCTCTTGTACTTAAGTCGGCATGGAGCCTTTTGTATAAAATTCGGATACAATTTCTGTTTTTCATCGTCTATAAGAAGGTGCAAGGTATACAGTAATCTTGAAGTGAAGCATCGGAATCTCAATCTTTACTCACAGGATAGGTTCAATTCGTTGAAAGTGAGAGTGTCTGACCTCTTGTACTTAAGTCGGCATTGTGCATTTTGTATTAAAGTCGGATGCAATTTCTGTGTTTCTTCGTCAATAAGAAGGTGCAAGGAATACCGTATCCCTGAAGTGAAGCATCGGAATCTATAACTGGACTCACAGGAGAGGTTCAAATCATAGAAAGTGAGAGTGTCAGTCCTCTTGTACTAAAGTCGGATTTGTGCCTTTTGTATTAAATTCGGATGCAAACTCTGTGTTTCATCGTCAATAAGAAGGTGCAAGGTATACAGTAACGCTGAAGTGAAGTATCGGAATCTAAAACTGGACTCACAGGAGAGGTTCAAATCATAGAAAGTGAGAGTGTCAGTCTTCTTGTACTTAAGACGGCATTGTGACTTTTGTATTAAATTCGGATGCAATTTCTGTGTTTCATCATCAATAAGAAGGTGCAAGTTATACAGTAAACCTGAAGTGAAGCATCGGAATCTAAAACTGGACTCACAGGTGAGGTTCAAGTCATAGAAACTGAGAGTGTCAGTCCTCTTGTACTTATGTCGGCATTGTGCCTCTTGTATTACATTCGGATGCAATTTCTGTCTTTCATCGTCAATAAGAAGGTGCAAGGTATACAGTAAACCTGAAGTGAAGCATCGGAATCTAAAACTGGACTCACAGGAGAGGTTCAAATCGTTGAAAGTGAGAGTGTCACTCCCCTTGTACTTAAGTCGGCATTGTGCCTTTTGTATTAAGTTCGGATCTAATTTCTGTGTTTCATCGTCAATAAGAAGGGGCAAGGTATACAGTAAACCTGAAGTGAAGCATCGGAATCTAAAACTGGACTCACAGGAGAGGTTCAAATCATAGAAAGCGAGAGTGTCAGTCTTCTTGTACTTCAGTCGGCATTGTGCCTTTTGTATTTTATTCGGATGCATTTTCATCGTCAATAAGAAGGTGCAAGGAATACAGTAAACCTGAAGTGAAGCATCGGAATCTAAAACTTGACTCACAGGAGAGGTTCATATCGTAGAAAGTGAGAGTGTCAGACCTCTAGTACTTAAGTCGGCATCGTACCTTTTGTATTAAATTCGAATGCTAATTCTGAGTTTCATCGTCAATAAGAAGGTCCAAGGGATACAGTAAACCTGAAGTGAAGCATCGGAATCTAAGAACTGGACTCACATGAGAGGTTCAAATCATAGAAAGTGAGAGTGTCAGTCCTCTTTTACTTAAGTCGGCATTGTGCCTTTTGTATTGAATTCGGATGCAATTTCTGTGTTTCATCGTCAATAAGAAAGTGCAAGGAATACAGTAATCTTCAAGTGAAGCATCGGAATCTAAAACTGGACTAACAGGAGGGGTTCAAATCATAGAAAGTGAGAGTGTCAGTCTTCTTGTACTTAAGTCGGCATTGTGCCTTTTGTTTTAAATTCGGATGCAATTTCTATGTGTTTCATCGTCAATAAGAAGGTGGAAGGTATGCAGTAAACATGAAGTGAAGCATCGGAATCTAAATGTGGACTTACACGAGAGGTTCAAAACATAGAAGGTTAGAGTGTCAGTCCTCTTGTACTTAAGGCAGCATTGTGCCGTTTGTATTAAATTCGGATGCAAACTCTGTGTTTCATCGTCAATAAGTAGGTCCAAGGGATACAGTAAACCTGAAGTGAAGCATCGGAATCTAAAACTGGACTCACAGGAGTGGTTCAAATCATAGAAATTGGGACTGTCAGTCCTATTGTACTTAGGTCGGCATATTGCCTTTTGTAATAGACTCGGAAGCAATTTCTGTGTTTCATCGTCAATAAGTAGGTGCAAGGTATACAGTAATCTTGAAGTGAAGCATCCGAATATAAAACTGGACTCACAGGAGAGGTTCAAATCGTAGAAAGGGAGAGTGTCAGTCCTCTTGTACTTAAGTCCACATTGTGCTTTTTGTATTAAATTTGGACGCAATTTATGTGTTTCATCGTCAATAACAAGGTGCAAGGTATACAGTAATCTTGAAGTGAAGCATCGGAATCTAAAACTAGACTCACAGGAGAGGTTCAAACCGTAGAAAGTGAGAGTGTCAGTCCACTTGTACTTAAGTCGGCATTGTGCCTTATGTATCAATTTCGGATGCAATTTCTGTGTTTCATCGTCAACAAGAAGGTGCAAGGTATACAGTAAACCAGAAGTGAAGCATCGGAATCAAATTGGGCTCACAGGGGAGGTTCAAATCATAGTAAGTGAGAGTGTCAGTCCTCTTGTACGTAAGTCTGCATTGTGCCTTTTGTATTAAATTCGGATGCAATTTCTGTGTTTCATCGTCAATAAGAAGGTCCAAGGTAAACAGTATACCTGAAGTGCAGCTTCGGAATCTAAAACTGGACTCACAGGAGTGGTTCAAATCATAGAAAGTGAGAGTGTCAGTCCTCTTTTACTTAGGTCGGCATTATGCCTTTTGTATTAAATTCGGATGCAATTTATGTGTTTCATCGTCAATAAGTAGGTGCAAGTAATACAGTAATCTTGAAGTGAAGCATCGGAATCTAATACTGGACTCACAGTAGAGGTTCAAATCGTAGAAAGTGAGAGTGTCAGTCCTCTTGTACTTAAGTCGGCATTGTGCCTTTCGTATTAAATTCGGATGCAATTTCTGTGTTTCATCGTCAATAAGAAGGTGCAAGGAATACAGTAAACCTGAAGTGAAGCATCGGAATCTAAAACTGGACTCACAGGAGAGGTTCAAATCATAGAAAGCGAGAGTGTCAATCTTCTTGTACTTCATTCGGCATTGTGCATTTGTATTTAATTCGGATGCAATTTCTGTGTTTCATCGTCAGTCAGAAGGTACAAGGTATACAGTAATCTTGAAGTGAAGCATCGGAATCTAAAACTGGGCTTACAGGAGAGGTTCGAAACGTAGAAAGTGAGAGTGTCAGTCCTCTTGGACTTAAGTCGGCATTGTGCCTTTTGTATTACATTCGGATGCAATTTCTGTGTTTCATCGTCAATAAGAAGCTGCAAGGTATACAGTAAACCTGAAGTGAAGCATCGGAATCTAAAACTGGACTCACAGGTGAGGTTCAAATAATAGAAAGTGAGAGTGTCAGTCCTCTTGTACTTATGTCGGCATTGTGCCTCTTGTATTAAATTCGGATGCAATTTCTGTGTTTCATCGTCAATAAGAAGGTGCAAGGTATACAGTAAACCTGAAGTCAAGCATCGGAATCAAAAACTGGGCTCACTGGGGAGGTTCAAATCATAGTTAGTGAGAGTGTCAGTCCTCTTGTACTTAAGTCGGCCTTGTGCCTTTTGTATTAAATTCTAATGCAATTTCTGTGTTTCATCGTCAATAAGAAGGTGCAAGGTATACAGTAATGTCAAAGTGAAGCATCGGAATCTAAAACTGGACTCACAGGAGCGGTTCAAATCATAGAAAGTGAGAGTGTCAGTCCTCTTATACTTAAGTCGGCATTGTGCATTTTGTATTAAATTCGGATGTAATTTCTGTGATTCATCGTCAATAAGAAGGTGCAAGGTATACAGTAATCTTGAAGTGAAGCATCGGAATCTAAAACTGGACTCACAGGAGTGGTTCAAATCATAGGAAGGGAGAGTGTCAGTCCTCTTGTACTTAAGTCGGCATTGAGCCTTTTGTATAAAATTCGGATACAATTTCTGTTTTTCATCGTCTATAAGAAGGTGCAAGGTATACAGTAATCTTGAAGTGAATCATCGGAATCTCAAACTTTACTCACAGGATAGGTTCAATTCGTTGAAAGTGAGAGTGTCTGTCCTCTTGTACTTAAGTCGGCATTGTGCCTTTTGTATTAAAGTCGGATGCAATTTCTGTGTTTCTTCGTCAATAAGAAGGTGCAAGGAATACCGTATCCCTGAAGTGAAGCATCGGAATCTAAAACTGGACTCACAGGAGAGGTTCAAATCGTAGAAAGTGAGAGTGTCAGTCCTCTTGTACTTAAGTCGGCATTGTGCCTTTCGTATTAAATTCGGATGCAATTTCTGTGTTTCATCGTCAATAAGAAGGTGCAAGGAATACAGTAAACCTGAAGTGAAGCATCGGAATCTAAAACTGGACTCACAGGAGAGGTTCAAATCATAGAAAGCGAGAGTGTCAATCTTCTTGTACTTCATTCGGCATTGTGCCTTTTGTATTTAATTCGGATGCAATTTCTGTGTTTCATCGTCAGTCAAAAGGTACAAGGTATACAGTAATCTTGAAGTGAAGCATCGGAATCTAAAACTGGGCTTACAGGAGAGGTTCGAAACGTAGAAAGTGAGAGTGTCAGTCCTCTTGGACTTAAGTCGGCATTGTGCCTTTTGTATTACATTCGGATGCAATTTCTGTGTTTCATCGTCAATAAGAAGCTGCAAGGTATACAGTAAACCTGAAGTGAAGCATCGGAATCTAAAACTGGACTCACAGGTGAGGTTCAAATAATAGAAAGTGAGAGTGTCAGTCCTCTTGTACTTATGTCGGCATTGTGCCTCTTGTATTAAATTCGGATGCAATTTCTGTGTTTCATCGTCAATAAGAAGGTGCAAGGTATACAGTAAACCTGAAGTCAAGCATCGGAATCAAAAACTGGGCTCACTGGGGAGGTTCAAATCATAGTTAGTGAGAGTGTCAGTCCTCTTGTACTTAAGTCGGCCTTGTGCCTTTTGTATTAAATTCTAATGCAATTTCTGTGTTTCATCGTCAATAAGAAGGTGCAAGGTATACAGTAATGTTAAAGTGAAGCATCGGAATCTAAAACTGGACTCACAGGAGCGGTTCTAATCATAGAAAGTGAGAGTGTCAGTCCTCTTGTACTTAAGTCGGCATTGTGCATTTTGTATTAAATTCGGATGTAATTTCTGTGATTCATCGTCAATAAGAAGGTGCAAGGTATACAGTAATCTTGAAGTGAAGCATCGGAATCTAAAACTGGACTCACAGGAGTGGTTCAAATCATAGGAAGGGAGAGTGTCAGTCCTCTTGTACTTAAGTCGGCATTGAGCCTTTTGTATAAAATTCGGATACAATTTCTGTTTTTCATCGTCTATAAGAAGGTGCAAGGTATACAGTAATCTTGAAGTGAATCATTGGAATCTCAAACTTTACTCACAGGATAGGTTCAATTCGTTGAAAGTGAGAGTGTCTGTCCTCTTGTACTTAAGTCGGCATTGTGCCTTTTGTATTAAAGTCGGATGCAATTTCTGTGTTTCTTCGTCAATAAGAAGGTGCAAGGAATACCGTATCCCTGAAGTGAAGCATCGGAATCTAAAACTGGACTCACAGGAGAGGTTCAAATCATAGAAAGTGAGAGTGTCAGTCCTCTTGTACTAAAGTCGGAATTGTGCCTTTTGTATCAAATTCGGATGCAAACTCTGTGTTTCATCGTCAATAAGAAGGTGCAAGGTATACAGTAACGCTGAAGTGAAGTATCGGAATCTTAAACTGGACTCACAGGAGAGGTTCAAATCATAGAAAGTGAGAGTGTCAGTCTTCTTGTACTTAAGACGGCATTGTGACTTTTGTATTAAATTCGGATGCAATTCCTGTGTTTCATCGTCAATAAGAAGGTGCAAGTTATACAGTAAACCTGAAGTGAAGCTTCGGAATCTAAAACTGGACTCACAGGTGAGGTTCAAGTCATAGAAACTGAGAGTGTCAGTCCTCTTGTACATATGTCGGCATTGTGCCTCTTGTATTACATTCGGATGCAATTTCTGTCTTTCATCGACAATAAGAAGGTGCAAGGTATACAGTAAACCTGAAGTGAAGCATCGGAATCTAAAACTGCACTCACAGGAGAGGTTCAAATCGTTGAAAGTGAGAGTGTCACTCCCCTTGTACTTAAGTCGGCATTGTGCCTTTTGTATTAAGTTCGGATCTATTTTCTGTGTTTCATCGTCAATAAGAAGGGGCAAGGTATACAGTAAACCTGAAGTGAAGCATCGGAATCTAAAACTGGACTCACAGGAGAGGTTCAAATCATAGAAAGCGAGAGTGTCAGTCTTCTTGTACTTCAGTCGGCATTGTGCCTTTTGTATTTAATTCGGATGCAATTTCATCGTCAATAAGAAGGTGCAAGGAATACAGTAAACCTGAAGTGAAGCATCGGAATCTAAAACTTGACTCACAGGAGAGGTTCATATCGTAGAAAGTGAGAGTGTCAGACCTCTAGTACTTAAGTCGGCATCGTACCTTTTGTATTAAATGCGAATGCAATTTCTGAGTTTCATCGTCAATAAGAAGGTCCAAGGGATACAGTAAACCTGAAGTGAAGCATCGGAATCTAAGAACTGGACTCACATGAGAGGTTCAAATCATAGAAAGTGAGAGTGTCAGTCCTCTTTTACTTAAGTCGGCATTGTGCCTTTTGTATTGAATTCGGATGCAATTTCTGTGTTTCATCGTCAATAAGAAAGTGCAAGGAATACAGTAATCTTCAAGTGAAGCATCGGAATCTAAAACTGGACTCACAGGAGGGGTTCAATTCATAGAAAGTGAGAGTGTCAGTCTTCTTGTACTTAAGTCGGCATTGTGCCTTTTGTTTTAAATTCGGATGCAATTTCTATGTGTTTCATCGTCAATAAGAAGGTGCAAGGTATACAGTAAACATGAAGTGAAGCATCGGAATCTAAAAGTGGACTTACACGAGAGGTTCAAAACATAGAAGGTTAGAGTGTCAGTCCTCTTGTACTTAAGGCAGCATTGTGCCGTTTGTATTAAATTCGGATGCAAACTCTGTGTTTCATCGTCAATAAGAAGGTCCAAGGGATACAGTAAACCTGAAGTGAAGCATCGGAATCTGAAACTGGACTCACAGGAGTGGTTCAAATCATAGAAATTGAGACTGTCAGTCCTATTGTCCTTAGGTCGGCATATTGCCTTTTGTAATAGACTCGGAAGCAATTTCTGTGTTTCATCGTCAATAAGTAGGTGCAAGGTGTACAGTAATCTTGAAGTGAAGCATCCGAATATAAAACTGGACTCACAGGAGAGGTTCAAATCGTAGAAAGGGAGAGTGTCAGTCCTCTTGTACTTAAGTCCACATTATGCTTTTTGTATTAAATTTGGACGCAATTTATGTGTTTCATCGTCAATAACAAGGTGCAAGGTATACAGTAATCTTGAAGTGAAGCATCGGAATCTAAAACTGGACTCACAGGAGAGGTTCAAACCGTAGAAAGTGAGAGTGTCAGTCCGCTTGTACTTAAGTCGGCATTGTGCCTTTTGTATCAATTTCAGATGCAATTTCTGTGTTTCATCGTCAACAAGAAGGTGCAAGGTATACAGTAAACCAGAAGTGAAGCATCGGAATCAAATTGGGCTCACAGGGGAGGTTCAAATCATAGTAAGTGAGAGTGTCAGTCCTCTTGTACGTAAGTCTGCATTGTGCCTTTTGTATTAAATTCGGATGCAATTTCTGTGTTTCATCGTCAATAAGAAGGTGAAAGGTATACAGTAATGTTAAAGTGAAGCATCGGAATCTAAAACTGGACTCACAGGAGCGGTTCAAATCATAGAAAGTGAGAGTGTCAGTCCTCTTGTACCTAAGTCAGCATTGTGCACTTTGTATTAAATTCGGATGTAATTTCTGTGTTTCATCGTCAATAAGAAAGTGCAAGGAATACAGTAATCTTCAAGTGAAGCATCGGAATCTAAAACTGGACTCACAGGAGGGGTTCAAATCATAGAAAGTGAGAGTGTCAGTCTTCTTGTACTTAAGTCGGCATTGTGCCTTTTGTTTTAAATTCGGATGCAATTTCTATGTGTTTCATCGTCAATAAGAACGTGCAAGGTATACAGTAAACCTGAAGTGAAGCATCGGAATCTAAAACTGGACTCACAGGAGAGGTTCAAATCGTAGAAATTGGGAGTGTCAGTCCTTTTTTACTTAAGTCGGCATTGTTTCTTTTGAATTAAATACGGATGCAATTTCTGTGTTTCATCGTCAATAAGAAGGTCCAAGGTAAACAGTATACCTGAAGTGCAGCATCGGAATCTAAAACTGGACTCACAGGAGTGGTTCAAATCATAGAAAGTGAGAGTGTCAGTCCTCTTTTACTTAGGTCGGCATTATGCCTTTTGTATTAAATTCGGATGCAATTTATGTGTTTCATCGTCAATAAGTAGGTGCAAGTAATACTGTAATCTTGAAGTGAAGCATCGGAATCTAATACTGGACTCACAGTAGAGGTTCAAATCGTAGAAAGTGAGAGTGTCAGTCCTCTTGTACTTACGTCGGCATTGTGCCTTTTGTATTAAATTCGGATGCAATTTCTGTGTTTCATCGTCAATAAGAAGGTGCAAGGAATACAGTAAACCTGAAGTAAAGCATCGGAATCTAAAACTGTACGTACAGGAGAGATTCAAATCATAGAAAGCGAGAGTGTCAATCTTCTTGTACTTCAGTCGGCATTGTGCCTTTTGTATTTTATTCGGATGCAATTTCTGTGTTTCATCGTCAGTCAGAAGGTACAAGGTATACAGTAATCTTGAAGTGAAGCATCGGAATCTAAAACTGGGCTTACAGGAGAGGTTCGAAACGTAGAAAGTGAGAGTGTCAGTCCTCTTGGACTTAAGTCGGCATTGTGCCTTTTGTATTACATTCGGATGCAATTTCTGTGTTTCATCGTCAATAAGAAGCTGCAAGGTATACAGTAAACCTGAAGTGAAGCATCGGAATCTAAAACTGGACTCACAGGTGAGGTTCAAATAATAGAAAGTAAGAGTGTCAGTCCTCTTGTACTTATGTCGGCATTGTGCCTCTTGTATTCAATTCGGATGCAATTTCTGTGTTTCATCGTCAATAAGAAGGTGCAAGGTATACAGTAAACCTGAAGTCAAGCATCGGAATCAAAAACTGGGCTCACTGGGGAGGTTCAAATCATAGTAAGTGAGAGTGTCAGTCCTCTTGTACTTAAGTCGGCCTTGTGCCTTTTGTATTAAATTCGGGAGCAATTTCTGTGTTTCATCGTCAATAAGAAGGTGCAAGGTATACAGTAATGTTAAAGTGAAGCATCGGAATCTAAAACTGGACTCACAGGAGCGGTTCAAATCATAGAAAGTGAGAGTGTCTGTCCTCTTGTACTTAAGTCGGCATTGTGCATTTTGTATTAAATTCGGATGTAATTTCTGTGATTCATCGTCAATAAGAAGGTGCAAGGTATACAGTAATCTTGAAGTGAAGCATCCGAATCTAAAACTGGACTCACAGGAGTGGTTCAAATCATAGGAGGGGAGAGTGTCAGTCCTCTTGTACTTAAGTCGGCATTGAGCCTTTTGTATAAAATTCGGATACAATTTCTGTTTTTCATCGTCTATAAGAAGGTGCAAGGTATACAGTAATCTTGAAGTGAAGCATCGGAATCTCAAACTGTACTCACAGGATAGGTTCAATTCGTTGAAAGTTAGAGTTTCTGTCCTCTTGTACTTAAGTCGGCATTGTGCCTTTTGTATTAAAGTCGGATGCAATATCTGTGTTTCTTCGTCAATAAGAAGGTGCAAGGAATAACGTATCCCTGAAGTGAAGCATCGGAATCTAAAACTGGACTCACAGGAGAGGTTCAAATCATAGAAAGTGAGAGTGTCAGTCCTCTTGTACTAAAGTCGGAATTGTGCCTTTTGTATTAAATTCGGATGCAAACTCTGTGTTTCATCGTCAATAAGAAGGTGCAAGGTATACAGTAACGCTGAAGTGAAGTATCGGAATCTAAAACTGCACTCACAGGAGAGGTTCAAATCATAGAAAGTGAGAGTGTCAGTCTTCTTGTACTTAAGACGGCATTGTGACTTTTGTATTAAATTCGGATGCAATTTCTGTGTTTCATCGTCAATAAGAAGGTACAAGTTATACAGCAAACCTGAAGTGAAGCATCGGAATCTAAAACTGGACTCACAGGTGAGGTTCAAGTTATAGAAACTGAGAGTGTCAGTCCTCTTGTACTTATGTCGGCATTGTGAATTTTGTATTACATTCGGATGCAATTTCTGTGTTTCATCGTCAGTAAGAAGGTCCGAGGGATATAGTAAACCTGAAGTGAAGCATCGGAATCTAAAACTGGACTCACAGGAGAGGTTCAAATCATAGAAAGTTAGAGTGTCAGTCCTCTTGTACTTAAGTC
Organism: Schistocerca piceifrons; assembly: GCF_021461385.2. Lineage (NCBI taxonomy): Eukaryota > Metazoa > Arthropoda > Insecta > Orthoptera > Acrididae > Schistocerca > Schistocerca piceifrons. Next base: position 943,732,128 of record NC_060149.1, read on the forward strand.
GGCATTGTGCCTTTTGTATTAAATTCGGATGCAATTTCTGTGTTTCATCGTCAATAAGAAGGTCCAAGGTATACAGTAAACCTGAAGTGAAGCATCGGAATCTAAAACTGGGCTCACAGTAGAGGTTGAAATCATAGAAAGTTAGAGGGTCAGTCCTCTTGTATTTAAGTCGGCATTGTGCCTTTTGTATTAAATTCGGATGCAATTTCTGTGGTTCACCGTCAATTAGAAGGTGCAAGGTATACAGTAAACTTGAAGTGAAGCATCGGAATCTAAAACTGGACTAACAGGAGAGGTTCAAATAGTAGAATGTGAGAGTGTCTGTCCTCTTGTACTTAAGTCGGCATTGTACCTTTTGTATTAAATTCGGATGCAATTTCTGGGTTTCATCGTCAATAAGAAGGTGGAAGGTATACAGTAAACCTGAAGTGAAGCATCAGAATCTAAAATAGGATTCACAGGAGAGGTTCAAATCATAGAAAGTGAGAGTGTCAGTCCTCTTGTACTTAATTAGGCATAGTGCCTTTTGTATTAAATTCGGATGCAATTTCTGTGTTTCATCGTCAATAAGAAGGTGCAAGGTATACAGTAAACCTGAAGTGAAGCATCGGAATCTAAAACTGGACTCACAGGAGAGGTTCAAATCGTTGAAAGCGAGAGTGTCACTCCCCTTGTACTTAAGTCGGCATTGTGCCTTTTGTATTAAGTTCGGAATCAATTTCTGTGTTTCTTCGTCAATAAGAAGGTGCACGGTATATTGTAAACCTGAAGTGAAGCATTGGAATCTAAAACTGGATTAACAGGCGAGGTTCAAATCATAGAAAGTGAGAGTGTCAGTCCTCTTGTACTTAAGTCGGCATTGTGCCTTTTGTATTAAAATCGGATGCAATATCTGTGTTTCATCGTCAATAAGAAGGTGCAAGGTGTACAGTAAACCTGAAGTGAAGCATCGGAATCTAGAGCTGGACTCACAGGAGAGGTTCAAATCGTAGAAAGTGAGAGTGTCCTTCCTCTTGTACTAAAGTCGGCATTGTGCCTTTTGTATTAAATTTGGATGCAATTTCTGTGTTTCATAGTCAATAAGAAAGTGCAAGGTATACAGTAATCTTGAAGTGAAGCATCGGAATCTAAAACTGGATTCACAGGAGAGGTTCAAATCGTAGAAAGTCAGAGTGTCAGTCCTCTTGTACTTAAGTCGGCATTGTGCCTTTTGTATTAAATTCGGATGCAATTTCTGTGTTTCATCGTCAATAAGTAGGTGCAAGGTATAAAGTAATCTTGAAATTGAAGCATCGGAATGTAAAACTGGACTCACAGGAGAGGTTCAAATCATAGAAAGTAAGAGTTTCAGCTCTCTTGTACTTAAGTCGGCATTGTGCCTTTTGTATTAAATTCGGATGCAATTTCTGTGTTTCATCGTCAGTCAGAAGGTACAAGGTATACAGTAATCTTGAAGTGAAGCATCGGAATCTAAAACTGGGCTCACAGGAGAGGTTCGAAACGTAGAAAGTGAGAGTGTCAGTCCTCTTGGACTTAAGTCGGCATTGTGCCTTTTGTATTACATTCGGATGCAATTTCTGTGTTTCATCGTCAATAAGAAGCTGCAAGGTATACAGTAAACCTGAAGTGAAGCATCGGAATCTAAAACTGGACTCACAGGTGAGGTTCAAATAATAGAAAGTGAGAGTGTCAGTCCTCTTGTACTTATGTCGGCATTGTGCCTCTTGTATTAAATTCGGATGCAATTTCTGTGTTTCATCGTCAATAAGAAGGTGCAAGGTATACAGTAAACCTGAAGTCAAGCATCGGAATCAAAAACTGGGCTCACTGGGGAGGTTCAAATCATAGTTAGTGAGAGTGTCAGTCCTCTTGTACTTAAGTCGGCCTTGTGCCTTTTGTATTAAATTCTAATGCAATTTCTGTGTTTCATCGTCAATAAGAAGGTGCAAGGTATACAGTAATGTTAAAGTGAAGCATCGGAATCTAAAACTGGACTCACAGGAGCGGTTCAAATCATAGAAAGTGAGAGTGTCAGTCCTCTTGTACTTAAGTCGGCATTGTGCATTTTGTATTAAATTCGGATGTAATTTCTGTGATTCATCGTCAATAAGAAGGTGCAAGGTATACAGTAATCTTGAAGTGAAGCATCGGAATCTAAAACTGGACTCACAGGAGTGGTTCAAATCATAGGAAGGGAGAGTGTCAGTCCTCTTGTACTTAAGTCGGCATTGAGCCTTTTGTATAAAATTCGGATACAATTTCTGTTTTTCATCGTCTATAAGAAGGTGCAAGGTATACAGTAATCTTGAAGTGAATCATCGGAATCTCAAACTTTACTCACAGGATAGGTTCAATTCGTTGAATGTGAGAGTGTCTGTCCTCTTGTACTTAAGTCGGCATTGTGCCTTTTGTATTAAAGTCGGATGCAATTTCTGTGTTTCTTCGTCAATAAGAAGGTGCAAGGAATACCGTATCCCTGAAGTGAAGCATCGGAATCTAAAACTGGACTCACAGGAGAGGTTCAAATCATAGAAAGTGAGAGTGTCAGTCCTCTTGTACTAAAGTCGGAATTGTGCCTTTTGTATTAAATTCGGATGCAAACTCTGTGTTTCATCGTCAATAAGAAGGTGCAAGGTATACAGTAACGCTGAAGTGAAGTATCGGAATCTTAAACTGGACTCACAGGAGAGGTTCAAATCATAGAAAGTGAGAGTGTCAGTCTTCTTGTACTTAAGACGGCATTGTGACTTTTGTATTAAATTCGGATGCAATTTCTGTGTTTCATCGTCAATAAGAAGGTGCAAGTTATACAGTAAACCTGAAGTGAAGCATCGGAATCTAAAACTGGACTCACAGGTGAGGTTCAAGTCATAGAAACTGAGAGTGTCAGTCCTCTTGTACATATGTCGGCATTGTGCCTCTTGTATTACATTCGGATGCAATTTCTGTCTTTCATCGACAATAAGAAGGTGCAAGGTATACAGTAAACCTGAAGTGAAGCATCGGAATCTAAAACTGCACTCACAGGAGAGATTCAAATCGTTGAAAGTGAGAGTGTCACTCCCCTTGTACTTAAGTCGGCATTGTGCCTTTTGTATTTAATTCGGATGCAATTTCATCGTCAATAAGAAGGTGCAAGGAATACAGTAAACCTGAAGTGAAGCATCGGAATCTAAAACTTGACTCACAGGAGAGGTTCATATCGTAGAAAGTGAGAGTGTCAGACCTCTAGTACTTAAGTCGGCATCGTACCTTTTGTATTAAATTCGAATGCAATTTCTGAGTTTCATCGTCAATAAGAAGGTCCAAGGGATACAGTAAACCTGAAGTGAAGCATCGGAATCTAGGAACTGGACTCACATGAGAGGTTCAAATCATAGAAAGTGAGAGTGTCAGTCCTCTTTTACTTAAGTCGGCATTGTGCCTTTTGTATTGAATTCGGATGCAATTTCTGTGTTTCATCGTCAATAAGAAAGTGCAAGGAATACAGTAATCTTCAAGTGAAGCATCGGAATCTAAAACTGGACTCACAGGAGGGGTTCAAATCATAGAAAGTGAGAGTGTCAGTCTTCTTGTACTTAAGTCGGCATTGTGCCTATTGTTTTAAATTCGGATGCAATTTCCATGTGTTTCATCGTCAATAAGAAGGTGCAAGGTATACAGTAAACATGAAGTGAAGCATCGGAATCTAAAAGTGGACTTACACGAGAGGTTCAAAACATAGAAGGTTAGAGTGTCAGTCCTCTTGTACTTAAGGCAGCATTGTGCCGTTTGTATTAAATTCGGATGCAAACTCTGTGTTTCATCGTCAATAAGAAGGTCCAAGGGATACAGTAAACCTGAAGTGAAGCATCGGAATCTGAAACTGGACTCACAGGAGTGGTTCAAATCATAGAAATTGAGACTGTCAGTCCTATTGTACTTAGGTCGGCATATTGCCTTTTGTAATAGACTCGGAAGCTATTTCTGTGTTTCATCGTCAATAAGTAGGTGCAAGATATACAGTAATCTTGAAGTGAAGCATCCGAATATAAAACTGGACTCACAGGAGAGGTTCAAATCGTAGAAAGGGAGAGTGTCAGTCCTCTTGTACTTAAGTCCACATTGTGCTTTTTGTATTAAATTTGGACGCAATTTATGTGTTTCATCGTCAATCACAAGGTGCAAGGTATACAGTAATCTTGAAGTGAAGCATCGGAATCTAAAACTGGACTCACAGGAGAGGTTCAAACCGTAGAAAGTGAGAGTGTCAGTCCGCTTGTACTTAAGTCGGCATTGTGCCTTTTGTATCAATTTCAGATGCAATTTCTGTGTTTCATCGTCAACAAGAAGGTGCAAGGTATACAGTAAACCAGAAGTGAAGCATCGGAATCAAATTGGGCTCACAGGGGAGGTTCAAATCATAGTAAGTGAGAGTGTCAGTCCTCTTGTAAGTAAGTCTGCATTGTGCCTTTTGTATTAAATTCGGATGCAATTTCTGTGTTTCATCGTCAATAAGAAGGTGCAAGGAATACAGTAAACCTGAAGTGAAGCATCGGAATCTAAAACTGTACTTACAGGAGAGATTCAAATCATAGAAAGCGAGAGTGTCAATCATCTTGTACTTCAAACGGCATTGTGCCTTTTGTATTTTATTCGGATGCAATTTCTGTGTTTCATCGTCAGTCAGAAGGTACAAGGTATACAGTAATCTTGAAGTGAAGCATCGGAATCTAAAACTGGACTCACAGGAGCGGTTCAAATCATAGAAAGTGAGAGTGTCAGTCCTCTTGTACTTAAGTCGGCATTGTGCATTTTGTATTAAATTCGGATGTAATTTCTGTGATTCATCGTCAATAAGAAGGTGCAAGGTATACAGTAATCTTGAAGTGAAGCATCGGAATCTAAAACTGGACTCACAGGAGTGGTTCAAATCATAGGAGGGGAGAGTGTCAGTCCTCTTGTACTTAAGTCGGCATTGAGCCTTTTGTATAAAATTCGGATACAATTTCTGTTTTTCATCGTCTATAAGAAGGTGCAAGGTATACAGTAATCTTGAAGTGAAGCATCGGAATCTCAAACTGTACTCACAGGATAGGTTCAATTCGTTGAAAGTGAGAGTGTCTGTCCTCTTGTACTTAAGTCGGCATTGTGCCTTTTGTATTAAAGTCGGATGCAATATCTGTGTTTCTTCGTCAATAAGAAGGTGCAAGGAATACCGTATCCCTGAAGTGAAGCATCGGAATCTAAAACTGGACTCACAGGAGAGGTTCAAATCATAGAAAGTGAGAGTGTCAGTCCTCTTGTACTAAAGTCGGAATTGTGCCTTTTGTATTAAATTCGGATGCAAACTCTGTGTTTCATCGTCAATAAGAAGGTGCAAGGTATACAGTAACGCTGAAGTGAAGTATCGGAATCTAAAACTGCACTCACAGGAGAGGTTCAAATCATAGAAAGTGAGAGTGTCAGTCTTCTTGTACTTAAGACGGCATTGTGACTTTTGTATTAAATTCGGATGCAATTTCTGTGTTTCATCGTCAATAAGAAGGTGCAAGTTATACAGCAAACCTGAAGTGAAGCATCGGAATCTAAAACTGGACTCACAGGTGAGGTTCAAGTTATAGAAACTGAGAGTGTCAGTCCTCTTGTACTTATGTCGGCATTGTGCCTCTTGTATTACATTCGGATGCAATTTCTGTCTTTCATCGTCAATAAGAAGGTGCAAGGTATACAGTAAACCTGAAGTGAAGCATCGGAATCTAAAACTGGACTCACAGGAGAGGTTCAAACCGTTGAAAGTGAGAGTGTCGCTCCCCTTGTACTTAAGTCGGCATTGTGCCTTTTGTATTAAGTTCGGATCTAATTTCTGTGTTTCATCGTCAATAAGAAGGGGCAAGGTATACAGTAAACCTGAAGTGCAGCATCGGAATCTAAAACTGGACTCACAGGAGAGATTCAAATCATAGAAAGTTAGAGTGTCAGTCCTCATGTCCTTAAGTCGGCATTGTGAATTTTGTATTACATTCGGATGCAATTTCTGTGTTTCATCGTCAGTAAGAAGGTCCGAGGGATATAGTAAACCTGAAGTGAAGCATCGGAATCTAAAACTGGACTCACAGGAGAGGTTCAAATCATAGAAAGTTAGAGTGTCAGTCCTCTTGTACTTAAGTCGGCATTGTGCCTTTTGTATTAAATTCGGATGCAATTTCTGTGTTTCATCGTCAATAAGAAGGTCCAAGGTATTCAGTAAACCTGAAGTGAAGCATCGGAATCTAAAACTGGGCTCACAGTAGAGGTTGAAATCATAGAAAGTTAGAGGGTCAGTCCTCTTGTATTTAAGTCGGCATTGTGCCTTTTGTATTAAATTCGGATGCAATTTCTGTGGTTCACCGTCAATTAGAAGGTGCAAGGTATACAGTAAACTTGAAGTGAAGCATCGGAATCTAAAACTGGACTAACAGGAGAGGTTCAAATAGTAGAAAGTGAGAGTGTCTGTCCTCTCGTACTTAAGTCGGCATTGTACCTTTTGTATTAAATTCGGATGCAATTTCTGTGTTTCATCGTCAATAAGAAGGTGGAAGGTATACAGTAAACCTGAAGTGAAGCATCAGAATCTAAAATAGGATTCACAGGAGAGGTTCAAATCATAGAAAGTGAGAGTGTCAGTCCTCTTGTACTTAAGTAGGCATAGTGCCTTTTGTATTAAATTCGGATGCAATTTCTGTGTTTCATCGTCAATAAGAAGGTGCAAGGTATACAGTAAACCTGAAGTGAAGCATCGGAATCTAAAACTGGACTCACAGCAGAGGTTCAAATCGTTGAAAGCGAGAGTGTCACTCCCCTTGTACTTAAGTCGGCATTGTGCCTTTTGTATTAAGTTCGGATGCAATTTCTGTGTTTCTTCGTCAATAAGAGGGTGCACGGTATATTGTAAACCTGAAGTGAAGCATTGGAATCTAAAACTGGACTAACAGGCGAGGTTCAAATCATAGAAAGTGAGAGTGTCAGTCCTCTTGTACTTAAGTCGGCATTGTGCCTTTTGTATTAAAATCGGATGCAATATCTGTGTTTCATCGTCAATAAGAAGGTGCAAGGTGTACAGTAAACCTGAAGTGAAGCATCGGAATCTAGAGCTGGACTCACAGGAGAGGTTCAAATCGTAGAAAGTGAGAGTGTCCTTCCTCTTGTACTAAAGTCGGCATTGTGCCTTTTGTATTAAATTTGGATGCAATTTCTGTGTTTCATAGTCAATAAGAAAGTGCAAGGTATACAGTAATCTTGAAGTGAAGCATCGGAATCTAAAACTGGATTCACAGGAGAGGTTCAAATCGTAGAAAGTGAGAGTGTCAGTCCTCTTGTACTTAAGTCGGCATTGTGCCTTTTGTATTAAATTCGGATGCAATATCTGTGTTTCATCGTCAATAAGTAGGTGCAAGGTATAAAGTAATCTTGAAATTGAAGCATCGGAATGTAAAACTGGACTCACAGGAGAGGTTCAAATCATAGAAAGTAAGAGTTTCAGCTCTCTTGTACTTAAGTCGGCATTGTGCCTTTTGTATTAAATTCGGATGCAATTTCTGTGTTTCATCGTCTATAAGAAGGTGCTAGGTATACAGTAATCTTGATGTGAAGCATCGGAATCTAAAACTGGACTCACAGGAGAGGTTCAAATCGTAGAAAGTGAGAGTGTCAGTACTCTTGTTCTTAAGTCTGCATTGTGCCATTTGTATTAAATTCGGATGCAATTTCTGTGTGTCATCGTCAATAAGAAGGTGCAAGGTATACAGTATACCTGAAGTGAAGCATCGGAATCTAAAACTGGACTCACAGGGGAGGTTCAAATCATAGAAAGTGAGAGTGTCAGTCCTCTTGTACTTAAGTCGGCATTGTACCTTTTGTATTAAATTCGGATAATATTTCTGTCTTTCATCGTCAATAAGATGGTCCATGGGATACAGTAAACCTGAAGTGAAGCATCGGAATCTAAAACTGGACTCACAGGAGAGGTTCAAATCGTAGTAAGTGAGGGTGTCAGTCCTCTTGTACTTAAGTCGGCATTGTGCCTTTTGTATTAAATTCGGATGCATTTTATGTGTTTCATCGTCAATAAGAAGGTGCAAGGTATACAGTAAACCTTAAGTGAAGCATCGGGATCTAAAACTGGACTCACAGGAGAGGTTCGAATCATTGAAATTAGAGTGTCAGTCCTCTTGTACTTAAGTCGGCATTGTGCCTTTTGTATTAAATTCGGATGCAATTTCTGTGTTTCATCGTCAATAAGAAGGCCCAAGGGATACAGTAAACCTGAAGTGAAGCATCGGAATCTAAAACTGGACTCACAGGAGAGGTTCAAATCGAAGAAAGTGAGAGTGTCAGTCCTCTTGTACTTAAGTCGGCATTGTGCCTTCAGTATTAAATTCGGATGCAATTTCTGTGCTTCATCGTCAATAAGATGGTGCAAGGTATACAGTAAACCTGAAGTGAAGCATCGGAATTTAAAACTGGATTCACAGGGGAGGTTCAAATCGTAGAAAGTAAGAGTGTCAGTCCTCTTGTACTTAAGTCGGCATTGTGCCTTTTGTATTAAATTCGGATGCAATTTCTGTGTTTCATCGTCAATACGATGGTCCAAGGGATGCAGTAAACCTGAAGTGAAGCATCGGAATCTAAAACTGGACTCACAGGAGAGGTTCAAATCGTAGAAAGTGAGAGTGTCAGTCCTCTTGTACTTAAGTCTGCATTGTGCCTTTTGTATTAAATTCGGATGCATTTTCTGTGTTTCATCGTCAATAAGAAGGTGCAAGGTATACAGTAAACCAGAAGTGAAGCATCGGAATCTAATACTGGATTCACAGGAGAGGTTCAAATCATAGAAAGTGAGAGTGTCAGTCCTTATTTACTTCAGTCGGCATTGAGCCTTTTGTATTAAATTCGGATGCAATTTCTGTGTTTCATCGTCAATAGGCAGGTCCAAGGGATACAGTAAACCTGAAGTGAAGCATCCGAATCTAAAACTAGACTCACAGGAGAGGTTCAAATCGTAGAAAGTGAGAGTGTCAGTTCTCCTGTATTTAAGTCGGCATTTTGCCTTTTGTATTAAATTCTGATGCACTTTCTGTGTTTCATCGTCAATAAGAAGGTACAAGGTATACAGTAAACCTGAAGTGAAGCATCGGAATCTAAAACTGGACTCGCAGGAGAGGTTCAAATCATTGAAAGTTAGAGTGTCAGTCTTCTTGTACTTAAGTCCGCATTGTGCCTTTTGTATTAATTTCGGATGCAATTTCTGTGTTTCTTCGTCAATAAGAAAGTCCAAGGGATACAGTAAACCTGAAGTGAAGCATCGGAATCTAAAACTGGACTCACAGGAGAGGTTTAAATCGTAGAAAGTGAGAGTGTCAGTCCTCTTGTACTTAAGTCGGCATTGTGACATTTGTATTAATTTCGGATGCAATTTCTGTGTTTCATCGTCAATAAGAAGGTCCAAGGGATACAATAAACCTGAAGTGAAGCATTGGAATCTATAAGTGGACTCACAGGAGAGGTTCAAATCATAGAAAGTGAGGGTGTCTGTCCTCTTTTACTTAAGTCGGCATTGTGTATTTTGTATTAATTTCGGATGCAATTTCTGTGATTCATCGTCAATAAGAGGGTGCAAGGTATACAGTAAACCTAAAGTGAAGAATCAGAATCTAAAACTGGACTCACAGGAGAGGATCAAATCGTAGAAAGTGAGTGTGTTAGTCCTCTTGTACTTAAGTCGGCATTGTGCCTTTTGTATTAGATTCGGATGCAATTTCTGTGTCTCATCGTCAATATGAAGGTCCAAGTGATACAGTAAACCTGAAGTGAAGCATCGGAATCTAAAACTAGACTCACAGGAGAGGTTCAAATCGTAGAAAGGGAGAGTGTAAGTACTCCTGTATTTAAGCCGGCATATTGCCTTTTGTATTAAATTCTGATGCAATTTCTGTGTTTCATCGTCGACAAGAAGGTACAGGGAATACAGTAAACCTGAAGTGAAGCATCGGAATCTAAAACTGGACTCGCAGGAGAGGTTCAAATCATAGAATGTTAGAGTGTCAGTCCTCTTGTACTTAAGTCCGCATTGTGCCTCTTGTATTAATTTCGGATGCAATTTCTGTGTTTCATCGTCAATAGGAAGGTCCAAGGGATACAGTAAACCTGAAGTGAAGCATCGGAATCTAAAACTGGAGTCACAGGAGAGGTTCAAATCGTAGATAGGTAGAGTGTCAGTCCTCTTGTACTTAAGTCGGCATTGTGCCTTTTGTATTAAATTCGGATGCAATTTCTGTGTTTCATCGTCAATAAGAGGGTCCAAGGGATACAATAAACCTGAAGTGAAGTATTGGAATCTATAACTGGACTCACAGGAGAGAGTAAAATCGTAGAAAGTGAGAGTGTCAGTCCTCTTGTACTTTAGTCGGCATTGTGCCTTTTGTATTAAATTCGGATGCAATTTCTGTGTATCATCGTCAATAAGAAGGTGCAAGGTATACAGCAAACGTGAAGTGAAGCTTCGGAATCTAAAACTGGACTCACAGGAGAGGTTCAAATCATAGAAAGTGAGAGTGTCAGTCCTCTTTTACTTAAAACGGCATTGTGCCTTTTGTATTAAATTCGGATGCAAACTCTTTGTTTCATCGTCAATAAGAAGGTCCAAGGGATACAATAAACCTGAGGTGAAGCATCGGAATCGTAAACTGGACTCACAGGACAGGTTCAAATCATAGAAAGATAGAGTGTCTCTCCTCTTGTATTTAAGTCCTCATTGTGCCTTTTGTATTAAATTCGGATGCAAACTCTGTGTTTCATCGTCAATAAGAAGCTCCAAGGGACACAGTAAATCTGAGGTGAAGCATCGGAATCGTAAACTGGACTCACAGGACAGGTTCAAATCATAGAAAGTGAGAGTGTCAGTCCTCTTGTACTTAAGTCGGCATTGTGCCTTTTGTATTAAATTCGGATGCAATTTCTGTGTTTCATCGTCAATAAGAAGGTCCAAGTGATACAGTAAACCTGAAGTGAAGCATCGGAATCTAAAACTGCACTCACAGGAGGGTTTGAAATCATAGAAAGTTAGAGTGTCACTCCTCTTGTACTTAAGCCGGTATTGTGCCTTTTGTATTAAATTCGGATGCAATTTCTGTGTTTCATCGTCAATAAGAAGGTCCAAGGGATACAGTAAACCTGAAGAGAAGCATCGGAATCTAAAACTGGACTCACAGAAGCGGTTCAAATCATAGAATTGTAGAGTGTCAGTCCTCTTTTACTTACGTCAGGTATGTGCCTTTTGTATTAAATTCGGATGCAAACTCTGTGTTTCATCGTCAATAAGAAGGTCCAAGGGATACAGTAAACCAGGGGTCAAGCATCGGAATGTAAAACTGGACTCACAGTAGAGGTTCAAATCATAGAAAGTAAGAGTGTCAGTCCTCGTGTACCTAAGTCGTCATTGTGCCTTTTGTATTAAATTCGGATGCAATTTCTGTGTTTCATCGTCTATAAGAAGGTCCAAGTGATACAGTAAACCTGAAGTGAAGCATCGGAATCTAAAACTGCACTCACAGGAGAGATTCAAATCATATAAAGTTTGAGTGTCACTCCTCTCGTACTTAAGTATGTATCGTGCCTTTTGTATTAAATTCGGATGCAATTTCTGTGTTTCATCGTCAGTAAGAAGGTCCTAGGGATAAAGTAAATCTTAAGTGAAGCATCGGAATCTAAAACTGGTCTCACAGGAGAGGTTCAAATCATAGAATGTTACAGTGTCAGTCCTCTATTACTTAAGTCGGCATAGTGCCTTTTGTATTAAATTCGGATGCAATTTCTGTGTTTCATCGTCAATAAGAAGGTCCAAGGGGTACAGTAAACCTGAAGTGAAGCATCTGAATCTAAAACTGGACTCACAGGAAGGTTCAAATCATAGAAAGTTAGAGTGTCAGTCCTCTTTTACTTAAGTCGGTATTGTGCCATTTGTATTAAATTCGGATGCAATTTCTGTGTTTCATCGTTAATAAGAAGGTCCAAGTGATACAGTAATCCTGAAGTGAAGCATCGGAATCAAAAACTGGACTCCCAGGAGAGGTCAAATCATAGAAAGTGAGAGTGTCAGTACTCTTGTACTTAAGTTGGCATTGTGCCTTTTGTATTAAATTCGGTTAAATTTCTGTGTTTCATCGTCAATAAGAAGGTCCAAGGGATACAGTAAACCTGAAGTGAAGCTTCGGAATCCAAAACTGGACTCACAGGAGAGGTTCAAATCATAGAAAGTTAGATTGTCACTCCTCCTGTACTTAAGCCGGTATTGTGCCTTTTGTATTAAATTCGGATGCAATTTCTGTGTTTCATCGTCAATAAGAAGGTCCAAGGGATACAGTAAACCTGAAGAGAAGCATCGGAATCTAAAACTGGACTCACAGAAGCGGTTCAAATCATAGAATGGTAGAGTGTCAGTCCTCTTTTACTTACGTTTGGTATGTGCCTTTTGTATTAAATTCGGATGCAAACTCTGTGTTTCATCGTCAATAAGAAGGTCCAAGGGATACAGTAAACCAGGGGTCAAGCATCGGAATGTAAAACTGGACTCACAGTAGAGGTTCTAATCATAGAAAGTAAGAGTGTCAGTCCTCGTGTACCTAAGTCGTCATTGTGCCTTTTGTATTAAATTCGGATGCAATTTCTGTGTTTCATCGTCTATAAGAAGGTCCAAGTGATACAGTAAACCTGAAGTGAAGCTTCGGAATCTAAAACTGCACTCACAGGAGAGATTCAAATCATATAAAGTTTGTGTGTCACTCCTCTCGTACTTAAGTATGTATTGTGCCTTTTGTATTAAATTCGGATGCAATTTCTGTGTTTCATCGTCAGTAAGAAGGTCCTAGGGATACAGTAAATCTTAAGTGAAGCATCGGAATATAAAACTGGTCTCACAGGAGAGGTTCAAATCATAGAATGTTATAGTGTCAGTCCTCTATTACTTAAGTCGGCATAGTGCCTTTTGTATTAAATTCGGATGCAATTTCTGTGTTTCATCGTCAATAAGAAGGTCCAAGGGGTACAGTAAACCTGAAGTGAAGCATCTGAATCTAAAACTGGACTCACAGGAAGGTTCAAATCATAGAAAGTTAGAGTGTCAGTCCTCTTTTACTTAAGTCGGTATTGTGCCATTTGTGTTAAATTCCGATGCAATTTCTGTGTTTCATCGTCAATAAGAAGGGCATGGTATACAGTAAACCTGAGTGAAGCATCGGAATCTAAAACTCGACTCACAGGAGAGGTTCAAATCATAGAAAGTGAGAGTGTCAGTCCTCTTGTACTTAAGTCGGCATTGTGCCATTGGTATTAAATTCGGATGCAATTTCTGTGTTTCATCGTTAATAAGAAGGTCCAAGTGATACAGTAATCCTGAAGTGAAGCATCGGAATCAAAAACTGGACTCCCAGGAGAGGTCAAATCATAGAAAGTGAGAGTGTCAGTACTCTTGTACTTAAGTTGGCATTGTGCCATTTGTATTAAATTCGGTTAAATTTCTGTGTTTCATCGTCAATAAGAAGGTCCAAGGGATACAGTAAACCTGAAGTGAAGCTTCGGAATCCAAAACTGGACTCACAGGAGAGGTTCAAATCATAGAAAGTTAGATTGTCACTCCTCTTGTACTTAAGCCGGTATTGTGCCTTTTGTATTAAATTCGGATGCAATTTCTGTGTTTCATCGTCAATAAGAAGGTCCAAGGGATACAGTAAACCTGAAGAGAAGCATCGGAATCTAAAACTGGACTCACAGAAGCGGTTCAAATCATAGAATGGTAGAGTGTCAGTCCTCTTTTACTTACGTCTGGTACGTGCCTTTTGTATTAAATTCGGATGCAAACTCTGTGTTTCATCGTCAATAAGAAGGTCCAAGGGATACAGTAAACCAGGGGTCAAGCATCGGAATGTAAAGCTGGACTCACAGTAGAGGTTCAAATCATAGAAAGTGAGAGTGTCAGTCCTCTTGTACTTAAGTCGTCATTGTGCATTTTGTATTAAATTCGGATGCAATTTCTGTGTTTCATCGTCAATAAGAGAGTCCAAGGGATACAGTAAACCTGAAGTGAAGCATCGGAATCTAAAACTGGACTCACAGGAGAGGTTTAAATCGTAGAAAGTGAGAGTGTCAGTCCTTTTGTACTTAAGTCGGCATTGTGCCATTTGTATTAAATTCGGTTAAATTTCTGTGTTTCATCGTCAATAAGAAGGTCCAAGGGATACAATAAACCTGAAGTGAAGCATTGGAATCTATAAGTGGACTCACAGGAGAGGTTCAAATCATAGAAAGTGAGGGTGTCTGTCCTCTTTTACTTAAGTCGGCATTGTGTATTTTGTATTAATTTCGGATGCAATTTCTGTGATTCATCGTCAATAAGAAGGTGCAAGGTATACAGTAAACCTGAAGTGAAGCATCGGAATCTAATACTGGATTCACAAGAGAGGTTCACATCATAGAAAGTGAGTGTGTCAGTCCTCTTGTACTTAAGTCCGCATTGTGCCTTTTGTATTAATTTCGGATGCAATTTCTGTGTTTCATCGTCAATAGGAAGGTCCAAGTGATACGGTAAACCTGAAGTGAAGCATCGGAATCTAAAACTGGACTCACAGGAGAGGTTCAAACCGTAGATAGGTAGAGTGTCAGTCCTTTTGTACTTAAGTCGGCATTGTGCCTTTTGTATTAAATTCGGATGCAATTTCTGTGTTTCATCGTCAATAAGAAGGTCCAAGGGATACAACAAACCTGAAGTGAAGCATTGGAATCTATAACTGGACTCACAGGAGAGGGTAAAATCGTAGAAAGTGAGAGTGTCAGTCCTCTTGTACTTTAGTCGGCATTGTGCCTTTTGTATTAACTTCGGATGCAATTTCTGTGTTTCATCGTCAATAAGAAGGTGCAAGGTATACAGCAAACCTGAAGTGAAGCTTCGGAATCTAAAACTGGACTCACAGGAGAGGTTCAAATCATAGAAAGTGAGAGTGTCAGTCCTCTTTTACTTAAAACGGCATTGTGCCTTTTGTATTAAATTCGGATGCAAACTCTGTGTTTCATCGTCAATACGAAGGTCCAAGGGATACAGTAAACCTGAGGTGAAGCATCGGAATCGTAAACTGGACTCACAGGACAGGTTCAAATCATAGAAAGATAGAGTGTCTCTCCTCTTGTACTTAAGTCCTCATTGTGCCTTTTGTATTAAATTCGGATGCAAACTCTGTGTTTCATCGTCAATAAGAAGGTCCAAGGGACACAGTAATCCTGAGGTGAAGCATCGGAATCGTAAACTGGACTCACAGGACAGGTTCAAATCATAGAAAGTGAGAGTGTCAGTCCTCTTGTAATTAAGTCGGCATTGTGACTTTTGTATTAAATTCGGATGCAATTTCTGTGTTTCATCGTCAATAAGAAGATCCAAGGTATACAGTAAACCTGAAGTGAAGCATCGGATTCTAGAACTGGACTCACAGGAGGGGTTCAAACAATAGAAAGTTAGAGTGTCATTCCTTTTTTACTTAAGTTGGCTTTGTGTCTTTTGTATTAAATTCGGATTCAATTTCTGTGTTTGATCGCCAATAAGAAGTTGCAAGGTATACAGTAAACCTGAAGTGAAGCATCGGAATCTAAAACTGGACTCACAGGAAGGTTCAAATCAGAGAAAGTTAGAGTGTCAGTCCTCTTTTACTTAAGTCGGTATTGTGCCATTTGTATTAAATTCCGAATCAATTTCTGTGTTTCATCGTCAATAAGAAGGTGCAAGGTATACAGTAAACCTGAAGTGAAGCATCGGAATCTAAAACTCGACTCACAGGAGCGGTTCAAATCGTAGAAAGTGAGAGTGTCAGTCCTCTTGTACTTATGTCGGCATTGCGCCATTTGTATTAAATTCGGATGCAATTTCTGTGCTTCATCGTTAATAAGAAGGTCCAAGTGATACAGTAATCCTGAAGTGAAGCATCGGAATCTAAAACTGGACTCCCAGGAGAGGTCAAATCATAGAAAGTGAGAGTGTCAGTACTCTTGTACTTAAGTTGGCATTGTGCCATTTGTATTAAATTCGGTTGCAATTTCTGTGTTTCATCGTCAATAAGAAGGTCCAAGGGATACAGTAAACCTGAAGTGAAGCTTCGGAATCCAAAACTGGACTCACAGGAGAGGTTCAAATCATAGAAAGCTAGATTGTCACTCCTCTTTTACTTAAGCCGGTATTGTGCCTTTTGTATTAAATTCGGATGCAATTTCTGTGTTTCATCGTCAATAAGAATGTCCAAGGGATACAGTAAACCTGAAGAGAAGCATCGGAATCTAAAACTGGACTCACAGAAGCGGTTCAAATCATAGAATGGTAGAGTGTCAGTCCTCTTTTATTTACGTCAGGTATGTGCCTTTTGTATTAAATTCGGATGCAAACTCTGTGTTTCCTCGTCAATGAGAAGGTCCAAGGGATACAGTAAACCAGGGGTCAAGCATCGCAATGTAAAGCTGGACTCACAGTAGAGGTTCAAATCATAGAAAGTGAGAGTGTCAGTCCTCTTGTACTTAAGTCGTCACTGTGCCTTTTGTATTAAATTCGGATGCAATTTCTGTGTTTCATCGTCTATAAGAAGGTCCAAGTGATACAGTAAACCTGAAGTGAAGCATCGGAATCTAAAACTGCACTCACAGGAGAGATTCAAATCATAGAAAGTTAGAGTGTCACTCCTCTCGTACTTAAGTATGTATTGTGCCTTTTGTATTAAATTCGGATGCAATTTCTGTGTTTCATCGTCAGTAAGAAGGTCCTAGGGATACAGTAAATCTTAAGTGAAGCATCAGAATCTAAAACTGGTCTCACAGGAGAGGTTCAAATCATAGAATGTTAGAGTGTCAGTCCTCTATTACTTAAGTCGGCATAGTGCCTTTTGTATTAAACTCGGATGCAATATGTGTGTTTCATCGTCAATAAGAAGGTCCAAGGGGTACAGTAAACGTGAAGTGAAGCATCGGAATCTAAAACTGGACTCACAGGAAGGTTCAAATCATAGAA
Source organism: Schistocerca piceifrons (assembly GCF_021461385.2). Classification (NCBI taxonomy): domain Eukaryota; kingdom Metazoa; phylum Arthropoda; class Insecta; order Orthoptera; family Acrididae; genus Schistocerca; species Schistocerca piceifrons. The sequence continues at coordinate 943,749,178 of NC_060149.1, forward strand.
AGTTAGAGTGTCAGTCCTCTTTTACTTAAGTCGGTATTGTGCCATTTGTATTAAATTCGGATGCTATTTCTGTGTTTCATCGTTAATAAGAAGGTCCAAGTGATACAGTAATCCTGAAGTGAAGCATCGGAATCTAAAACTGGACTCACAGGAGAGGTTCAAATCATAGAAAGTTAGAGTTTCACTCCCCTTGTACTTAAGTCGGTATTGTGCCTTTTGTATTAAATTCGGTTGCAATTTCTGTGTTTCATCGTCAATAAGAAGGTCCAAGGTGTACAGTAAACCTGAAGTGAAGCATCGGATTCTAAAACTGGACTCACAGGAGGGGTTCAAATCAAAGAAAGTGAGAGTGTCAGTCCTCTTGTACATAAGTCGGCATTGTGCCATTTGTATTAAATTCGGATGCAATTTCTGTGTTTCATCGTCAATAAGAAGGTCCAAGGGATACAATAAACCTGAAGTGAAGCATTGGAATCTATAACTGGACTCACAGGAGAGAGTAAAATCGTAGAAAGTGAGAGTGTCAGTCCTCTTGTACTTTAGTCGGCATTGTGCCTTTTGTATTAAATTCGGATGCAATTTCTATGTTTCATCGTCAATAAGAAGGTGCAAGGTATACAGCAAACCTGAAGAGAAGCTTCGGAATCTAAAACTGGACTCACAGGAGAGGTTCAAATCATAGAAAGTGAGAGTGTCAGTCCTCTTTTACTTAAAACGGCATTGTGCATTTTGTATTAAATTCGGATGCAAACTCTATGTTTCATCGTCAATAAGAAGGTCCAAGGGATACAGTAAACCTGAGGTGAAGCATCGGAATCGTAAACTGGACTCACAGGACAGGTTCAAATCATAGAAAGGTAGAGTGTCTCTCCTCTTGTACTTAAGTCCTCATTTTGCCTTTTGTATTAAATTCGGAAGCAAACTCTGTGTTTCATCGTCAATAAGAAGGTCCAAGGGACACAGTAAATCTGAGGTGAAGCATCGGAATCGTAAACTGGACTCACAGGACAGGTTCAAATCATAGAAAGTGAGAGTGTCAGTCCTCTTGTACTTAAGTCGGCATTGTGCCTTTTGTATTAAATTCGGATGCAATTTCTGTGTTTCATCGTCAATAAGAAGGTCCAAGTGATACAGTAAACCTGAAGTGAAGCATCGGAATCTAAAACTGCACTCACAGGAGGGTTTGAAATCATAGAAAGTTAGAGTGTCACTCCTCTTGTACTTAAGTCGGTATTGTGCCTTTTGTATGAAATTCGGATGCAGTTTCTATGTTTCATCGTCAATACGAAAGTCCAAGGGATACAGTAAACCTGAAGTGAAGCATCGGAATCTAAAACTGGACTCACAGGAGAGGTTCAAATCATAGAAAGTTAGAGTGTCAGTCCTCTTTTCCTTAAGTCGGCATTGTGCGATTTGTATTAAATTCCGATGCAATTTCTGTGTTTCACCGTCAATAAGAAGGTGCAAGGTAAACAGTAAACCTGAAGTCAAGGATCGGAATCCAAAACTCGACTCACAGGAGAGGTTCAAATCATAGAAATTGAGAGTGTCAGTCCTCTTGTGCTGAAGTCGGCATTGTGTCATTTGTATTAAAGTAGGATGCAATTTCTGTGTTTCATCGTTAATAAGAAAGTCCAAGTGATACAGTAATCCTGAAGTGAAGCATCGGAATCTAAAACTGGACTCCCAGGAGAGGTCAAATCATAGGAAGTGAGAGTGTCAGTACTCTTGTACTTAAGTTGGCATTTTGCCATTTGTGTTAATTTCGGTTGCAATTTCTGTGTTTCATCGTCAATAAGAAGGTCCAAGGGATACAGTAAACCTGAAGTGAAGCTTCGGAATCCAAAACTGGACTCACAGGAGAGGTTCAAATCATAGAAAGCTAGATTGTCACTCCTCTTGTACTTAAGCCGGTATTGTGCCTTTTGTATTAAATTCGGATGCAATTTCTGTGTTTCATCGTCAATAAGAAGGTCCAAGGGATACAGTAAACCTGAAGAGAAGCATCGGAATCTAAAACTGGACTCACAGAAGCGGTTCAAATCATAGAATAGTAGAGTGTCAGTCCTCTTTTACTTACGTCAGGTATGTGCCTTTTGTATTAAATTCGGATGCAAACTCTGTGTTTCATCGTCAATAAGAAGGTCCAAGGGATACAGTAAACCAGGGGTCAAGCATCGGAATGTAAAACTGGATCACAGTAGAGGTTCAAATCATAGAAAGTAAGAGTGTCAGTCCTCGTGTACTTAAGTCGTCATTGTGATTTTTGTATTAAATTCGGATGCAATTTCTGTGTTTCATCGTCTATAAGAAGGTCCAAGTGATACAGTAAACCTGAAGTGAAGCATCGGAATCTAAAACTGCACTCACAGGAGAGATTCAAATCATAGAAAGTTTGAGTGTCACTCCTCTCGTACTTAAGTATGTATTGTGCCTTTTGTATTAAATTCGGATGCAATTTCTGTGTTTCATCGTCAGTAAGAAGGTCCTAGGGATACAGTAAATCTTAAGTGAAGCATCGGAATCTAAAACTGGTCTCACAGGAGAGGTTCAAATCATAGAATGTTAGAGTGTCAGTCCTCTATTACTTAAGTCGGCATAGTGCCTTTTGTATTAAATTCGGATGCAATTTCTGTGTTTCATCGTCAATAAGAAGGTCCAAGGTGTACAGTAAACCTGAAGTGAAGCATCTGAATCTAAAACTGGACTCACAGGAAGGTTCAAATCATAGAAAGTTAGAGTGTCAGTCCTCTTTTACTTAAGTCGGTATTGTGCCATTTGTATTAAATTCCGATGCAATTTCTGTGTTTCATCGTCAATAAGAAGGGCAAGGTATACAGTAAACCTGAAGTGAAGCATCGGAATCTAAAACTCGACTCACAGGAGAGGTTCAAATCATAGAGAGTGAGAGTGTCAATCCTCTTGTACTTAAGTCGGCATTGTGCCATTTGTATTAAATTCGGATGCAATTTCTGTGTTTCATCGTTAATAAGAAGGTCCAAGTGATACAGTAATCCTGAAGTGAAGCATCGGAATCAAAAACTGGAATCCCAGGAGAGGTCAAATCATAGAAAGTGAGAGTGTCAGTACTCTTGTTCTTAAGCTGGCATTGTGCCATTTGTATTGAATTCGGTTAAATTTCTGTGTTTCATCGTCAATAAGAAGGTCCAAGGGATACAGTAAACCTGAAGTGAATCTTCGGAATCCAAAACTGGACTCACAGGAGAGGTTCAAATCATAGAAAGTTAAATTGTCACTCCCCTTGTACTTAAGCCGGTATTGTGCCTTTTGTATTAAATTCGGATGCAATTTCTGTGTTTCATCGTCAATAAGAAGGTCCAAGGGATACAGTAAACCTGAAGAGAAGCATCGGAATCTAAAACTGGACTCACAGAAGCGGTTCAAATCATAGAATGGTAGAGTGTCAGTCCTCTTTTACTTACGTCAGGTATGTGCCTTTTGTATTAAATTCGGATGCAAACTCTGTGTTTCATCGTCAATAAAAAGGTCCAAGGGATACAGTAAACCAGGGGTCAAGCATCGGAATGTAAAGCTGGACTCACAGTAGAGGTTCAAATCATAGAAAGTGAGAGTGTCAGTCCTCTTGTACTTAAGTCGTCATTGTGCCTTTTGTATTAAATTCGGATGCAATTTCTGTGTTTCATCGTCAATAACAAAGTCCAAGGGATACAGTAAACCTGAAGTGAAGCATCGGAATCTAAAACTGGACTCACAGGAGAGGTTTAAATCGTAGAAAGTGAGAGTGTCAGTCCTCTTGTACTTCAGTCGGCATTGTGACATTTGTATTAATTTCGGATGCAATTTCTGTGTTTCATCGTCAATAAGAAGGTCCAAGGGATCCAATAAACCTGAAGTGAAGCATTGGAATCTATAAGTGGACTCACAGGAGAGGTTCAAATCATAGAAAGAGAGGGTGTCTGTCCTCTTTTACTTAAGTCGGCATTGTGTATTTTGTATTAATATCGGATGCAATTTCTGTGATTCATCGTCAATAAGAAGGTGCAAGGTATACAGTAAACCTGAAGTGAAGCATCGGAATCTAATACTGGATTCACAAGAGAGGTTCACATCATAGAAAGTGAGTGTGTCAGTCCTCTTGTACTTAAGTCGGCATTGTGTCTTTGTATTAATTTCGGATGCAATTTCTGTGATTCATCGTCAATAAGAGGGTGCAAGGTATACAGTAAACTGAAAGTGAAGAACCAGAATCTAAAACTGGACTCACAGGAGAGGATCAAATCTTAGAAAGTGAGTGTGTCAGTCCTCTTGTACTTAAGTCGGCATTGTGCCTTTTGTATTAGATTCGGATGCAATTTCTGTGTTTTACCGTCAATATGAAGGTCCAAGGGATACAGTAAACCTGAAGTGAAGCATCGGAATCTAAAACTAGACTCACAGGAGAGGTTCAAATCGTAGAAAGGGAGAGTGTCAGTACTCCTGTATTTAAGCCGGCATATTGCCTTTTGTATTAAATTCTGATGCAATTTCTGTGTTTCATCGTCAACAAGAAGGTACAAGGTATACAGTAAACCTGAAGTGAAGCATCGGAATCTAAAACTGGACTCACAGGAGAGGTTCAAATCGTAGATAGGTAGAGTGTCAGTCCTCTTGTACTTAAGTCGGCATTGTGCCTTTTGTATTAAATTCGGATGCAATTTCTGTGTTTCATCGTCAATAAGAAGGTCCAAGGGATACAATAAACCTGAAGTGAAGCATTGGAATCTATAACTGGACTCACAGGAGAGGGTAAAATCGTAGAAAGTGAGAGTGTCAGTCCTCTTGTACTTTAGTCGGCATTGTGCCTTTTGTATTAAATTCGGATGCAATTTCTGTGTTTCATCGTCAATAAGAAGGTGCAAGGTATACAGCAAACCTGAAGTGAAGCTTCGGAATCTAAAACTGGACTCACAGGAGAGGTTCAAATCATAGAAAGTGAGAGTGTCAGTCCTCTTTCACTTAAAACGGCATTGTGCCTTTTGTATTAAATTCGGATGCAAACTCTGTGTTTAATCGTCAATAAGAAGGTCCAAGGGATACAGTAAACCTGAGGTGAAGCATCGGAATCGTAAACTGGACTCACAGGACAGGTTCAAATCATAGAAAGATAGAGTGTCTCTCCACTTGTACTTAAGTCCTCATTGTGCCTTTTGTATTAAATTCGGATGCAAACTCTGTGTTTCATCGTCAATAAGAAGGTCCAAGGGACACAGTAAACCTGAGGTGAAGCATCGGAATCGTAAACTGGACTCACAGGACAGGTTCAAATCATAGAAAGTGAGAGTGTAAGTCCTCTTGTACTTAAGTCGGCATTGTGCCTTTTGTATTAAATTCGGATGCAATTTCTGTGTTTCATCGTCAATAAGAAGGTCCAAGTGATACAATAAACCTGAAGTGAAGCATCGGAATCTAAAACTGCACTCACAGGAGGGTTTGAAATCATAGAAAGTTAGAGTGTCACTCCTCTTGTACTTAGGTCAGTTAAGTGCCTTTTGTATTAAATTCGGATGCAGTTTGTATGTTTCATCGTCAATACGAAAGTCCAAGGGATACAGTAAACCTGAAGTGAAGCATCGGAATCTAAAACTGGACTCACTGGAGAGGTTCAAATCATAGAAAGTTAGAGTGTCAGTCCCCTTTTACTTAAGTCGGCATTGTGCCATTTGTATTGAATTCCGATGCAATTTCTGTGTTTCACCGTCAATAAGAAGGTGCAAGGTAAACAGTAAACCTGAAGTCAACGATCGGAATCCAAAACTCGACTCACAGGAGAGGTTCAAATCATAAAAATTGAGAGTGTCAGACCTCTTGTACTGAAGTCGGCATTGTGCCATTTGTATTAAAGTAGGATGCAATTTCTGTGTTTCATCGTCAATAAGAAGATCCAAGGTATACAGTAAACCTGAAGTGAAGCATCGGATTCTAGAACTGGACTCACAGGAGGGGTTCAAACAATAGAAAGTTAGAGTGTCATTCCTTTTTTACTTAAGTTGGCATTGTGTCTTTTGTATTAAATTCGGATGCAATTTCTGTGTTTGATCGCCAATAAGAAGTTGCAAGGTATACAGTAAACCTGAAGTGAAGCATCGGAATCTAAAACTGGACTCACAGGAAGGTTCAAATCAGATAAAGTTAGAGTGTCAGTCCTCTTTTACGTAAGTCGGTATTGTGCCATTTGTATTAAATTCCGAATCAATTTCTGTGTTTCATCGTCAATAAGAAGGTGCAAGGTATACAGTAAACCTGAAGTGAAGCATCGGAATCTAAAACTCGACTCACAGGAGCGGTTCAAATCATAGAAAGTGAGAGTGTCAGTCCTCTTGTACTTATGTCGGCATTGCGCCATTTGTATTAAATTCGGATGCAATTTCTGTGCTTCATCGTTAATAAGAAGGTCCAAGTGAAACAGTAATCCTGAAGTGAAGCATCGGAATCTAAAACTGGCCTCCCAGGAGAGGTCAAATCATAGAAAGTGAGAGTGTCAGTACTCTTGTACTTAAGTTGGCATTGTGCCATTTGTATTAAATTCGGTTGCAATTTCTGTGTTTCATCGTCAATAAGAAGGTCCAAGGGATACAGTAAACCTGAAGTGAAGCTTCGGAATCCAAAACTGGACTCACAGGAGAGGTTCAAATCATAGAAAGCTAGATTGTCACTCCTCTTGTACTTAAGCCGGTATTGTGCCTTTTGTATTAAATTCGGATGCAATTTCTGTGTTTCATCGTCAATAAGAAGGTCCAAGGGATACAGTATACCTGAAGAGAAGCATCGGAATCTAAAACTGGACTCACAGAAGCGGTTCAAATCATAGAATGGTAGAGTGTCAGTCCTCTTTTACTTACGTCAGGTATGTGCCTTTTGTATTAAATTCGGATGCAAACTCTGTGTTTCATCGTCAATAAGAAGGTCCAAGGGATACAGTAAACCAGGGGTCAAGCATCGGAATGTAAAGCTGGACTCACAGTAGAGGTTCAAATCATAGAACGTGAGAGTGTCAGTCCTCTTGAACTTAAGTCGTCACTGTGCCTTTTGTATTAAATTCGGATGCAATTTCTGTGTTTCATCGTCTATAAGAAGGTCCAAGTGATACAGTAAACCTGAAGTGAAGCATCGGAATCTAAAACTGCACTCACAGGAGAGATTGGAATCATAGAAAGTTAGAGTGTCACTCCTCTCGTACTTAAGTATGTATTGTGCCTTTTGTATTAAATTCGGATGCAATTTCTGTGTTTCATCGTCAGTAAGAAGGTCCTAGGGATACAGTAAATCTTAAGTGAAGCATCAGAATCTAAAACTGGTCTCACAGGAGAGGTTCAAATCATAGAATGTTAGAGTGTCATTCCTTTTTTACTTAAGTTGGCATTGTGTCTTTTGTATTAAATTCGGATGCAATTTCTGTGTTTGATCGCCAATAAGAAGTTGCAAGGTATACAGTAAACCTGAAGTGAAGCATCGGAATCTAAAACTGGACTCACAGGAAGGTTCAAATCATAGAAAGTTAGAGTGTCAGTCCTCTTTTACTTAAGTCGGTATTGTGCCATTTGTATTAAATTCCGAATCAATTTCTGTGTTTCATCGTCAATAAGAAGGTGCAAGGTATACAGTAAACCTGAAGTGAAGCATCGGAATCTAAAACTCGACTCACAGGAGCGGTTCAAATCATAGAAAGTGAGAGTGTCAGTCCTCTTGTACTTATGTCGGCATTGCGCCATTTGTATTAAATTCGGATGCAATTTCTGTGCTTCATCGTTAATAAGAAGGTCCAAGTGAAACAGTAATCCTGAAGTGAAGCATCGGAATCTAAAACTGGACTCCCAGGAGAGGTCAAATCATAGAAAGTGAGAGTGTCAGTACTCTTGTACTTAAGTTGGCATTGTGCCATTTGTATTAAATTCGGTTGCAATTTCTGTGTTTCATCGTCAATAAGAAGGTCCAAGGGATACAGTAAACCTGAAGTGAAGCTTCGGAATCCAAAACTGGACTCACAGGAGAGGTTCAAATCATAGAAAGCTAGATTGTCACTCCTCTTTTACTTAAGCCGGTATTGTGCCTTTTGTATTAAATTCGGATGCAATTTCTGTGTTTCATCGTCAATAAGAAGGTCCAAGGGATACACTAAACCTGAAGAGAAGCATCGGAATCTAAAACTGGACTCACAGAAGCGGTTCAAATCATAGAATGGTAGAGTGTCAGTCCTCTTTTACTTACGTCAGGTATGTGCCTTTTGTATTAAATTCGGATGCCAACTCTGTGTTTCATCGTCAATAAGAAGGTCCAAAGGATACAGTAAACCAGGGGTCAAGCATCGGAATGTAAAGCTGGACTCACTGTAGAGGTTCAAATCATAGAAAGTGAGAGTGTCAGTCCTCTTGTACTTAAGTCGTCACTGTGCCTTTTGTATTATATTCGGATGCAATTTCTGTGTTTCATCGCCTATAAGAAGGTCCAAGTGATACAGTAAACCTGAAGTGAAGCATCGGAATCTAAAACTGCACTCACAGGAGAGATTCAAATCATAGAAAGTTAGAGTGTCACTCCTCTCGTACTTAAGTATGTATTGTGCCTTTTGTATTAAATTCGGATGCAATTTCTGTGTTTCATCGTCAGTAAGAAGGTCCTAGGGATACAGTAAATCTTAAGTGAAGCATCAGAATCTAAAACTGGTCTCACAGGAGAGGTTCAAATCATAGAATGTTAGAGTGTCAGTCCTCTATTACTTAAGTCGGCATAGTGCCTTTTGTATTAAATTCGGATGCAATATGTGTGTTTCATCGTCAATAAGAAGGTCCAAGGTATACAGTAAACCTGAAGTGAAGCATCGGATTCTAAAACTGGACTCGCAGGAGGGGTTCATATCAAAGAAAGTGAGAGTGTCAGTCCTCTTGTACATAAGTCAGCATTGTGCCATTTGTATTAAATTCGGATGCAATTTCTGTGTTTCATCGTCAATAACAAGGTCCAAGGGATACAGTGAACCTGAAGTGAAGCTTCGGACTCTATAACTGGACTCACAGTAGTGGTTCAAATCATAGAAAGTGAGAGTGTCAGTCCTCTTGTACTTAAGTCGACATTGTGCCTTTTATATTAAATTCGGATGCAATTTCTGTGTTTCATCGTCAATAAGAAGGTCCAAGTGATACAGTAAACCTGAAGTGAAGCATCGGAATCTAAAACTGCACTCACAGGAGAGTTTGAAATCATAGAAAGTTTGAGTGTCACTCCTCTCGTACCTAAGTCGGTATTGTGCCTTTTGTATTAAATTCGGATGCAGTTTCTGTGTTTCATCGTCAATAAGAAAGTCCAAGGGATACAGTAAACCTGAAGTGAAGCATCGGATTCTAAAACTGGACTCACAGGAGGGGTTCAAATCAAAAAAAGTGAGAGTGTCAGTCCTCTTGTACATAAGTAGGCATTGTGCCATTTGTATTAAATTCGGATGCAATTTCTGTGTTTCATCGTCAATAACAAGGTCCAAGGGATACAGTGAACCTGAAGTGAAGCTTCGGACTCTATAACTGAACTCACAGTAGTGGTTCAAATCATAGAAAGTGAGAGTGTCAGTCCTCTTGTACTTAAGTCGACATTGTGCCTTTTATATTAAATTCGGATGCAATTTCTGTGTTTCATCGTCAATAAGAAAGTCCAAGTGATACAGTAAACCTGAAGTGAAGCATCGGAATCTAAAACTGCACTCACAGGAGAGTTTGAAATCATAGAAAGTTTGAGTGTCACTCCTCTCGTACCTAAGTCGGTATTGTGCCTTTTGTATTAAATTCGGATGCAGTTTCTGTGTTTCATCGTCAATAAGAAAGTCCAAGGGATACAGTAAACCTGAAGTGAAGCATCGGCATCTGAAACTGGACTCACAGGAGAGGTTCAAATCATAGAAAGTTAGAGTGTCAGTCCTCTTTTACATAAGTCAGCATTGTGCCATTTGTATTAAATTCCGATGCAATATCTGTATTTCAACCTCAATAAGAAGGTGCAAGGTAAACAGTAATCCTGAAGTAAAGTATTGGAATCTAAAACTCGACTCACAGGAGAGGTTCAAATCATAGAAAGTGAGAGTGTCAGTCCTCTTGTACTTAAGTCGGCATTGTGCCATTTTTATTAAATTCGGATGCAATTGCTGTGTTTCATCGTCAATAAGAAGGTCCAAGGTATACAGTAAACCAGGGGTCAAGCATCGGAATGTAAAACTGGACTCACAGTAGAGGTTCAAATCATAGAAAGTGAGGGTGTCAGTCCTCTTGTACTTAAGTCGGCATTGTCCTTTTTGTATTAAATTCGGATGCAATTTTAGTGTTTGATCGTCTGTAAGAAGGTCCAAGTGATACAGTAAACCTGCAGTGAAGCATCGGAAACTAAAACTGCACTCACAGGAGAGATTAAAATCATAGAAATTTAGAGTGTCACTCCTCTCGTACTTAAACCTGTATAGTGCCTTTTGTATTATATTCGGATGCAATTTCTGTGTTTCATCGTCAGTAAGAAGGTCCAAGGGATACAGTAAACCTTAAGTGAAGCATCGGAATCTAAAGCTGGTCTCACAGGAGAGGTTCAAATCGTAGAATGTTAGAGTGTCAGTCCTCTATTACTTAAGTCGGCATTGTGCCTTTTGTATTAAATTCGGATGCAATTTCTGTGTTTCATCGTCAATAAGATGGTCCAAGGGGTACAGTAAACCTGAAGTGAAGCATCGGAATCTAAAACTGGACTCACAGGAAGGTTCAAATCATGGAAACTTAGAGTGTCAGTCCTCTTTTACTTAAGTCGGCATTGTGCCATTTGTATTAAATTCCGATGCAATTTCTGTGTTTCATCGTCAATAAGAAGGTGCAAGGTACACAATAAACCTGAAGTGAAGTATCGGTAATTAAAACTCGACTCACTGGAGAGGTTTAAATCATAGAAAGTGAGAGTGTCAGTCCTCTTGTACTTAGGTCGGCATTATGCCATTTGTATTAAATTCGGATGCAATTTCTGTGTTTCATCGTTAATAAGAAGGTCCAAGTGATACAGTAATCCTGAAGTGAAGCATCGGAATCTAAAACTGGACTCACAGGAGTGTTTCAAATCATAGAATGTTAGAGTGTCACTCCCCATGTACTTAAGTCGGTATTGTGCCCTTTGTATTAAATTCGGATGCAATTTCTGTGTTTCATCGTCAATAAGAAGGTCCAAGGCACACAGTAAACCTGAAGTGGAGCATCGGAATCTAAAACTAATCTCACAGGAGAGGTTCAAATCATAGAATGTTAGAGTGTCCGTCCACTTTTACTTAAGACGACATTGTGCCTTTTGTATTAAATTCGGATGCAATTTCTGTGTTTCATCGTCAACAAGAAGGTCCAAGGTATACGGTAAACCTGAAGTGAACCATCGGATTCTAAAACTGGACTGACAGGAGGGGTTCAAATCATAGGAAGTTAAAGTGTCAGTCCTCGTTTACTTAAGTCGGCATTGTGCCTTTTGTATTAAATTCCGATGAAATTTCTGTGTTTCACCGTCAATAAGAAGGTCCAAGCGATACAGTAAACCTTAGGAGAAGCATCGGAATCTAAAACTGGACTCACAGGAGCGGTTCAATCATAGAATGGTAGAGTGTCAGTCCTCTTTTACTTACGTCGGCATTGTGCTTTTTGTATTAAATTCGTACGCAATTTCTGTGTTTCATCGTCAATAAGAATGTCCAAGGGATACAGTAAACCGGAAGTGAGGCACGGAATATAAAACTGGACTCACAGGAGAGGTTCAAATCATAGAAAGTGAGAGTGTCAGTCCTCTTGTAGTTAAGTCGGCATTATGCCATTTGTATTAAATCCGGATGCAATTTCTGTGTTTCATCGTCAATAAGAAGGTCCAAGGGATACAATAAACCTGAAGTGAAGCATGGGGATCTAAAATTGGACTCACAGGAGAGGTTCAAATCATAGAAAGTTAGAGTGTCACTCCTCTTGTACTTAAGCCGGTATTGTGCCTTTTGTATTAAATTCGGACGCAATTTCTGTGTTTCTTCGTCAATAAGAAGGCCCAAGGTATACAGTAAACCTGAAGTGAAGCATCGGATTCTAAAACTGGACTCACAGGAGGGGTTCAAGTCATAGAAAGTTAGAGTGTCAGTCCTCTTTTACTTAAGTCGGCATTTTGCCTTTTGTATTAAATTACGATGCAAATTCAGTGTTTCATCGTCAATAAGAAGGTCCAAGGGATACAGTAAACCGGAAGTGAAACATCGGAATCTAAAACTGGACCCACAGGAGAGGTTCAAATCATAGAAAGTTAGAGTGTCTGTCGTCTTGTGCTTAAGTCGGTATTGTGCCTTTTGTATTAATTTCGGATGCAATTTCTGTGTTCCATCGTCAATAAGAAGGTCCAAGTGATACAGTAAACCTGAAGTAAAGCATTGGAATCTAAAACTGGACTCACAGGAGAGGTTCAAATCATAGTTAGCTAGAGTGTCAGTCCTCTTTTACTTAAGTCGGCATTGTGCCACTTGTATTAAATTCCGATGCAATTTCTGTGTTTCATCGTCAATAAGAAGGTGCAAGGTATACAGTAAACCTGAAGTGAGCATCGGAATTTAAAACTGGACTCACAGGAGGGGTTCAAATCATAGAATGGTAGAGTGTCAATCCTCATTTACATAAGTCGGCATTGTGCCTTTTGTATTAAATTCGGATGCAAACTCTGTGTTTCATCGTCAATAAGAAGGTCCAAGGGATACAGTAAACCAGGGGTCAAGCATCGGAATGTAAAACTGGACTCATAGGAGAGGTTCAAATCATAGAAAGTGAGAGTGTCAGTCCTCTTGTACTTAAGTCGGCTTTGTGCCTTCTGTATTAAATTCGGATGCAATTTCTGTGTTTCATCGTCTATAAGAACGTCCAAGTGTAACAGTAAACCTGAAGTGAAGCATCGGAATCTAAAACTGGGCTCACAGGAGAGGTTCAAATCATAGAAAGTGAGAGTGTCAGTCCTCTTGTACTTAAGTCGGCATTGTGCCATTTGTATTAAATTCGGATGCAATTTCTTTGTTTCATCGTCAATAAGAAGGTCCAAGGGTTACAGTAAACCTGAAGTGAAGCATTGGAATCTTAAACTAGACTCACAGGAGAGGTTCAAATCATAGAAAGTTAGAGTGTCTGTCCTCTTGTACTTATGTCGGCATTGTGCTTTTTGTATTAAATTCGGATGCAAACTCTGTGTTTCATCGTCAATAAGAAGGTCCAAGGGACACAGTAAACCTGAAGTGAAGCATCGGAATCTTAAACTGCACTCACAGGAGGGTTTGAAATCATAGAAAGTTAGAGTGTCACTCCTCTTGTACTTAAGTCGGTATTGTGCCTTTTGTATTAAATTCGGATGCAGTTTCTGTGTTTCATCGTCAATAAGAAAGTCCAAGGGATACAGTAAACCTGAAGTGAAGCATCGGAATCTAAAACTGGTCTCACAGGAGAGGTTCAAATCATAGAAAGTTAGACTGTCAGTCCTCTTTTACTTAAGTCGGCATTTTACAATTTGTATTAAATTCCGATGCAATTTCTGTGTTTCATCGTCAATAAGAAGGTGCAAGGTAAACAGTAAACCTGAAGTCAAGGATCGGAATCTAAAACTCGACTCACAGGAGAGGATCAAATCATAGAAATTGAGAGTGTCAGTCCTCTTGTACTTAAGTCGGCATTGTGCCATTTGTATTAAAGTAGCATGCAATTTCTGTGTTTCATCGTCAATAAGAAGATCCAAGGTATACAGTAAACCTGAAGTGAAGCATCTGATTCTAAAACTGGACTCACAGGAGGGGTTCAAACAATAGAAAGATAGAGTGTCAGTCCTTTTTTACTTAAGTCGGCATTGTGTCTTTTGTATTAAATTCGGATGCAAATTCTGTGTTTGATCGTCAATAAGAAGGTGCAAGGTATACAGTAAACCTGAAGTGAAGCATCGGAATCTAAAACTGGACTCACAGGAGAGGTTCAAAACATAGAAAGTGAGAGTGTCAGTCCTCTTGTACTTAAGTCGGCATTGATCCATTTGTATTAAATTCAGAAGCAATTTCTGTGTTTCATCGTCAATAAGAAGGTACAAGGGATACAGTAAACCTGAAGTGAAAGAACGGAATCTAAAACTGGACTCCCAGGAGAGGTCAAATCATAGAAATTGAGAGTGTCAGTACTCTTGTACTTAAGTCAGCATTGTGCCATTTGTATGAAATTCCGACGCAATTTCTGTGTTTCATCGTCAATTAGAAGGTGCAAGGTATACAGTAAACCTGAAGTGAAGCATCGGAATCTAAAACTCGACTCACAGGAGAGGTTCAAATCATAGAAAGTGAGAGTGTCAGTCCTCTTGTACTTAAGTCGGCATTGTGCCATTTGTATTAAATTCGGATGCAATTTCTGTGTTTCATCGACAATAAGAAGGTCCAAGGGATACAATAAACCTGAAGTGAAGCATGGGAATCTAAAACTGGACTCACAGGAGAGGTTCAAATCATAGAAAGTTAGAGTGTCACTCCTCTTGTACTTAAGCCGGTATTGTGCCTTTTGTATTAAATTCGGACGCAATTTGTGTGTTTCTTCGTCAATAAGAAGGCCCAAGGTATACAGTAAACCTGAAGTGAAGCATCGGATTCTAAAACTGGACTCACAGGAGGGGTTCAAATCATAGAAAGTTAGAGTGTCAGTCCTCTTTTACTTAAGTCGGCTTTTGCCTTTTGTATTAAATTACGATGTAAATTCCGTGTTTCATCGTCAATAAGAAGGTCCAAGGGACACAGTAAACCGGAAGTGAAACCCACATGAGAGGTTCAAATCATAGAAAGTTAGAGTGTCTGTCGTCTTGTGCTTAAGTCGGTATTGTGCCTTTTGTATTAATTTCGGATGCAATTTCTGTGTTCCATCGTCAATAAGAAGGTCCACGTGATACAGTAAACCTGAAGTAAAGCATTGGAATCTAAAACTGCAGTCACAGGAGAGTTTCAAATCATAGAAAGTTTCAGTGTCACTCCTCTCGTACTTAAGTCGGTATTGTGCCTTTTGTATTAAATTCGGATGGAGGTTCTGTGCTTCATCGTCAATAAGAAGGTCCAAGGGATACAGTAAACCCGAAGTGAAGCATTGGAAAGTAAAACTGGACTCACAGGAGAGGTTCAAGTCATAGTTAGCTAGAGTGTCAGTCCTCTTTTACTTAAGTCGGCATTGTGCCATTTGTATTAAATTCCGATGCAATTTCTGTGTTTCATCGTCAATAAGAAGGTCCAAGGTATACAGTAAACCCGAAGTGAAGCATCGGAATCTAAAACTGGACTCACAGGAGGGGTCCAAATCATAGAATGGTAGACTGTCAATCCGCTTTTACTTAAGTCGGCATTGTGCCTTTTGTATTAAATTCGGATGCAAACTCTGTGTTTCATCGTCAATAAGTAAGTCCAAGGGATACAGTAATCCAAGGGGTCAAGCATCGGAATGTAAAACTGGACCCACAGTAGAGGTTCAAATCATAGAAAGTAAGAGTGTCAGTCCTCTTGTACTTAAGTCGGCTTTGCGCCTTCTGTATTAAATTCGGATGCAATTTCTGTGTTTCATCGTCTATAAGAAGGTCCAAGTGATACAGTAAACCTGAAGTGAAGCATCGGAATCTAAAACTGGGCTCACAGGAGAGGTTCAAATCATAGAAAGTGAGAGTGTCAGTCCTCTTGTACTTAAGTCGGCATTGTGCTTTTTGTATTAAATTCGGATGCAAAATCTGTGTATCATCGTCAATAAGAAGGTCCAAGGGACACAGTAAACCTGTAGTGATGCATCGGAATCTTAAACTGCACTCACAGGAGGGTTTGAAATCATAGAAAGTTAGAGTGTCACTCCTCTTGTACTTAAGTCGGTATTGTGCCTTTTGTATTAAATTCGGATGTAGTTTCTGTGTTTCATCGTCAATAAGAAAGTCCAAGGGATACAGTAAACCTGAAGTGAAGCATCGGAATCTAAAACTGGTCTCACAGGAGAGGTTCAAATCATAGAAAGTTAGACTGTCAGTCCTCTTGTACTTAAGTCGGCATTGTGCCATTTGTATTAAATTCCGATGCAATTTCTGTGTTTCATCGTCAATAAGAAGGTGCAAGGTAAACAGTAAACCTGAAGTCAAGGATCGGAATCTAAAACTCGACTCACAGGAGAGGTTCAAATCATAGAAATTGAGAGTGTCAGTCCTCTTGTACTTAAGTCGGCATTGTGCCATTTGTATTAAAGTAGGATGCAATTTCTGTGTTTCATCGTCAATAAGAAGATCCAAGGTATACAGTAAACCTGAAGTGAAGCATCGGATTCTAAAACTGGACTCACAGGAGGGGTTCAAACAATAGAAAGATAGAGTGTCAGTCCTTTTTTACTTAAGTCGGCATTGTGTCTTTTGTATTATATTCGGATGCAATTTCTGTGTTTGATCGTCAACAAGAAGGTGCAAGGTATACAGTAAATCTGAAGTGAAGCATCGGAATCTAAAACTGGACTCACAGGAGAGGTTCAAATCATAGAAAGTGAGAGTGTCAGTCCTCTTGCACTTAAGTCGGCATTGTGCCTTGTGTATTAAATTCGGATGGTATTTCTGTGTTTCATCGTCAATAAGAAGGTCCAAGGGATACAGTAAACCAGGGGTCAAGCATCGGAATGTAAAACTGGACTCACAGTAGAGGTTCAAATCATAGAAAGTGAGAGTGTCAGTCCTCTTGCACTTAAGTCGGCATTGTGCCTTGTGTATTAAATTCGGATGGTATTTCTGTGTTTCATCGTCAAAAAGAAGGTGCAAGGGATACAGTAAACCTGAAGTGAAGCATCGGAATCTAAAACTGGACTCACAGGAGAGGTTCAAAACATAGAAAGTGAGAGTGTCAGTCCTCTTGTACTTAAGTCGGCATTGTGCCATTTGTATTAAATTCAGAAGCAATTTCTGTGTTTCATCGTCAATAAGAAGGTACAAGGGATACAGTAAACCTGAAGTGAAAGAACGGAATCTAAAACTGGACTCCCAGGAGAGGTCAAATCATAGAAAGTGAGAGTGTCAGTACTCTTGTACTTAAGTCAGCATTGTGCCATTTGTATGAAATTCCGACGCAATTTCTGTGTTTCATCGTCAATTAGAAGGTGCAAGGTATACAGTAAACCTGAAGTGAAGCATCGGAATCTAAAACTGGTCTCACAGGAGAGGTTCAAATCATAGAAAGTTAGACTGTCAGTCCTCTTTTACTTAAGTCGGCATTTTACAATTTGTATTAAATTCCGATGCAATTTCTGTGTTTCATCGTCAATAAGAAGGTGCAAGGTAAACAGTAAACCTGAAGTCAAGGATCGGAATCTAAAACTCGACTCACAGGAGAGGATCAAATCATAGAAATTGAGAGTGTCAGTCCTCTTGTACTTAAGTCGGCATTGTGCCATTTGTATTAAAGTAGCATGCAATTTCTGTGTTTCATCGTCAATAAGAAGATCCAAGGTATACAGTAAACCTGAAGTGAAGCATCTGATTCTAAAACTGGACTCACAGGAGGGGTTCAAACAATAGAAAGATAGAGTGTCAGTCCTTTTTTACTTAAGTCGGCATTGTGTCTTTTGTATTAAATTCGGATGCAAATTCTGTGTTTGATCGTCAATAAGAAGGTGCAAGGTATACAGTAAACCTGAAGTGAAGCATCGGAATCTAAAACTGGACTCACAGGAGAGGTTCAAAACATAGAAAGTGAGAGTGTCAGTCCTCTTGTACTTAAGTCGGCATTGATCCATTTGTATTAAATTCAGAAGCAATTTCTGTGTTTCATCGTCAATAAGAAGGTACAAGGGATACAGTAAACCTGAAGTGAAAGAACGGAATCTAAAACTGGACTCCCAGGAGAGGTCAAATCATAGAAATTGAGAGTGTCAGTAATCTTGTACTTAAGTCAGCATTGTGCCATTTGTATGAAATTCCGACGCAATTTCTGTGTTTCATCGTCAATTAGAAGGTGCAAGGTATACAGTAAACCTGAAGTGAAGCATCGGAATCTAAAACTCGACTCACAGGAGAGGTTCAAATCATAGAAAGTGAGAGTGTCAGTCCTCTTGTACTTAAGTCGGCATTGTGCCATTTGTATTAAATTCGGATGCAATTTCTGTGTTTCATCGACAATAAGAAGGTCCAAGGGATACAATAAACCTGAAGTGAAGCATGGGAATCTAAAACTGGACTCACAGGAGAGGTTCAAATCATAGAAAGTTAGAGTGTCACTCCTCTTGTACTTAAGCCGGTATTGTGCCTTTTGTATTAAATTCGGACGCAATTTGTGTGTTTCTTCGTCAATAAGAAGGCCCAAGGTATACAGTAAACCTGAAGTGAAGCATCGGATTCTAAAACTGGACTCACAGGAGGGGTTCAAATCATAGAAAGTTAGAGTGTCAGTCCTCTTTTACTTAAGTCGGCTTTTGCCTTTTGTATTAAATTACGATGTAAATTCCGTGTTTCATCGTCAATAAGAAGGTCCAAGGGACACAGTAAACCGGAAGTGAAACCCACATGAGAGGTTCAAATCATAGAAAGTTAGAGTGTCTGTCGTCTTGTGCTTAAGTCGGTATTGTGCCTTTTGTATTAATTTCGGATGCAATTTCTGTGTTCCATCGTCAATAAGAAGGTCCACGTGATACAGTAAACCTGAAGTAAAGCATTGGAATCTAAAACTGCAGTCACAGGAGAGTTTCAAATCATAGAAAGTTTCAGTGTCACTCCTCTCGTACTTAAGTCGGTATTGTGCCTTTTGTATTAAATTCGGATGGAGGTTCTGTGCTTCATCGTCAATAAGAAGGTCCAAGGGATACAGTAAACCCGAAGTGAAGCATTGGAAAGTAAAACTGGACTCACAGGAGAGGTTCAAGTCATAGTTAGCTAGAGTGTCAGTCCTCTTTTACTTAAGTCGGCATTGTGCCATTTGTATTAAATTCCGATGCAATTTCTGTGTTTCATCGTCAATAAGAAGGTCCAAGGTATACAGTAAACCCGAAGTGAAGCATCGGAATCTAAAACTGGACTCACAGGAGGGGTCCAAATCATAGAATGGTAGACTGTCAATCCGCTTTTACTTAAGTCGGCATTGTGCCTTTTGTATTAAATTCGGATGCAAACTCTGTGTTTCATCGTCAATAAGTAAGTCCAAGGGATACAGTAATCCAAGGGGTCAAGCATCGGAATGTAAAACTGGACCCACAGTAGAGGTTCAAATCATAGAAAGTAAGAGTGTCAGTCCTCTTGTACTTAAGTCGGCTTTGCGCCTTCTGTATTAAATTCGGATGCAATTTCTGTGTTTCATCGTCTATAAGAAGGTCCAAGTGATACAGTAAACCTGAAGTGAAGCATCGGAATCTAAAACTGGGCTCACAGGAGAGGTTCAAATTATAGAAAGTGAGAGTGTCAGTCCTCTTGTACTTAAGTCGGCATTGTGCTTTTTGTATTAAATTCGGATGCAAAATCTGTGTATCATCGTCAATAAGAAGGTCCAAGGGACACAGTAAACCTGTAGTGATGCATCGGAATCTTAAACTGCACTCACAGGAGGGTTTGAAATCATAGAAAGTTAGAGTGTCACTCCTCTTGTACTTAAGTCGGTATTGTGCCTTTTGTATTAAATTCGGATGTAGTTTCTGTGTTTCATCGTCAATAAGAAAGTCCAAGGGATACAGTAAACCTGAAGTGAAGCATCGGAATCTAAAACTGGTCTCACAGGAGAGGTTCAAATCATAGAAAGTTAGACTGTCAGTCCTCTTGTACTTAAGTCGGCATTGTGCCATTTGTATTAAATTCCGATGCAATTTCTGTGTTTCATCGTCAATAAGAAGGTGCAAGGTAAACAGTAAACCTGAAGTCAAGGATCGGAATCTAAAACTCGACTCACAGGAGAGGTTCAAATCATAGAAATTGAGAGTGTCAGTCCTCTTGTACTTAAGTCGGCATTGTGCCATTTGTATTAAAGTAGGATGCAATTTCTGTGTTTCATCGTCAATAAGAAGATCCAAGGTATACAGTAAACCTGAAGTGAAGCATCGGATTCTAAAACTGGACTCACAGGAGGGGTTCAAACAATAGAAAGATAGAGTGTCAGTCCTTTTTTACTTAAGTCGGCATTGTGTCTTTTGTATTATATTCGGATGCAATTTCTGTGTTTGATCGTCAACAAGAAGGTGCAAGGTATACAGTAAACCTGAAGTGAAGCATCGGAATCTAAAACTGGACTCACAGGAGAGGTTCAAATCATAGAAAGTGAGAGTGTCAGTCCTCTTGCACTTAAGTCGGCATTGTGCCTTGTGTATTAAATTCGGATGGTATTTCTGTGTTTCATCGTCAATAAGAAGGTCCAAGGGATACAGTAAACCAGGGGTCAAGCATCGGAATGTAAAACTGGACTCACAGTAGAGGTTCAAATCATAGAAAGTGAGAGTGTCAGTCCTCTTGCACTTAAGTCGGCATTGTGCCTTGTGTATTAAATTCGGATGGTATTTCTGTGTTTCATCGTCAAAAAGAAGGTGCAAGGGATACAGTAAACCTGAAGTGAAGCATCGGAATCTAAAACTGGACTCACAGGAGAGGTTCAAAACATAGAAAGTGAGAGTGTCAGTCCTCTTGTACTTAAGTCGGCATTGTGCCATTTGTATTAAATTCAGAAGCAATTTCTGTGTTTCATCGTCAATAAGAAGGTACAAGGGATACAGTAAACCTGAAGTGAAAGAACGGAATCTAAAACTGGACTCCCAGGAGAGGTCAAATCATAGAAAGTGAGAGTGTCAGTACTCTTGTACTTAAGTCAGCATTGTGCCATTTGTATGAAATTCCGACGCAATTTCTGTGTTTCATCGTCAATTAGAAGGTGCAAGGTATACAGTAAACCTGAAGTGAAGCATCGGAATCTAAAACTCGACTCACAGGAGAGGTTCAAATCATAGAAAGTGAGAGTGTCAGTCCTCTTGTACTTAAGTCGGCATTGTGCCATTTGTATTAAATTCGGATGCAATTTCTGTGTTTCATCGACAATAAGAAGGTCCAAGGGATACAATAAACCTGAAGTGAAGCATGGGAATCTAAAACTGGACTCACAGGAGAGGTTCAAATCATAGAAAGTTAGAGTGTCACTCCTCTTGTACTTAAGCCGGTATTGTGCCTTTTGTATTAAATTCGGACGCAATTTGTGTGTTTCTTCGTCAATAAGAAGGCCCAAGGTATACAGTAAACCTGAAGTGAAGCATCGGATTCTAAAACTGGACTCACAGGAGGGGTTCAAATCATAGAAAGTTAGAGTGTCAGTCCTCTTTTACTTAAGACGGCTTTTGCCTTTTGTATTAAATTACGATGTAAATTCCGTGTTTCATCGTCAATAAGAAGGTCCAAGGGACACAGTAAACTGGAAGTGAAACCTCGGAATCTAAAACTGGACCCACATGAGAGGTTCAAATCATAGAAAGTTAGAGTGTCTGTCGTCTTGTGCTTAAGTCGGTATTGTGCCTTTTGTATTAATTTCGGATGCAATTTCTGTGTTCCATCGTCAATAAGAAGGTCCACGTGATACAGTAAACCTGAAGTAAAGCATTGGAATCTAAAACTGCAGTCACAGGAGAGTTTCAAATCTTAGAAAGTTTCAGTGTCACTCCTCTCGTACTTAAGTCGGTATTGTGCCTTTTGTATTGAATTCGGATGGAGGTTCTGTGCTTCATCGTCAATAAGAAGGTCCAAGGGATACAGTAAACCCGAAGTGAAGCATCGGAAAGTAAAACTGGACTCACAGGAGAGGTTCAAGTCATAGTTAGCTAGCGTGTCAGTCCTCTTTTACTTAAGTCGGCATTGTGCCATTTGTATTAAATTCCGATGCAATTTCTGTGTTTCATCGTCAATAAGAAGGTCCAAGGTATACAGTAAACCCGAAGTGAAGCATCGGAATCTAAAACTGGACTCACAGGAGGGGTCCAAATCATAGAATGGTAGACTGTCAATCCGCTTTTACTTAAGTCGGCATTGTGCCTTTTGTATTAAATTCGGATGCAAACTCTGTGTTTCATCGTCAATAAGAAAGTCCAAGGGATACAGTAATCCAACGGGTCAAGCATCGGAATGTAAAACTGGACCCACAGTAGAGGTTCAAATCATAGAAAGTAAGAGTGTCAGTCCTCTTGTACTTAAGTCGGCTTTGTGCCTTCTGTATTAAATTCGGATGCAATTTCTGTGTTTCATCGTCTATAAGAAGGTCCAAGTGATACAGTAAACCTGAAGTGAAGCATCGGAATCTAAAACTGGGCTCACAGGAGAGGTTCAAATCATAGAAAGTGAGAGTGTCAGTCCTCTTGTACTTAAGTCGGCATTGTGCTTTTTGTATTAAATTCGGATGCAAACTCTGTGTATCATCGTCAATAAGAAGGTCCAAGGGACACAGTAAACCTGTAGTGATGCATCGGAATCTTAAACTGCACTCACAGGAGGGTTTGAAATCATAGAAAGTTAGAGTGTCACTCCTCTTGTACTTAAGTCGGTATTGTGCCTTTTGTATTAAATTCGGATGTAGTTTCTGTGTTTCATCGTCAATAAGAAAGTCCAAGGGATACAGTAAACCTGAAGTGAAGCATCGGAATCTAAAACTGGTCTCACAGGAGAGGTTCAAATCATAGAAAGTTAGACTGTCAGTCCTCTTGTACTTAAGTCGGCATTGTGCCATTTGTATTAAATTCCGATGCAATTTCTGTGTTTCATCGTCAATAAGAAGGTGCAAGGTAAACAGTAAACCTGAAGTCAAGGATCGGAATCTAAAACTCGACTCACAGGAGAGGTTCAAATCATAGAAATTGAGAGTGTCAGTCCTCTTGTACTTAAGTCGGCATTGTGCCATTTGTATTAAAGTAGGATGCAATTTCTGTGTGTCATCGTCAATAAGAAGATCCAAGGTATACAGTAAACCTGAAGTGAAGCATCGGATTCTAAAACTGGACTCACAGGAGGGGTTCAAACAATAGAAAGATAGAGTGTCAGTCCTTTTTTACTTAAGTCGGCATTGTGTCTTTTGTATTATATTCGGATGCAATTTCTGTGTTTGATCGTCAACAAGAAGGTGCAAGGTATACAGTAAACCTGAAGTGAAGCATCGGAATCTAAAACTGGACTCACAGGAGAGGTTCAAAACATAGAAAGTGAGAGTGTCAGTTCTCTTGTACTTACGTCGGCATTGTGCCATTTGTATTAAATTCAGATGGAATTTCTGTGTTTCATCGTCAATACGAAGGTACAAGGGATACAGTAAACCTGAAGTGAAAGAACGGAATCTAAAACTGGACTCCCAGGAGAGGTCAAATCATAGAAAGTGAGAGTGTCAGTACTCTTGTACTTAAGTTGGCATTGTGCCATTTGTATAAAATTCGGATGCAATTTCTGTGTTTCATCGTCAATAAGAAGGTCCAAGGGATACAATAAACCTGAAGTGAAGCATGGGAATCTAAAACTGGACTCACAGGAGAGGTTCAAATCATAGAAAGTTAGAGTGTCAGTCCTCTTTTACTTATGTCGGCATTTTGCCTTTTGTATTAAATTACGATGCAAACTCTGTGTTTCATCGTCAATAAGAAGGACCAAGGGATACAGTAAACCAGGGGTCAAGCATCGGAATGTAAAACTGGACTCACAGTAGAGGTTCAAATCATAGAAAGTGAGAGTGTCAGTCCTCTTGTACTTAAGTCGGCTTTGTGCCTTCTGTATTAAATTCGGATGCAATTTCTGTGTTTCATCGTCTATAAGAAGGTCCAAGTGATACAGTAAACCTGAAGTGAAGCATCGGAATCTAAAACTGGGCTCACAGGAGAGGTTCAAATCATAGAAAGTGAGAGTGTCAGTCCTCTTGTACTTAAGTCGGCATTGTGCCATTTGTATTAAATTCGGATGCAATTTCTTTGTTTCATCTTCAATAAGAAGGTCCAAGGGTTACAGTAAACCTGAAGTGAAGCATCGGAATCTTAAACTAGACTCACAGGAGAGGTTCAAATCATAGAAAGTTAGAGTGTCTGTCCTCTTGTACTTAAGTCGGCATTGTGCTTTTTGTATTAAATTCGGATGCAAACTCTGTGTTTCATCGTCAATAAGAAGGTCCAAGGGACACAGTAAACCTGAAGTGAAGCATCGGAATCTTAAACTGCACTCACAGGAGGGTTTGAAATCATAGAAAGTTAGAGTGTCACTCCTCTTGTACTTAAGTCGGTATTGTGCCTTTTGTATTAAATTCGGATGCAGTTTCTGTGTTTCATCGTCAATAGGAAAGTCCAAGGGATACAGTAAACCTGAAGTGAAGCATCGGAATCTAAAACTGGTCTCACAGGAGAGGTTCAAATCATAGAAAGTTAGACTGTCAGTTCTCTTTTACTTAAGTCGGCATTGTGCCATTTGTATTAAATTCCGATGCAATTTCTGTGTTTCATCGTCAATAAGAACGTGCAAGGTAAACAGTAAACCTGAAGTCAAGGATCGGAATCTAAAACTCGACTCACAGGAGAGGTTCAAATCATAGAAATTGAGAGTGTCAGTCCTCTTGTACTTAAGTCGGCATTGTGCCATTTGTATTAAAGTAGGAAGCAATTTCTGTGTTTCATCGTCAATAAGAAGATCCAAGGTATACAGTAAACCTGAAGTGAAGCATCGGATTCTAAAACTGGACTCACAGGAGGGGTTCAAACAATAGAAAGATAGAGTGTCAGTCCTTTTTTACTTAAGTCGGCATTGTGTCTTTTGCATTAAATTCGGATGCAATTTCTGTGTTTGATCGTCAATAAGAAGGTGCAAGGTATACAGTAAACCTGAAGTGAAGCATCGGAATCTAAAACTGGACTCACAGGAGAGGTTCAAATCATAGAAAGTGAGAGTGTCAGTCCTCTTGTACCTAAGTCGGCATTGTGCCATTTGTATTAAATTCAGATGCAATTTCTGTGTTTCATCGTCAATAAGAAGATACAAGGGATACAGTAAACCTGAAGTGAAAGAACGGAATCTAAAACTGGACTCCCAGGAGAGGTCAAATCATAGAAAGTGAGAGTTTCAGTACTCTTGTACTTAAGTTGGCATTGTGCCATTTGTATTAAATTCGGATGCAATTTCTGTGTTTCATCGTCAATAAGAAGGTCCAAGGGATACAGTAAACCTGAAGTGAAGCTTCGGAATCCAAAACTGGACTCACAGGAAGGTTCAAATCATAGAAAGTTAGAGCGTCAGTCCTCTTTTACTTAAGTTGGCATTGTGCCATTTGTATTAAATTCCGACGCAATTTCTGTGTTTCATCGTCAATTAGAAGGTGCAAGGTATACAGTAAACCTGAAGTGAAGCATCGGAATCTAAAACTCGACTCACAATAGAGGTTCAAATCATAGAAAGTGAGAGTGTCAGTCCTCTTGTACTTAAGTCGGCATTGTGCCTTTTGTATTAAATTCGGATGCAATTTCTGTGTTCCATCGTCAATAAGAAGGTCCAAGGGATACAGTAAACCGGAAGTGAAGCATCTGAATCTAAAACTGGACTCATAGGAGAGGTTCAAATCATAGAAAGTTAGTGTGTCAGTCCGCTTTTAGTTAAGTCGGCATTGTGCCATTTGTATTAAATTCCGATTCAATTTCTGTGTTTCTTCGTCAATAAGATGGTGCAAGGTATACAGTAAACCTGAAGTGAAGTATCGGAATCTAAAACAGGACTCACAGGAGAGGTTCAACTCATTGAAAGTGAGAGTGTCAGTCCTCTTTTACTTAAGTCGGCAATGTTCCATTTGTATTAAACTCGGATGCAATTTCTGTGTTTCATCGTCAATAAGAAGGTCCAAGGGATACAGTAAACCTGAAGTGAAGCATCGGAATCTAAAACTGGACTCACAGAAGCGGTCAAATCATAGAATGGTTGAGTGTCAGTCCTCATTTACTTATGGCAGGTATGTGCCTTTTGTATTAAATTCGGATGCAAACTCTGTGTTTCATCGTCAATAAGAAGGTCCAATGGATACAGTAAACCAGGGGTCAAGCATCGGATTGTAAAACTGGACTCACAGTAGAGGTTTAAATCATAGAAAGTGAGAGTGTCAGTCCTCTTGTACTTAAGTCGGCATTGTGCCTTTTGTATTACATTCGGATGCAATTTCAGTGTTTCATCGTCTATAAGAAGGTCCAAGAGAAACAGTAAACCTGAAGTGAAGCATCGGATTCTAAAACTGGACTCACAGGAGGGGTTCAAACAATAGAAAGATAGAGTGTCAGTCCTTTTTTACTTAAGTCGGCATTGTGTCTTTTGTATTAAATTCGGATGCAATTTCTGTGTTTGATCGTCAATAAGAAGGTGCAAGGTATGCAGTAAACCTGAAGTGAAGCATGGGAATCTAAAACTGGACTCACAGGAGAGGTTCAAATCATAGAAAGTTAGAGTGTCACTCCTCTTGTACTTAAGCCGGTATTGTGCCTTTTGTATTAAATTCGGACGCAATTTCTGTGTTTCTTCGTCAATAAGAAGGCCCAAGGTATACAGTAAACCTGAAGTGAAGCATCGGATTCTAAAACTGGACTCACAGGAGGGGTTCAAGTCATAGAAAGTTAGAGTGTCAGTCCTCTTTTACTTAAGTCGGCATTTTGCCTTTTGTATTAAATTAAGATGCAAATTCAGTGTTTCATCGTCAATAAGAAGGTCCAAGGGATACAGTAAACCGGAAGTGAAACATCGGAATCTAAAACTGGACCCACAGGAGAGGTTCAAATCATAGAAAGTTAGAGTGTCTGTCGTCTTGTGCTTAAGTCGGTATTGTGCCTTTTGTATTAATTTCGGATGCAATTTCTGTGTTCCATCGTCAATAAGAAGGTCCAAGTGATACAGTAAACCTGAAGTAAAGCATTGGAATCTAAAACTGGACTCACAGGAGAGGTTCAAATCATAGTTAGCTAGAGTGTCAGTCCTCTTTTACTTAAGTCGGCATTGTGATACTTGTATTAAATTCCGATGCAATTTCTGTGTTTCATCGTCAATAAGAAGGTGCAAGGTATACAGTAAACCTGAAGTGAGCATCGGAATCTTAAACTGCACTCACAGGAGGGTTTGAAATCATAGAAAGTTAGAGTGTCACTCCTCTTGTACTTAAGTCGGTATTGTGCCTTTTGTATTAAATTCGGATGCAGTTTCTGTGTTTCATCGTCAATAAGAAAGTCCAAGGGATACAGTAAACCTGAAGTGAAGCATCGGAATATAAAACTGGTCTCACAGGAGAGGTTCAAATCATAGAAAGTTAGACTGTCAGTCCTCTTTTACTTAAGTCGGCATTTTACTATTTGTATTAAATTCCGATGCAATTTCTGTGTTTCATCGTCAATAAGAAGGTGCAAGGTAAACAGTAAACCTGAAGTCAAGGATCGGAATCTAAAACTCGACTCACCGGAGAGGTTCAAATCATAGAAATTGAGAGTGTCAGTCCTCTTGTACTTATGTCGGCATTGTGCCATTTGTATTAAAGTAGGATGCAATTTCTGTGTATCATCGTCAATAAGAAGATCCAAGGTATACAGTAAACCTGAAGTGAAGCATCGGATTCTAAAACTGGACTCACAGGAGGGGTTCAAACAATAGAAAGATAGAGTGTCAGTCCTTTTTTACTTAAGTCGGCATTGTGTCTTTTGTATTAAATTCGGATGCAAATTCTGTGTTTGATCGTCAATAAGAAGGTGCAAGGTATACAGT
Source organism: Schistocerca piceifrons (assembly GCF_021461385.2). Taxonomy (NCBI): domain Eukaryota; kingdom Metazoa; phylum Arthropoda; class Insecta; order Orthoptera; family Acrididae; genus Schistocerca; species Schistocerca piceifrons. Next base: position 943,776,925 of record NC_060149.1, read on the forward strand.
AAACCTGAAGTGAAGCATCGGAATCTAAAACTGGACTCACAGGAGAGGTTCAAAACATAGAAAGTGAGAGTGTCAGTCCTCTTGTACTTAAGTCGGCATTGTGCCATTTGTATTAAATTCAGATGCAATTTCTGTGTTTCATCGTCAATAAGAAGGTACAAGGGATGCAGTAAACCTGAAGTGAAAGAACGGAATCTAAAACTGGACTCCCAGGAGAGGTCAAATCATGGAAAGTGAGAGTGTCAGTACTCTTGTACTTAAGTCGGCATTGTGCCAATTGTATTAAACTCCGACGCAATTTCTGTGTTTCATCGTCAATTAGAAGGTGCAAGGTATACAGTAAACCTGAAGTGAAGCATCGGAATCTAAAACTCGACTCACAGGAGAGGTTCAAATCATAGAAAGTGAGAGTGTCAGTCCTCTTGTACTTAAGTCGGCATTGTGCCATTTGTATTAAATTCGGATGCAATTTCTGTGTTTCATCGACAATAAGAAGGTCCAAGGGATACAATAAACCTGAAGTGAAGCATGGGAATCTAAAACTGGACTCACAGGAGAGGTTCAAATCATAGAAAGTTAGAGTGTCACTCCTCTTGTACTTAAGCCGGTATTGTGCTTTTTGTATTAAATTCGGACGCAATTTGTGTGTTTCTTCGTCAATAAGAAGGCCCAAGGTATACAGTAAACCTGAAGTGAAGCATCGGATTCTAAAATTGGACTCACAGGAGGGGTTCAATTCATAGAAAGTTAGAGTGTCAGTCCTCTTTTACTTAAGTCGGCTTTTGCCTTTTGTATTAAATTACGATGCAAATTCCGTGTTTCATCGTCAATAAGAAGGTCCAAGGGACACAGTAAACCGGAAGTGAAACCTCGGAATCTAAAACTGGACCCACATGAGAGGTTCAAATCATAGAAAGTTAGAGTGTCTGTCGTCCTGTGCTTAAGTCAGTATTGTGCCTTTTGTATTAATTTCGGATGCAATTTCTGTGTTCCATCGTCAATAAGAAGGTCCACGTGATACAGTAAACCTGAAGTAAAGCATTGGAATCTAAAACTGCAGTCACAGGAGAGTTTCAAATCATAGAAAGTTTCAGTGTCACTCCTCTCGTACTTAAGTCGGTATTGTGCCTTTTGTATTAAATTCGGATGGAGTTTCTGTGTTTCATCGTCAATAAGAAGGTCCAAGGGATACAGTAAACCTGAAGTGAAGCATCGGAATCTAAAACTGGACTCACAGGAGAGGTTCAAGTCATAGTTAGCTAGAGTGTCAGTCCTCTTTTACTTAAGTCGGCATTGTGCCATTTGTATTACATTCCGATGCAATTTCTGTGTTTCATCGTCAATAAGAATGTCCAAGGTATACAGTAAACCTGAAGTGAAGCATCGGAATCTAAAACTGGACTCACAGGAGGGGTTCAAATAATAGAATGGTAGAGTGTCAATCCGCTTTTACTTAAGTCGACATTGTGCCTTTTGTATTAAATTCGGATGCAAACTCTGTGTTTCATCGTCAATAAGAAAGTCCAAGGGATACAGTAATCCAAGGGGTCAAGCATCGGAATGTAAAATTGGACCCACAGTAGAGGTTCAAATCATAGAAAGTGAGAGTGTCAGTCCTCTTGTACTTAAGTCGGCTTTGTGCCTTCTGTATTAAATTCGGATGCAATTTCTGTGTTTCATCGTCTATATGAAGGTCCACGTGATACAGTAAACCTGAAGTGAAGCATCGGAATCTAAAACTGGGCTCACAGGAGAGGTTCAAATCATAGAAAGTGAGAGTGTCAGTCCTCTTGTACTTAAGTCGGCATTGTGCTTTTTGTATTAAATTCGGATGCAAACTCTGTGTTTCATCGTCAATAAGAAGGTCCAAGGGACACAGTAAACCTGTAGTGAAGCATCGGAATCTTAAACAGCACTCACAGGAGGGTTTGATATCATAGAAAGTTAGAGTGTCACTCCTCTTGTACTTAAGTCGGTATTGTGCCTTTTGTATTAAATTCGGATGCAGTTTCTGTGTTTCATCGTCAATAAGAAAGTCCAGGGGATACAGTAAACCTGAAGTGAAGCATCGGAATCTAAAACTGGTCTCACAGGAGAGGTTCAAATCATAGAAAGTTAGACTGTCAGTCCGCTTGTACTTAAGTCGGCATTGTGCCATTTGTATTAAATTCCGATGCAATTTCTGTGTTTCATCGTCAATAAGAAGGTGCAAGGTAAACAGTAAACCTCAAGTCAAGGATCGGATACTAAAACTCGACTCACAGGAGAGGTTCAAATCATAGAAATTGAGAGTGTCAGTGGTCTTGTACTTAAGTCGGCATTGTGCCAATTGTATTAAAGTAGGATGCAATTTCTGTGTTTCATCGTCAATAAGAAGATCCAAGGTATACAGTACACCTCAAGTGAAGCATCGGATTCTAAAACTGGACTCACAGGAGGGGTTCAAACAATAGAAAGATAGAGTGTCAGTCCTTTTTTACTTAAGTCGGCATTGTGTCTTTTGTATTAAATTCGGATGCAATTTCTGTGTTTGATCGTCAATAAGAATGTGCAAGGTATACAGTAAACCTGAAGTGAAGCATCGGAATCTAAAACTGGACTCACAGGAGAGGTTCAAAACATAGAAAGTGAGAGTGTCAGTTCTCTTGTACTTACGTCGGCATTGTGCCATTTGTATTAAATTCAGTTGGAATTTCTGTGTTTCATCGTCAATAAGAAGGTACAAGGGATACAGTAAACCTGAAGTGAAAGAACGGAATCTAAAACTGGACTCCCAGGAGAGGTCAAATCATAGAAAGTGAGAGTGTCAGTACTCTTGTACTTAAGTTGGCATTGTGCCATTTGTATTAAATTCGGATGCAATTTCTGTGTTTCATCGTCAATAAGAAGGTCCAAGGGATACAGTAAACCTGTAGTGAAGCTTCGGAATCCAAAACTGGACTGACAGGAAGGTTCAAATCATAGAAAGTTAGAGTGTCAGTCCTCTTTTACTTAAGTCGGCATTGTGCCATTTGTATTAAATTCCGACGCAATTTCTGTGTTTCATCGTCAATTAGAAGGTGCAAGGTATACAGTAAACCTGAAGTGAAGCATCGGAATCTAAAACTCGACTCACAGGAGATGTTCTCATCATAGAAAGTGAGAGTGTCAGTCCTCTTGTACTTAAGTCGGCATTGTGCCATTTGTATAAAATTCGGATGCAATTTCTGTGTTTCATCGTCAATAAGAAGGTCCAAGTGATACAATAAACCTGAAGTGAAGCATGGGAATCTAAAACTGGACTCACAGGAGAGGTTCAAATCATAGAAAGTTAGAGTGTCACTCCTCTTGTACTTAAGCCGGTATTGTGCCTTTTGTATTAAATTCGGACGCAATTTGTGTGTTTCTTCATCAATAAGAAGGCCCAAGGTATACAGTAAACCTGAAGTGAAGCATCGGATTCTAAAACTGGACTCACAGGAGAGGTTCAAACCATAGAAAGTTAGAGTGTCAGTCCTCTTTTACTTAAGTCGGCATTTTGCCTTTTGTATTAAATTACGATGCAAACTCTGTGTTTCATCGTCAATAAGAAGGTCCGAGGGATACAGTAAACCAGGGGTCAAGCCTCGGAATGTAAAACTGGACTCACAGTAGAGGTTCAAATCATAGAAAGTGAGAGTGTCAGTCCTCTTGTACTTAAGTCGGCTTTGTGCCTTCTGTATTAAATTCGGATGCAATTTCTGTGTTTCATCGTCTATAAGAAGGTCCAAGTGATACAGTAAACCTGAAGTGAAGCATCGGAATCTAAAACTGGGCTCTCAGGAGAGGTTCAAATCATAGAAAGTGAGAGTGTCAGTCCTCTTGTACTTAAGTCGGCATTGTGCCATTTGTATTAAATTCGGATGCAATTTCTTTGTTTCATCGTCAATAAGAAGGTCCAAGGGTTACAGTAAACCTGAAGTGAAGCATCGGAATCTTAAACTAGACTCACAGGAGAGGTTCAAATCATAGAAAGTTAGAGTGTCACTCCTCTTGTACTTAAGTCGGTATTGTGCCTTTTGTATTATATTCGGATGCAGTTTCTGTGTTTCATCGTCAATAGGAAAGTCCAAGGGATACAGTAAACCTGAAGTGAAGCATCGGAATCTAAAACTGGTCTCACAGGCGAGGTTCAAATCATAGAAAGTTAGACTGTCAGTCCTCTTTTACTTAAGTCGGCATTGTGCCATTTGTATTAAATTCCGATGCAATTTCTGTGTTTCATCGTCAATAAGAACGTGCAAGGTAAACAGTAAACCTGAAGTCAAGGATCGGAATCTAAAACTCGACTCACAGGAGAGGTTCAAATCATAGAAATTGAGAGTGTCGGTCCTCTTGTACTTAAGTCGGCATTGTGCCATTTGTATTAAAGTAGGAAGCAATTTCTGTGTTTCATCGTCAATAAGAAGATCCAAGGTATACAGTAAACCTGAAGTGAAACATCGGATTCTAAAACTGGACTCACAGGAGGGGTTCAAACAATAGAAATATAGAGTGTCAGTCCTTTTTTACTTAAGTCGGCATTGTGTCTTTTGTATTAAATTCGGATGCAATTTCTGTGTTTGATCGTCAATAAGAAGGTGCAAGGTATACAGTAAACCTGAAGTGAAGCATCGGAATCTAAAACTGGACTCACAGGAGAGGTTCAAATCATAGAAAGTGAGAGTGTCAGTCCTCTTGTACTTAAGTCGGCATTGTGCCATTTGTATTAAATTCAGATGCAATTTCTGTGTTTCATCGTCAATAAGAAGGTACAAGGGATACAGTAAACCTGAAGTGAAAGAACGGAATCTAAAACTGGACTCCCAGGAGAGGTCAAATCATAGAAAGTGAGAGTTTCAGTACTCTTGTACTTAAGTTGGCATTGTGCCATTTGTATTAAATTCGGATGCAATTTCTGTGTTTCATCGTCAATAAGAAGGTCCAAGGGATACAGTAAACCTGAAGTGAAGCTTCGGAATCCAAAACTGGACTCACAGGAAGGTTCAAATCATAGAAATTTAGAGTGTCAGTCCTCTTTTACTTAAGTTGGCATTGTGCCATTTGTATTAAATTCCGACGCAATTTCTGTGTTTCATCGTCAATTACAAGGTGCAAGGTATACAGTAAACCTGAAGTGAAGCATCGGAATCTAAAACTCGACTCACAGGAGAGGTCCAAATCATAGAAAATGAGAGAGTCAGTCCTCTTGTACTTAAGTCGGCATTGTGCCATTTGTATTAAATTCGGATGCAATTTCTGTGTTTCATCGTTATTAAGAACGTCCAAGTTTTACAGTTATCCTGAAGTGAAGCATCGGAATCTAATACTGGACTCACAGGAGGGGTTCAAATCATAGAAAGTTAGAGTTTCAGTCCTCTTTTACTTAAGTTGGCATTGTGCCATTTGTATTAAATTCCGACGCAATTTCTGTGTTTCATCGTCAATTAGAAGGTGCAAGGTATACAGTAAACCTGAAGTGAAGCATCGGATACTAAAACTGGACTCACAGGAGGCGTTCAAATCATAGAAAGTGAGAGTGTCAGTTCTCTTGTACTTAAGTTGGCATTGGGCCATTTGTATTAAATTCGGATGCAATTTCTGTGTTTCATCGTCAATAAGAAGGTCCAAGGGTTTACAGTAAACCTGAAGTGAAGCATCGGAATCCAAAACTGGACTCACAGGAAGGTTCAAATCATAGAAAGTTAGAGTGTCAGTCCTCTTTTACTTAAGTCGGCATTGTGCCATTTGTATTAAATTCCGACGCAATTTCTGTGTTTCATCGTCAATTAGAAGGTGCAAGGTATACAGTAAACCTGAAGTGAAGCATCGGAATCTAAAACTCGACTCACAGGAGATGTTCTCATCATAGAAAGTGAGAGTGTCAGTCCTCTTGTACTTAAGTCGGCATTGTGCCATTTGTATAAAATTCGGATGCAATTTCTGTGTTTCATCGTCAATAAGAAGGTCCAAGTGATACAATAAACCTGAAGTGAAGCATGGGAATCTAAAACTGGACTCACAGGAGAGGTTCAAATCATAGAAAGTTAGAGTGTCACTCCTCTTGTACTTAAGCCGGTATTGTGCCTTTTGTATTAAATTCGGACGCAATTTGTGTGTTTCTTCATCAATAAGAAGGCCCAAGGTATACAGTAAACCTGAAGTGAAGCATCGGATTCTAAAACTGGACTCACAGGAGGGGTTCAAATCATAGAAAGTTAGAGTGTCAGTCCTCTTTTACTTAAGTCGGCATTTTGCCTTTTGTTTTAAATTACGATGCAAACTCTGTGTTTCATCGTCAATAAGAAGGTCCAAGGGATACAGTAAACCAGGGGTCAAGCCTCGGAATGTAAAACTGGACTCACAGTAGAGGTTCAAATCATAGAAAATGAGAGTGTCAGTCCTCTTGTACTTAAGTCGGCTTTGTGACTTCTGTATTAAATTCGGATGCAATTTCTGTGTTTCATCGTCTATAAGAAGGTCCAAGTGATACAGTAAACCTGAAGTGAAGCATCGGAATCTAAAACTGGGCTCACAGGAGAGGTTCAAATCATAGAAAGTGAGAGTGTCAGTCCTCTTATACTTAAGTCGGCATTGTGCCATTTGTATTAAATTCGGATGCAATTTCTTTGTTTCATCGTCAATAAGAAGGTCCAAGGGTTACAGTAAACCTGAAGTGAAGCATCGGAATCTTAAACTAGACTCACAGGAGAGGTTCAAATCATAGAAAGTTAGAGTGTCACTCCTCTTGTACTTAAGTCGGTATTGTGCCTTTTGTATTAAATTCGGATGCAGTTTCTGTGTTTCATCGTCAATAGGAAAGTCCAAGGGATACAGTAAACCTGAAGTGAGCATCGGAATCTAAAACTGGTCTCACAGGAGAGGTTCAAATCATAGAAAGTTAGACTGCCAGTCCTCTTTTACTTAAGTCCGCATTGTGCCATTTGTATTAAATTCCGATGCAATTTCTGTGTTTCATCGTCAATAAGAACGTGCAAGGTAAACAGTAAACCTAAAGTCAAGGATCGGAATCTAAAACTCGACTCACAGGAGAGGTTCAAATCATAGAAATTGAGAGTGTCAGTCCTCTTGTACTTAAGTCGGCATTGTGCCATTTGTATTAAAGTAGGAAGCCATTTCTGTGTTTCATCGTCAATAAGAAGATCCAAGGTGTACAGTAAACCTGAAGTGAAGCATCGGATTCTAAAACTGGACTCACAGGAGGGGTTCAAACAATAGAAAGATAGAGTGTCAGTCCTTTTTTACTTAAGTCGGCATTGTGTCTTTTGTATTAAATTCGGATGCAATTTCTGTGTTTGATCGTCAATAAGAAGGTGCAAGGTATACAGTAAACCTGAAGTGAAGCATCGGAATCTAAAACTGGACTCACAGGAGAGGTTCAAATCATAGAAAGTGAGAGTGTCAGTCCTCTTGTACTTAAGTCGGCATTGTGCCATTTGTATTAAATTCAGATGCAATTTCTGTGTTTCATCGTCAATAAGAAGGTACAAGGGATACAGTAAACCTGAAGTGAAAGAACGGAATCTAAAACTGGACTCCCAGGAGAGGTCAAATCATAGAAAGTGAGAGTTTCAGTACACTTGTACTTAAGTTGGCATTGTGCCATTTGTATTAAATTCCGACGCAATTTCTGTGTTTCATCGTCAATTAGAAGGTGCAAGGCATACAGTAAACCTGAAGTGAAGCATCGGAATCTAAAACTCGACTCACAGGAGAGGTCCAAATCATAGAGAGTGAGAGAGTCAGTCCTCTTGTACTTAAGTCGGCATTGTGCCATTTGTATTAAATTCGGATGCAATTTCTGTGTTTCATCGTTATTAAGAAGGTCCAAGTTTTACAGTTATCCTGAAGTGAAGCATCGGAATCTAATACTGGACTCACAGGAGGGGTTCAAATCACAGAAAGTTTGAGCTTCAGCCCTCTTTTACTTAAGTTGGCATTGTGCCATTTGTATTAAATTCCGACGCAATTTCTGTGTTTCATCGTCAATTAGAAGGTGCAAGGTATACAGTAAACCTGAAGTGAAGCATCGGATACTAAAACTGGACTCACAGGATGCGTTCAAATCATAGAAAGTGAGAGTGTCAGTTCTCTTGTACTTAAGTTGGCATTGGGCCATTTGTATTAAATTCGGATGCAATTTCTGTGTTTCATCGTCAATAAGAAGGTCCAAGGGTTTACAGTAAACCTGACGTGAAGCATCGGAATCTAAAACCGGACTCACAGGAGCGGTTCAAATCATTGAATGGTAGAGTCTCAGTCCTCTTTTACTTAAGTCGGCATTGTGCCTTTTGTATTAAATTCGGATGCAATTTCTGTGTTTCATCGTCAATAAGAAGGTCCAAGGGATACAGTAAACCGGAAGTGAAGCATCTGAATCTAAAACTGGACTCATAGGAGAGGTTCAACTCATTGAAAGTGAGAGTGTCAGTCCTCTTTTACTTAAGTCGGCAATGTTCCATTTGTATTAAACTCGGATGCAGTTTCTGTGTTTCATCGTCAATAGGAAAGTCCAAGGGATACAGTAAACCTGAAGTGAAGCATCGGAATCTAAAACTGGTCTCACAGGAGAGGTTCAAATCATAGAAAGTTAGACTGTCAGTCCTCTTTTACTTAAGTCGGCATTGTGCCATTTGTATTAAATTCCGATGCAATCTCTGTGTTTCATCGTCAATAAGAACGTGCAAGGTAAACAGTAAACCTGAAGTCAAGGATCGGAATCTAAAACTCGACTCACAGGAGAGGTTCAAATCATAGAAATTGAGAGTGTCAGTCCGCTTGTACTTAAGTCGGCATTGTGCCATTTGTATTAAAGTAGGAAGCAATTTCTGTGTTTCATCGTCAATAAGAAGATCCAAGGTATACAGTAAACCTGAAGTGAAGCATCGGATTCTAAAACTGGACTCACAGGAGGGGTTCAAACAATAGAAAGATAGAGTGTCAGTCCTTTTTTACTTAAGTCGGCTTTGTGTCTTTTGTATTAAATTCGGATGCAATTTCTGTGTTTGATCGTCAATAAGAAGGTGCAAGGTATACAGTAAACCTGAAGTGAAGCATCGGAATCTAAAACTGGACTCACAGGAGAGGTTCAAATCATAGAAAGTGAGAGTGTCAGTCCTCTTGTACTTAAGTCGGCATTGTGCCATTTGTATTAAATTCAGATGCAATTTCTGTGTTTCATCGTCAATAAGAAGGTACAAGGGATACAGTAAACCTGAAGTGAAAGAACGGAATCTAAAACTGGACTCCCAGGAGAGGTCAAATCATAGAAAGTGAGAGTTTCAGTACTCTTGTACTTAAGTTGGCATTGTGCCATTTGTATTAAATTCGGATGCAATTTCTGTGTTTCATCGTCAATAAGAAGGTCCAAGGGATACAGTAAACCTGAAGTGAAGCTTCGGAATCCAAAACTGGACTCACAGGAAGGTTCAAATCATAGAAAGTTAGAGTGTCAGTCCTCTTTTACTTAAGTTGGCATTGTGCCATTTGTATTAAATTCCGACGCAATTTCTGTGTTTCATCGTCAATTAGAAGGTGCAAGGTATACAGTAAACCTGAATTGAAGCATCGGATACTGAAACTGGACTCACAGGAGGCGTTCAAATCATAGAAAGTGAGAGTGTCAGTTCTCTTGTACTTAAGTCGGCATTGTGCCATTTGTATTAAATTCCGACGCAATTTCTGTGTTTCATCGTCAATTAGAAGGTGCAAGGTATACAGTAAACCTGAAGTGAAGCATCGGAATCTAAAACTCGACTCACAGGAGATGTTCTCATCATAGAAAGTGAGAGTGTCAGTCCTCTTGTACTTAAGTCGGCATTGTGCCATTTGTATAAAATTCGGATGCAATTTCTGTGTTTCATCGTCAATAAGAAGCTCCAAGTGATACAATAAACCTGAAGTGAAGCATGGGAATCTAAAACTGGACTCACAGGAGAGGTTCAAATCATAGAAAGTTAGAGTGTCACTCCTCTTGTACTTAAGCCGGTATTGTGCCTTTTGTATTAAATTCGGACGCAATTTGTGTGTTTCTTCATCAATAAGAAGGCCCAAGGTGTACAGTAAACCTGAAGTGAAGCATCGGATTCTAAAACTGGACTCACGGGAGGGGTTCAAATCATAGAAAGTTAGAGTGTCAGTCCTCTTTTACTTAAGTCGGCATTTTGCCTTTTGTTTTAAATTACGATGCAAACTCTGTGTTTCATCGTCAATAAGAAGGTCCAAGGGATACAGTAAACCAGGGGTCAAGCCTCGGAATGTAAAACTGGACTCAAAGTAGAGGTTCAAATCATAGAAAATGAGAGTGTCAGTCCTCTTGTACTTAAGTCGGCTTTGTGCCTTCTGTATTAAATTCGGATGCAATTTCTGTGTTTCATCGTCTATAAGAAGGTCCAAGTGATACAGTAAACCTGAAGTGAAGCATCGGAATCTAAAACTGGGCTCACAGGAGAGGTTCAAATCATAGAAAGTGAGAGTGTCAGTCCTCTTGTACTTAAGTCGGCATTGTGCCATTTGTATTAAATTCGGATGCAATTTCTTTGTTTCATCGTCAATAAGAAGGTCCAAGGGTTACAGTAAACCTGAAGTGAAGCATCGGAATCTTAAACTAGTCTCACAGGAGAGGTTCAAATCATAGAAAGTTAGAGTGTCACTCCTCTTGTACTTAAGTCGGTATTGTGCCTTTTGTATTATATTCGGATGCAGTTTCTGTGTTTCATCGTCAATAGGAAAGTCCAAGGGATACAGTAAACCTGGAGTGAAGCATCGGAATCTAAAACTGGTCTCACAGGAGAGGTTCAAATCATAGAAAGTTAGACTGTCAGTCCTCTTTTACTTAAGTCGGCATTGTGCCATTTGTATTAAATTCCGATGCAATTTCTGTGTTTCATCGTCAATAAGAACGTGCAAGGTAAACAGTAAACCTGAAGTCAAGGATCGGAATCTAAAACTCGACTCACAGGAGAGGTTCAAATCATAGAAATTGAGAGTGTCAGTCCTCTTGTACTTAAGTCGGCATTGTGCCATTTGTATTAAAGTAGGAAGCAATTTCTGTGTTTCATCGTCAATAAGAAGATCCAAGGTATACAGTAAACCTGAAGTGAAGCATCGGATTCTAAAACTGGACTCACAGGAGGGGTTCAAGCAATAGAAAGATAGAGTGTCAGTCCTTTTTTACTTAAGTCGGCATTGTGTCTTTTGTATTAATTTCGGATGCAATTTCTGTGTTTGATCGTCAATAAGAAGGTGCATGGTATACAGTAAACCTGAAGTGAAGCATCGGAATCTAAAACTGGACTCACAGGAGAGGTTCAAATCATAGAAAGTGAGAGTGTCAGTCCTCTTGTACTTAAGTCGGCATTGTGCCATTTGTATTAAATTCAGATGCAATTTCTGTGTTTCATCGTCAATAAGAAGGTACAAGGGATACAGTAAACCTGAAGTGAAAGAACGGAATCTAAAACTGGACTCCCAGGAGAGGTCAAATCATAGAAAGTGAGAGTTTCAGTACTCTTGTACTTAAGTTGGCATTGTGCCATTTGTATTAAATTCGGATGCAATTTCTGTGTTTCATCGTCAATAAGAAGGTCCAAGGGATACAGTAAACCTGAAGTGAAGCTTCGGAATCCAAAACTGGACTCACAGGAAGGTTCAAATCATAGAAAGTTAGAGTGTCAGTCCTCTTTTACTTAAGTTGGCATTGTGCCATTTGTATTAAATTCCGACGCAATTTCTGTGTTTCATCGTCAATTAGAAGGTGCAAGGTATACAGTAAACCTGAAGTGAAGCATCGGAATCTAAAACTCGACTCACAGGAGAGGTCCAAATCATAGAAAGTGAGAGAGTCAGTCCTCTTGTACTTAAGTCGGCATTGTGCCATTTGTATTAAATTCGGATGCAATTTCTGTGTTTCATCGTTATTAAGAAGGTCCAAGTTTTACAGTTATCCTGAAGTGAAGCATCGGAATCTAATACTGGACTCACAGGAGGGGTTCAAATCATAGAAAGTTAGAGTTTCAGTCCTCTTTTACTTAAGTTGGCATTGTGCCATTTGTATTAAATTCCGACGCAATTTCTGTGTTTCATCGTCAATTAGAAGGTGCAAGGTATACAGTAAACCTGAAGTGAAGCATCGGATACTAAAACTGGACTCACAGGAGGCGTTCAAATCATAGAAAGTGAGAGTGTCAGTTCTCTTGTACTTAAGTTGGCATTGGGCCATTTGTATTAAATTCGGATGCAATTTCTGTGATTCATCGTCAATAAGAAGGTCCAAGGGTTTACAGTAAACCTGAAGTGAAGCATCGGAATCTAAAACTGGACTCACAGGAGCGGTTCAAATCATTGAATGGTAGAGTCTCAGTCCTCTTTTACTTAAGTCGGCATTGTGCCTTTTGTATTAAATTCGGATGCAATTTCTGTGTTTCATCGTCAATAAGAAGGTCCAAGGGATACAATAAACCGGAAGTGAAGCATCTGAATCTAAAACTGGACTCATAGGAGAGGTTCAAATCATAGAAAGTTAGAGTGTCAGTCCTCTTTTAGTTAAGTCGGCATTGTGCCATTTGTATTAAATTCCGATTCAATTTCTGTGTTTCATCGTCAATAAGATGGTGCAAGGTATACAGTAAACCTGAAGTGAAGTATCGGAATCTAAAACTGGACTCACAGGAGAGGTTCAACTCATTGAAAGTGAGAGTGTCAGTCCTCTTTTACTTAAGTCGGCAATGTTCCATTTGTATTAAACTCGGATACAATTTCTGTGTTTCATCGTCAATTAGAAGGTCCAAGGGATACAGTAAACCTGAAGTGAAGCATCGGAATCTAAAACTGGACTCACAGAAGCGGTCAAATCATAGAATGGATGAGTGTCAGTCCTCATTTACTTATGTCAGGTATGTGCCTTTTGTATTAAATTCGGATGCAAACTCTGTGTTTCATCGTCAATAAGAAGGTCCAAGGGATACAGTAAACCAGGGGTCAAGCATCGGATTGTAAAACTGAACTCACAGTAGTGGTTTAAATCATAGAAAGTGAGAGTGTCAGTCCTCTTGTACTTAAGTCGGCATAGTGCCTTTTGTATTACATTCGGATGCAATTTCAGTGTTTCATCGTCTATAAGAAGGTCCAAGGGATACAGTAAACCTGAAGTGAAGCATCGGATTCCAAAACTGGACTCACAGGAGGGGTTCAAATCATAGAATGTTAAAGTGTCAGTCCTCGTTTACTGAAGTCGGCATTGTGCCTTTTGTATTAAATTCCGATGCAATTTCTGTGTTTCATCGTCAATAAGAAGGTGCAAGGTATACAGTAAACCTAAAGTGAAGCATCGGAATCTAAAACTGGACTTACAGGAGGGGTTCAAATCATAGAAAGTGAGAGTGTCAGTCCTATTGTATTTAAGTCGGCATTGTGCCATTTGTATTAAATTCGGATGCAATTTCTGTGTTTGATCGTCAATAAGAAGGTCCAAGGTATACAGTAAACCTGAAGTGAAGCATCGGAGTCTAAAACTGGACTCACAGGAGAGGTTCAAATCATAGAAAGTGAGAGTGTCAGTCCTCTTGTACTTAAGTTGGCATTCTGCCATTTGTATGAAAATCGGATGCAATTTCTGTGTCTCATCGTCAATAAGAAGGTCCAAGGGGTACAGTAAACCTGAAGTGAAGCATCGGAATCTTAAACTAGACTCACAGGAGAGGTTCAAATCATAGAAAGTGAGAGTGTCAGTCCTCTTGTACTTAAGTCGGCATTCTGCCATTTGTATTAAATTCGGATACAAATTCTGTGTTTCATCGTCAATAAGAAGGTGCAAGGTAAACAGTAAACCTGAAGTCAAGTATCGGAATCTAAAACTCGACTCACAGGAGGGGTTCAAATAATGGAAAGTTAGATTGTCAGTCCTCTTCTACTTATGTCGGCATTGTGCCTTTTGTATTAAATTCAGATGCAATTTCTGTGTTTGATCGTCAATAAGAAGGTGCAAGGTATACAGTAAACCTGAAGTGAAGCATCGGAATCTAAAACTGGTCTCACAGGAGCGGTTCAAATCATAGAATGGTAGAGTGTCAGTCCTCTTCAACTTAAGTCGGCATTGTGCCTTTTGTATTAAATTCGGATGCAATTTCTGTGTTTGATCGTCAATAAGAAGGTGCAAGGTATACAGTAAACCTGAAGTGAAGCTTCGGAATCTAAAACTGGACTCACAGGAGAGGTTCAAATCATAGAAAGTTAGATTGTCACTAGTCTTGTACTTAAGCCGGTATTGTGCTTTCTGTATTAAATTCGGATGCAATTTCTGTGTTTCATCGTCAATAAGAAGGTCCAAGGGATACAGTAAACCTGAAGTGAAGCATCGGAATCTGAGACTGGACTCACAGAAGCGCTTCAAATCATAGAATGGTAGAGTGTCAGTCCTCTTTTACTTAAGTCAGGTATGTGCCTTTTGTATTAAATTCGGATGCAAACTCTGTGTTTAATCGTCAATAAGAAGGCCCAAGGGATACAGTAAACCAGGGGACAAGCATCGGAATGTAAAAGTGGACTCACAGTAGAGGTTCAAATCATAGAAAGTGAGAGTTCCAGTCCTCTTGTACTTCAGTCGGCATTGTGCCTTTTGTATTAAATTCGGATGCAATTTCTGTGTTTCATCGTCTATAAGAAGGTCCAAGTGATACAGTAAACCTGAAGTGAAGCATCGGAATCCAAAACTGCACTCACAGGAGAGATTCAAATCATAGAAAGTTAGAGTGTCACTCCTCTCGTACTTAAGTCTGTATTGTGCCTTTTGTATTAAATTCGGATGCAATTTCTGTGTTTCATCGTCAGTAAGAAGGTCCAAGGGATACAGTAAACCTTAAGTGAAGCATCGGAATCTAAAACTGGTCTCACAGGAGAGGTTCAAATCATAGGATGTTAAGGTGTCAGTCCTCTATTACTTAAGTCGGCATAGTGACATTTGTATTAAATTCGGATGCAATTTCTGTGTTTCATCGTCAATAAGAAGGTCCAAGGGATACAGTAAACCTGAAGTGAAGCATCGGAATCTAAAACTGGACTCACAGGAGCGGTTCAAATCATAGAAAGGTAGAGTGTCAGTCCCTTTTACTTAAGTCGGCATTGTGCCTTTTGTATTAATTTCGGATGCAATTTCTGTGTTTCATCGTCAATAAGAAGGTCCAAGAGGTACTGTATAACGGAAGAGAAGCATCTGAATCTAAGACTGGACTCACAGGAGAGGTTCAAATCATAGAAAGTTAGAGTGTCAGTCCTCTTTTAGTTAAGTTGGCATTGTGCCATTTGTATTAAATTCCGATTCAATTTCTGTGTATCATCGTCAATAAGATGGTACAAGGTATACAGTAAACCTGAAGTGAAGCATCGGAATCTAAAACTGGACTCACAGGAGAGGTTCAACTCATAGAAAGAGAGAGTGTCAGTCCTCTTGTACTTAAGTCGGCAATGTTCCATTTGTATTAAACTCGGATACAATTTCTGTGTTTCATCGTCAATAAGAAGGTCCAAGGGATACAGTAAACCTGAAGTGAAGCATCGGAATCTAAAACTGGACTCACAGGAGAGGTTCAAATCATTGAAAGTTAGGGTGTCACTCCTCTTGTACTTAAGTCGGTATTGTGCCTTTTGTATTAGATTCGGAAGCAATTTCTGTGTTTCATCGTCAATAAGAAGGTCCAAGGAATACAGTAAACCTGTATGAAGCATCGAAATCTAAAACTGGACTCACAGGAGAGGTTCAAATCATAGAAAGTGAGAGTGTCAGTCCACTTTTACTTAAGTCGGCATTATGCCATTTGTATTAAATTCGGATGCAATTTCTGTGTTTCATCGTCAATAAGAAGGTCCAAGGTATACAGTAAACGTGAAGTGAAGCATCGGATTGTAAAACTGGACTCACAGGAGGGGTTCAAATCATAGAAAATTTGAGTGTCAGTCCTCTTTTACTTAAGTCGGCCTTCTGCCCTTTGTATTAAATTCCGATACAATTTCTGTGTTTCATTGTCAATAAGAAGGTCCACGGTATACAGTAAACCTGAAGTGATGCATCGGATTCTAAAACTGGACTCACAGGAGGGGTTCAATTCATAGTAAGTTAGAGTGTTAGTCCTCTTTTACTTAAGTCGGCATTGTGCCCTTTGTATTAAATTCGGATGCAATTTCTGTGTTTCATCGTCTATAAGAAGGTCCAAGTGATACAGTAAACCTAAAGTGAAGCATCGGAATCTAAAACTGGACTCACACGAGAGGTTCAATTCATAGAAAGTGAGAGTGTCAGTCCTCTTGTACTTAAGTCGGCATTGTGCCATTTGTATTAAATTCGGATGCAATTTCTGTGTTTCATCGTCAATAAGAAGGTCCAAGGGGTACAGTAAACCTGAAGTGAAGCATCTGAATCTAAAACTGGACTCACAGGAGAGGTTCAACTCATTGAAAGTGAGAGTGTCAGTCCTCTTTTACTTAAGTCGGCAATGTTCCATTTGTATTAAACTCGGATACAATTTCTGTGTTTCATCGTCAATAAGAAGGTCCAAGGGATACAGTAAACCTGAAGTGAAGCATCGGAATCTAAAACTGGCCTCACAGGGGAGGTTCAAATCATAGAAAGTTAGAGTGTCACTCCTCTTGTACTTAAGTCGGTATTGTGCCTTTTGTATTAGATTCGGAAGCAATTTCTGTGTTTCATCGTCAATAAGAAGGTCCAAGGAATACAGTAAACCTGAATGAAGCATCGGAATCTAAAACTGGACTCACAGGAGAGGTTCAAATCATAGAATGTTAGAGTGTCAGTCCACTTTTACTTAAGTCGGCATTGTGCCATTTGTATTAAATTCGGATGCAATTTCTGTGTTTCATCGTCAATAAGAAGGTGCAAGGTAAACAGTAAACCTGAAGTGAAGCATCGGAATCTAAAACTGGACTCACAGGAAGGTTAAAATCATAGAATGGTAGAGTGTCAGTCCTTTTTACTTAAGTCGGCATTGTGCCTTTTGTATTAAATTCGGATGCAATTTCTGTGTTTCATCGTCAATAAGAAGGTCCAAGGGATACAGTATACCGGAAGAGAAGCATATGAATCTAAAACTGGACTCACAGGAGAGGTTCAAATCATAGAAAGTGAGAGTGTCAGTCCTCTTGTACTTAAGTCGGCATTATGCCATTTGTATTAAATTCGGATGCAATTTCTGTGTTTCATCGTCAATAAGAAGGTCCAAGGTGTACTGTAAACGTGAAGTGAAGCATCGGATTGTAAAACTGGACTCACAGGAGGGGTTCAAATCATAGAAAGTTTGAGTGTCAGTCCTCTTTTACTTAAGTCGGCCTTGTGCCCTTTGTATTAAATTCCGATACAATTTCTGTGTTTCATTGTCAATAAGAAGGTCCATGGTATACAGTAAACCTGAAGTGATGCATCGGATTCTAAAACAGGACTCACAGGAGGGGTTCAAATCATAGTAAGTTAGAGTGTTAGTCCTCTTTTACTTAAGTCGGCATTGTGCCTTTTGTATTTAATTCGGATGCAATTTCTGTGTTTCATCGTCTATAAGAAGGTCCAAGTGATACAGTAAACCTAAAGTGAAGCATCGGAATCTAAAACTGGACTCACAGGAGAGGTTCAATTCATAGAAAGTGAGAGTGTCAGTCCTCTTGTACTTAAGTCGGCATTGTGCCATTTGTATTAAATTCGGATGCAATTTCTGTGTTTCATCGTCAATAAGAAGGTCCAGGGGGTACAGTAAACCTGAAGTGAAGCATCGGAATCTTAAACTAGACTCACAGGAGAGGTTCATATCATAGAAAGTGAGAGTGTCAGTCCTCTTGTACTTAAGTCGGCATTTTGCCATTTGTATTAAATTCGGATACAATTTCTGTGTTTCATCGTCAATTAGAAGGTGCAAGGTAACAGTAAACCTGAAGTCAAGTATCGGAATCTAAACCTCGACTCACAGGAGAGGTTCAAATCATAGAAAGTGAGAGTGTCAGTCCTCTTGTACTTAAGTCGGCATTGTGCCATTTGTATTAAAGTAGAATGCAATTTCTGTGTTTCATCGTCAATAAGAAGATCCAAGGTATACAGTAAACCTGAAGTGAAGCATCGGATCCTAAAACTGGACTCACAGGAGGGGTTCAAATAATGGAAAGTTAGAGTGTCAGTCCTCTTCCACTTAAGTCGGCATTGTGCATTTTGTATTAAATTCGGATGCAATTTCTGTGTTTGATCGTCAATAAGAAGGCGCAAGGTATACAGTAAACCTGAAGTGAAGCATCTGAATCTAAAACTGGAATCACAGGAAGGTTCAAATCATAGAAAGTGAGAGTGTCGGTCCTCTTGTACTTAAGTCGGCATTGTGCCATTTGTATTAAATTCATATGCATTTTCTGTGTTTCATCGTCAATAAGAAGGTCCAAGGGATACAGTAAACCAGGGGTCAAGCATCGGAATGTAAAACTGGACTCACAGGAGAGGTTCAAATCATAGAAAGTGAGAGTGTCAGTCCTCTTGTACTTAAGTCGGCATTGTGACTTTTGTATTAAATTCGGATGCAATTTCTGTGTTTCATCGTCTATAAGAAGGTCCAAGTGATACAATAAACCTAAAGTGAAGCATCGGAATCTAAAACTGGACTCACAGGAGAGGTTCAATTCATAGAAAGTGAGAGTGTCAGTCCTCTTGTACTTAAGTCGGCATTGTGCCATTTGTATTAAATTCGGATGCAATTTCTGTGTTTCATCGTCAATAAGAAGGTCCAGGGGTTACAGTAAACCTGAAGTGAAGCATCGGAATCTTAAACTAGACTCACAGGAGAGGTTCATATCATAGAAAGTGAGAGTGTCAGTCCTCTTGTACTTAAGTCGGCATTTTGCCATTTGTATTAAATTCGGATACAATTTCTGTGTTTCATCGTCAATAAGAAGGTGCAAGGTAACAGTAAACCTGAAGTCAAGTATCGGAATCTAAACCTCGACTCACAGGAGAGGTTCAAATCATAGAAAGTGAGAGTGTCAGTCCTCTTGTACTTAAGTCGGCATTGTGCCATTTGTATTAAAGTAGAATGCAATATCTGTGTTTCATCGTCAATAAGAAGATCCAAGGTATACAGTAAACCTGAAGTGAAGCATCGGATTCTAAAACTGGACTCACAGGAGGGGTTCAAATAATGGAAAGTTAGAGTGTCACTCCTCTCGTACTTAAGTCTGTATTGTGCCTTTTGTATTACATTCGGATGCAATTTCTGTGTTTCATCGTCAGTAAGAAGGTCCAAGGGATACAGTAAAACTTAAGTGAAGCATCGGAATCTAAAACTGGTCTCACAGGAGAGGTTCGAATCATAGAATGTTAGAGTGTCAGTCCTCTATTACTTAAAACGGCATTGTGCCTTTTGTATTAAATTCGGATGCAATTTCTGTGTTTCATCATCAATAAGAAGGTCCAAGGGGTACTGTAAACCTGAAGTGAAGCATCGGAATCTACAACTGGACTCACAGGAAGGTTCAAATTATAGAGAGTTGGAGTGTCAGTCCTCTTTTACTTAAGTCGGCATTGTGCCATTTGTATTAAATTCCGATGCAATTTATGTGTTTCATCGTCAATAAGAAGGTGCATGGTATACAGTAAACCTGAAGTGAAGCATCGGAATCTAAAACTCGACTCACAGGAGATGTTCAAATCATAGAAAATGAGAGTGTCAGTCCTCTTGTACTTAAGTCGGCATTGTGCCATTTGTATTAAGTTCGGATGCAATTTCTGTGTTTCATCGTTAGTAAGAAGGTCCAAGTGATACAGTAATCCTGAAGTGAAGCATCGGAATCTAAAACTGGACTCACAGGAGACTTTCAAATCATAGAATGTTAGAGTGTAACTCCAATTGTACTTAAGTCGGTGTTGTGCCCTTTGTATTACATTCGGATGCAATTTCTGTGTTTCATCGTCAATTAGAAGGTCCAAGGTATACAGTAAACCTAAAGTGAAGCATCGGAATCTAAAACTCGACTCACAGGAGAGGTTCAAGTCATAGAAAGTGAGAGTGTCAGTCCTCTAGTACTTAAGTCGGCATTGTGCCATTTGTATTATATTCGGATGCAATTTCTGTGTTTCATCGTCAATAAGAAGGTCCAAGGGATACAGTAAACCTGAAGTGAAGCATCGGAATCTAAAACTGGACTCACAGGAGCGGTTCAAATCATAGAATGGTAGAGTGTCAGTCCTCGTTTACTTAAGTCGGCATTGTGCCTTTTGTATTAAATTCGGATGCAATTTCTGTGTTTCATCGTCAATAAGAAGGTCCAAGGGATACAGTAAACCGGAAGTGAAGCATCTGAATCTAAAACTGGACTCACAGGAGAGGTTCAAATCATAGAAAGTTAGAGTGTCAGTCCTCTTTTAGTTAAGTCGGCATTGTGCCATTTGTATTAAATTCCGATTCAATTTCTGTGTTTCATCGTCAATAAGATGGTGCAAGGTATACAGTAAACCTAAAGTGAAGCATCGGAATCTGAAACTGGACTCACAAGTGAGGTTCAAATCATAGTAAGTTAGAGTGTCAGTCCTCTTTTACTTAAGTCGACATTGTGCCATTTGTATTAAATTCGGATGCAATATCTGTGTTTCATCGTCAATAAGAAGATCCAAGGTATACAGTAAACCTGAAGTGAAGAATCGGATTGTAAAAGTGGACTCACAGGAGGGGTTCAAATCATAGAAAGTTAGAGTGTCAGTCCTCTTTTACTTAAGTCGGCATTGTGAACTTTGTATCAAATTCCGTTGCAATTTCTGTGATTCATTGTCAATAAGAAGGTCCACGGTATACAGAAAACCTGAAATGAAGCATCAGATTCTAAAACTGGATTCACAGGAGGGGTTCAAATCATAGTAAGTTAGAGTGTCAGTCCTCTTTTACTTAAGTCGGCATTGTGCCTTTTGTATTAAATTTCGATGTTATTTCTGTGTTTCATCGTCAATAAGAAGGTCAACGGTATACAGTAAACCTGAAGTGAAGCATCGGATTCTAAAACTGGACTCACAGGAGGGGTTCGAATCATAGTATGTTAGAGTGTCAGTCCTCCTTTACTTAAGTCGGCATTGTGCGTTTTTTATTAAATTCCGATGCAATTTCTGTGTTTCATCGTCAATAAGACGGTCCAAGTGATACAGTTAACCTGAAGTGAAGCATTGGAATCTAAAACTGCACTCACAGGAGAGTTTGAAATCATAGAAAGTTACAGTGTCACTCCTCTCGTACTTATGTCGGTATTGTGCCTTTTGTATTAAATTCGGATGCAGAGTCTGTGTTTCATCGTCAATAAGAAGGTCCAAGGGATACAGTAAACCTGAAGTGAAGCATCGGAATCTAAAACTGGACTCACAGGAGAGGTTCCAATCATAGAATATTAGAGTGTCAGTCCTCTTTTACTTAAGTCGTCATTGAGCCATTTGTATTAAATTCCCATGCAATTTCTGAGTTTCATCGTCAATAAGAACGTGCAAGGTAAACAGTAAACCTGAAGTAAAGCATCGAAATCTAAAGCTCGACTCACAGGAGAGGTTCAAATCATAGAAAGTGAGAGTGTCAGTCCTCTAGTACTTAAGTCGGCATTGTGCCATTTGTATTAAAGTAGGATGCAATTTCTGTGCTTCAACGTCAATAAGAAGATCCAAGGTATACAGTAAACCTGAAGTGAAGCATCGGATTCTAAAACAGGATTCACAGGAGGTGTTCAATTAATAGAAAGTTAGAGTGTCAGTCCTCTTTTACTTGGGTCGGCATTGTGCCTTTTGTATTAAATTCGGATGCAATTTCTGTGTTTGATCGTCAATAAGAAGGTCCAAGGTATACAGTAAACCTGAAGTGAAGCATCGGATTCTAAAACTGGACTCACAGGAGGGGTTCAAATCATAGAAAGTCAAAGTGTCAGTCCTCGTTTAGTTAAGTCGGCATTGTGCCTTTTGTATTAAATTCCGATGCAATTTCTGTGTTTCATCGTCTATAAGAAGGTGCATGGTATACAGTAAACCTAAAGTGAAGCATCGGAATCTAAAACTGGACTCATAGGAGCGGTTCAAATCATAGAATGGTAGAGTGTCAGTCCTCTTTTACTTAAGCCGGCATTGTGCCTTTTGTATTAAATTCGGATGCAATTTCTGTGTTTCATCGACAATAAGATGGTATAAGGGATACAGTAAACCGGAAGTGAAGCATCTGAATCTAAAACTGGACTCACAGGAGAGTTTCAAATCATAGAAAATTAGAGTGTCAGTCCTCTTTTAGTTAAGTCGGCATCGTGCCATTTGTATTAAATTCCGATTCAATTTCTGTGTTTCATCGTCAATAAGATGGTGCAAGGTATACAGTAAACCTGAAGTGAAGCATCAGAATCTAAAACTGGACTCACAGGAGAGGTTCAAATCATAGAAAGTGAGAGTGTCAGTCCGCTTGTAATTAAGTCGGCATTATGCCATCTGTATTAAATCCGGATGCAATTGCTGTGTTTCATCGTCAATAAGAAGGTCCAAGGGATACAGAAAACCAGAAGTGAAGCATCGAATCTAAAACTGGACTCACAGGAGAGGTTCAAATCATAGGAAGTTAGAGTGTCACTCCTCTTGCACATAACCCGGTATTGTGCCTTTTGTATTGAATTCGTATACAATTTCTGTGTTTCATCGTCAATAAGAAGGTGCAACGTATACAGTAAAATTGAAGTGAAGCATCGGAATCTAAAACCGGACTCACAGGAGAGGTTCAACTCATAGAAAGTGAGAGTGTCAATCCTCCTGTACTTAAGTCGGCAATGTTCCATTTGTATTAAACTCGGATACAATTTCTGTGTTTCATCGTCAATAAGAAGGTCCAAGGGATACAGTAAACCTGAAGTGAAGCATCGGAATCTAAAACTGGACTCACAGGAGAGGTCCAAATCATAGAAAGTTAGAGTGCCACTCCTCCTGTACTTAAGTCGGTATTGTGCCTTTTGTATTAGATTCGGAAGCAATTTCTGTGTTTCATCGTCAATAAGAAGGTCCAAGAAATACAGTAAACCTGAATGAAGCATCCGAATCTAAAACTAGACTCACAGGAGAGGTTCAAATCATAGAATGTTAGAGTGTCAGTCCACTTTTACTTATGTCGGCATTGTGCCTTTTGTATTAAATTCGGATGCAATTTCTGTGTTTCATCGTCAATAAGAAGGTCCAAGGTATACAGTAAACCTGAAGTGAAGCATCGGATTCTAAAACTGGACTCACAGGAGGGGTTCGAATCATAGTATGTTAGAGTGTCAGTCCTAATTACTTAAGTCGGCATTGTGCATTTTTTATTGAATACCGATGCAATTTCTGTGTTTCATCGTCAATAAGAAGGTGCAAGGTATACAGTAAACCTGAAGTGAAGCAGCGGAATCTAAAACTGGACTCACAGGAGAGGTTCAAATCATAGAAAGTGAGAGTGTCAGTCCTCTTGTACTTAAGTAGGCATTGTGCCTTTTGTATTAAATTCAGAAGCAATTTCTGTGTTTCATCGTCAATAAGAAGGTCCAAGGGATACAGTAAACCTTAAGTGAAGCATCGGAATCTAAAACTGGTCTCACAGGAGAGGTTCAAATCATAGAATGTTAGAGTGTCAGTCCTCTTTTACTTAAGTCGGCATTGAGCTTTTTGTATTAAATTCCGATGCAATATCTGTGTTTCATCGTCAATAAGAATGTGCAAGCTATACAGTATACCTGAAGTGAAGCATCGGAATAAAAACTCGTCTCACAGGAGAGGTTCAAATCATAGAAAGTGAGAGTGTCAGTCCTCTTTTATTTAAGGCGGCATTGTGCCATTTATATTAAATTCGGATGCAATTTCTGTGTTTCATCGTCAATAAGAAGGTCCAAAGGATACAGTAAATCTGAAGTGAAGCATCGGAATCCAAAACTGGACTCACAGGACAGGTTCAAACCATAGAATGTTAGAGTGTCAGTCCACTTTTACTTAAGTCGACATTGTGCCTTTTGTATTAAATTCGGATACAATTTCTGTGTTTCATCGTCAATAAGAATGTGCAAGGTAAACAGAAACCTGAAGTCAAGTATCGCAATCTAAAACTCGACTCACAGGAGAGGTTCAAATCATAGAAAGTGAGAGTGTCAGTCCTTGTGTACTTAAGTCGGCATTGTGCCATTTGTATTAAAGTAGAATGCAATTTCTGTGTTTCATCGTCAATAAGATGATCCAAGGTATACAGTAAACCTGAAGTGAAGCATCGGATTCTAAAACTGGACTCACAGGAGGGGTTCAAATAATGGAAAGTTAGAGTGTCAGTCCTCTTCTACTTAAGTCGGCATTGTGCCTTTTGTATTAAATTCGGATGCAATTTCTGTGTTTGATCGTCAATAAGAAGGTGCAAGGTATACAGTTAACCTGAAGTGAAGCATCGGAATCTAAAACTGGACTCAATGGAAGGTTCAAATCATAGAAAGTCAGAGTGTCGGTCCTCTTGTACTTAAGTCGGCATTGTGCCATTGTATTAAATTCATATGCATTTTCTGTGTTTCATCGTGAATAAGAAGGTTCAAGGGATACAGTAAACCTGAAGTGAAGCAACGGAATCTAAAACTGGACTCCCAGGAGAGGTCAAATCATAGAAAGTGAGAGTGTCAGTCCTCTTGTACTTAAGTTGCCATTGTGCCATTTGTATTAAATTCGGATGCAATTTCTGTGTTTCATCGTCAATAACAAGGTCCAAGGGATACAGTAAACCTGAAGTGAAGCTTCGGAATCTAAAACTGGACTCACAGGAGCCGTTCAAATCATAGAAAGTTAGATTGTCACTAGTCTTGTACTTAAGCCGGTATTGTGCTTTCTGTATTAAATTCGGATGCAATTTCTGTGTTTCATCGTCAATAAGAAGGTCCAAGGGATACAGTAAACCTGAAGTGAAGCATCGGAATCTAAACCTGGACTCACAGAAGCGGTTCAAATCATAGAATGGTAGAGTGTCAGTCCTCTTTTACTTAAGTCAGGTATGTGCCTTTTGTATTAAATTCGGATGCAAACTCTGTGTTTCATCGTCAATAAGAAGGTCCAAGGGATACAGTAAACCAGAGGTCTAGCATCGGAATGTAAAACTGGACTCACAGTAGTGGTTCAAATCATAGAAAGTTAGAGTGTCAGTCATCTTGTACTTAAGTCGGCATTGTGCCTTTTGTATTAAATTCGGATGCAATTTCTGTGTTTCATCGTCTATAAGAAGGTCCAAGTGATACAGTAAACCTGAAGTGAAGCATCGGAATCTAACACTGCACTCACAGGAGAATTCAAATCATAGAAAGTTAGAGTGTCACTCCTCTCGTACTTAAGTCTGTATTGTGCCTTTTGAATTAAATTCAGATGCAATATCTGTGTTTCATCGTCTGTAAGAAGGTCCAAGGGATACAGTAAACCTTAAGTGAAGCATCGGAATCTAAAACTGGTCTCACAGGAGTGGTTCAAATCATAGAATGTTAGAGTGTCAGTCCTCTATTACTTAAGTCGGCATAGTGCCTTTTGTATTAAATTCGGATGCAATTTCTGTGTTTCATCGTCAATAAGAAGGTCCAAGGGGTACAGTAAACCTGAAGTGAAGCATCGGAATCTAAAACTGGACTCACATGAAGGCTCAAATCATAGAGAGTTAGAGTGTCAGTCCTCTTTTACTTAAGTCGACATTGTGCCATTTGTATTAAATTCCGATGCAACTTCTGTGTTTCATCGTCAATAAGAAGACGCAAGGTATACAGTAAACCTGAAGTGAAGCATCGGAATCTAAAACTCGACTTACAGGAGAGGTTCAAATCATAGAAAGTGAGAGTGTCAGTCCTCTTGTACTTAAGTCGTCATTGTGCCATTTGTATTAAATTCGGATGCAATTTCTGTGTTTCATCGTCAATAAGAAGGTCCAAGGGATACAGTAAACCTGAAGTGAAGCATCGGAATCTAAAACTGGACTCACAGGAGCGGTTCAAATCATAGAATGGTAGAGTGTCAGTCGTTTTTACTTAAGTCGGCATTGTGCCTTTTGTATTAAATTCGGATGCAATTTCTGTGTTTCATCGTCAATAAGAAGGTCCAAGGGATACAGTAAACCGGAAGTGAAGCATCTAAATCTAAAACTGGACTCAAAGGAGAGGTTCAAATCATAGAATGTTAGAGTGTCTGTCCTCTATTAGTTAAGTCGGCAATGTGCCATTTGTATTAAATTCCGATTCAATTTCTGTGTTTCATCGTCAATAAGATGGTACAAGGTATACAGTAAACCTGAAGTGAAGCATCGGAATCTAAAACTGGACTCACAGGAGAGGTTCAACTCATAGAAAGAGAGAGTGTCAGTCCTCTTGTACTTAAGTCGGCAATGTTCCATTTGTATTAAACTTGGATACAATTTCTGTGTTTCATCGTCAATAAGAAGGTCCAAGGGATACAGTACACCTGAAGTGAAGCATCGGAATCTAAACCTGGACTCACAGGAGAGGTTCCAATCATAGAATGTTAGAGTGTCAGTCCTCTTTTACATAAGTCGGCATTGTGCCATTTGTATTAAATTCCCATGCAATTTCTGTGTTTTATCGTCAATAAGAAGGTGCAAGGTAAACAGCAAACCTGAAGTCAAGCATCGAAATCTAAAACTCGACTCACAGGAGAGGTTCAAAACATAGAAAGTGAGAGTGTCAGTCCTCTTGTACTTAAGTCGGCATTGTGCCATTTGTATTAAAGTAGGATGCAATTTCTGTGCTTCATCGTCAATAAGAGGATCCAACGTATACAGTAAACCTGAAGTGAAGCATCGGATTCTAAAACTGGAATCACAGGAGGGGTTCAAATAATAGAAAGTTAGAGTGTCAGTCCTCTTTTACTTAAGTCGGCATTGTGCCTTTTGTATTAAATTCGGATTCAATTTCTGTGTTTGATCGTCAATAAGAAGGTCCAAGGTATACAGTAAACCTGAAGTGAAGCATCGGATTCTAAAACTGGACTCACAGGAGGGGTTCAAATCATAGAAAGTCAAAGTGTCAGTCCTCGTTTACTTAAGTCGGCATTGTGCCTTTTGTATTTAATTCAGATGCAATTTCTGTGTTTCATCATCAAAAAGAAGGTGCATGGTATACAGTAAACCTAAAGTGAAGCATCGGAATCTAAAACTGGACTCACAATAGAGGTTCAAATCATAGAAAGTGAGAGTGTCAGTCGTCTTGTACTTAAGTCGGCATTGTGCCATTTGTATTAAATTCGGATGCAATTTCTGTGTTTCATCGTCATTAAGAAGGTCCAAGGGATACAGTAAACATGAAGTGAAGCATCGGAATCTAAAACTGGACTCACAGGAGCGGTTCAAATCATAGAATGGTAGAGTGTCAGTCCTCTTTTAGTTACGTCGGCATTGTGCAATTTGTATTAAATTCCGATTCAATTTCTGTGTTTCATAGTCAATTAAATGATGCAAGGTATACAGTAAACCTGAAGTGAAGCATCAGAATCTAAAACTGGACTCACAGGAGAGGTTCAAATCATAGAAAGTGAGAGTGTCAGTCCGCTTCTACTTAAGTCGGCATTATGCCATCTGTATTAAATCCGGATGCAATTGCTGTGTTTCATCGTCAATAAGAAGGTCCAAGGGATACAGTAAACCAGAAGTGAAGCATCGAATCTAAAACTGGACTCACAGGAGAGGTTCAAATCATAGGAAGTTAGCGTGTCACTCCTCTTGCACATAAGCCGGTATTGTGCCTTTTGTATTGAATTCGGATGCAATTTCTGTGTTTCATCGTCAATAAGAAGGTCCAAGGAATACAGTAAACCTGAATGAAGCATCGGAATCTAAAACTGGACTCACAGGAGAGGTTCAAATCATAGAATGTTAGAGTGTCAGTCCACTTTTACTTAAGTCGGCATTGTGCCATTTGTATTAAATTCGGATGCAATTTCTGTGTTTCATCGTCAATAAGAAGGTGCAAGGTAAACAGTAAACCTGAAGTGAAGCATCGGAATCTAAAACTGGACTCACAGGAAGGTTAAATTCATAGAATGGTAGAGTGTCAGTCCTTTTTACTTAAGTCGGCATTGTGCCTTTTGTATTAAATTCGGATGCAATTTCTGTGTTTCATCGTCAATAAGAAGGTCCAAGGGATACAGTATACCGGAAGAGAAGCATATGAATCTAAAACTGGACTCACAGGAGAGGTTCAAATCATAGAAAGTGAGAGTGTCAGTCCTCTTGTACTTAAGTCGGCATTATGCCATTTGTATTAAATTCGGATGCAATTTCTGTGTTTCATCGTCAATAAGAAGGTCCAAGGTGTACTGTAAACGTGAAGTGAAGCATCGGATTGTAAAACTGGACTCACAGGAGGGGTTCAAATCATAGAAAGTTTGAGTGTCAGTCCTCTTTTACTTAAGTCGGCCTTGTGCCCTTTGTATTAAATTCCGATACAATTTCTGTGTTTCATTGTCAATAAGAAGGTCCATGGTATACAGTAAACCTGAAGTGATGCATCGGATTCTAAAACAGGACTCACAGGAGGGGTTCAAATCATAGTAAGTTAGAGTGTTAGTCCTCTTTTACTTAAGTCGGCATTGTGCCTTTTGTATTTAATTCGGATGCAATTTCTGTGTTTCATCGTCTATAAGAAGGTCCAAGTGATACAGTAAACCTAAAAAGAAGCATCGGAATCTAAAACTGGACTCACAGGAGAGGTTCAATTCATAGAAAGTGAGAGTGTCAGTCCTCTTGTACTTAAGTCGGCATTGTGCCATTTGTATTAAATTCGGATGCAATTTCTGTGTTTCATCGTCAATAAGAAGGTCCAGGGGGTACAGTAAACCTGAAGTGAAGCATCGGAATCTTAAACTAGACTCACAGGAGAGGTTCATATCATAGAAAGTGAGAGTGTCAGTCCTCTTGTACTTAAGTCGGCATTTTGCCATTTGTATTAAATTCGGATACAATTTCTGTGTTTCATCGTCAATAAGAAGGTGCAAGGTAACAGTAAACCTGAAGTCAAGTATCGGAATCTAAACCTCGACTCACAGGAGAGGTTCAAATCATAGAAAGTGAGAGTGTCAGTCCTCTTGTACTTAAGTCGGCATTGTGCCATTTGTATTAAAGTAGAATGCAATTTCTGTGTTTCATCGTCAATAAGAAGATCCAAGGTATACAGTAAACCTGAAGTGAAGCATCGGATCCTAAAACTGGACTCACAGGAGGGGTTCAAATAATGGAAAGTTAGAGTGTCAGTCCTCTTCCACTTAAGTCGGCATTGTGCATTTTGTATTAAATTCGGATGCAATTTCTGTGTTTGATCGTCAATAAGAAGGCGCAAGGTATACAGTAAACCTGAAGTGAAGCATCTGAATCTAAAACTGGAATCACAGGAAGGTTCAAATCATAGAAAGTGAGAGTGTCGGTCCTCTTGTACTTAAGTCGGCATTGTGCCATTTGTATTAAATTCATATGCATTTTCTGTGTTTCATCGTCAATAAGAAGGTCCAAGGGATACAGTAAACCAGGGGTCAAGCATCGGAATGTAAAACTGGACTCACAGGAGAGGTTCAAATCATAGAAAGTGAGAGTGTCAGTCCTCTTCTACTTAAGTCGGCATTGTGACTTTTGTATTAAATTCGGATGCAATTTCTGTGTTTCATCGTCTATAAGAAGGTCCAAGTGATACAATAAACCTAAAGTGAAGCATCGGAATCTAAAACTGGACTCACAGGAGAGGTTCAATTCATAGAAAGTGAGAGTGTCAGTCCTCTTGTACTTAAGTCGGCATTGTGCCATTTGTATTAAATTCGGATGCAATTTCTGTGTTTCATCGTCAATAAGAAGGTCCAGGGGTTACAGTAAACCTGAAGTGAAGCATCGGAATCTTAAACTAGACTCACAGGAGAGGTTCATATCATAGAAAGTGAGAGTGTCAGTCCTCTTGTACTTAAGTCGGCATTTTGCCATTTGTATTAAATTCGGATACAATTTCTGTGTTTCATCGTCAATAAGAAGGTGCAAGGTAACAGTAAACCTGAAGTCAAGTATCGGAATCTAAACCCCGACTCACAGGAGAGGTTCAAATCATAGAAAGTGAGAGTGTCAGTCCTCTTGTACTTAAGTCGGCATTGTGCCATTTGTATTAAAGTAGAATGCAATTTCTGTGTTTCATCGTCAATAAGAAGATCCAAGGTATACAGTAAACCTGAAGTGAAGCATCGGATTCTAAAACTGGACTCACAGGAGGGGTTCAAATAATGGAAAGTTAGAGTGTCACTCCTCTCGTACTTAAGTCTGTATTGTGCCTTTTGTATTACATTCGGATGCAATTTCTGTGTTTCATCGTCAGTAAGAAGGTCCAAGGGATACAGTAAAACTTAAGTGAAGCATCGGAATCTAAAACTGGTCTCACAGGAGAGGTTCGAATCATAGAATGTTAGAGTGTCAGTCCTCTATTACTTAAAACGGCATTGTGCCTTTTGTATTAAATTCGGATGCAATTTCTGTGTTTCATCATCAATAAGAAGGTCCAAGGGGTACTGTAAACCTGAAGTGAAGCATCGGAATCTACAACTGGACTCACAGGAAGGTTCAAATTATAGAGAGTTGGAGTGTCAGTCCTCTTTTACTTAAGTCGGCATTGTGCCATTTGTATTAAATTCCGATGCAATTTCTGTGTTTCATCGTCAATAAGAAGGTGCATGGTATACAGTAAACCTGAAGTGAAGCATCGGAATCTAAAACTCGACTCACAGGAGATGTTCAAATCATAGAAAATGAGAGTGTCAGTCCTCTTGTACTTAAGTCGGCATTGTGCCATTTGTATTAAGTTCGGATGCAATTTCTGTGTTTCATCGTTAGTAAGAAGGTCCAAGTGATACAGTAATCCTGAAGTGAAGCATCGGAATCTAAAACTGGACACACAGGAGACTTTCAAATCATAGAATGTTAGAGTGTAACTCCAATTGTACTTAAGTCGGTGTTGTGCCCTTTGTATTACATTCGGATGCAATTTCTGTGTTTCATCGTCAATTAGAAGGTCCAAGGTATACAGTAAACCTAAAGTGAAGCATCGGAATCTAAAACTCGACTCACAGGAGAGGTTCAAGTCATAGAAAGTGAGAGTGTCAGTCCTCTAGTACTTAAGTCGGCATTGTGCCATTTGTATTATATTCGGATGCAATTTCTGTGTTTCATCGTCAATAAGAAGGTCCAAGGGATACAGTAAACCTGAAGTGAAGCATCGGAATCTAAAACTGGACTCACAGGAGCGGTTCAAATCATAGAATGGTAGAGTGTCAGTCCTCGTTTACTTAAGTCGGCATTGTGCCTTTTGTATTAAATTCGGATGCAATTTCTGTGTTTCATCGTCAATAAGAAGGTCCAAGGGATACAGTAAACCGGAAGTGAAGCATCTGAATCTAAAACTGGACTCACAGGAGAGGTTCAAATCATAGAAAGTTAGAGTGTCAGTCCTCTTTTAGTTAAGTCGGCATTGTGCCATTTGTATTAAATTCCGATTCAATTTCTGTGTTTCATCGTCAATAAGATGGTGCAAGGTATACAGTAAACCTAAAGTGAAGCATCGGAATCTGAAACTGGACTCACAAGTGAGGTTCAAATCATAGTAAGTTAGAGTGTCAGTCCTCTTTTACTTAAGTCGACATTGTGCCATTTGTATTAAATTCGGATGCAATATCTGTGTTTCATCGTCAATAAGAAGATCCAAGGTATACAGTAAACCTGAAGTGAAGAATCGGATTGTAAAAGTGGACTCACAGGAGGGGTTCAAATCATAGAAAGTTAGAGTGTCAGTCCTCTTTTACTTAAGTCGGCATTGTGAACTTTGTATCAAATTCCGTTGCAATTTCTGTGTTTCATTGTCAATAAGAAGGTCCACGGTATACAGAAAACCTGAAATGAAGCATCAGATTCTAAAACTGGATTCACAGGAGGGGTTCAAATCATAGTAAGTTAGAGTGTCAGTCCTCTTTTACTTAAGTCGGCATTGTGCCTTTTGTATTAAATTTCGATGTTATTTCTGTGTTTCATCGTCAATAAGAAGGTCAACGGTATACAGTAAACCTGAAGTGAAGCATCGGATTCTAAAACTGGACTCACAGGAGGGGTTCGAATCATAGTATGTTAGAGTGTCAGTCCTCCTTTACTTAAGTCGGCATTGTGCCTTTTGTATTAAATTCGGATGCAATTTCTGTGTTTCATCGTCAATAAGAAGGTCCAAGGGATACAGTATACCGGAAGAGAAGCATATGAATCTAAAACTGGACTCACAGGAGAGGTTCAAATCATAGAAAGTGAGAGTGTCAGTCCTCTTGTACTTAAGTCGGCATTATGCCA
The DNA here is from genome assembly GCF_021461385.2 of Schistocerca piceifrons. Classification (NCBI taxonomy): domain Eukaryota; kingdom Metazoa; phylum Arthropoda; class Insecta; order Orthoptera; family Acrididae; genus Schistocerca; species Schistocerca piceifrons. The sequence continues at coordinate 943,809,312 of NC_060149.1, forward strand.
TTTGTATTAAATTCGGATGCAATTTCTGTGTTTCATCGTCAATAAGAAGGTCCAAGGTGTACTGTAAACGTGAAGTGAAGCATCGGATTGTAAAACTGGACTCACAGGAGGGGTTCAAATCATAGAAAGTTTGAGTGTCAGTCCTCTTTTACTTAAGTCGGCCTTGTGCCCTTTGTATTAAATTCCGATAGAATTTCTGTGTTTCATTGTCAATAAGAAGGTCCATGGTATACAGTAAACCTGAAGTGATGCATCGGATTCTAAAACAGGACTCACAGGAGGGGTTCAAATCATAGTAAGTTAGAGTGTTAGTCCTCTTTTACTTAAGTCGGCATTGTGCCTTTTGTATTTAATTCGGATGCAATTTCTGTGTTTCATCGTCTATAAGAAGGTCCAAGTGATACAGTAAACCTAAAGTGAAGCATCGGAATCTAAAACTGGACTCACAGGAGAGGTTCAATTCATAGAAAGTGAGAGTGTCAGTCCTCTTGTACTTAAGTCGGCATTGTGCCATTTGTATTAAATTCGGATGCAATTTCTGTGTTTCATCGTCAATAAGAAGGTCCAGGGGGTACAGTAAACCTGAAGTGAAGCATCGGAATCTTAAACTAGACTCACAGGAGAGGTTCATATCATAGAAAGTGAGAGTGTCAGTCCTCTTGTACTTAAGTCGGCATTTTGCCATTTGTATTAAATTCGGATACAATTTCTGTGTTTCATCGTCAATAAGAAGGTGCAAGGTAACAGTAAACCTGAAGTCAAGTATCGGAATCTAAACCTCGACTCACAGGAGAGGTTCAAATCATAGAAAGTGAGAGTGTCAGTCCTCTTGTACTTAAGTCGGCATTGTGCCATTTGTATTAAAGTAGAATGCAATTTCTGTGTTTCATCGTCAATAAGAAGATCCAAGGTATACAGTAAACCTGAAGTGAAGCATCGGATCCTAAAACTGGACTCACAGGAGGGGTTCAAATAATGGAAAGTTAGAGTGTCAGTCCTCTTCCACTTAAGTCGGCATTGTGCATTTTGTATTAAATTCGGATGCAATTTCTGTGTTTGATCGTCAATAAGAAGGCGCAAGGTATACAGTAAACCTGAAGTGAAGCATCTGAATCTAAAACTGGAATCACAGGAAGGTTCAAATCATAGAAAGTGAGAGTGTCGGTCCTCTTGTACTTAAGTCGGCATTGTGCCATTTGTATTAAATTCATATGCATTTTCTGTGTTTCATCGTCAATAAGAAGGTCCAAGGGATACAGTAAACCAGGGGTCAAGCATCGGAATGTAAAACTGGACTCACAGGAGAGGTTCAAATCATAGAAAGTGAGAGTGTCAGTCCTCTTCTACTTAAGTCGGCATTGTGACTTTTGTATTAAATTCGGATGCAATTTCTGTGTTTCATCGTCTATAAGAAGGTCCAAGTGATACAATAAACCTAAAGTGAAGCATCGGAATCTAAAACTGGACTCACAGGAGAGGTTCAATTCATAGAAAGTGAGAGTGTCAGTCCTCTTGTACTTAAGTCGGCATTGTGCCATTTGTATTAAATTCGGATGCAATTTCTGTGTTTCATCGTCAATAAGAAGGTCCAGGGGTTACAGTAAACCTGAAGTGAAGCATCGGAATCTTAAACTAGACTCACAGGAGAGGTTCATATCATAGAAAGTGAGAGTGTCAGTCCTCTTGTACTTAAGTCGGCATTTTGCCATTTGTATTAAATTCGGATACAATTTCTGTGTTTCATCGTCAATAAGAAGGTGCAAGGTAACAGTAAACCTGAAGTCAAGTATCGGAATCTAAACCCCGACTCACAGGAGAGGTTCAAATCATAGAAAGTGAGAGTGTCAGTCCTCTTGTACTTAAGTCGGCATTGTGCCATTTGTATTAAAGTAGAATGCAATTTCTGTGTTTCATCGTCAATAAGAAGATCCAAGGTATACAGTAAACCTGAAGTGAAGCATCGGATTCTAAAACTGGACTCACAGGAGGGGTTCAAATAATGGAAAGTTAGAGTGTCACTCCTCTCGTACTTAAGTCTGTATTGTGCCTTTTGTATTACATTCGGATGCAATTTCTGTGTTTCATCGTCAGTAAGAAGGTCCAAGGGATACAGTAAAACTTAAGTGAAGCATCGGAATCTAAAACTGGTCTCACAGGAGAGGTTCGAATCATAGAATGTTAGAGTGTCAGTCCTCTATTACTTAAAACGGCATTGTGCCTTTTGTATTAAATTCGGATGCAATTTCTGTGTTTCATCATCAATAAGAAGGTCCAAGGGGTACTGTAAACCTGAAGTGAAGCATCGGAATCTACAACTGGACTCACAGGAAGGTTCAAATTATAGAGAGTTGGAGTGTCAGTCCTCTTTTACTTAAGTCGGCATTGTGCCATTTGTATTAAATTCCGATGCAATTTCTGTGTTTCATCGTCAATAAGAAGGTGCATGGTATACAGTAAACCTGAAGTGAAGCATCGGAATCTAAAACTCGACTCACAGGAGATGTTCAAATCATAGAAAATGAGAGTGTCAGTCCTCTTGTACTTAAGTCGGCATTGTGCCATTTGTATTAAGTTCGGATGCAATTTCTGTGTTTCATCGTTAGTAAGAAGGTCCAAGTGATACAGTAATCCTGAAGTGAAGCATCGGAATCTAAAACTGGACACACAGGAGACTTTCAAATCATAGAATGTTAGAGTGTAACTCCAATTGTACTTAAGTCGGTGTTGTGCCCTTTGTATTACATTCGGATGCAATTTCTGTGTTTCATCGTCAATTAGAAGGTCCAAGGTATACAGTAAACCTAAAGTGAAGCATCGGAATCTAAAACTCGACTCACAGGAGAGGTTCAAGTCAAAGAAAGTGAGAGTGTCAGTCCTCTAGTACTTAAGTCGGCATTGTGCCATTTGTATTATATTCGGATGCAATTTCTGTGTTTCATCGTCAATAAGAAGGTCCAAGGGATACAGTAAACCTGAAGTGAAGCATCGGAATCTAAAACTGGACTCACAGGAGCGGTTCAAATCATAGAATGGTAGAGTGTCAGTCCTCGTTTACTTAAGTCGGCATTGTGCCTTTTGTATTAAATTCGGATGCAATTTCTGTGTTTCATCGTCAATAAGAAGGTCCAAGGGATACAGTAAACCGGAAGTGAAGCATCTGAATCTAAAACTGGACTCACAGGAGAGGTTCAAATCATAGAAAGTTAGAGTGTCAGTCCTCTTTTAGTTAAGTCGGCATTGTGCCATTTGTATTAAATTCCGATTCAATTTCTGTGTTTCATCGTCAATAAGATGGTGCAAGGTATACAGTAAACCTAAAGTGAAGCATCGGAATCTGAAACTGGACTCACAAGTGAGGTTCAAATCATAGTAAGTTAGAGTGTCAGTCCTCTTTTACTTAAGTCGACATTGTGCCATTTGTATTAAATTCGGATGCAATATCTGTGTTTCATCGTCAATAAGAAGATCCAAGGTATACAGTAAACCTGAAGTGAAGAATCGGATTGTAAAAGTGGACTCACAGGAGGGGTTCAAATCATAGAAAGTTAGAGTGTCAGTCCTCTTTTACTTAAGTCGGCATTGTGAACTTTGTATCAAATTCCGTTGCAATTTCTGTGTTTCATTGTCAATAAGAAGGTCCACGGTATACAGAAAACCTGAAATGAAGCATCAGATTCTAAAACTGGATTCACAGGAGGGGTTCAAATCATAGTAAGTTAGAGTGTCAGTCCTCTTTTACTTAAGTCGGCATTGTGCCTTTTGTATTAAATTTCGATGTTATTTCTGTGTTTCATCGTCAATAAGAAGGTCAACGGTATACAGTAAACCTGAAGTGAAGCATCGGATTCTAAAACTGGACTCACAGGAGGGGTTCGAATCATAGTATGTTAGAGTGTCAGTCCTCCTTTACTTAAGTCGGCATTGTGCCTTTTTTATTAAATTCCGATGCAATTTCTGTGTTTCATCGTCAATAAGACGGTCCAAGTGATACAGTTAACCTGAAGTGAAGCATTGGAATCTAAAACTGCACTCACAGGAGAGTTTGAAATCATAGAAAGTTACAGTGTCACTCCTCTCGTACTTATGTCGGTATTGTGCCTTTTGTATTAAATTCGGATGCAGAGTCTGTGTTTCATCGTCAATAAGAAGGTCCAAGGGATACAGTAAACCTGAAGTGAAGCATCGGAATCTAAAACTGGACTCACAGGAGAGGTTCCAATCATAGAATATTAGAGTGTCAGTCCTCTTTTACTTAAGTCGTCATTGTGCCATTTGTATTAAATTCCCATGCAATTTCTGAGTTTCATCGTCAATAAGAACGTGCAAGGTAAACAGTAAACCTGAAGTCAAGCATCGAAATCTAAAGCTCGACTCACAGGAGAGGTTCAAATCATAGAAAGTGAGAGTGTCAGTCCTCTAGTACTTAAGTCGGCATTGTGCCATTTGTATTAAAGTAGGATGCAATTTCTGTGCTTCAACGTCAATAAGAAGATCCAAGGTATACAGTAAACCTGAAGTGAAGCATCGGATTCTAAAACAGGATTCACAGGAGGGGTTCAATTAATAGAAAGTTAGAGTGTCAGTCCTCTTTTACTTGGGTCGGCATTGTGCCTTTTGTATTAAATTCGGATGCAATTTCTGTGTTTGATCGTCAATAAGAAGGTCCAAGGTATACAGTAAACCTGAAGTGAAGCATCGGATTCTAAAACTGGACTCACAGGAGGGGTTCAAATCATAGAAAGTCAAAGTGTCAGTCCTCGTTTAGTTAAGTCGGCATTGTGCCTTTTGTATTAAATTCCGATGCAATTTCTGTGTTTCATCGTCTATAAGAAGGTGCATGGTATACAGTAAACCTAAAGTGAAGCATCGGAATCTAAAACTGGACTCATAGGAGCGGTTCAAATCATAGAATGGTAGAGTGTCAGTCCTCTTTTACTTAAGCCGGCATTGTGCCTTTTGTATTAAATTCGGATGCAATTTCTGTGTTTCATCGACAATAAGATGGTATAAGGGATACAGTAAACCGGAAGTGAAGCATCTGAATCTAAAACTGGACTCACAGGAGAGTTTCAAATCATAGAAAATTAGAGTGTCAGTCCTCTTTTAGTTAAGTCGGCATCGTGCCATTTGTATTAAATTCCGATTCAATTTCTGTGTTTCATCGTCAATAAGATGGTGCAAGGTATACAGTAAACCTGAAGTGAAGCATCAGAATCTAAAACTGGACTCACAGGAGAGGTTCAAATCATAGAAAGTGAGAGTGTCAGTCCGCTTGTAATTAAGTCGGCATTATGCCATTTGTATTAAATCCGGATGCAATTGCTGTGTTTCATCGTCAATAAGAAGGTCCAAGGGATACAGAAAACCAGAAGTGAAGCATCGAATCTAAAACTGGACTCACAGGAGAGGTTCAAATCATAGGAAGTTAGAGTGTCACTCCTCTTGCACATAAGCCGGTATTGTGCCTTTTGTATTGAATTCGTATACAATTTCTGTGTTTCATCGTCAATAAGATGGTGCAACGTATACAGTAAAATTGAAGTGAAGCATCGGAATCTAAAACCGGACTCACAGGAGAGGTTCAACTCATAGAAAGTGAGAGTGTCAATCCTCTTGTACTTAAGTCGGCAATGTTCCATTTGTATTAAACTCGGATACAATTTCTGTGTTTCATCGTCAATAAGAAGGTCCAAGGGATACAGTAAACCTGAAGTGAAGCATCGGAATCTAAAACTGGACTCACAGGAGAGGTCCAAATCATAGAAAGTTAGAGTGCCACTCCTCCTGTACTTAAGTCGGTATTGTGCCTTTTGTATTAGATTCGGAAGCAATTTCTGTGTTTCATCGTCAATAAGAAGGTCCAAGAAATACAGTAAACCTGAATGAAGCATCCGAATCTAAAACTAGACTCACAGGAGAGGTTCAAATCATAGAATGTTAGAGTGTCAGTCCACTTTTACTTATGTCGGCATTGTGCCTTTTGTATTAAATTCGGATGCAATTTCTGTGTTTCATCGTCAATAAGAAGGTCCAAGGTATACAGTAAACCTGAAGTGAAGCATCGGATTCTAAAACTGGACTCACAGGAGGGGTTCGAATCATAGTATGTTAGAGTGTCAGTCCTCCTTTACTTAAGTCGGCATTGTGCATTTTTTATTGAATACCGATGCAATTTCTGTGTTTCATCGTCAATAAGAAGGTGCAAGGTATACAGTAAACCTGAAGTGAAGCAGCGGAATCTAAAACTGGACTCACAGGAGAGGTTCAAATCATAGAAAGTGAGAGTGTCAGTCCTCTTGTACTTAAATAGGCATTGTGCCTTTTGTATTAAATTCAGAAGCAATTTCTGTGTTTCATCGTCAATAAGAAGGTCCAAGGGATACAGTAAACCTTAAGTGAAGCATCGGAATCTAAAACTGGTCTCACAGGAGAGGTTCAAATCATAGAATGTTAGAGTGTCAGTCCTCTTTTACTTAAGTCGGCATTGAGCTTTTTGTATTAAATTCCGATGCAATATCTGTGTTTCATCGTCAATAAGAATGTGCAAGCTATACAGTATACCTGAAGTGAAGCATCGGAATAAAAACTCGTCTCACAGGAGAGGTTCAAATCATAGAAAGTGAGAGTGTCAGTCCTCTTTTATTTAAGGCGGCATTGTGCCATTTATATTAAATTCGGATGCAATTTCTGTGTTTCATCGTCAATAAGAAGGTCCAAAGGATACAGTAAATCTGAAGTGAAGCATCGGAATCCAAAACTGGACTCACAGGACAGGTTCAAACCATAGAATGTTAGAGTGTCAGTCCACTTTTACTTAAGTCGACATTGTGCCTTTTGTATTAAATTCGGATACAATTTCTGTGTTTCATCGTCAATAAGAATGTGCAAGGTAAACAGAAACCTGAAGTCAAGTATCGCAATCTAAAACTCGACTCACAGGAGAGGTTCAAATCATAGAAAGTGAGAGTGTCAGTCCTTGTGTACTTAAGTCGGCATTGTGCCATTTGTATTAAAGTAGAATGCAATTTCTGTGTTTCATCGTCAATAAGATGATCCAAGGTATACAGTAAACCTGAAGTGAAGCATCGGATTCTAAAACTGGACTCACAGGAGGGGTTCAAATAATGGAAAGTTAGAGTGTCAGTCCTCTTCTACTTAAGTCGGCATTGTGCCTTTTGTATTAAATTCGGATGCAATTTCTGTGTTTGATCGTCAATAAGAAGGTGCAAGGTATACAGTTAACCTGAAGTGAAGCATCGGAATCTAAAACTGGACTCAATGGAAGGTTCAAATCATAGAAAGTCAGAGTGTCGGTCCTCTTGTACTTAAGTCGGCATTGTGCCATTGTATTAAATTCATATGCATTTTCTGTGTTTCATCGTGAATAAGAAGGTTCAAGGGATACAGTAAACCTGAAGTGAAGCAACGGAATCTAAAACTGGACTCCCAGGAGAGGTCAAATCATAGAAAGTGAGAGTGTCAGTCCTCTTGTACTTAAGTTGCCATTGTGCCATTTGTATTAAATTCGGATGCAATTTCTGTGTTTCATCGTCAATAACAAGGTCCAAGGGATACAGTAAACCTGAAGTGAAGCTTCGGAATCTAAAACTGGACTCACAGGAGCCGTTCAAATCATAGAAAGTTAGATTGTCACTAGTCTTGTACTTAAGCCGGTATTGTGCTTTCTGTATTAAATTCGGATGCAATTTCTGTGTTTCATCGTCAATAAGAAGGTCCAAGGGATACAGTAAACCTGAAGTGAAGCATCGGAATCTAAACCTGGACTCACAGAAGCGGTTCAAATCATAGAATGGTAGAGTGTCAGTCCTCTTTTACTTAAGTCAGGTATGTGCCTTTTGTATTAAATTCGGATGCAAACTCTGTGTTTCATCGTCAATAAGAAGGTCCAAGGGATACAGTAAACCAGAGGTCAAGCATCGGAATGTAAAACTGGACTCACAGTAGTGGTTCAAATCATAGAAAGTTAGAGTGTCAGTCATCTTGTACTTAAGTCGGCATTGTGCCTTTTGTATTAAATTCGGATGCAATTTCTGTGTTTCATCGTCTATAAGAAGGTCCAAGTGATACAGTAAACCTGAAGTGAAGCATCGGAATCTAACACTGCACTCACAGGAGAATTCAAATCATAGAAAGTTAGAGTGTCACTCCTCTCGTACTTAAGTCTGTATTGTGCCTTTTGAATTAAATTCAGATGCAATATCTGTGTTTCATCGTCTGTAAGAAGGTCCAAGGGATACAGTAAACCTTAAGTGAAGCATCGGAATCTAAAACTGGTCTCACAGGAGTGGTTCAAATCATAGAATGTTAGAGTGTCAGTCCTCTATTACTTAAGTCGGCATAGTGCCTTTTGTATTAAATTCGGATGCAATTTCTGTGTTACATCGTCAATAAGAAGGTCCAAGGGGTACAGTAAACCTGAAGTGAAGCATCGGAATCTAAAACTGGACTCACATGAAGGCTCAAATCATAGAGAGTTAGAGTGTCAGTCCTCTTTTACTTAAGTCGACATTGTGCCATTTGTATTAAATTCCGATGCAACTTCTGTGTTTCATCGTCAATAAGAAGGTGCAAGGTATACAGTAAACCTGAAGTGAAGCATCGGAATCTAAAACTCGACTTACAGGAGAGGTTCAAATCATAGAAAGTGAGAGTGTCAGTCCTCTTGTACTTAAGTCGTCATTGTGCCATTTGTATTAAATTCGGATGCAATTTCTGTGTTTCATCGTCAATAAGAAGGTCCAAGGGATACAGTAAACCTGAAGTGAAGCATCGGAATCTAAAACTGGACTCACAGGAGCGGTTCAAATCATAGAATGGTAGAGTGTCAGTCGTTTTTACTTAAGTCGGCATTGTGCCTTTTGTATTAAATTCGGATGCAATTTCTGTGTTTCATCGTCAATAAGAAGGTCCAAGGGATACAGTAAACCGGAAGTGAAGCATCTAAATCTAAAACTGGACTCAAAGGAGAGGTTCAAATCATAGAATGTTAGAGTGTCTGTCCTCTATTAGTTAAGTCGGCAATGTGCCATTTGTATTAAATTCCGATTCAATTTCTGTGTTTCATCGTCAATAAGATGGTACAAGGTATACAGTAAACCTGAAGTGAAGCATCGGAATCTAAAACTGGACTCACAGGAGAGGTTCAACTCATAGAAAGAGAGAGTGTCAGTCCTCTTGTACTTAAGTCGGCAATGTTCCATTTGTATTAAACTTGGATACAATTTCTGTGTTTCATCGTCAATAAGAAGGTCCAAGGGATACAGTAAACCTGAAGTGAAGCATCGGAATCTAAACCTGGACTCACAGGAGAGGTTCCAATCATAGAATGTTAGAGTGTCAGTCCTCTTTTGCATAAGTCGGCATTGTGCCATTTGTATTAAATTCCCATGCAATTTCTGTGTTTTATCGTCAATAAGAAGGTGCAAGGTAAACAGCAAACCTGAAGTCAAGCATCGAAATCTAAAACTCGACTCACAGGAGAGGTTCAAAACATAGAAAGTGAGAGTGTCAGTCCTCTTGTACTTAAGTCGGCATTGTGCCATTTGTATTAAAGTAGGATGCAATTTCTGTGCTTCATCGTCAATAAGAGGATCCAACGTATACAGTAAACCTGAAGTGAAGCATCGGATTCTAAAACTGGAATCACAGGAGGGGTTCAAATAATAGAAAGTTAGAGTGTCAGTCCTCTTTTACTTAAGTCGGCATTGTGCCTTTTGTATTAAATTCGGATTCAATTTCTGTGTTTGATCGTCAATAAGAAGGTCCAAGGTATACAGTAAACCTGAAGTGAAGCATCGGATTCTAAAACTGGACTCACAGGAGGGGTTCAAATCATAGAAAGTCAAAGTGTCAGTCCTCGTTTACTTAAGTCGGCATTGTGCCTTTTGTATTTAATTCAGATGCAATTTCTGTGTTTCATCATCAAAAAGAAGGTGCATGGTATACAGTAAACCTAAAGTGAAGCATCGGAATCTAAAACTGGACTCACAATAGAGGTTCAAATCATAGAAAGTGAGAGTGTCAGTCGTCTTGTACTTAAGTCGGCATTGTGCCATTTGTATTAAATTCGGATGCAATTTCTGTGTTTCATCGTCATTAAGAAGGTCCAAGGGATACAGTAAACATGAAGTGAAGCATCGGAATCTAAAACTGGACTCACAGGAGCGGTTCAAATCATAGAATGGTAGAGTGTCAGTCCTCTTTTACTTAAGCCAGCTTGTGCCTTTTGTATTAAATTCGGATGCACTTTCTGTGTTTCATCGACAATAAGATGGTTTAAGGGATACAGTAAACCGGAAGTGAAGCATCTGAATCTAAAACTGGACTCACAGGAGAGTTTCAAATCATAGAAAGATAGAGTGTCAGTCCTCTTTTAGTTACGTCGGCATTGTGCAATTTGTATTAAATTCCGATTCAATTTCTGTGTTTCATAGTCAATTAAATGATGCAAGGTATACAGTAAACCTGAAGTGAAGCATCAGAATCTAAAACTGGACTCACAGGAGAGGTTCAAATCATAGAAAGTGAGAGTGTCAGTCCGCTTCTACTTAAGTCGGCATTATGCCATCTGTATTAAATCCGGATGCAATTGCTGTGTTTCATCGTCAATAAGAAGGTCCAAGGGATACAGTAAACCAGAAGTGAAGCATCGAATCTAAAACTGGACTCACAGGAGAGGTTCAAATCATAGGAAGTTAGCGTGTCACTCCTCTTGCACATAAGCCGGTATTGTGCCTTTTGTATTGAATTCGGATGCAATTTCTGTGTTTCATCATCAATAAGAAGGTGCAAAGTATACAGTAAAATTGAAGTGAAGCATCGGAATCTAAAACTGGACTCACAGGAGAGGTTCAACTCATAGAAAGTGAGAGTGTCAGTCCTCTTGTACTTAAGTCGGCAATGTTCCATTTGTATTAAACTCGGATACAATTTCTGTGTTTCATCGTCAATAAGAAGGTCCAAGGGATACAGTAAACCTGAAGTGAACATCGGAATCTAAAACTGGACTCACAGGAGATGTTCAAATCATAGAAAGTTAGAGTGCCACTCCTCTTGTACTTAAGTCAGTACTGTGCCTTTTGTATTAGATTCGGAAGCAATTTCTGTGTTTCATCGTCAATAAGAAGGTCCAAGGGAATACAGTAAACCTGAATGAAGCATCCGAATCTAAAACTGGACTCACAGGAGAGGTTCAAATCATAGAATGTTAGAGTGTCAGTCCACTTTTACTTAAGTCGGCATTGTGCCTTTTGTATTAAATTCGGATGCAATTTCTGTGTTTCATCGTCAATAAGGAGGTCCAAGGGATACAGTAAACCGGAAGTGAAGCATCTGAATCTAAAACTGGACTCACAGGAGAGGTTCAAATCATAGAAAATTAGAGTGTCAGTCCTCTTTTAGTTAAGTCGGCATTGTGCCATTTGTATTAAATTCCGATTCAGTTTCTGTGTTTCATCGTCAATAAGATGGTACAAGGTATACAGTAAACCTGAAGTGAAGCATCGGAATCTAAAACTGGACTCACAGGAGAGGTTGAAATCATAGAAAGTGAGAGTGTCAGTCCGCTTGTACTTAAGTCGGCATTATGCCATCTGTATTAAATCCGGATGCAATTGCTGTGTTTCATCGTCAATAAGAAGGTCCAAGGGATACAGTAAACCAGAAGTGAAGCATCGAATCTAAAACTGGACTCACAGGAGAGGTTCAAATCATAGGAAGTTAGCGTGTCACTCCTCTTGCACATAAGCCGGTATTGTGCCTTTTGTATTGAATTCGGATGCAATTTCTGTGTTTCATCGTCAATAAGAAGGTGCAACGTATACAGTGAAATTGAAGTGAAGCATCGGAATCTAAAACTGGACTCACAGGAGAGGTTCAACTCATAGAAAGTGAGAGTGTCAGTCCTCTTGTACTTAAGTCGGCAATGTTCCATTTGTATTAAACTCGGATACAATTTCTGTGTTTCATCGTCAATAAGAAGGTCCAAGGGATACAGTAACCCTGAAGTGAACATCGGAATCTAAAACTGGACTCACAGGAGAGGTTCAAATCATAGAAAGTTAGAGTGCCACTCCTCCTGTACTTAAGTCGGGATTGTGCCTTTTGTATTAGATTCGGAAGCAATTTCTGTGTTTCATCGTCAATAAGAAGGTCCAAGAAATACAGTAAACCTGAATGAAGCATCCGAATCTAAAACTGGACTCACAGGAGAGGTTCAAATCATAGATTGTTAGAGTGTCAGTCCACTTTTACTTAACTCGGCATTGTGCCTTTTGTATTAAATTCGGTTGGAATTTCTGTGTTTCATCGTCAATAAGAAGGTCCAAGGTATACAGTAAACCTGAAGTGAAGCATCGGGTTATAAAACTGTACTCACAGGAGGGGTTCAAATCATAGAAAGTTAGAGTGTCCGTCCTCTTTTACTTAAGTCGGCATTCTGCCTTTTGTATTAAATTTCGATGCTATTTCTGTGTTTCATCTTCAATAAGAAGGTCAACGGTATACAGTAAACCTGAAGTGAAGCATCGGATTCTAAAACTGGACTCACAGGAGGGGTTCGAATCATAGTATGTTAGAGTGTCAGTCCTCCTTTACTTAAGTCGGCATTGTGCCTTTTTTATTAAATTCAGAAGCAATTTCTGTGTTTCATCGTCAATAAGAAGGTGCAAGGGATACAAATCCTTAAGTGAAGCATCGGAATCTAAAACTGGTCTCACAGGAGAGGTTCAAATCATAGAATGGTAGAGTGTCAGTCCTCTTTTACTTAAGTCGGCATTGAGCTTTTTGTATTAAATTCCGATGCAATATCTGTGTTTCATCGTCAATAAGAATGTGCAAGCTATACAGTATACCTGAAGTGAAGCATCGGAATAAAAACTCGTCTCACAGGAGAGGTTCAAATCATAGAAAGTGAGAGTGTCAGTCCTCTTTTATATTAGTCGGCATTGTGCCATTTATATTAAATTCGGATGCAATTTCTGTGTTTCATCGTCAATAAGAAGGTCCAAGGGATACAGTAAACCTGAAGTGAAGCATCGGAATCGAAAACTGGACTCACAGGAGAGGTTCGAATAATAGAATGTTAGAGTGTCAGTCCACTTTTACTTAGGTCGACATTGTGCCTTTTGTATTAAATTCGGATACAATTTCTGTGTTTCATCGTCAATAAGAATGTGCAAGGTAAACAGAAACCTGAAGTCAAGTATCGCAATCTAAAACTCGACTCACAGGAGAGGTTCAAATCATAGAAAGTGAGAGTGTCAGTCCTTGTGTACTTAAGTCGGCATTGTGCCATTTGTATTAAAGTAGAATGCAATTTCTCTGTTTCATCGTCAATAAGATGATCCAAGGTATACAGTAAACCTGAAGTGAAGCATCGGATTCTAAAACTGGACTCACAGGAGGGGTTCAAATAATGGAAAGTTTGAGTGTCAGTCCTCTTCTACTTAAGTCGGCATTGTGCCTTTTGTATTAAATTCGGATGCAATTTCTGTGTTTGATCGTCAATAAGAAGGTGCAAAGTATTCCGTTAACCTGAAGTGAAGCATCGGAATCTAAAACTGGACTCACAGGAAGGTTCAAATCATAGATAGTGAGAGTGTCGGTCCTCTTGTACTTAAGTCGGCATTGTGCCATTGTATTAAATTCATATGCATTTTCTGTGTTTCATCGTCAATAAGAAGGTCCAAGGGATACAGTAAACCTGATGTGAAGCAACGGAATCTAAAAGTGGACTCCCAGGAGAGGTCAAATCATAGAAAGTGAGAGTGTCAGTCGTCTTGTACTTAAGTTGGCATTGTGCCATTTGTATTAAATTCGGATGCACTTTCTGTGTTTCATCGTCAATAACAAGGTCCAAGGGATACAGTAAACCTGAAGTGAAGCTTCGGACTCTAAAACTGGACTCACAGTAGTGGTTCAAATCATAGAAAGTTAGAGTGTCAGTCATCTTGTACTTAAGTCGGCATTGTGCCTTTTGTATTAAATTCGGATGCAATTTCTGTGTTTCATCGTCTATAAGAAGGTCCAAGTGATACAGTAAACCTGAAGTGAAGCATCGGAATCTAACACTGCACTCACAGGAGAATTCAAATCATAGAAAGTTAGAGTGTCACTCCTCTCGTACTTAAGTCTGTATTGTGCCTTTTGAATTAAATTCGGATGGAATATCTTTGTTTCATCGTCAGTAAGAAGGTCCAAGGGATACAGTAAACCTTAAGTGAAGCATCGGAATCTAAAACTGGTCTCACAGGAGTGGTTCAATTCATAGAATGTTAGAGTGTCAGTCCTCTATTACTTAAGTCGGCATAGTGGCTTTTGTATTAAATTCGGATGCAATTTCTGTGTTTCATCGTCAATAAGAAGGTCCAAGGGGTACAGTAAACCTGAAGTGAAGCATCGGAATCTAAAACTGGACTCACAGGAAGGTTCAAATCATAGAGAGATAGAATGTCAGTCCTCTTTTACTTAAGTCGACATTGTGCCATTTGTATTAAATTCCGATGCAACTTCTGTGTTTCATCGTCAATAAGAAGGTGCAAGGTATACAGTAAACCTGAAGTGAAGCATCGGAATCTAAAACTCGACTTACAGGAGAGGTTCAAATCATAGAAAGTGAGAGGGTCAGTCCTCTTGTACTTAAGTCGGCATTGTGCCATTTGTATTAAATTCGGATGCAATATCTGTGTTTCATCGTCAATAAGAAGGTCCAAGGGATACAGTAAACCTGAAGTGAAGCATCGGAATCTAAAACTGGACTCACAGGAGCGGTTCAAATCATAGAATGGTAGAGTGTCAGTCCTTTTTACTTAAGTCGGCATTGTGCCTTTTGTATTAAATTCGGATGCAATTTCTGTGTTTCATCGTCAATAAGAAGGTCCAAGGGATACAGTAAACCGGAAGTGAAGCATCTAAATCTAAAACTGGACTCAAAGGAGAGGTTCAAATCATAGAAAGTTAGAGTGTCAGTCCTCTTTTAGTTAAGTCGGCATTGTGCCATTTGTATTAAATTCCGATTCAATTTCTGTGTTTCATCGTCAATAAGATGGTACAAGGTATACAGTAAACCTGAAGTGAAGCATCGGAATCTAAATTTGGACTCACAGGAGAGGTTCAACTCATAGAAAGAGAGCGTGTCAGTCCTCTTGTACTTAAGTCGGCAATGTTCCATTTGTATTAAACTCGGATACAATTTCTGTGTTTCATCGTCAATAAGAAGGTCCAAGGGATACAGTAAACCTGAAGTGAAGCATCGGAATCTAAAACTGGACTCACAGGAGAGGTTCCAATCATAGAATGTTAGAGTGTCAGTCCTCTTTTACATAAGTCGGCATTGTGCCATTTGTATTAAATTCCCATGCAATTTCTGGGTTTCATCGTCAATAAGAAGGTGCAAGGTAAACAGTAAACCTGAAGTCTAGCATCGAAATCTAAAACTCGACTCACAGGAGAGGTTCAAAACATAGAAAGTGAGAGTGTCAGTCCTCTTGTACTTAAGTCGGCATTGTGCCATTTGTATTAAAGTAAGATGCAATTTCTGTGCTTCATCGTCAATAAGAGGATCCAACGTATACAGTAAACCTGAAGTAAAGCATCGGATTCTAAAACTGGAATCACTGGAGGGGTTCAAATAATAGAAAGTTAGAGTGTCAGTCCTCTTTTACTTAAGTCGGCATTGTGCCTTTTGTATTAAATTCGGATGCAATTTCTGTGTTTGATCGTCAATAAGAAGGTCCAAGGTATAAAGTAAACCTGAAGTGAAGCATCGGATTCTAAAACTGGACTCACAGGAGGGGTTCAAATCATAGAAAGTCAAAGTGTCAGTCCTCGTTTACTTAAGTCGGCATTGTGCCTTTTGTATTAAATTCCGATGCAATTTCTGTGTTTCATCATCAAAAAGAAGGTGCATGGTATACAGATAACCTAAAGTGAAGCATCGGACTCTAAAACTGGACTCACAGGAGAGGTTCAAATCATAGAAAGTGAGAGTGTCAGTCGTCTTGTACTTAAGTCGGCATTGTGCCATTTGTATTAAATTCGGATGCAATTTCTGTGTTTCATCGTCAATAAGTAGGTCCAAGGGATACAGTAAACATGAAGTGAAGCATCGGAATCTAAAACTGGACTCACAGGAGCGGTTCAAATCATAGAATGGTAGAGTGTCAGTCCTCTTTTACTTAAGCCGGCATTGTGCCTTTTGTATTAAATTCGGATGCAATTTCTGTGTTTCATCGACAATAAGAAGGTTTAAGGGATACAGTAAACCGGAAGTGAAGCATCTGAATCTAAAACTGGACTCACAGGAGAGTTTCAAATCATAGAAAGTTAGAGTGTCAGTCCTCTTTTAGTTACGTCGGCATTGTGCCATTTGTATTAAACTCCGATTCAATTTCTGTGTTTCATCGTCAATTAGATGATGCAAGGTATACAGTAAACCTGAAGTGAAGCATCAAAATCTAGAACTGGACTCACAGGAGAGGTTCAAATCATAGTAAGTGGGAGTGTCAGTCCGCTTGTACTTATGTCGGCATTATGCCATCTGTATTAAATCCGGATGCAATTGCTGTGTTTCATCGTCAATAAGAAGGTCCAAGGGATACAGTAAACCAGAAGTGAAGCATCGAATCTAAAACTGGACTCACAGGAGAGGTTCAAATCATAGGAAGTTAGCGTGTCACTCCTCTTGCACATAAGCCGGTATTGTGCCTTTTGTATTGAATTCGGATGCAATTTCTGTGTTTCATCGTCAATAAGAAGGTGCAACGTATACAGTAAAATTGAAATGAAGCATCGGAATCTAAAACTGGACTCACAGGAGAGGTTCAAAACATAGAAAGTGAGAGTGTCAGTCCTCTTGTACTTAAGTCGGCATTGTGCCATTTGTATTAAAGTAGGATGCAATTTCTGTGCTTCATCGTCAATAAGAGGATCCAACGTATACAGTAAACCTGAAGTGAAGCATCGGATTCTAAAACTGGAATCAAAGGAGGGGTTCAAATAATAGAAAGTTAGAGTGTCAGTCCTCTTTTACTTAAGTCGGCATTGTGCCTTTTGTATTAAATTCGGATGCAATTTCTGTGTTTGATCGTCAATAAGAAGGTCCAAGGTATACAGTAAACATGAAGTGAAGCACCGGATTCTAAAACTGGACTCACAGGAGTGGTTCAAATCATAGAATGGTAGAGTGTCAGTCCTCTTTTACTTAAGTCAGGTATGTGCCTTTTGTATTAAATTCGGATGCAAACTCTGTGTTTCATCGTCAATAAGAAGGTCCAAGGGATACAGTAAACCAGGGGTCCAGCATCGGAATGTAAAACTGGACTCACAGTAGTGGTTCAAATCATAGAAAGTTAGAGTGTCAGTCATCTTGTACTTAAGTCGGCATTGTGACTTTTGTATTAAATTCGGATGCAATTTCTGTGTTTCATCGTCAATAAGAAGGTCCAAGGGATACAGTAAACCTGAAGTGAAGCATCGGAATCTAAAACTGGACTCACAGGAGCGGTTCAAATCATAGAACGGTAGAGTGTCAGTCCATTTTACTTAAGTCGGCATTGTGCCTTTTGTATTAAATTCGGATGCAATTTCTGTGTTTCATCGTCAATAAGAAGGTCCAAGGGATACAGTAAACCGGAAGTGAAGCATCTAAATCTAAAACTGGACTCAAAGGAGAGGTTCAAATCATAGAAAGTTAGAGTGTCAGTCCTCTTTTAGTTAAGTCGGCATTGTGCCATTTGTATTAAATTCCGATTCAATTTCTGTGTTTCTTCGTCAATAAGATGGTACAAGGTATACAGTAAACCTGAAGTGAAGCATCGGAATCTAAAACTGGACTCACAGGAGAGGTTCAACTCATAGAAAGAGAGAGTGTCAGTCCTCTTGTACTTAAGTCGGCAATGTTCCATTTGTATTAAACTCGGATACAATTTCTGTGTTTCATCGTCAATAAGAAGGTCCAAGGGATACAGTAAACCTGAAGTGAAGCATCGGAATCTAAAACTGGACTCACAGGAGAGGTTCCAATCATAGGATGTTAGAGTGTCAGTCCTCTTTTACATAAGTCGGCATTGTGCCATTTGTATTAAATTCCCATGCAATTTCTGGGTTTCATCTTCAATAAGAAGGTGCAAGGTAAACAGTAAACCTGAAGTCTAGCATCGAAATCTAAAACTCGACTCACAGGAGAGGTTCAAAACATAGAAAGTGAGAGTGTCAGTCCTCTTGTACTTAAGTCGGCATTGTGCCATTTGTATTAAAGTAAGATGCAATTTCTGTGCTTCATCGTCAATAAGAGGATCCAACGTATACAGTAAACCTGAAGTGAAGCATCGGATTCTAAAACTGGAATCACTGGAGGGGTTCAAATAATAGAAAGTTAGAGTGTCAGTCCTCTTTTACTTAAGTCGGCATTGTGCCATTTGTATTAAATTCGGATGCAATTTCTGTGTTTCATCGTCAATAAGAAGGTCCAAGGGATAGAGTAAACATGAAGTGAAGCATCGGAATCTAAAACTGGACTCACAGGAGCGGTTCAAATCATAGAATGGTAGAGTGTCAGTCCTCTTTTACTTAAGCCGGCATTGTGCCTTTGGATTAAATTCGGATGCAATTTCTGTGTTTCATCGACAATAAGAAGGATTAAGGGATACAGTAAACCGGAAGTGAAGCATCTGAATCTAAAACTGGACTCACAGGAGAGTTTCAAATCATAGAAAGTTAGAGTGTCAGTCCTCTTTTAGTTACGTCGGCATTGTGCCATTTGTATTAAACTCCGATTCAATTTCTGTGTTTCATCGTCAATTAGATTATGCAAGGTATACAGTAAACCTGAAGTGAAGCATCAGAATCTAAAACTGGACTCACAGGAGAGGTTCAAATCATAGTAAGTGAGAGTGTCAGTCCACTTGTACTTAAGTCGGCATTATGCCATCTGTATTAAATCCGGATGCAATTGCTGTGTTTCATCGTCAATAAGAAGGTCCAAGGGATACAGTAAACCAGAAGTGAAGCATCGAATCTAAAACTGGACTCACAGGAGAGGTTCAAATCATAGGAAGTTAGCGTGTCACTCCTCTTGCACATAAGCCGGTATTGTGCCTTTTGTATTGAATTCGGATGCAATTTCTGTGTTTCAACGTCAATAAGAAGGTGCAACGTATACAGTAAAATTGAAGTGAAGCATCGGAATCTAAAACTGGACTCACAGGAGAGGTTCAATTCATAGAAAGTGAGAGTGTCAGTCCTCTTGTACTTAAGTCGGCAATGTTCCATTTGTATTAAACTCGGATACAATTTCTGTGTTTCATCGTCAATAAGAAGGTCCAAGGGATACAGTAAACCTGAAGTGAAGCATCGGAATCTAAAACTGGACTCACAGGAGAGGTTCCAAACATAGAATGTTAGAGTGTCAGTCCTCTTTTACATAAGTCGGCATTGTGCCATTTGTATTAAATTCCCATGCAATTTCTGTGTTTCATCGTCAATAAGAAGGTGCAAGGTAAAGAGTAAACCTGAAGTGAAGCATCGAAATCTAAAACTCGACTCACAGGAGAGGTTCAAAACATAGAAAGTGAGAGTGTCAGTCCTCTTGTACTTAAGTCGGCATTGTGCCATTTGTATTAAAGTAGGATGCAATTTCTGTTCTTCATCGTCAATAAGAGGATCCAACGTATACAGTTAACCTGAAGTGAAGCATCGGATTCTAAAACTGGACTCACAGGAGCGGTTCAAATCATAGAATGGTAGAGTGTCAGTCCTCTTTTACTTAAGTCAGGTATGTGCCTTTTGTATTAAATTCGGATGCAAACTCTGTGTTTCATCGTCAATAAGAAGGTCCAAGGGATACAGTAAACCAGGGGTCAAGCATCGGAATGTAAAACTGGACTCACAGTAGTGGTTCAAATCATAGAAAGTTAGAGTGTCAGTCATCTTGTACTTAAGTCGGCATTGTGCCTTTTGTATTAAATTCGGATGCAATTTCTGTGTTTCAGCGTCTATAAGAAGGTCCAAGTGATACAGTAAACCTGAAGTGAAGCATCGGAATCTAACACTGCACTCACAGGAGAATTCAAATCATAGAAAGTTAGAGTGTCACTCCTCCCGTACTTAAGTCTGTATTGTTCCTTTTGAATTAAATTCAGATGCAATATCTGTGTTTCATCGTCAGTAAGAAGGTCCAAGGGATACAGTAAATCTTAAGTGAAGCATCGGAATCTAAAACTGGTCTCACAGGAGCGGTTCAAATCATAGAATGGTAGAGTGTCAGTCCTTTTTACTTAAGTCGGCATTGTGCCTTTTGTATTAAATTCGGATGCAATTTCTGTGTTTCATCGTCAATAAGAAGGTCCAAGGGATTCAGTAAACCGGAAGTGAAGCATCTAAATCTAAAACTGGACTCAAAGGAGAGTTTCAAATCATAGAAAGTTAGAGTGTCAGTCCTCTTTTAGTTACGTCGGCATTGTGCCATTTGTATTAAACTCCGATTCAATTTCTGTGTTTCATCGTCAATTAGATGATGCAAGGTATACAGTAAACCTGAAGTGAAGCATCAAAATCTAGAACTGGACTCACAGGAGAGGTTCAAATCATAGTAAGTGGGAGTGTCAGTCCGCTTGTACTTATGTCGGCATTATGCCATCTGTATTAAATCCGGATGCAATTGCTGTGTTTCATCGTCAATAAGAAGGTCCAAGGGATACAGTAAACCAGAAGTGAAGCATCGAATCTAAAACTGGACTCACAGGAGAGGTTCAAATCATAGGAAGTTAGCGTGTCACTCCTCTTGCACATAAGCCGGTATTGTGCCTTTTGTATTGAATTCGGATGCAATTTCTGTGTTTCATCGTCAATAAGAAGGTGCAACGTATACAGTAAAATTGAAATGAAGCATCGGAATCTAAAACAGGACTCACAGGAGAGGTTCAAAACATAGAAAGTGAGAGTGTCAGTCCTCTTGTACTTAAGTCGGCATTGTGCCATTTGTATTAAAGTAGGATGCAATTTCTGTGCTTCATCGTCAATAAGAGGATCCAACGTATACAGTAAACCTGAAGTGAAGCATCGGATTCTAAAACTGGAATCAAAGGAGGGGTTCAAATAATAGAAAGTTAGAGTGTCAGTCCTCTTTTACTTAAGTCGGCATTGTGCCTTTTGTATTAAATTCGGATACAATTTCTGTGTTTGATCGTCAATAAGAAGGTCCAAGGTATACAGTAAACCTGAAGTGAAGCACCGGATTCTAAAACTGGACTCACAGGAGTGGTTCAAATCATAGAATGGTAGAGTGTCAGTCCTCTTTTACTTAAGTCAGGTATGTGCCTTTTGTATTAAATTCGGATGCAAACTCTGTGTTTCATCGTCAATAAGAAGGTCCAAGGGATACAGTAAACCAGGGGTCCAGCATCGGAATGTAAAACTGGACTCACAGTAGTGGTTCAAATCATAGAAAGTTAGAGTGTCAGTCATCTTGTACTTAAGTCGGCATTGTGCCTTTTGTATTAAATTCGGATGCAATTTCTGTGTTTCATCGTCAATAAGAAGGTCCAAGGGATACAGTAAACCTGAAGTGAAGCATCGGAATCTAAAACTGGACTCACAGGAGCGGTTCAAATCATAGAATGGTAGAGTGTCAGTCCATTTTACTTAAGTCGGCATTGTGCCTTTTGTATTAAATTCGGATGCAATTTCTGTGTTTCATCGTCAATAAGAAGGTCCAAGGGATACAGTAAACCGGAAGTGAAGCATCTAAATCTAAAACTGGACTCAAAGGAGAGGTTCAAATCATAGAAAGTTAGAGTGTCAGTCCTCTTTTAGTTAAGTCGGCATTGTGCCATTTGTATTAAATTCCGATTCAATTTCTGTGTTTCTTCGTCAATAAGATGGTACAAGGTATACAGTAAACCTGAAGTGAAGCATCGGAATCTAAAACTGGACTCACAGGAGAGGTTCAAAACATAGAAAGTGAGAGTGTCAGTCCTCTTGTACTTAAGTCGGCATTGTGCCATTTGTATTAAAGTAGGATGCAATTTCTGTGCTTCATCGTCAATAAGAGGATCCAACGTATACAGTAAACCTGAAGTGAAGCATCGGATTCTAAAACTGGAATCAAAGGAGGGGTTCAAATAATAGAAAGTTAGAGTGTCAGTCCTCTTTTAGTTAAGTCGGCATTGTGCCATTTGTATTAAATTCCTATTCAATTTCTGTGTTTCTTCGTCAATAAGATGGTACAAGGTATACAGTAAACCTGAAGTGAAGCATCGGAATCTAAAACTGGACTCACAGGAGAGGTTCAACTCATAGAAAGAGAGAGTGTCAGTCCTCTTGTACTTAAGTCGGCAATGTTCCATTTGTATTAAACTCGGATACAATTTCTGTGTTTCATCGTCAATAAGAAGGTCCAAGGGATACAGTAAACCTGAAGTGAAGCATCGGAATCTAAAACTGGACTCACAGGAGAGGTTCCAATCATAGGATGTTAGAGTGTCAGTCCTCTTTTACATAAGTCGGCATTGTGCCATTTGTATTAAATTCCCATGCAATTTCTGGGTTTCATCTTCAATAAGAAGGTGCAAGGTAAACAGTAAACCTGAAGTCTAGCATCGAAATCTAAAACTCGACTCACAGGAGAGGTTCAAAACATAGAAAGTGAGAGTGTCAGTCCTCTTGTACTTAAGTCGGCATTGTGCCATTTGTATTAAAGTAAGATGCAATTTCTGTGCTTCATCGTCAATAAGAGGATCCAACGTATACAGTAAACCTGAAGTGAAGCATCGGATTCTAAAACTGGAATCACTGGAGGGGTTCAAATAATAGAAAGTTAGAGTGTCAGTCCTCTTTTACTTAAGTCGGCATTGTGCCATTTGTATTAAATTCGGATGCAATTTCTGTGTTTCATCGTCAATAAGAAGGTCCAAGGGATACAGTAAACATGAAGTGAAGCATCGGAATCTAAAACTGGACTCACAGGAGCGGTTCAAATCATAGAATGGTAGAGTGTCAGTCCTCTTTTACTTAAGCCGGCATTGTGCCTTTGTATTAAATTCGGATGCAATTTCTGTGTTTCATCGACAATAAGAAGGTTTAAGGGATACAGTAAACCGGAAGTGAAGCATCTGAATCTAAAACTGGACTCACAGGAGAGTTTCAAATCATAGAAAGTTAGAGTGTCAGTCCTCTTTTAGTTACGTCGGCATTGTGCCATTTGTATTAAACTCCGATTCAATTTCTGTGTTTCATCGTCAATTAGATTATGCAAGGTATACAGTAAACCTGAAGTGAAGCATCAGAATCTAAAACTGGACTCACAGGAGAGGTTCAAATCATAGTAAGTGAGAGTGTCAGTCCACTTGTACTTAAGTCGGCATTATGCCATCTGTATTAAATCCGGATGCAATTGCTGTGTTTCATCGTCAATAAGAAGGTCCAAGGGATACAGTAAACCAGAAGTGAAGCATCGAATCTAAAACTGGACTCACAGGAGAGGTTCAAATCATAGGAAGTTAGCGTGTCACTCCTCTTGCACATAAGCCGGTATTGTGCCTTTTGTATTGAATTCGGATGCAATTTCTGTGTTTCATCGTCAATAAGAAGGTGCAACGTATACAGTAAAATTGAAGTGAAGCATCGGAATCTAAAACTGGACTCACAGGAGAGGTTCAACTCATAGAAAGTGAGAGTGTCAGTCCTCTTGTACTTAAGTCGGCAATGTTCCATTTGTATTAAACTCGGATACAATTTCTGTGTTTCATCGTCAATAAGAAGGTCCAAGGGATGCAGTAAACCTGAAGTGAAGCATCGGAATCTAAAACAGGACTCACAGGAGAGGTTCCAATCATAGAATGTTAGAGTGTCAGTCCTCTTTTACTTAAGTCGGCATTGTGCCTTTTGTATTAAATTCGGATGCAATTTCTGTGTTTGATCGTCAATAAGAAGGTCCAAGGTATACAGTAAACCTGAAGTGAAGCACCGGATTCTAAAACTGGACTCACAGGAGTGGTTCAAATCATAGAATGGTAGAGTGTCAGTCCTCTTTTACTTAAGTCAGGTATGTGCCTTTTGTATTAAATTCGGATGCAAACTCTGTGTTTCATCGTCAATAAGAAGGTCCAAGGGATACAGTAAACCAGGGGTCCAGCATCGGAATGTAAAACTGGACTCACAGTAGTGGTTCAAATCATAGAAAGTTAGAGTGTCAGTCATCTTGTACTTAAGTCGGCATTGTGCCTTTTGTATTAAATTCGGATGCAATTTCTGTGTTTCATCGTCAATAAGAAGGTCCAAGGGATACAGTAAACCTGAAGTGAAGCATCGGAATCTAAAACTGGACTCACAGGAGCGGTTCAAATCATAGAATCGTAGAGTGTCAGTCCATTTTACTTAAGTCGGCATTGTGCCATTTGTATTAAATTCCCATGCAATTTCTGTGTTTCATCGTCAATAAGAAGGTGCAAGGTAAAGAGTAAACCTGAAGTGAAGCATCGAAATCTAAAACTCGACTCACAGGAGAGGTTCAAAACATAGAAAGTGAGAGTGTCAGTCCTCTTGTACTTAAGTCGGCATTGTGCCATTAGTATTAAAGTAGGATGCAATTTCTGTTCTTCATCGTCAATAAGAGGATCCAACGTATACAGTTAACCTGAAGTGAAGCATCGGATTCTAAAACTGGAATCAAAGGAGGGGTTCAAATAATAGAAAGTTAGAGTGTCAATCCTCTTTTACTTAAGTCGGCATTGTGCCTTTTGTATTAAATTCGGATGCAATTTCTGTGTTTGATCGTCAATAAGAAGGTCCAAGGTATACAGTAAGCCTGAAGTGAAGCATCGGATTCTAAAACTGGACTCACAGGAGCGGTTCAAATCATAGAATGGTAGAGTGTCAGTCCTCTTTTACTTAAGTCAGGTATGTGCCTTTTGTATTAAATTCGGATGCAAACTCTGTGTTTCATCGTCAATAAGAAGGTCCAAGGGATACAGTAAACCAGGGGTCAAGCATCGGAATGTAAAACTGGACTCACAGTAGTGGTTCAAATCATAGAAAGTTAGAGTGTCAGTCATCTTGTACTTAAGTCGGCATTGTGCCTTTTGTATTAAATTCGGATGCAATTTCTGTGTTTCAGCGTCTATAAGAAGGTCCAAGTGATACAGTAAACCTGAAGTGAAGCATCGGAATCTAACACTGCACTCACAGGAGAATTCAAATCATAGAAAGTTAGAGTGTCACTCCTCCCGTACTTAAGTCTGTATTGTTCCTTTTGAATTAAATTCAGATGCAATATCTGTGTTTCATCGTCAGTAAGAAGGTCCAAGGGATACAGTAAACCTTAAGTGAAGCATCGGAATCTAAAACTGGTCTCACAGGAGCGGTTCAAATCATAGAATGGTAGAGTGTCAGTCCTTTTTACTTAAGTCGGCATTGTGCCTTTTGTATTAAATTCGGATGCAATTTCTGTGTTTCATCGTCAATAAGAAGGTCCAAGGGATTCAGTAAACCGGAAGTGAAGCATCTAAATCTAAAACTGGACTCAAAGGAGAGGTTCAAATCATTGAAAGTTAGAGTGTCAGTCCTCTTTTAGTTAAGTCGGCATTGTGCCATTTGTATTAAATTCCGATTCAATTTCTGTGTTTCATCGTCAATAAGATGGTACAAGGTATACAGTAAACCTGAAGTGAAGCATCGGAATCTAAAACTGGACTCACAGGAGAGGTTCAACTCATAGAAAGAGAGAGTGTCAGTCCTCTTGTACTTAAGTCGGCAATGTTCCATTTGTATTAAACTCGGATACAATTTCTGTGTTTCGTCGTCAATAAGAAGGTCCAAGGGATACAGTAAACCTGAAGTGAAGCATCGGAATCTAAAACTGGACTCACAGGAGAGGTTCCAATCATAGAAAGTCAAAGTGTCAATCCTCGTTTACTTAAGTCGGCATTGTGCCTTTTGTATTAAATTCCGATGCAATTTCTGTGTTTCATCATCAAAAAGAAGGTGCATGGTATACAGTAAACCTAAAGTGAAGCATCGGAATCTAAAACTGGACTCACAGGAGAGGTTCAAATCATTGAAAGTGAGAGTGTCAGTCGTCTTGTACTTAAGTCGGCATTGTGCCATTTGTATTAAATTCGGATGCAATTTCTGTGTTTCATCGTCAATAAGAAGGTCCAAGGGATACAGTAAACATGAAGTGAAGCATCGGAATCTAAAACTGGACTCACAGGAGCGGTTCAAATCATAGAATGGTAGAGTGTCAGTCCTCTTTTACTTAAGCCGGCATTGTGCCTTTTGTATTAAATTCGGATGCAATTTCTGTGCTTCATCGACAATAAGAAGGTTTAAGGGATACAGTAAACCGGAAGTGAAGCATCTGAATCTAAAACTGGACTCTCAGGAGAGTTTCAAATCATAGAAAGTTAGAGTGTCAGTCCTCTTTTAGTTACGTCGGCATTGTGCCATTTGTATTAAACTCCGATTCAATTTCTGTGTTTCATCGTCAATTAGATGATGCAAGGTATACAGTAAACCTGAAGTGAAGCATCAAAATCTAGAACTGGACTCACAGGAGAGGTTCAAATCATAGTAAGTGAGAGTGTCAGTCCGCTTGTACTTATGTCGGCATTATGCCATCTGTATTAAATCCGGATGCAATTGCTGAGTTTCATCGTCAATAAGAAGGTCCAAGGGATACAGTAAACCAGAAGTGAAGCATCGAATCTAAAACTGGACTCACAGGAGAGGTTCAAGTCATAGGAAGTTAGCGTGTCACTCCTCTTGCACATAAGCCGGTATTGTGCCTTTTGTATTGAATTCGGATGCAATTTCTGTGTTTCATCGTCAATAAGAAGGTGCAACGTATACAGTAAAATTGAAGTGAAGCATCGGAATCTAAAACTGGACTCACAGGAGAGGTTCAAAACGTAGAAAGTGAGAGTGTCAGTCCTCTTGTACTTAAGTCGGCATTGTGCCATTTGTATTAAAGTAGGATGCAATTTCTGTGCTTCATCGTCAATAAGAGGATCCAACGTATACAGTAAACCTGAAGTGAAGCATCGGATTCTAAAACTGGAATCAAAGGAGGGGTTCAAATAATAGAAAGTTAGAGTGTCAGTCCTCTTTTACTTAAGTCGGCATTGTGCCTTTTGTATTAAATTCGGATGCAATTTCTGTGTTTGATCGTCAATAAGAAGGTCCAAGGTATACAGTAAACCTGAAGTGAAGCACCGGATTCTAAAACTGGACTCACAGGAGTGGTTCAAATCAAAGAATGGTAGAGTGTCAGTCCTCTTTTACTTAAGTCAGGTATGTGCCTTTTGTATTAAATTCGGATGCAAACTCTGTGTTTCATCGTCAATAAGAAGGTCCAAGGGATACAGTAAACCAGGGGTCCAGCATCGGAATGTAAAACTGGACTCACAGTAGTGGTTCAAATCATAGAAAGTTAGAGTGTCAGTCATCTTGTACTTAAGTCGGCATTGTGCCTTTTGTATTAAATTCGGATGCAATTTCTGTGTTTCATCGTCAATAAGAAGGTCCAAGGGATACAGTAAACCTGAAGTGAAGCATCGGAATCTAAAACTGGACTCACAGGAGCGGTTCAAATCATAGAATGGTAGAGTGTCAGTCCATTTTACTTAAGTCGGCATTGTGCCTTTTGTATTAAATTCGGATGCAATTTCTGTGTTTCATCGTCAATAAGAAGGTCCAAGGGATACAGTAAACCGGAAGTGAAGCATCTAAATCTAAAACTGGACTCAAAGGAGAGGTTCAAATCATAGAAAGTTAGAGTGTCAGTCCTCTTTTAGTTAAGTCGGCATTGTGCCATTTGTATTAAATTCCGATTCAATTTCTGTGTTTCATCGTCAATAAGATGGTACAAGGTATACAGTAAACCTGAAGTGAAGCATCGGAATCTAAAACTGGACTCACAGGAGAGGTTCAACTCATAGAAAGAGAGAGTGTCAGTCCTCTTGTACTTAAGTCGGCAATGTTCCATTTGTATTAAACTCGGATACAATTTCTGTGTTTCATCGTCAATAAGAAGGTCCAAGGGATACAGTAAACCTGAAGTGAAGCATCGGAATCTAAAACTGGACTCACAGGAGAGGTTCCAATCATAGGATGTTAGAGTGTCAGTCCTCTTTTACATAAGTCGGCATTGTGCCATTTGTATTAAATTCCCATGCAATTTCTGGGTTTCATCTTCAATAAGAAGGTGCAAGGTAAACAGTAAACCTGAAGTCTAGCATCGAAATCTAAAACTCGACTCACAGGAGAGGTTCAAAACATAGAAAGTGAGAGTGTCAGTCCTCTTGTACTTAAGTCGGCATTGTGCCATTTGTATTAAAGTAAGATGCAATTTCTGTGCTTCATCGTCAATAAGAGGATCCAACGTATACAGTAAACCTGAAGTGAAGCATCGGATTCTAAAACTGGAATCACTGGAGGGGTTCTAATAATAGAAAGTTAGAGTGTCAGTCCTCTTTTACTTAAGTCGGCATTGTGCCTTTTGTATTAAATTCGGATGCAATTTCTGTGTTTGATCGTCAATAGGAAGGTCCAAGGTATACAGTAAACCTGAAGTGAAGCATCGGATTCTAAAACTGGACTCTCAGGAGGGGTTCAAATCATAGAAAGTGAGAGTGTCAGTCGTCTTGTACTTAAGTCGGCATTGTGCCATTTGTATTAAATTCGGATGCAATTTCTGTGTTTCATCGTCAATAAGAAGGTCCAAGGGATACAGTAAACATGAAGTGAAGCATCGGAATCTAAAACTGGACTCACAGGAGCGGTTCAAATCATGGAATGGTAGAGTGTCAGTCCTCTTTTACTTAAGCCGGCATTGTGCCTTTTGTATTAAATTCGGATGCAATTTCTGTGTTTCATCGACAATAAGAAGGTTTAAGGGATACAGTAAACCGGAAGTGAAGCATCTGAATCTAAAACTGGACTCACAGGAGAGTTTCAAATCATAGAAAGTTAGAGTGTCAGTCCTCTTTTAGTTACGTCGGCATTGTGCCATTTGTATTTAACTCCGATTCAATTTCTGTGTTTCATCGTCAATTAGATTATGCAAGGTATACAGTAAACCTGAAGTGAAGCATCAGAATCTAAAACTGGACTCACAGGAGAGGTTCAAATCATAGTAAGTGAGAGTGTCAGTCCACTTGTACTTAAGTCGGCATTATGCCATCTGTATTAAATCCGGATGCAATTGCTGTGTTTCATCGTCAATAAGAAGGTCCAAGGGATACAGTAAACCAGAAGTGAAGCATCGAATCTAAAACTGGACTCACAGGAGCGGTTCAAATCATAGAATGGTAGAGTGTCAGTCCTCTTTTACTTAAGTCAGGTATGTGCCTTTTGTATTAAATTCGGATGCAAACTCTGTGTTTCATCGTCAATAAGAAGGTCCAAGGGATACAGTAAACCAGGGGTCAAGCATCGGAATGTAAAACTGGACTCACAGTAGTGGTTCAAATCATAGAAAGTTAGAGTGTCAGTCATCTTGTACTTAAGTCGGCATTGTGCCTTTTGTATTAAATTCGGATGCAATTTCTGTGTTTCAGCGTCTATAAGAAGGTCCAAGTGATACAGTAAACCTGAAGTGAAGCATCGGAATCTAACACTGCACTCACAGGAGAATTCAAATCATAGAAAATTAGAGTGTCACTCCTCCCGTACTTAAGTCTGTATTGTTCCCTTTGAATTAAATTCAGATGCAATATCTGTGTTTCATCGTCAGTAAGAAGGTCCAAGGGATACAGTAAACCTTAAGTGAAGCATCGGAATCTAAAACTGGTCTCACAGGAGCGGTTCAAATCATAGAATGGTAGAGTGTCAGTCCTTTTTACTTAAGTCGGCATTGTGCCTTTTGTATTAAATTCGGATGCAATTTCTGTGTTTCATCGTCAATAAGAAGGTCCAAGGGATTCAGTAAACCGGAAGTGAAGCATCTAAATTTAAAACTGGACTCAAAGGAGAGGTTCAAATCATAGAAAGTTAGAGTGTCAGTGCTCTTTTAGTTAAGACGGCATTGTGCCATTTGTATTAAATTCCGATTCAATTTCTGTGTTTCATCGTCAATAAGATGGTACAAGGTATACAGTAAACCTGAAGTGAAGCATCGGAATCTAAAACTGGACTCACAGGAGAGGTTCAACTCATAGAAAGAGAGAGTGTCAGTCCTCTTGTACTTAAGTCGGCAATGTTCCATTTGTATTAAACTCGGATACAATTTCTGTGTTTCGTCGTCAATAAGAAGGTCCAAGGGATACAGTAAACCTGAAGTGAAGCATCGGAATCTAAAACTGGACTCACAGGAGAGGTTCCAATCATAGAATGTTAGAGTGTCAGTCCTCTTTTACATAAGTCGGCATTGTGTCATTTGTATTAAATTCCCATGCAATTTCTGTGTTTCATCGTCAATAAGAAGGTGCAAGGTAAACAGTAAACCTGAAGTCAAGCATCGAAATCTAAAACTCGACTCACAGGAGAGGTTCAAAACATAGAAAGTGAGAGTGTCAGTCCTCTTGTACTTAAGTCGGCATTGTGCCATTTGTATTAAAGTAGGATGCAATTTCTGTGCTTCATCGTCAATAAGAGGATCCAACGTATACAGTAAACCTGAAGTGAAGCATCGGATTCCAAAACTGGAATCAAAGGAGGGGTTCAAATAATAGAAAGTTAGAGTGTCAGTCCTCTTTTACTTAAGTCGGCATTGTGCCTTTTGTATTAAATTCGGATGCAATTTCTGTGTTTGATCGTCAATAAGAAGGTCCAAGGTATACAGTAAACCTGAAGTGAAGCATCGGATTCTAAAACTGGACTCACAGGAGGGGTTCAAATCATAGAAAGTCAAAGTGTCAATCCTCGTTTACTTAAGTCGGCATTGTGCCTTATGTATTAAATTCCGATGCAATTTCTGTGTTTCATCATCAAAAAGAAGGTGCATGGTATACAGTAAACCTAAAGTGAAGCATCGGAATCTAAAACTGGACTCACAGGAGAGGTTCAAATCATTGAAAGTGAGAGTGTCAGTCGTCTTGTACTTAAGTCGGCATTGTGCCTTTTGTATTAAATTCGGATGCAATTTCTGTGTTTCATCGTCAATAAGAAGGTCCAAGGGATACAGTAAACATGAAGTGAAGCATCGGAATCTAAAACTGGACTCACAGGAGCTGTTCAAATCATAGAATGGTAGAGTGTCAGTCCTCTTTTACTTAAGCCGGCATTATGCCTTTTGTATTAAATTCGGATGTAATTTCTGTGTTTCATCGACAATAAGAAGGTTTAAGGGATACAGTAAACCGGAAGTGAAGCATCTGAATCTAAAACTGGACTCACAGGAGAGTTTCAAATCATAGAAAGTTAGAGTGTCAGTCCTCTTTTAGTTACGTCGGCATTGTGCCATTTGTATTAAACTCCGATTCAATTTCTGTGTTTCATCGTCAATTAGATGATGCAAGGTATACAGTAAACCTCAAGTGAAGCATCAAAATCTAGAACTGGACTCACAGGAGAGGTTCAAATCATAGTAAGTGAGAGTGTCAGTCCGCTTGTACTTATGTCGGCATTATGCCATCTGTATTAAATCCGGATGCAATTGCTGTGTTTCATCGTCAATAAGAAGGTCCAAGGGATACAGTAAACCAGAAGTGAAGCATCGAATATAAAACTGGACTCACAGGAGAGGTTCAAATCATAGGAAGTTAGCGTGTCACTCCTCTTGCACATAAGCCGGTATTGTGCCTTTTGTATTGAATTCGGATGCAATTTCTGTGTTTCATCGTCAATAAGAAGGTGCAACGTATACAATAAAATTGAAGTGAAGCATCGGAATCTAAAACTGGACTCACAGGAGAGGTTCAAAACATAGAAAGTGAGAGTGTCAGTCCTCTTGTACTTAAGTCGGCATTGTGCCATTTGTATTAAAGTAGGATGCAATTTCTGTGCTTCATCGTCAATAAGAGGATCCAACGTATACAGTAAACCTGAAGTGAAGCATCGGATTCTAAAACTGGAATCAAAGGAGGGGTTCAAATAATAGAAAGTTAGAGTGTCAGTCCTCTTTTACTTAAGTCGGCATTGTGCCTTTTGTATTAAATTCGGATGCAATTTCTGTGTTTGATCGTCAATAAGAAGGTCCAAGGTATACAGTAAACCTGAAGTGAAGCACCGGATTCTAAAACTGGACTCACAGGAGTGGTTCAAATCATAGAATGGTAGAGTGTCAGTCCTCTTTTACTTAAGTCAGGTATGTGCCTTTTGTATTAAATTCGGATGCAAACTCTGTGTTTCATCGTCAATAAGAAGGTCCAAGGGATACAGTAAACCAGGGGTCCAGCATCGGAATGTAAAACTGGACTCACAGTAGTGGTTCAAATCATAGAAAGTTAGAGTGTCAGTCATCTTGTACTTAAGTCGGCATTGTGCCTTTTGTATTAAATTCGGATGCAATTTCTGTGTTTGATCGTCAATAAGAAGGTCCAAGGGATACAGTAAACCTGAAGTGAAGCATCGGAATCTAAAACTGGACTCACAGGACCGGTTCAAATCATAGAATGGTAGAGTGTCAGTCCATTTTACTTAAGTCGGCATTGTGCCTTTTGTATTAAATTCGGATGCAATTTCTGTGTTTCATCGTCAATAAGAAGGTCCAACGGATTCAGTAAACCGGAAGTGAAGCATCTACATCTATAACTGGACTCAAAGGAGAGGTTCAAATCATAGAAAGTTAGAGTGTCAGTCCGCTTTTAGTTAAGTCGGCATTGTGCCATTTGTATTAAATTCCGATTCAATTTCTGTGTTTCATCGTCAATAAGATGGTACAAGGTATACAGTAAACCTGAAGTGAAGCATCGGAATCTAAAACTGGACTCACAGGAGAGGTTCAACTCATAGAAAGAGAGAGTGTCAGTCCTCTTGTACTTAAGTCGGCAATGTTCCATTTGTATTAAACTCGGATACAATTTCCGTGTTTCATCGTCAATAAGAAGGTCCAAGGGATACAGTAAACCTGAAGTGAAGCATCGGAATCTAAAACTGGACTCACAGGAGAGGTTCCAATCATAGGATGTTAGAGTGTCAGTCCTCTTTTACATAAGTCGGCATTGTGCCATTTGTATTAAATTCCCATGCAATTTCTGGGTTTCATCTTCAATAAGAAGGTGCAAGGTAAACAGTAAACCTGAAGTCTAGCATCGAAATCTAAAACTCGACTCACAGGAGAGGTTCAAAACATAGAAAGTGAGAGCGTCAGTCCTCTTGTACTTAAGTCGGCATTGTGCCATTTGTATTAAAGTAAGATGCAATTTCTGTGCTTCATCGTCAATAAGAGGATCCAACGTATACAGTAAACCTGAAGTGAAGCATCGGATTCTAAAACTGGAATCACTGGAGGGGTTCAAATAATAGAAAGTTAGAGTGTCAGTCCTCTTTTACTTAAGTCGGCATTGTGCCTTTTGTATTAAATTCGGATGCAATTTCTGTGTTTGATCGTCAATAGGAAGGTCCAAGGTATACAGTAAACCTGAAGTGAAGCATCGGATTCTAAAACTGGACTCTCAGGAGGGGTTCAAATCATAGAAAGTGAGAGTGTCAGTCGTCTTGTACTTAAGTCGGCATTGTGCCATTTGTATTAAATTCGGATGCAATTTCTGTGTTTCATCGTCAATAAGAAGGTCCAAGGGATACAGTAAACATGAAGTGAAGCATCGGAATCGAAAACTGGACTCACAGGAGCGGTTCTAATCATAGGATGGTAGAGTGTCAGTCCTCTTTTACTTAAGCCGGCATTGTGCCTTTTGTATTAAATTCGGATGCAATTTCTGTGTTTCATCGACAATAAGAAGGTTTAAGGGATACAGTAAACCGGAAGTGAAGCATCTGAATCTAAAACTGGACTCACAGGAGAGTTTCAAATCATAGAAAGTTAGAGTGTCAGTCCTCTTTTAGTTACGTCGGCATTGTGCCATTTGTATTAAACTCCGATTCAATTTCTGTGTTTCATCGTCAATTAGATTATGCAAGGTATACAGTAAACCTGAAGTGAAGCATCAGAATCTAAAACTGGACTCACAGGAGAGGTTCAAATCATAGTAAGTGAGAGTGTCAGTCCACTTGTACTTAAGTCGGCATTATGCCATCTGTATTAAATCCGGATGCAATTGCTGTGTTTCATCGTCAATAAGAAGGTCCAAGGGATACAGTAAACCAGAAGTGAAGCATCGAATCTAAAACTGGACTCACAGGAGAGGTTCAAATCATAGGAAGTTAGCGTGTCACTCCTCTTGCACATAAGCCGGTATTGTGCCTTTTGTATTGAATTCGGAAGCAATTTCTGTGTTTCATCGTCAATAAGAAGGTGCAACGTATACAGTAAAATTGAAGTGAAGCATCGGAATCTAAAACTGGACTCACAGGAGAGGTTCAACTCATAGAAAGTGAGAGTGTCAGTCCTCTTGTACTTAAGTCGGCAATGTTCCATTTGTATTAAACTCGGATACAATTTCTGTGTTTCATCGTCAATAAGAAGGTCCAAGGGATACAGTAAACCTGAAGTGAAGCATCGGAATCTAAAACTGGACTCACAGGAGAGGTTCCAATCATAGAATGTTAGAGTGTCAGTCCTCTTTTACATAAGTCGGCATTGTGCCATTTGTATTAAATTCCCATGCAATTTCTGTGTTTCATCGTCAATAAGAAGGTGCAAGGT
This sequence comes from Schistocerca piceifrons, assembly GCF_021461385.2. Taxonomy (NCBI): domain Eukaryota; kingdom Metazoa; phylum Arthropoda; class Insecta; order Orthoptera; family Acrididae; genus Schistocerca; species Schistocerca piceifrons. The sequence continues at coordinate 943,844,032 of NC_060149.1, forward strand.
AAAGAGTAAACCTGAAGTGAAGCATCGAAATCTAAAACTCGACTCACAGGAGAGGTTCAAAACATAGAAAGTGAGAGTGTCAGTCCTCTTGTACTTAAGTCGGCATTGTGCCATTTGTATTAAAGTAGGATGCAATTTCTGTGCTTCATCGTCAATAAGAGGATCCAACGTATACAGTTAACCTGAAGTGAAGCATCGGATTCTAAAACTGGAATCAAAGGAGGGGTTCAAATAATAGAAAGTTAGAGCGTCAATCCTCTTTTACTTAAGTCGGCATTGTGCCTTTTGTATTAAATTCGGATGCAATTTCTGTGTTTGATCGTCAATAAGAAGGTCCAAGGTATACAGTAAACCTGAAGTGAAGCATCGGATTCTAAAACTGGACTCACAGGAGCGGTTCAAATCATAGAATGGTAGAGTGTCATTCCTCTTTTACTTAAGTCAGGTAAGTGCCTTTTGTATTAAATTCGGATGCAAACTCTGTGTTTCATCGTCAATAAGAAGGTCCAAGGGATACAGTAAACCAGGGGTCAAGCATCGGAATGTAAAACTGGACTCACAGTAGTGGTTCAAATCATAGAAAGTTAGAGTGTCAGTCATCTTGTGCTTAAGTCGGCATTGTGCCTTTTGTATTAAATTCGGATGCAATTTCTTTGTTTCAGCGTCTATAAGAAAGTCCAAGTGATACAGTAAACCTGAAGTGAAGCATCGGAATCTAACACTGCACTCACAGGAGAATTCAAATCATAGAAAGTTAGAGTGTCACTCCTCCCGTACTTAAGTCTGTATTGTTCCTTTTGAATTAAATTCAGATGCAATATCTGTGTTTCATCGTCAGTAAGAAGGTCCAAGGGATACAGTAAACCTTAAGTGAAGCATCGGAATCTAAAACTGGTCTCACAGGAGCGGTTCAAATCATAGAATGGTAGAGTGTCAGTCCTTTTTACTTAAGTCGGCATTGTGCCTTTTGTATTAAATTCGGATGCAAATTCTGTGTTTCATCGTCAATAAGAAGGTCCAAGGGATTCAGTAAACCGGAAGTGAAGCATCTAAATCTAAAACTGGACTCAAAGGAGAGGTTCAAATCATAGAAAGTTAGAGTGTCAGTCCTCTTTTAGTTAAGTCGGCATTGTGCCATTTGTATTAAATTCCGATTCAATTTCTGTGTTTCATCGTCAATAAGATGGTACAAGGTATACAGTAAACCTGAAGTGAAGCATCGGAATCTAAAACTGGACTCACAGGAGAGATTCAACTCATAGAAAGAGAGATTGTCAGTCCTCTTGTACTTAAGTCGGCAATGTTCCATTTGTATTAAACTCGGATACAATTTCTGTGTTTCGTCGTCAATAAGAAGGTCCAAGGGATACAGTAAACCTGAAGTGAAGCATCGGAATCTAAAACTGGACTCACAGGAGAGGTTCCAATCATAGAATGTTAGAGTGTCAGTCCTCTTTTACATAAGTCGGCATTGTGTCATTTGTATTAAATTCCCATGCAATTTCTGTGTTTCATCGTCAATAAGAAGGTGCAAGGTAAACAGTAAACCTGAAGTCAAGCATCGAAATCTAAAACTCGACTCACAGGAGAGGTTCAAAACATAGAAAGTGAGAGTGTCAGTCCTCTTGTACTTAAGTCGGCATTGTGCCATTTGTATTAAAGTAGGATGCAATTTCTGTGCTTCATCGTCAATAAGAGGATCCAACGTATACAGTAAACCTGAAGTGAAGCATCGGATTCCAAAATTGGAATCAAAGGAGGGGTTCAAATAATAGAAAGTTAGAGTATCAGTCCTCTTTTACTTAAGTCGGCATTGTGCCTTTTGTATTAAATTCGGATGCAATTTCTGTGTTTGATCGTCAATAAGAAGGTCCAAGGTATACAGTAAACCTGAAGTGAAGCATCGGATTCTAAAACTGGACTCACAGGAGGGGTTCAAATCATAGAAAGTCAAAGTGTCAATCCTCGTTTACTTAAGTCGGCATTGTGCCTTTTGTATTAAATTCCGATGCAATTTCTGTGTTTCATCATCAAAAAGAAGGTGCATGGTATGCAGTAAACCTAAAGTGAAGCATCGGAATCTAAAACTGGACTCACAGGAGAGGTTCAAATCTTTGAAAGTGAGAGTGTCAGTCGTCTTGTAATTAAGTCGGCATTGTGCCATTTGTATTAAATTCGGATGCAATTTCTGTGTTTCATCGTCAATAAGAAGGTCCAAGGGATACAGTAAACATGAAGTGAAGCATCGGAATCTAAAACTGGACTCACAGGAGCGGTTCAAATCATAGAATGGTAGAGTGTCAGTCCTCTTTTACTTAAGCCGGCATTGTGCCTTTTGTATTAAATTCGGATGCAATTTCTGTGTTTCATCGACAATAAGAAGGTTTAAGGGATACAGTAAACCGGAAGTGAAGCATCTGAATCTAAAACTGGACTCACAGGAGAGTTTCAAATCATAGAAAGTTAGAGTGTCATTCCTCTTTTAGTTACGTCGGCATTGTGCCATTTGTATTAAATTCCGATTCAATTTCTGTGGTTCATCGTCAATTAGATGATGCAAGGTATACAGTAAACCTGAAATGAAGCATCAGAATCTAAAACTGGACTCACAGGAGAGGTTCAAATCATAGAAAGTGAGAGTGTCAGTCCGCTTGTACTTAAGTCGGCATTATGCCATCTGTATTAAATCCGGATGCAATTGCTGTGTTTCATCGTCAATAAGAAGGTCCAAGGGATACAGTAAACCAGAAGTGAAGCATCGAATCTAAAACTGGACTCACAGGAGAGGTTCAAATCATAGGAAGTTAGCGTGTCACTCCTCTTGCAAATAAGCCGGTATTGTGCCTTTTGTATTGAATTCGGATGCAATTTCTGTGTTTCATCGTCAATAAGAAGGTGCAACGTATACAGTAAAATTGAAGTGAAGCATCGGAATCTAAAACTGGACTCACAGGAGAGGTTCAACTCATAGAAAGTGAGAGTGTCAGTCCGCTTGTAGTTAAGTCGGCAATGTTCCATTTGTATTAAACTCGGATACAATTTCTGTGTTTCATCGTCAATAAGAAGGTCCACGGGATACAGTAAACCTGAAGTGAACATCGGAATCTAAAACTGGACTCACAGGAGAGGTTCAAATCATAGAAAGTTAGAGTGCCACTCCTCTTGTACTTAAGTCAGTACTGTGCCTTTTGTATTAGATTCGGAAGCAATTTCTGTGTTTCATCGTCAATAAGAAGGTCCAAGGGATACAGTAAACCTGAATGAAGCATCCGAATCTAAAACTGGACTCACAGGAGAGGTTCAAATCATAGAATGTTAGAGTGTCAGTCCACTCTTACTTAAGTCGGCATTGTGCCTTTTGTATTAAATTCGGATGCAATTTCTGTGTTTCATCGTCAATAAGAAGGTCCAAGGGATACAGTAAACCGGAAGTGAAGCATCTGAATCTAAAACTTGATTCACAGGAGAGGTTCAAATCATAGAAAATTAGAGTGTCAGTCCTCTTTTAGTTAAGTCGGCATTGTGCCATTTGTATTAAATTCCGACTCAATTTCTGTGTTTCATCGTCAATAAGATGGTACAAGGTATACAGTAAACCTGAAGTGAAGCATCGGAATCTAAAACTGGACTCACAGGAGAGATTCCACTCATAGAAAGAGAGAGTGTCAGTCCTCTTGTACTTAAGTCGGCAATGTTCCACTTGTATTAAACTCGGATACAATTTCTGTGCTTCATCGTCAATAAGAAGGTCCAAGGGATACAGTAAACCTGAAGTGAAGCATCGGAATCTAAAACTGGACTCACAGGAGAGGTTCCAATCATAGAATGTTAGAGTGTCAGTCCTCTTTTACTTAAGTCGGCATTGTGCCATTTGTATTATATTCCCATGCAATTTCTGTGTTTCATCGTCAATAAGAAGGTGCAAGGTAAACAGTAAACCTGAAGTCAAGCAACGGAATCTAAAACTGGACTCACAGGAGAGGTTCAAATCATAGAAAGTGAGAGTGTCAGTCCGCTTGTACTGAAGTCGGCATTATGCCATCTGTATTAAATCCGGATGCAATTGCTGTGTTTCATCGTCAATAAGAAAGTCCAAGGTATACAGTAAACTTGAAGTGAAGCATCGGGATGTAAAACTGGACTCACAGGAGGGGTTCAAATCAAAGAAAGTTAGAGTGTCACTCCTCTTTTACTTAAGTCGGCAATGTTCCATTTGTATTAAACTTGGATACAATTTCTGTGTTTCATCGTCAATAAGAAAGTCCAAGGGATACAGTAAACCTGAAGTGAAACATCGGAATCTAAAACTGGACTCACAGGAGAGGTTCAAATCATAGAAAGTTAGAGTGCCACTCCTCTTGTACTTAAGTCGGTATTGTGCCTTTTGTATCAGATTCGGAAGTAATTTCTCTGTTTCATCGTCAATAAGAAGGTCCAAGGGATACAATAAACTTGAATGAAGCATCCGAATCTAAAACTGGACTCACAGGAGAGGTTCAAATCATAGAGTGTTATAGTGTCAGTCCACTTTTACTTAAGTCGGCATTGTGCCTTTTGTATTAAATTCGGATGCAATTTCTGTGTTTCATCGTCAATAAGAAGGTCCAAGGTATACAGTAAACTTGAAGTGAAGCATCGGGATGTAAAACTGGACTCACAGGAGGGGTTCAAATCAAAGAAAGTTAGAGTGTCAGTCCTCTTTTACTTAAGTCGGCATTCTGCCTTTTGTACTAAATTTCGATGCTATTTCTGTGTTTCATCGTCAATAAGAATTGCAACGGTATACAGTAAACCTGAAGTGAAGCTTCGGATTCTAATACTGGACTCACAGGAGGGGTTCGAAACATAGTATGTTTGAGTGTCAGTCCTCCTTTACTTAAGTAGGCATTGTGCCTTTTTTATTAAATTCCGATGCAATTTCTGTGTTTCATCGTCAATAAGAAGGTGCAAGGTATACAGTAAACCTGAAGTGAAGCATCGGAATCTAAATCTGGACTCACAGGAGAGGTTCAAATCATAGAAAGTTAGAGTGTCCGTCCTCTTGTACTTAAGTCGGCATTGTGCCTTTTGTATTAAATTCGGAAGCAATTTCTGTATTTCATCGTCAATAAGAAGGTCCAAGGGATACAGTAAACCTTAAGTGAAGCATCGGAATCTAAAACTGGTCTCACAGGAGAGGTTCAAATCATACAATGATAGAGTGTCAGTCCTCTTTTACTTAAGTCGGCATTGAGCTTTTTGTATTAAATTCCGATGCAATTTCTGTGTTTCATCGTCAATAAGAAGGTGCAAGCTATACAGTAAACCTGAAGTGAAGCATCGGAATCAAAAACTCGACTCTCAGGAGAGGTTCAAATCATAGAAAGTGAGAGTGTCAGTCCTCTTGTATTTAAGTCGGCATTGTGCCATTGTATTAAATTCATATGCATTGTCTGTGTTTCATCGTCAATACGAAGGTCCAAGGGATACAGTAAACCTGAAGTGAAGCAACGGAATCTAAAACTGGACTCCCAGGAGAGGTCATATCATAGAAAGTGAGAGTGTCAGTCCTCTTGTACTTATGTTGGCATTGTGCCATTTGTATTAAATTCAGATGCAATTTCTGTGTTTCATCGTCAATAACATGGTCCAAGGGATACAGTAAACCTGAAGTGAAGCTTCGGAATCTAAAACTGGACTCACAGGAGAGGTTCAAATCATAGAAACTGAGAGTGTCAGTCCTCTTGTACTTATGTCGGCATTGTGCCTTTTGTATTAAATTCGGATGCAATTTCTGTGTTTCATCGTCTATAAGAAGGTCCAAGAGATACAGTAAACCTGAAGTGAAGCATCGGAATCTAATACTGCACTCGCAGGAGAGATTCAAATCATAGAAAGTTAGAGTGTCACTCCTCTCGTACTTAAGTCTGTATTGTGCCTTTTGTATTAAAGTCGGAAGCAATTTCTGTGTTTCATCGTCAGTAAGAAGGTCCAAGGGATACAGTAAAGCTTAAGTGAAGCATCGGAATCTAAAACTGGTCTCACAGGAGAGGTTCAAATCATAGAATGGTAGAGTGTCAGTCCTCTATTACTTAAGTCGGCATAGTGCCTTTTGTATTAAATTCGGATGCAATTTCTGTGTTTCATCGTCAATAAGAAGGTCCAAGGGGTACAGTAAACCTGAAGTGAAGCATCGGAATCTAAAACTGGACTCACAGGAAGATTCAAATCATAGAGGGTTAGAGTGTCAGTCCTCTTTTACTTAAGTCGACATTGTGCCATTTGTATTAAATTCCGATGCAATTTATGTGTTTCATCGTCAATAAGAAGGAGCAAGGTATACAGTAAACCTGAAGTGAAGCATCGGAATCTAAAACTCGACTTACAGGAGAGGTTCAAATCATAGAAAGTGAGAGTGTCAGTCCTCTTGTACTTAAGTCGGCATTGTGCCATTTGTATTAAATTCGGATGCAATTTCTGTGTTTCATCGTCAATAAGAAGGTCCAAGGGATACAGTAAACCTGAAGTGAAGCATCGGAATCTAAAACGGGACTCACAGGAGCGGGTCAAATCATAGAATGGTAGAGTGTCAGTCCTTTTTACTTAAGTCGGCATTGCGCCTTTTGTATTAAATTCAGATGCAATTTCTATGTTTCATCGTCAATAAGAAGGTCCAAGGGATACAGTAAACCGAAAGTGAAGCATCCGAATCTAAAACTGGACTCACAGGAGAGGTTCAATTCATAGAAAGTTAGAGTGTCAGTCCTCTTTTAGTTATGTCGGCATTGTGCCATTTGTATTAAATTCCGATTCAATTTCTGTGTTTCATCGTCAATAAGATGGTACAAGGTATACAGTAAACCTGAAGTGAAGCATCGGAATCTAAAACTGGACTCACAGGAGAGGTTCAACTCATAGAAAGAGAGAGTGTCAGTCCTCTTGTACTTAAGTCGGCAATGTTCCATTTGTATTAAACTCGGATACAATTTCTGTGTTTCATCGTCAATAAGAAGGTCCAAGGGATACAGTTAACCTGAAGTGAAGCATCCGAATCTAAAACTGGACTCACAGGAGAGGTTCAAATCGTAGAAAGTTAGAGCGTCACTCCTCTTGTACTTAAGTCGGTATTGTGCCTCTTGTATTAGATTTGGAAGCAATTTCTGTGCATCATCGTCAATAAGAAGGTCCAAGGAATACAGTAAACCTGAATGAAGCATCGGAATCTAAAACTGGACTCACAGGAGAGGTTCAAATCATAGAATGTTAGAGTGTCAGTCCACTTTTACTTATTTCGGCATTATGCCATTTGTATTAAATTCGGATGCAATTTCTGTGTTTCATCGTCAATAAGAAGGTCCAAGGTATACAGTAAACCTGAAGTGAAGCATCGGGTTGCAAAACTGAACTCTCAGGAGGGGTTCAAATCATAGAAAGTTAGAGTGTCAGTCCTCTTTTACTTAAGTCGGCATTGTGCCCTTTGTATGAAATTCCGATACAATTTCTGTGTTTCATTGTCAATAAGAAGGTCCACGGTATACAGTAAACCTGAAGTGATGCATCGGATTCTAAAACTGGACTCACAGGAGGGGTTCAAATCATAGTAAGTTAGAGTGTTAGTCCTCTTTTACTTAAGTGGGCATTGTGCCATTTGTATTAAATTCGGATACAATTTCTGTGTTTCATCGTCAATAAGAAGGTGCAAGGTAAACAGTAAACCTGAAGTCAAGTATCGGAATCTAAAACTCGACTCACAGGAGAGGTTCAAATCATAGAAAGTGAGAGTGTCAGTCCTCTTGTACTTAAGTCGGCATTGTGCCATTTGTATTAAAGTGGAATGCAATTTCTGTGTTTCATCGTCAATAAGAAGGTGCAAGGTAAACAGTAAACCTGAAGTCAAGCATCGAAATCTAAAACTCGACTCACAGGAGAGGTTCAAAACATAGAAAGTGAGAGTGTCAGTCCTCTTGTACTTAAGTCGGCATTGTGCCATTTGTATTGAAGTAGGATGGAATATCTGTGCTTCATCGTCATAAGAGGATCCAACGTATACAGTAAACCTGAAGTGAAGCATCGGATTCCAAAACTGGAATCAAAGGAGGGGTTCAAATAATTGAAAGTTAGAGTGTCAGTCCTCTTTTACTTAAGTCGGCATTGTGCCTTTTGTATTAAATTCGGATGCAATTTCTGTGTTTGATCGTCAATAAGAAGGTCCAAGGTATACAGTAAACCTGAAGAGAAGCATCGGATTCTAAAACTGGACTCACAGGAGGGGTTCAAATCATAGAAAGTCAAAGTGTCAGTCCTCGTTTACTTAAGTCGGCATTGTGCCTTTTGTATAAAATTGCGATGCAATTTCTGTGTTTCATCGACAATAAGAAGGTTTAAGGGATACAGTAAACCGGAAGTGAAGCATCTGAATCTAAAACTGGACTCACAGGAGAGTTTCAAATCATAGAAAGTTAGAGTGTCATTCCTTTTTAGTTACGTCGGCATTGTGCCATTTGTATTAAATTCCGATTCAATTTCTGTGGTTCATCGCCAATTAGATGATGCAAGGTATACAGTAAACCTGAAATGAAGCATCAGAATCTAAAACTGGACTCACAGGAGAGGTTCAAATCATAGAAAGTGAGAGTGTCAGTCCGCTTGTACTTAAGTCGGCATTATGCCATCTGTATTAAATCCGGATGCAATTGCTGTGTTTCATCGTCAATAAGAAGGTCCAAGGGATACAGTAAACCAGAAGTGAAGCATCGAATCTAAAACTGGACTCACAGGAGAGGTTCAAATCATAGGAAGTTAGCGTGTCACTCCTCTTGCACATAAGCCGGTATTGTGCCTTTTGTATTGAATTCGGATGCAATTTCTGTGTTTCATCGTCAATAAGAAGGTGCAACGTATACAGTAAAATTGAAGTGAAGCATCGGAATCTAAAACTGGACTCACAGGAGAGGTTCAACTCATAGAAAGTGAGAGTGTCAGTCCTCTTGTAGTTAAGTCGGCAATGTGCCATTTGTATTAAACTTGGATACAATTTCTGTGTTTCATCGTCAATAAGAAGGTCCACGGGATACAGTAAACCTGAAGTGAACATCGGAATCTAAAACTGGACTCACAGGAGAGGTTCAAATCATAGAAAGTTAGAGTGCCACTCCTCTTGTACTTAAGTCAGTACTGTGCATTTTGTATTAGATTCGGAAGCAATTTCTGTGTTTCATCGTCAATAAGAAGGTCCAAGGGATACAGTAAACCTGAATGAAGCATCCGAATCTAAAACTGGACTCACAGGAGAGGTTCAAATCATAGAATGTTAGAGTGTCAGTCCACTCTTACTTAAGTCGGCATTGTGCCTTTTGTATTAAATTCGGATGCAATTTCTGTGTTTCATCGTCAATAAGAAGGTCCAAGGGATACAGTAAACCGGAAGTGAAGCATCTGAATCTAAAACTGGATTCACAGGAGAGGTTCAAATCATAGAAAATTAGAGTGTCAGTCCTCTTTTAGTTAAGTCGGCATTGTGCCATTTGTATTAAATTCCGATTCAATTTTTGTGTTTCATCGTCAATAAGATGGTACAAGGTATACAGTAAACCTGAAGTGAAGCATCGGAATCTAAAACTGGACTCACAGGAGAGGTTCCACTCATAGAAAGAGAGAGTGTCAGTCCTATTGTACTTAAGTCGGCAATGTTCCATTTGTATTAAACTCGGATACAATTTCTGTGCTTCATCGTCAATAAGAAGGTCCAAGGGATACAGTAAACCTGAAGTGAAGCATCGGAATCTAAAACTGGACTCACAGGAGAGGTTCCAATCATAGAATGTTAGAGTGTCAGTCCTCTTTTACTTAAGTCGGCATTGTGCCATTTGTATTAAATTCCCATGCAATTTCTGTGTTTCATCGTCAATAAGAAGGTGCAAGGAAAACAGTAAACCTGAAGTCAAGCAACGGAATCTAAAACTGGACTCACAGGAGAGGTTCAAATCATAGAAAGTGAGAGTGTCAGTCCGCTTGTACTGAAGTCGGCATTATGCCATCTGTATTAAATCCGGATGCAATTGCTGTGTTTCATCGTCAATAAGAAGGTCCAAGGGATACAGTAAACCTGAAGTGAAACATCGAATCTAAAACTGGACTCACAGGAGAGGTTCAAATCATAGGAAGTTAAAGTGTCACTCCTCTTGCACATAAGCCGGTATTGTGCCTTTTGTATTGAATTCGGATGCAATTTCTGTGTTTCATCGTCAATAAGAAGGTGCAACGTATACAGTAAAATTGAAGTGAAGCATCGGAATCTAAAACTGGATTCACAGGAGAGGTTCAACTCATAAAAGTGAGAGTGCCAGTCCTCTTGTACTTATGCCGGCAATGTTCCATTTGTATTAAACTTGGATACAATTTCTGTGTTTCATCGTCAATAAGAAGGTCCAAGGGATACAGTAAACCTGAAGTGAAACATCGGAATCGAAAACTGGACTCACAGGAGAGGTTCAAATCATAGAAAGTTAGAGTGCCACTCCTCTTGTACTTAAGTCGGTATTGTGCCATTTGTATCAGATTCGGAAGTAATTTCTCTGTTTCATCGTCAATAAGAAGGTCCAAGGGATACAGTAAACTTGAATGAAGCATCCGAATCTAAAACTGGACTCACAGGAGAGGTTCAAATCATAGAGTGTTAGAGTGTCAGTCCACTTTTACTTAAGTCGGCATTGTGCCTTTTGTATTAAATTCGGATGCAATTTCTGTGTTTCATCGTCAATAAGAAGGTCCAAGGTATACAGTAAACTTGAAGTGAAGCATCGGGATGTAAAACTGGACTCAAAGGAGGGGTTCAAATCAAAGAAAGTTAGAGTGTCAGTCCTCTTTTACTTAAGTCGGCATTCTGCCTTTTGTATTAAATTTCGATGCTATTTCTGTGTTTCATCGTCAATAAGAATTGCAACGGTATACAGTAAACCTGAAGTGAAGCTTCGGATTCTAATACTGGACTCACAGGAGGGGTTCGAAACATAGTATGTTTGAGTGTCAGTCCTCCTTTACTTAAGTCGGCATTGTGCCTTTTTTATTAAATTCCGATGCAATTTCTGTGTTTCATCGTCAATAAGAAGGTGCAAGGTATACAGTAAACCTGAAGTGAAGCATCGGAATCTAAATCTGGACTCACAGGAGAGGTTCAAATCATAGAAAGTTAGAGTGTCAGTCCTCTTGTACTTAAGTCGGCATTGTGCCTTTTGTATTAAATTCGGAAGCAATTTCTGTATTTCATCGTCAATAAGAAGGTCCAAGGGATACAGTAAACCTTAAGTGAAGCATCGGAATCTAAAACTGGTCTCACAGGAGAGGTTCAAATCATACAATGATAGAGTGTCAGTCCTCTTTTACTTAAGTCGGCATTGAGCTTTTTGTATTAAATTCAGATGCAATTTCTGTGTTTCATCGTCAATAAGAAGGTGCAAGCTATACAGTAAACCTGAAGTGAAGCGTCGGAATCAAAAACTCGACTCTCAGGAGAGGTTCAAATCATAGAAAGTGAGAGTGTCAGTCCTCTTGTATTTAAGTCGGCATTGTGCCATTGTATTAAATTCATATGCATTGTCTGTGTTTCATCGTCAATAAGAAGGTCCAAGGGATACAGTAAAGCTGAAGTGAAGCAACGGAATCTAAAACTGGACTCCCAGGAGAGGTCAAATCATAGAAAGTGAGAGTGTCAGTCCTCTTGTACTTAAGTTGGCATTGTGCCATTTGTATTAAATTCAGATGCAATTTCTGTGTTTCATCGTCAATAACATGGTCCAAGGGATACAGTAAACCTGAAGTGAAGCTTCGGAATCTAAAACTGGACTCACAGGAGAGGTTCAAATCATAGAAAGTGAGAGTGTCAGTCCTCTTGTACTTATGTCGGCATTGTGCCTTTTGTATTAAATTCGGATGCAATTTCTGTGTTTCATCGTCTATAAGAAGGTCCAAGAGATACAGTAAACCTGAAATGAAGCATCGGAATCTAATACTGCACTCGCAGGAGAGATTCAAATCATAGAAAGATAGAGTGTCACTCCTCTCGTACTTAAGTCTGTATTGTGCCTTTTGTATTAAAGTCGGAAGCAATTTCTGTGTTTCATCGTCAGTAAGAAGGTCCAAGGGATACAGTAAAGCTTAAGTGAAGCATCGGAATCTAAAACTGGTCTCACAGGAGAGGTTCAAATCATAGAATGGTAGAGTGTCAGTCCTCTATTACTTAAGTCGGCATAGTGCCTTTTGTATTAAATTCGGATGCAATTTCTGTGTTTCATCGTCAATAAGAAGGTCCAAGGGGTACAGTAAACCTGAAGTGAAGCATCGGAATCTAAAACTGGACTCACAGGAAGGTTCAAATCATAGAGAGTTAGAGTGTCAGTCCTCTTTTACTTAAGTCGACATTGTGCCATTTGTATTAAATTCCGATGCAATTTATGTGTTTCATCGTCAATAAGAAGGAGCAAGGTATACAGTAAACCTGAAGTGAAGCATCGGAATCTAAAACTGGACTTACAGGAGAGGTTCAAATCATAGAAAGTGAGAGTGTCAGTCCTCTTGTACTTAAGTCGGCATTGTGCCATTTCTATTAAATTCGGATGCAATTTCTGTGTTTCATCGTCAACAAGAAGGTCCAAGGGATACAGTAAACCTGAATGAAGCATCGGAATCTAAAACTGGACTCACAGGAGCGGTTCAAATCATAGAATGTTAGAGTGTCAGTCCTTTTTACTTAAGTCGGCATTGCGCCTTTTGTATTAAATTCAGATGCAATTTCTATGTTTCATCGTCAATAAGAAGGCCCAAGGGATACAGTAAACCGAAAGTGAAGCATCCGAATCTAAAACTGGACTCACAGGAGAGGTTCAAATCATAGAAAGTTAGAGTGTCAGTCCTCTTTTAGTTATGTCGGCATTGTGCCATTTGTATTGAATTCCGATTCAATTTCTGTGTTTCATCGTCAATAAGATGGTACAAGGTATACAGTAAACCTGAAGTGAAGCATCGGAATCTAAAACTGGACTCACAGGAGAGGTTCAACTCATAGAAAGAGAGGGTGTCAGTCCTCTTGTACTTAAGTCGGCAATGTTCCATTTGTATTAAACTCGGATACAATTTCTGTGTTTCATCGTCAATAAGTAGGTCCAAGGGATACAGTTAACCTGAAGTGAAGCATCCGAATCTAAAACTGGACTCACAGGAGAGGTTCAAATCGTAGAAAGTTAGAGCGTCACTCCTCTAGTACTTAAGTCGGTATTGTGCCTTTTGTATTAGATTTGGAAGCAATTTCTGTGTATCATCGTCAATAAGAAGGTCCAAGGAATACAGTAAACCTGAATGAAGCATCGGAATCTAAAACTGGACTCACAGGAGAGGTTCAAATCATAGAATGTTAGTGTGTCAGTCCACTTTTACTTAAGTCGGCATTATGCCATTTGTACTAAATTCGGATGCAATTTCTGTGTTTCATCGTCAATAAGAAGGTCCAAGGTATACAGTAAACCTGAAGTGAAGCATCGGATTGCAAAACTGAACTCTCAGGAGGGGTTCAAATCATAGAAAGTTAGAGTGTCAGTCCTCTTTTACTTAAGTCGGCATTGTGCCCTTTGTATGAAATTCCGATACAATTTCTGTGTTTCATTGTCAATAAGAACGTCCACGGTATACAGTAAACCTGAAGTGATGCATCGGATTCTAAAACTGGACTCACAGGAGGGGTTCAAATCATAGTAAGTTAGAGTGTTAGTCCTCTTTTACTTAAGTCGGCATTGTGCCTTTGGTATTAAATTCGGATGCAATTTCTGTGTTTCATCGTCTATAAGAAGGTCCAAGTGATACAGTAAACCTAAAGTGAAGCATCGGAATCTAAAACTGGACTCACAGGAGAGGTTCAAATCATAGAAAGTGCGAGTGACAGTCCTCTTGTACTTAAGTCGGCATTGTGCCATTTGTATTAAATTCGGATGGTATATCTGTGTTTCATCGTCAATAAGAAGGTCCAAGGGGTACAGTAAACCTGAAGTGAAGCATCGGAATCTTAAAGTAGACTCACAGGAGAGGTTCAAATCATAGAAAGTGAGAGTGTTAGTCCTCTTGTACTTCAGTCGGCATTGTGCCTTTTGTATTAAATTCGGATGCAATTTCTGTGTTTCATCGTCAATAAGAAGGTCCAAGGTATACAGTAAACTTGAAGTGAAGCATCGGGATGTAAAACTGGACTCACAGGAGGGGTTCAAATCAAAGAAAGTTAGAGTGTCAGTCCTCTTTTACTTAAGTCGGCATTCTGCCTTTTGTATTAAATTTCGATGCTATTTCTGTGTTTCATCGTCAATAAGAATTGCAACGGTATACAGTAAACCTGAAGTGAAGCTTCGGATTCTAATACTGGACTCACAGGAGGGGTTCGAAACATAGTATGTTTGAGTGTCAGTCCTCCTTCACTTAAGTCGGCATTGTGCCTTTTTTATTAAATTCCGATGCAATTTCTGTGTTTCATCGTCAATAAGAAGGTGCAAGGTATACAGTAAACCTGAAGTGAAGCATCGGAATCTAAATCTGGACTCACAGGAGAGGTTCAAATCATAGAAAGTTAGAGTGTCAGTCCTCTTGTACTTAAGTCGGCATTGTGCCTTTTGTATTAAATTCGGAAGCAATTTCTGTATTTCATCGTCAATAAGAAGGTCCAAGGGATACAGTAAACCTTAAGTGAAGCATCGGAATCTAAAACTGGTCTCACAGGAGAGGTTCAAATCATACAATGATAGAGTGTCAGTCATCTTTTACTTAAGTCGGCATTGAGCTTTTTGTATTAAATTCCGATGCAATTTCTGTGTTTCATCGTCAATAAGAAGGTGCAAGCTATACAGTAAACCTGAAGTGAAGCATCGGAATCAAAAACTCGACTCTCAGGAGTGGTTCAAATCATAGAAAGTGAGAGTGTCAGTCCTCTTGTATTTAAGTCGGCATTGTGCCATTGTATTAAATTCATATGCATTGTCTGTGTTTCATCGTCAATAAGAAGGTCCAAGGGATACAGTAAACCTGAAGTGAAGCAACGGAATCTAAAACTGGACTCCCAGGAGAGGTCAAATCATAGAAAGTGAGAGTGTCAGTCCTCTTGTACTTAAGTTGGCATTGTGCCATTTGTATTAAATTCAGATGCAATTTCTGTGTTTCATCGTCAATAACATGGTCCAAGGGATACAGTAAACCTGAAGTGAAGCTTCGGAATCTAAAACTGGACTCACAGGAGAGGTTCAAATCATAGAAAGTGAGAGTGTCAGTCCTCTTGTACTTATGTCGGCATTGTGCCTTTTGTATTAAATTCGGATGCAATTTCTGTGTTTCATCGTCTATAAAAAGGTCCAAGAGATACAGTAAACCTGAAGTGAAGCATCGGAATCTAATACTGCACTCGCAGGAGAGATTCAAATCATAGAAAGTTAGAGTGTCTCTCCTCTCGTACTTAAGTCTGTATTGTGCCTTTTGTATTAAAGTCGGAAGCAATTTCTGTGTTTCATCGTCAGTAAGAAGGTCCAAGGGGTACAGTAAACCTGAAGTGAAACATCGGAATCTAAAACTGGACTCACAGGAAGGTTCAAATCATAGAGAGTTAGAGTGTCAGTCCCCTTTTATTTAAGTCGACATTGTGCCATTTGTGTTAAATTCCGATGCAATTTATGTGTCTCATCGTCAATAAGAAGGAGCAAGGTATACAGTAAACCTGAAGTGAAGCATCGGAATCTAAAACTCGACTTACAGGAGAGGTTCAAATCATAGAAAGTGAGAGTGTCAGTCCTCTTGTACTTAAGTCGGCATTGTGCCATTTGTATTAAATTCGGATGCAATTTCTGTGTTTCATCGTCAATAAGAAGGTCCAAGGGATACAGTAAACCTGAAGTGAAGCATCGGAATCTAAAACTGGACTCACAGGAGGGGTTCAAATCATAGTAAGTTAGAGTGTTAGTCCTCTTTTACTTAAGTCGGCATTGTGCCTTTGGTATTAAATTCGGATGCAATTTCTGTGTTTCATCGTCTATAAGAAGGTCCAAGTGATACAGTAAACCTAAAGTGAAGCATCGGAATCTAAAACTGGACTCACAGGAGAGGTTCAAATCATAGAAAGTGCGAGTGACAGTCCTCTTGTACTTAAGTCGGCATTGTGCCATTTGTATTAAATTCGGATGGTATATCTGTGTTTCATCGTCAATAAGAAGGTCCAAGGGGTACAGTAAACCTGAAGTGAAGCATCGGAATCTTAAAGTAGACTCACAGGAGAGGTTCAAATCATAGAAAGTGAGAGTGTTAGTCCTCTTGTACTTAAGTCGGCATTGTGCCATTTGTATTAAATTCGGATACAATTTCTGTGTTTCATCGTCAATAAGAAGGTGCAACGTATACAGTGAAATTGAAGTGAAGCATCGGAATCTAAAACTGGATTCACAGGAGAGGTTCAACTCATAAAAGTGAGAGTGTCAGTCCTCTTGTACTTAAGCCGGCAAAGTTCCATTTGTATTAAACTTGGATACAATTTCTGTGTTTCATCGTCAATAAGAAGGTCCAAGGGATACAGTAAACCTGAAGTGAAACATCGGAATCTAAAACTGGACTCACAGGAGAGGTTCAAATTATAGAAAGTTAGAGTGCCACTCCTCTTGTACTTAAGTCGGTATTGTGCCTTTTGTATCAGATTCGGAAGTAATTTCTCTGTTTCATCGTCAATAAGAAGGTCCAAGGAATACAGTAAACTTGAATGAAGCATCCGAATCTAAAACTGGACTCACAGGAGAGGTTCAAATCATAGAGTGTTAGAGTGTCAGTCCACTTTTACTTAAGTCGGCATTGTGCCTTTTGTATTAAATTCGGATGCAATTTCTGTGTTTCATCGTCAATAAGAAGGTCCAAGGTATACAGTAAACTTGAAGTGAAGCATCGGGATGTAAAACTGGACTCACAGGAGGGGTTCAAATCAAAGAAAGTTAGAGTGTCAGTCCTCTTTTACTTAAGTCGGCATTCTGCCTTTTGTATTAAATTCGGAAGCAATTTCTGTATTTCATCGTCAATAAGAAGGTCCAAGGGATACAGTAAACCTTAAGTGAAGCATCGGAATCTAAAACTGGTCTCACAGGAGAGGTTCAAATCATACAATGATAGAGTGTCAGTCATCTTTTACTTAAGTCGGCATTGAGCTTTTTGTATTAAATTCCGATGCAATTTCTGTGTTTCATCGTCAATAAGAAGGTGCAAGCTATACAGTAAACCTGAAGTGAAGCATCGGAATCAAAAACTCGACTCTCAGGAGAGGTTCAAATCATAGAAAGTGAGAGTGTCAGTCCTCTTGTATTTAAGTCGGCATTGTGCCATTGTATTAAATTCATATGCATTGTCTGTGTTTCATCGTCAATAAGAAGGTCCAAGGGATACAGTAAACCTGAAGTGAAGCAACGGAATCTAAAACTGGACTCCCAGGAGAGGTCAAATCATAGAAAGTGAGAGTGTCAGTCCTCTTGTACTTAAGTTGGCATTGTGCCATTTGTATTAAATTCAGATGCAATTTCTGTGTTTCATCGTCAATAACATGGTCCAAGGGATACAGTAAACCTGAAGTGAAGCTTCGGAATCTAAAACTGGACTCACAGGAGAGGTTCAAATCATAGAAAGTGAGAGTGTCAGTCCTCTTGTACTTATGTCGGCATTGTGCCTTTTGTATTAAATTCGGATGCAATTTCTGTGTTTCATCGTCTATAAAAAGGTCCAAGAGATACAGTAAACCTGAAGTGAAGCATCGGAATCTAATACTGCACTCGCAGGAGAGATTCAAATCATAGAAAGTTAGAGTGTCTCTCCTCTCGTACTTAAGTCTGTATTGTGCCTTTTGTATTAAAGTCGGAAGCAATTTCTGTGTTTCATCGTCAGTAAGAAGGTCCAAGGGGTACAGTAAACCTGAAGTGAAGCATCGGAATCTAAAACTGGACTCACAGGAAGGTTCAAATCATAGAGAGTTAGAGTGTCAGTCCCCTTTTATTTAAGTCGACATTGTGCCATTTGTGTTAAATTCCGATGCAATTTATGTGTCTCATCGTCAATAAGAAGGAGCAAGGTATACAGTAAACCTGAAGTGAAGCATCGGAATCTAAAACTCGACTTACAGGAGAGGTTCAAATCATAGAAAGTGAGAGTGTCAGTCCTCTTGTACTTAAGTCGGCATTGTGCCATTTGTATTAAATTCGGAAGCAATTTCTGTGTTTCATCGTCAATAAGAAGGTCCAAGGGATACAGTAAACCTGAAGTGAAGCATCGGAATCTAAAACTGGACTCACAGGAGGGGTTCAAATCATAGTAAGTTAGAGTGTTAGTCCTCTTTTACTTAAGTCGGCATTGTGCCTTTGGTATTAAATTCGGATGCAATTTCTGTGTTTCATCGTCTATAAGAAGGTCCAAGAGATACAGTAAACCTAAAGTGAAGCATCGGAATCTAAAACTGGACTCACAGGAGAGGTTCAAATCATAGAAAGTGCGAGTGACAGTCCTCTTGTACTTATGTCGGCATTGTGCCATTTGTATTAAATTCGGATGGTATATCTGTGTTTCATCGTCAATAAGAAGGTCCAAGGGGTACAGTAAACCTGAAGTGAAGCATCGGAATCTTAAAGTAGACTCACAGGAGAGGTTCAAATCATAGAAAGTGAGAGTGTTAGTCCTCTTGTACTTAAGTCGGCATTGTGCCATTTGTATTAAATTCGGATACAATTTCTGTGTTTCATCGTCAATAAGAAGGTGCAACGTATACAGTGAAATTGAAGTGAAGCATCGGAATCTAAAACTGGATTCACAGGAGAGGTTCAACTCATAAAAGTGAGAGTGTCACTCCTCTTGTACTTAAGCCGGCAAAGTTCCATTTGTATTAAACTTGGATACAATTTCTGTGTTTCATCGTCAATAAGAAGGTCCAAGGGATACAGTAAACCTGAAGTGAAACATCGGAATCTAAAACTGGACTCACAGGAGAGGTTCAAATTATAGAAAGTTAGAGTGCCACTCCTCTTGTACTTAAGTCGGTATTGTGCCTTTTGTATCAGATTCGGAAGTAATTTCTCTGTTTCATCGTCAATAAGAAGGTCCAAGGAATACAGTAAACTTGAATGAAGCATCCGAATCTAAAACTGGACTCACAGGAGAGGTTCAAATCATAGAGTGTTAGAGTGTCAGTCCACTTTTACTTAAGTCGGCATTGTGCCTTTTGTATTAAATTCGGATGCAATTTCTGTGTTTCATCGTCAATAAGAAGGTCCAAGGTATACAGTAAACTTGAAGTGAAGCATTGGGATGTAAAACTGGACTCACAGGAGGGGTTCAAATCAAAGAAAGTTAGAGTGTCAGTCCTCTTTTACTTAAGTCGGCATTCTGCCTTTTGTATTAAATTTCGATGCTATTTCTGTGTTTCATCGTCAATAAGAATTGCAACGGTATACAGTAAACCTGAAGTGAAGCTTCGGATTCTAATACTGGACTCACAGGAGGGGTTCGAAACATAGTATGTTTGAGTGTCAGTCCTCCTTCACTTAAGTCGGCATTGTGCCTTTTTTATTAAATTCCGATGCAATTTCTGTGTTTCATCGTCAATAAGAAGGTGCAAGGTATACAGTAAACCTGAAGTGAAGCATCGGAATCTAAATCTGGACTCACAGGAGAGGTTCAAATCATAGAAAGTTAGAGTGTCAGTCCTCTTGTACTTAAGTCGGCATTGTGCCTTTTGTATTAAATTCGGAAGCAATTTCTGTATTTCATCGTCAATAAGAAGGTCCAAGGGATACAGTAAACCCTAAGTGAAGCATCGGAATCTAAAACTGGTCTCACAGGAGAGGTTCAAATCATACAATGATAGAGTGTCAGTCATCTTTTACTTAAGTCGGCATTGAGCTTTTTGTATTAAATTCCGATGCAATTTCTGTGTTTCATCGTCAATAAGAAGGTGCAAGCTATACAGTAAACCTGAAGTGAAGCATCGGAATCAAAAACTCGACTCTCAGGAGAGGTTCAAATCATAGAAAGTGAGAGTGTCAGTCCTCTTGTATTTAAGTCGGCATTGTGCCATTGTATTAAATTCATATGCATTGTCTGTGTTTCATCGTCGATAAGAAGGTCCAAGGGATACAGTAAACCTGAAGTGAAGCAACGGAATCTAAAACTGGACTCCCAGGAGAGGTCAAATCATAGAAAGTGAGAGTGTCAGTCCTCTTGTACTTAAGTTGGCATTGTGCCATTTGTATTAAATTCAGATGCAATTTCTGTGTTTCATCGTCAATAACATGGTCCAAGGGATACAGTAAACCTGAAGTGAAGCTTCGGAATCTAAAACTGGACTCACAGGAGAGGTTCAAATCATAGAAAGTGAGAGTGTCAGTCCTCTTGTACTTATGTCGGCATTGTGCCTTTTGTATTAAATTCGGATGCAATTTCTGTGTTTCATCGTCTATAAAAAGGTCCAAGAGATACAGTAAACCTGAAGTGAAGCATCGGAATCTAATACTGCACTCGCAGGAGAGATTCAAATCATAGAAAGTTAGAGTGTCTCTCCTCTCGTACTTAAGTCTGTATTGTGCCTTTTGTATTAAAGTCGGAAGCAATTTCTGTGTTTCATCGTCAGTAAGAAGGTCCAAGGGGTACAGTAAACCTGAAGTGAAGCATCGGAATCTAAAACTGGACTCACAGGAAGGTTCAAATCATAGAGAGTTAGAGTGTCAGTCCCCTTTTATTTAAGTCGACATTGTGCCATTTGTGTTAAATTCCGATGCAATTTATGTGTCTCATCGTCAATAAGAAGGAGCAAGGTATACAGTAAACCTGAAGTGAAGCATCGGAATCTAAAACTCGACTTACAGGAGAGGTTCAAATCATAGAAAGTGAGAGTGTCAGTCCTCTTGTACTTAAGTCGGCATTGTGCCATTTGTATTGAATTCGGATGCAATTTCTGTGTTTCATCGTCAATAAGAAGGTCCAAGGGATACAGTAAACCTGAAGTGAAGCATCGGAATCTAAAACTGGACTCACAGGAGCGGTTCAAATCATAGAATGGTAGAGTGTCAGTCCTTTTTACTTAAGTCGGCATTGCGCCTTTTGTATTAAATTCAGATGCAATTTCTATGTTTCATCGTCAATAAGAAGGTCCAAGGGATACAGTAATCCGAAAGTGAAGCATCCGAATCTAAAACTGGACTCACAGGAGAGGTTCAAATCATAGAAAGTTAGAGTGTCAGTCCTCTTTTAGTTATGTCGGCATTGTGCCATTTGTATTAAATTCCGATTCAATTTCTGTGTTTCATCGTCAATAAGATGGTACAAGGTATACAGTAAACCTGAAGTGAAGCATCGGAATCTAAAACTGGACTCACAGGAGAGGTTCAACTCATAGAAAGAGAGAGTGTCAGTCCTCTTGTACTTAAGTCGGCAATGTTCCATTTGTATTAAACTCGGATACAATTTCTGTGTTTCATCGTCAATTAGAAGGTCCAAGGGATACAGTTAACCTGAAGTGAAGCATCCGAATCTAAAACTGGACTCACAGGAGAGGTTCAAATCGTAGAAAGTTAGAGCGTCACTCCTCTTGTACTTAAGTCGGTATTGTGCCTTTTGTATTAGATTTGGAAGCAATTTCTGTGTATCATCGTCAATAAGAAGGTCCAAGGAATACAGTAAACCTGAATGAAGCATCGGAATCTAAAACTGGACTCACAGGAGAGGTTCAAATCATAGAATGTTAGAGTGTCAGTCCACTTTTACTTAAGTCGGCATTATGCCATTTGTACTAAATTCGGATGCAATTTCTGTGTTTCATCGTCAATAAGAAGGTCCAAGGTATACAGTAAACCTGAAGTGAAGCATCGGATTGCAAAACTGAACTCTCAGGAGGGGTTCAAATCATAGAAAGTTAGAGTGTCAGTCCTCTTTTACTTAAGTCGGCATTGTGCCCTTTGTATGAAATTCCGATACAATTTCTGTGTTTCATTGTCAATAAGAAGGTCCACGGTATACAGTAAACCTGAAGTGATGCATCGGATTCTAAAACTGGACTCACAGGAGGGGTTCAAATCATAGTTAGTTAGAGTGTTAGTCCTCTTTTACTTAAGTCGGCATTGTGCCTTTGGTATTAAATTCGGATGCAATTTCTGTGTTTCATCGTCTATAAGAAGGTCCAAGTGATACAGTAAACCTAAAGTGAAGCATCGGAATCTAAAACTGGACTCACAGGAGAGGTTCAAATCATAGAAAGTGCGAGTGACAGTCCTCTTGTACTTAAGTCGGCATTGTGCCATTTGTATTAAATTCGGATGGTATATCTGTGTTTCATCGTCAATAAGAAGGTCCAAGGGGTACAGTAAACCTGAAGTGAAGCATCGGAATCTTAAAGTAGACTCACAGGAGAGGTTCAAATCATAGAAAGTGAGTGTGTTAGTCCTCTTGTACTTAAGTCGGCA
Source organism: Schistocerca piceifrons (assembly GCF_021461385.2). Taxonomy (NCBI): domain Eukaryota; kingdom Metazoa; phylum Arthropoda; class Insecta; order Orthoptera; family Acrididae; genus Schistocerca; species Schistocerca piceifrons. The sequence goes on from NC_060149.1 coordinate 943,866,498, forward strand.
TTGTGCCATTTGTATTAAATTCGGATACAATTTCTGTGTTTCATCGTCAATAAGAAGGTGCAACGTATACAGTAAAATTGAAGTGAAGCATCGGAATCTAAAACTGGATTCACAGGAGAGGTTCAACTCATAAAAGTGAGAGTGTCAGTCCTCTTGTACTTAAGCCGGGAAAGTTCCATTTGTTTTAAACTTGGATACAATTTCTGTGTTTCATCGTCAATAAGAAGGTCCAAGGGATACAGTAAACCTGAAGTGAAACATCGGAATCCAAAACTGGACTCACAGGAGAGGTTCAAATTATAGAAAGTTAGAGTGCCACTCCTCTTGTACTTAAGTCGGTATTGTGCCTTTTGTATCAGATTCGGAAGTAATTTCTCTGTTTCATCGTCAATAAGAAGGTCCAAGGAATACAGTAAACTTGAATGAAGCATCCGAATCTAAAACTGGACTCACAGGAGAGGTTCAAATCATAGAGTGTTAGAGTGTCAGTCCACTTTTACTTAAGTCGGCATTGTGCCTTTTGTATTAAATTCGGATGCAATTTCTGTGTTTCATCGTCAATAAGAACGTCCAAGGTATACAGTAAACTTGAAGTGAAGCATCGGGATGTAAAACTGGACTCACAGGAGGGGTTCAAATCAAAGAAAGTTAGAGTGTCAGTCCTTTTTTACTTAAGTCGGCATTCTGCCTTTTGTATTAAATTTCGATGCTATTTCTGTGTTTCATCGTCAATAAGAATTGCAACGGTATACAGTAAACCTGAAGTGAAGCTTCGGATTCTAATACTGGACTCACAGGAATGGTTCGAAACATAGTATGTTTGAGTGTCAGTCCTCCTTCACTTAAGTCGGCATTGTGCCTTTTTTATTAAATTCCGATGCAATTTCTGTGTTTCATCGTCAATAAGAAGGTGCAAGGTATACAGTAAACCTGAAGTGAAGCATCGGAATCTAAATCTGGACTCACAGGAGAGGTTCAAATCATATAAAGTTAGAGTGTCAGTCCTCTTGTACTTAAGTCGGCATTGTGCCATTTGTATTAAATTCGGAAGCAATTTCTGTATTTCATCGTCAATAAGAAGGTCCAAGGGATACAGTACACCTTAAGTGAAGCATCGGAATCTAAAACTGGTCTCACAGGAGAGGTTCAAATCATACAATGATAGAGTGTCAGTCATCTTTTACTTAAGTCGGCATTGAGCTTTTTGTATTAAATTCCGATGCAATTTCTGTGTTTCATCGTCAATAAGAAGGTGCAAGCTATACAGTAAACCTGAAGTGAAGCATCGGAATCAAAAACTCGACTCTCAGGAGAGGTTCAAATCATAGAAAGTGAGAGTGTCAGTCCTCTTGTATTTAAGTCGGCATTGTGCCATTGTATTAAATTCATATGCATTGTCTGTGTTTCATCGTCAATAAGAAGGTCCAAGGGATACAGTAAACCTGAAGTGAAGCAACGGAATCTAAAACTGGACTCCCAGGAGAGGTCAAATCATAGAAAGTGAGAGTGTCAGTCCTCTTGTACTTAAGTTGGCATTGTGCCATTTGTATTAAATTCAGATGCAATTTCTGTGTTTCATCGTCAATAACATGGTCCAAGGGATACAGTAAACCTGAAGTGAAGCTTCGGAATCTAAAACTGGACTCACAGGAGAGGTTCAAATCATAGAAAGTGAGAGTGTCAGTCCTCTTGTACTTATGTCGGCATTGTGCCTTTTGTATTAAATTCGGATGCAATTTCTGTGTTTCATCGTCTATAAAAAGGTCCAAGAGATACAGTAAACCTGAAGTGAAGCATCGGAATCTAATACTGCACTCGCAGGAGAGATTCAAATCATAGAAAGTTAAAGTGTCTCTCCTCTCGTACTTAAGTCTGTATTGTGCCTTTTGTATTAAAGTCGGAAGCAATTTCTCTGTTTCATCGTCAGTAAGAAGGTCCAAGGGGTACAGTAAACCCGAAGTGAAGCATCGGAATCTAAAACTGGACTCACAGGAAGGTTCAAATCATAGAGAGTTAGAGTGTCAGTCCCCTTTTATTTAAGTCGACATTGTGCCATTTGTGTTAAATTCCGATGCAATTTATGTGTCTCATCGTCAATAAGAAGGAGCAAGGTATACAGTAAACCTGAAGTGAAGCATCGGAATCTAAAACTCGACTTACAGGAGAGGTTCAAATCATAGAAAGTGAGAGTGTCAGTCCTCTTGTACTTAAGTCGGCATTGTGCCATTTGTATTAAATTCGGATGCAATTTCTGTGTTTCATCGTCAATAAGAAGGTCCAAGGGATACAGTTAACCTGAAGTGAAGCATCGGAATCTAAAACTGGACTCACAGGAGCGGTTCAAATCATAGAATGGTAGAGTGTCAGTCCTTTTTACTTAAGTCGGCATTGCGCCTTTTGTATTAAATTCAGATGCAATTTCTATGTTTCATCGTCAATAAGAAGGTCCAAGGGATACAGTAAACCGAAAGTGAAGCATCCGAATCTAAAACTGGTCTCACAGGAGAGGTTCAAATCATAGAAAGTTAGAGTGTCAGTCCTCTTTTAGTTATGTCGGCATTGTGCCATTTGTATTAAATTCCGATTCAATTTCTGTGTTTCATCGTCAATAAGATGTTACAAGGTATACAGTAAACCTGAAGTGAAGCATCGGAATCTAAAACTGGACTCACAGGAGAGGTTCAACTCATAGAAAGAGAGAGTGTCAGTCCTCTTGTACTTAAGTCGGCAATGTTCCATTTGTATTAAACTCGGATACAATTTCTGTGTTTCATCGTCAATAAGAAGGTCCAAGGGATACAGTTAACCTGAAGCGAAGCATCCGAATCTAAAACTGGACTCACAGGAGAGGTTCAAATCGTAGAAAGTTAGAGCGTCACTCCTCTTGTACTTAAGTCGGTATTGTGCCTTTTGTATTAGATTTGGAAGCAATTTCTGTGTATCATCGTCAATAAGAAGGTCCAAGGAATACAGTAAACCTGAATGAAGCATCGGAATCTAAAACTGGACTCACAGGAGAGGTTCAAATCATAGAATGTTAGAGTGTCAGTCCACTTTTACTTAAGTCGGCATTATGCCATTTGTATTAAATTCGGATGCAATTTCTGTGTTTCATCGTCAATAAGAAGGTTCAAGGTATACAGTAAACCTGAAGTGAAGCATCGGATTGCAAAACTGAACTCTCAGGAGGGGTTCAAATCATAGAAAGTTAGAGTGTCAGTCCTCTTTTACTTAAGTCGGCATTGTGCCCTTTGTATGAAATTCCGATACAATTTCTGTGTTTCATTGTCAATAAGAAGGTCCACGGTATACAGTAAACCTGAAGTGATGCATCGGATTCTAAAACTGGACTCACAGGAGGGGTTCAAATCATGTTAGAGTGTTAGTCCTCTTTTACTTAAGTCGGCATTGTGCCTTTGGTATTAAATTCGGATGCAATTTCTGTGTTTCATCGTCTATAAGAAGGTCCAAGTGATACAGTAAACCTACAGTGAAGCATAGGAATCTAAAACTGGACTCACAGGAGAGGTTGAAATCATAGAAAGTGCGAGTGACAGTCCTCTTGTACTTAAGTCGGCATTGTGCCATTTGTATTAAATTCGGATGGAATTTCTGTGTTTCATCGTCAATAAGAAGGTCCAAGGGGTACAGTAAACCTGAAGTGAAGCATCGGAATCTTAAAGTAGACTCACAGGAGAGGTTCAAATCATAGAAAGTGAGAGTGTTAGTCCTCTTGTACTTAAGTCGGCATTGTGCCATTTGTATTAAATTCGGATACAATTTCTGTGTTTCATCGTCAATAAGACGGTGCAAGGTAAACAGTAAACCTGAAGTCAAGTATCGGAATCTAAAACTCGACTCACAGGAGAGGTTCAAATCATAGAAAGTGAGAGTGTCACTCCTCTTCTACTTAAGTCGGCATTGTGCCTTTTGTATTAAATTCGGATGCAATATCTGTGTTTGATCGTGAATAAGAAGGTGCAAGGTATACAGTAAACCTGAAGTGAAGCATCGGAATCTAAAACTGGACTCACAGGAAGGTTCAAATCATAGAAAGTGAGAGTGTCGGTCTTCTTGTACTTAAGTCGGCATTGTGCCATTTGCATTAAATTCATATGCATTTTCTGTGTTTCATCGTCAATAAGAAGGTCCAAGGGATACAGTAAACCTGAAGTGAAGCAACGGAATCTAAAACTTGACACCCAGGAGAGGTCAAATCATAGAAAGTGAGAGTGTCAGTCCTCTTGTACTTAAGTGGGCATTGTGCCATTTGTATTAAATTCGGATGCAATTTCTGTGTTTCATCGTCAATAAGAAGGTCCAAGGGATACAGTAAACCAGGAGTGAAGCTTCGGAATCTAAAACTGGACTCACAGGAGAGGTTCAAATCATAGAAAGTTAGATTGTCACTAGTCTTGTACTTAAGCCGGTATTGTGTTTTCTGTATTAAAGTCGGATGCAATTTCTGTGTTTCATCGTCAATAAGAAGGTCGAAGGGATACAGTAAACCTGAAGTGAAGCATCGGAATCTAAAACTGGACTCACAGAAGCGGTTCAAATCATAGAATGGTAGAGTGTCAGTCCTCTTTTACTTAAGTCAGGTATGTGCATTTTGTATTAAATTCGGATGCAAACTCTGTGTTTCATCGTCAATAAGAAGGTGCTAGGTGTACAGTAAACCTGAAGTGAAGCATCGGAAGCAAATACTCGACTCACAGGAGAGGTTCAAATCATAGAAAGTGAGAGTGTCAGTCCTCTTGTACTTAAGTCGGCATTGCGCCATTTGTATTAAATTCGGATGCAATTTCTGTGTTTCATCGTTAATAAGAAGGTCCAAGTGATACAGTAATCATGAAGTGAAGCATCGGAATCCAAAACTGGACTCACAGGAGAGTTTCAAATCATAGAATGTTAGAGTGTCACTCCCCTTGTACTTAAGTCGGTATTGTGCCCTTTGTATTAAATTCGGATGCCATTTCTGTGTTTTATCGTCAATTAGAAGGTCCAAGGTATACAGTAAACCTAAAGTGAAGCATCGGAATCTAAAACTCGACTCACAGGAGAGGTTCAAATCATAGAAAGTGAGAGTGTCAGTCCTCTTGTACTTAAGTAGGCATTGTGCCATTTGTATTATATTCGGATGCAATTTCTGTGTTTCATCGTCAATAAGAAGGTCCAAGGGATACAGTAAACCTGAAGTGAAGCATCGGAATCAAAAACTGGACTCACAGGAGCGGTTCAAATCATAGAATGGTAGAGTGTCAGTCCTCTTTTACTGAAGTCGGCGTTGTGCCTTTTGTATTAAATTCGGATGCAATTTCTGTGTTTCATCGTCAATAAGAAGGTCCAAGGGATACAGTAAACCGGAAGTGAAGCATCTGAATCTCAAACTGGATTCACAGGAGAGGTTCAAGTCATAGAAAGTTAGAGTGCCAGTCCTCTTTTAGTTAAGTCGGCATTGTGCCATTTGTATTAAATTCCAATTCAATTTCTGTGTTTCATCGTCAATAAGATGGCGCATGGTATACAGTAAACCTATAGTGAAGCATCGGAATCTAAAACTGGACTCACAAGTGAGGTTCAAATCATAGAAAGTGAGAGTGTCAGTCCACTTGTACTTAAGTCGGCATTGTGCCTTGTGTATTACATTCGGATGCAAACTCTGTGTTTCATCGTCAATAAGAAGGTCCAAGGGACACAGTAAACCTGAGGTGAGGCATCGGAATCTAAAACTGGACTCAGAGTAGAGGTTCAAATCATAGAAAGTGAGAGTGTCAGTCCTCTTGTACTGAAGTCGGGATTGTGCCTTTTGTATTAAATTCGGATGCAATTTCTGTGTTTCATCGTCAATAAGAAGGTCCAAGTGATACCGTAAACCTGAAGTGAAGCATCGGAATCTAAAACTGCACTCACAGGAGAGTTTGAAATCATATAAAGTTAGAGTGTCACTCCTCTCGTACTTAAGTCGGTATTGTGCCTTTTGTATTAAATTCGGATGCAGAGTCTGTGTTTCATCGTCAATAAGAAGGTCCAAGGGATACAGTATACCTGAAGTGAAGCATCGGAATCTAAAACTGCACTCACTGGAGAGGTTTAAATCATAGAATGTTAGAGTGTCATTCCTCTTTTACTTAAGTCGGCATTGTGCCCTTTGTATTAAATTCCGTTGCAATTTCTATGTTTCATTGTCAATAAGAAGGTCCACGGTATACAGTAAACCTGAAGTGAAGCATCGGAATCTTAAACTAGACTCACAGGAGAGGTTCAAATCATAGAAAGTTAGAGTGTCTGTCCTCTTGTACTTAAGTCGGCATTGTGCCTTGTGTATTAAATTCGGATGCAAACTCTGTGTTTCATCGTCAATAAGAAGGTCCAAGGGGTACAGTAAACCTGAAGTGAAGCATCGGAATCTTAAACTAGACTCACAGGAGAGGTTCAAATCACAGAAAGTTAGAGTGTCTAGCCTCTTGTACTTAAGTCGGCATTGTGCCTTGTGTATTAAATTCGGATGCAAACTCTGTGTTTCATCGTCAATAAGAAGGTCCAAGGGACACAATTAATCTGAGGTGAGGCATCGGAATCGAAAGCTGGACTCACAGTAGAGGTTCAAATCATAGAAAGTGAGAGTGTCAGTCCTCTTGTACTTAAGTCGGGATTGAGCCTTTTGTATTAAATTCGGATGCAGAGTCTGTGTTTCATCGTCAATAAGAAGGTCCAATGGATACAGTAAACCTGAAGTGAAGCTTCGGAATCTAAAACTGGACTCACAGGAGAGGTTCCAATCATAGAATGTTAGAGTGTCAGTCCTCTTTTACTTAAGTCGGCATTGTGCCATTTGTATTATACTCCCATGCAATTTCTGTGTTTCATCGTCAATAAGAAGGTGCAAGGTAAACAGTAAACCTGAAGTCAAGCATCGAAATCTAAAACTCGACTCACAGGAGAGGTTCAAATCATAGAAAGTGAGAGTGTCAGTCCTCTTGTACTTAAGTCGGCATTGTACCATTTGTATTAAAGTAGGATGCAATTTCTGTGCTTCATCGTCAATAAGAAGATCCAAGGTATACAGTAAACCTGAAGTGAAGCATCGGATTCTAAAACTGGAATCACAGGAGGGGTTCATTATAATAGAAAGTTAGAGTGTCAGTCCTCTTTTACTTAAGTCGGCATTGTGCCTTTTGTAATAAATTCGGATGCAATTTCTGTGTTTGATCGTCAATAAGAAGGTCCAAGGTATACAGTAAACCTGAAGTGAAGCATCGTATTCTAAAACTGGACTCACAGGAGGGGTTCAAACCATATAAAGTCAAAGTGTCAGTCCTCGTTTACTTATGTCGGCATTGTGCCTTTTGTATTAAATTCCGATGCAATTTCTGTGTTTCATCGTCAATAAGGAGGTGCATGGTATACAGTAAACCTAAAGTGAAGCATCGGAATCTAAAACTGGACTCACAGGAGAGGTTCAAATCATAGAAAGTGAGAGTGTCAGTCCTCTTGTACTTAAGTCGGCATTGTGCCATTTGTATTAAATTCGGATGCAATTTCTGTGTTTCATCGTCAATAAGAAGTTCCAAGGGATACGTTAAACCTGAAGTGAAGCATCGGAATCTAAAACTGGACTCACAGGAGCGGTTCAAATCATAGAATGGTAGAGTGTCAGTCCTCTTTTACTTAAGCCGGCATTGTGCCATTTGTAATAAATTCGGATGCAATTTCTGTGTTTCATCGACAATAAGAAGGTTGAAGGGATACAGTAAACCGGAAGTGAAGCATCTGAATCTAAAACTGGACTCACAGGAGAGTTTCAATTCATAGAAAGTTAGAGTGTCAGTCTTCTTTTAGTTAAGTCGGCATTGTGCCATTTGTATTAAATTCCGATTCAATTTCTGTGTTTCATCGTCAATAAGATGGTGCAAGGTATACAGTAAACCTGAAGTGAAGCATCAGAATCTAAAACTGGACTCACAGGAGAGGTTCAAATCATAGAAAGTGAGAGTGTCAGTACGCTTGTACTTCAGTCGGCATTATGCCATCTGTATTATATCCGGATGCAATTTCTGTGCTTCATCGTCAATAAGAAGATCCAAGGTATACAGTAAACCTGAAGTGAAGCATCGGATTCTAAAACTGGAATCACAGGAGGGGTTCATTATAATAGAAAGTTAGAGTGTCAGTCATCTTTTACTTAAGCCGGTATTGTGCCTTTTGTATTGAATTCGGTTGCAATTTCTGTGTTTCATCGTCAATAAGAAGGTGCTACGTATACAGTAAAATTGAAGTGAAGCATCGGAATCTAAAACCGGACTCACAGGAGAGGTTCAACTCATAGAAAGTGAGAGTGTCAACCCTCTTGTACTTAAGTCGGCAATGTTCCATTTGTATTAAACTCGGATACAATTTCTGTGTTTCATCGTCAATAAGAAGGTCCAAGGGATACAGTAAACCTTAAGTGAAGCATCGGAATCTAAAACTGGACTCACAGGAGAGGTTCAAATCATAGAAAGTTAGAGTGCCACTCCTCTTGTACTTAAGTCGGTATTGTGCCATTTGTATTAGATTCGGAAGCAATTTCTGTGTTTCATCGTCAATAAGAAGGTCCAAGGGATACAGTAAACCTGAATGAAGCATCCGAATCTAAAACTGGACTCATAGGAGAGGTTCAAATCATAGAATGTTAGAGTGTCAGTCCACTTTTACTTAAGTCGGCATTGTGCCTTTTGTATTAAATTCGGATGCAGTTTCTGTGTTTCATCGTCAATAAGAAGGTCCAAGGTATACAGTAAACCTGAAGTGAAGCATCGGGTTGTAAAACTGGACTCACAGGAGGGGTTCAAATCATAGAAAGTTAGAGTGTCAGTCCTCTTTTACTTAAGTCGGCATTCTGCCTTTTGTACTAAATTTCGATGCTATTTCTGTGTTTCATCGTCAATAAGAAGGTCCAAGGGATACAGTAAACCTGAAGTGAAGCATCGGAATCTAAAACTGGACTCACAGGAGAGGTTCAAATCTTAGAATGTTAGAGTGTCAGTCCACTTTTACTTAAGTCGACATTGTGCCTTTTGTATTAAATTCGGATGCAATTTCTATGTTTCATCGTCAATACGAAGGTCCAAGGTAAACTGGACTCACAGGAGGGGTTCAAATCATAGAAAGTTAGAGAGTCAGTCCTCTTTTACTTAAGTCGGCATTGTGCCCTTTGTATTAAATTCCGATGCAATTTCTGTGTTTCATCGTCAATAAGAAGGTGCAAGCTATACAGTAAACCTGAAGTGAAGCATCGGAATGTAAAACTGGACTCACAGGACAAGTTCAAATCATAGAAAGTGAGAGTGTCAGTCCTCTTGTACTTAAGTCGGCATTGTGCCATTTGTATTAAATTTGGATGCAATATCTGTGTTTCACCGTCAATAAGAAGGCTCAAGGGATACAGTAAACCTGAAGTGAAGCATAGGAATCTAAAACTAGACTCACAGGAGAGGTTCAAACCATAGAAAGTGAGAGTGTCAGTCCTCTTGTACTTAAGTCGATATTGTGGCCTTTGTATTAAATTCGGATGCAATTTCTGTGCTTCATCGTCAATAACAATGTCCAAGGGATACAGTAAACCTGAAGTGATGCATCGGAATCTAAAACTGCACTCACAGAAGAGTTTGAAATCATAGGAAGTTAGTGTGTCACTCCTCTCGTACTTAAGTCATTATTGTGCCTTTTGTATTAAATTCGGATGCAGAGTCTGTGTTTCATCGTCAATAAGAAGGTCCAGGGGATACAGTAAACCTAAAGTGAAGCATCGGAATCTAAAACTGGACTCACAGGAGAGGTTCAAATCATAGAAAATTATATGGTCAGTCCTCTTTTACTTAAGTCGGCATTGTGCCATTTGTATTAAATTCCCATGCAATTTCTGTGTTTCATCGTCATTAAGAAGGTGCAAGGTAAACAGTAAACCTGAAGCCAAGCATCGGAATCTAAAACTCGACTCACAGGAGAGGTTCAAATCATAGAAAGTGAGAGTGTCAGTCCTCTTGTACTTAAGTCGGCATTGTGCCATTTGTATTAAAGTAGGATGCAATTTCTGTGTTTCATCGTCAAAAAAAAGATCCAAGGTATACAGTCAACCTGAAGTGAAGCATCGGATTCTAAAACTGGACTCACAGGAGGGGTCCAAATAATAGAAAGTTAGAGTGTCAGACCTCTTTTACTTAAGCCTATATTGTGCATTTTGTATTAAATTCGGATGCAATTTCTGTGTTTCATCGTCAATAACAATGTCCAAGGGATACAGTAAACCTGAAGTGAAGCATCGGAATCTAAAACTGGACTCACAGGAGAGGTTCAAATCATAGAATGTTAGAGTGTCAGTTCACCTTTACTTAAGTCGGCATTGTGCCTTTTGTATTAAATTCGGATGCAATTTCTGTGTTTCATCGTCAATAAGAAGGTCCAAGGTATACAGTAAACCTGAAGTGAAGCATCGGGTTGTAAAACTGGACTCACAGGAGGGGTTCAAATCATAGAAAGTTAGAGTGTCAGTCCTCTTTTACTTAAGTCGGCATTGTGTCTTTTGTAGTAAATACCGATGCAATTTCTGTGTTTCATCGTCAATAAGAAGGTCAACGGTATACAGTAAACCTGAAGTGAAGCATCGGTTTCTAAAACTGGACTCACAGGAGGGGTTCAAATCATAGTATGTTAGAGTGTCAGTCCTCTTTTACTTAAGTCGGCATTGTGCCTTATTTATTAAATTCCGATGCAATTTCTGTGTTTCATTGTCAATAAGAAGGTGCAAGGTATACAGTAAACCTAAAGTGAAGCATCGGAATCTAAAACTGGACTCACAGGAGAGGTTCAAATCATAGAATGTGAGAGTGTCAGTCCTCTTGTACTTAAGTCTGCATTGTGTCTTTTGTATTAAATTCGGAAGCAATTTCTGTGTTTCATCGTCAATAAGAAGGTCCAAGGGGTACAGTAAACCTTAAGTGAAGCATCGGAATCTAAAACTGGTCTCACAGGAGAGGTTTACATCATAGAATGTTAGAATGTCAGTCCTCTTTAACTTAAGTCGGCTTTGAGCCTTTTGTATTAAATTCCGATGCAATTTCTGTGTTTCATCGTCAGTAAGAAGGTGCAAGCTATAAGGTAAACCTGAAGTGAAGCTTCGGAAGCAAATACTCGACTCACAGGAGAGGTTCAAATCATAGAAAGTGAGAGTGTCAGTCCTCTTGTATTTAAGTCGGTATTGTGCCATTTATATTAAATTCGGATGCAATTTCTGTGTTTCATCGTCAATAAGAAGGACCAAGGGATACAGTAAACCTGAAGTGAAGCATCGGAATCCAAAACTGGTCTCACAGGAGAGGTTCAAATCATAGAAAGTTAGAGTGTCACTCCTCTTGTACTTAAGTCGGCATTGTGCCTTTTGTATTAAATTCGGATACAAACTCTGTGTTTCATCGTCAATAAAAAGGTCCAAGGGATACAGTAAACCTGAGGTGAAACATCGGAATCTAGAACTGGACTCACAGTAGAGGTTCAAATCATAGAAAGTGAGAGTCTCAGTCCTTTTTTACTTAAGCCGGCATTGTGCCTTTTGTATTAAATTCGGATGCAATTTCTGTGTTTCATCGACAATAAGAAGGTTGAAGGGATACAGTAAACCGGAAGTGAAGCATCTGAATCTAAAACTGGGCTCACAGGAGAGTTTCAAATCATAGGAAGTTAGAGTGTCAGTCCTCTTTTAGTTAAGTTGGCATTGTGCCATTTGTATTAAAATCCGATTCAATTTCTGTGTTTCATCGTCAATAAGATGGTGCAAGGTATACAGTAAACCTGAAGTGAAGCATCAGAATCTAAAACTGGACTCACAGGAGAGGTTCAAATCATAGAAAGTGAGAGTGTCAGTCAGCTTGTACTTAAGTCGGCATTATGCCATCTGTATTAAATCCGAATGCAATTGCTGTGTTTCATCGTCAATAAGAACGTCCAAGGGATACAGTAAACCAGAAGTAAAGCATCGAATCTAAAACTGGACTCACAGGAGAGGTTCAAATCATAGGAAGTTAGAGTGTCACTCCTCTTGCACATAAGCCGGTATTGTGCCTTTTGTATCGAATTCGGATGCAATTTCTGTGTTTCATCGTCAATAAGAAGCTGCAACGTATACAGTAAAATTAAAGTGAAGCATCGGAATCTAAAACTGGACTCACAGGAGAGGTTCAACTCATAGAAAGTGAGAGTGTCAGTCCTCTTGTAGTTAAGTCGGCAATGTTCCATTTGTATTAAACTCGGATACAATTTCTGGGTTTTATCGTCAATAAGAAGGTGCAAGGTATACTGTAATCCTGAAGTGAAGCATCCGAATCTAAAACTGGATTCACAGGAGAGATTCAAATCGTAGAATGTGAGAGTGTCAGTCCTCTTATACTAAAGTCGGCATTGTGCCTTTTGTATTACATTCGGATGCAATATCTGTGTTTCATCGTCAATAAGAAGGTGCAAGGTATACAGTAAACCTGAAGTGAAGCATCGGAATCTAAAACAGGACTCATAGGACAGGTTCAAATTGTAGAAAGTGAGTGTGTCAGTCGTCTTGTACTTAAGTCGGCATTGTGCCTTTTGTATTAAATTCGGATGCAATTTCTGTGTTTCATCGTCAATAAGAAGGTGCAAGGTATACAGTAATCTTGAAGTGAAGCATCGGAATCTAAAACTGGACTCAAAGGAGGGGTTATAATCGTAGAAACTGAGAGTGTCAGTCCTCTTGTACTTAAGTCGGCATTGTGCCTTTTGTATTAAATTCGGATGCAATTTCTGTGTTTCATCGTCAATACGAAGGTGCAAGGTATACAGTAATCTTGAAGTGAAGCATCGGAATCTAAAACTGGACTCACAGGAGAGGTTCAAATCATAGAAAGTGAGAGTGTCAGTCCTCTTGTACTTAAGTCGGCATTGTGCCTTTTGTATTAAATTCGGATACAATTTCTGTGTTTCATCTTCAATAAGATGGTGCAAGGTATACAGTAATCTTGAAGTGAAGCATCGGAATCTATAACTTTACTCACAGGAGAGGTTCAAATCGTAGAATGTGAGTGTCAGTCCTCTTGTACTTAAGTAGGTATTGTGCCGTTTGCATTTAATTCGGATGCAATTTTGTGTTTCATCATCAATAAGAAGGTCCAAGGGATACAGTGATCTTTAAGTGATGCACCGGAATCTTAAACTGGACTCACAGGAGAGGTTCAAATCGTAGAAAGTGAGAGTGTCAGTCCGCTTGTACTTGTGGCGGCATTGTGCCTTTTGTATTAAATTTGGATGCAATTTCTGTGTTTCATCGTCAATACGAAGGTGCAAGGTATACAGTAAACATGAAGTGAAGCATCGGAATCTAAAACTGGACTCACAGGAGAGGTTCAAATCGTAGAAAGTGAGAGTGTCAGTATACTTGCACTTATGTCGGCATTGTCCTTTTAGTACTAAATTCCGATTCGATTTCTGTGTTTCATCGTCAATAAGAGGGTGCAAGGGATACAGTATACCTGAAGTGAAGCATTGGAATCTAAAACTGGACTCACAGGAAAGGTTCAAATCATAGAAAGTGAGAGTGTCAGTCCTCTTGTACTTAAGTCGGCATTGTGCCTTTTGTATTAAATTCGGATGCAAACTCTGTGTTTCATCGTCAATAAGATGGTGCATGGTATACAGTAAACCTGAAGTGAAGCTTCGGAATCTAAAACTGGACCCACAGGAGAGATTCAAATCGTAGAAAGTGAGTGTGTCAGACCTCTTTTACTTAAGGCGGCATTGTGCATTTTGTATTAAATTCGGGTGCAATTTCTGTGTTTTATCGTCAATAAGAAGCTGCAAGGTATACTGTAAACCTGAAGTGAAGCATCCGAATCTAAAACTGGATTCACAGGAGAGGTTCATTTCGTAGAAAGTATGAGTGTCAGACCTCTTGTACTTAAGTCGGCATTGTGCCTTTTGTATTAAATTCGGATGCAATTTCTGTGTTTCATCGTCAATAAGAAGGTGCAAGGTATACAGTAAACCTGGCGTGAAGCATCGGAATCTAAAACTGGACTCACAGGAGAGGTTCAAATCGTAGAAAGTGAGAGTGTCAGTCCACTTGTATGTAGGTCGGCATTGTGCATTTTGAATTAAATCTGGATGCAATTTCTGTGTTTCATCGTCAATAAGAAGGTGCAAGGTATACAGTAAACCTGAAGTGAAGCATCGGAATCTAAAACTCGACTCATAGGACAGGTTCAAATCGTAGAAAGTGAGTGTGTCAGTCGTCTTGTACTTAAGTCGGCATTGTGCCTTTTGTATTAAATTCGGATGCAATATCTGTGTTTGATCGTCAATAAGAAGGTGCAAGGTATAATGTAAACCTGACGTGAAGCATCGGAATCTAAAACTGGACTCACAGGAGAGGATCAAATCGTAGAAAGTGAGAGTGTCAGTCCTCTTACACTTAAGTCGGCATTGTGCCTATTGTATTAAATTCGGATGCAATTTCTGTGTTTCATCGTCAATAAGAAGGTGCAAGGAATACAGTAAACCTGAAGTGAAGCATTGGATTCTAAAACTTGACTCACAGAAGAGATTCATATCGTAGAAAGTGAGAGTGTCAGACCTCTAGTACTTAAGTCGGCATTGTACCTTTTGTATTAAATTCGAATGCAATTTCTGTGTTTCATCGTCAATAAGAAGGTCCAAGGGATACAGTAAGCCTGAAGTGAAGCATCGGAATTTAAAACTGGACTCACATGAGAGGTTCAAATCATAGAAAGTGAGAGTGTCAGTCCTCTTTACTTAAGTCGGCATTGTGCCTTTTGTATTGAATTCGGATGCAATTTCTGTGTTTCAACTTCAATAACAAGGTCCAAGGTATACAGTAAACCTGAAATGAAGCATCGGAATCTAAAACTGGACTTACAGGAGAGGTTCAAAACATAGAAAGTTAGAGTGTCAGTCGTCTTGTACTTAAGTCAGCATTGTGCCTTTTGTATTAAATTCGGATGCAAACTCTGTGTTTCATCGTCAATAAGATGGTCCAAGGGATACAGTAAACCTGAAGTGAAGCATCGGAATCTAAAACTGGACTCAGAGGAGTGGTTCGAATCATAGAAATTGAGAGTGTCTGTCCTCTTGTACTTAGGTCGGCATTGTGCCTTTTGTATTAATTTCGGATGCAATTTCTGTGTTTCATCGTCAATAACAAGGTGCAAGGTATACCGTAATCTTGAAGTGAAGCATCGGAATCTAAATCTGGACTCACAGGAGAGGTTCAAATCGTAGAAAGGGAGAGTGTCAGTCCTCTTGTACTTAAGTCCACAATGTGCTTTTTGTATTAAATTTGGATGCAATTTATGAGTTTCATCGTCAATAACAAGGTGCAAGGTATACAGTAATCTTGAAGTGAAGCATCGGAATCTAAAACTGGACTCACAGGAGCGGTTCAAATCGTAGAAAATGAGTCGGTCAGTCCGCTTGTACTTAAGTCGGCATTGTGCCTTTTGTATTAATTTCGGATGCAATTTCTGTGTTTCATCGTCAAGAAGAAGGGGCAAGGTATACAGTAAACCTGATGTGAAGCATCGGAATCAAAAACTGGGCTCACAGGGGAGGAGCAAATCATAGTAAGTGAGAGTGTCAGTCCTCTTGTACTTAAGTCGGCATTGTGCCTTTTGTATAAAATTCGGATCCAATTTCTGTGTTTCATCGTCAATAAGAAGGTGCAAGGTATACAGTAATGTTAGAGTGAAGCATCGGAATCTAAAACTGGACTCACAGGAGCGGTTCAAATCATAGAAAGTGAGAGTGTCAGTCCTCTTGAACTGAAGTCTGCATTGTGCATTTTGTATTAATTTCGGATGTAATTTCTGTGTTTCATCGTCAATAACAAGGTGCAAGGTATACAGTAATCTTGAAGTGAAGCATCGGAATCTAAAACTGGACTCACAGGAGGGGTTCAAATCGTAGAAACTGAGAGTGTCAGTCCTCTTGTACTTAAGTCGGCATTGTGCCTTTTGTATAAAATTCGGATACAATTTCTGTTTTTCATCGTCTATAAGAAGGTGCAAGGTATGCAGTAATCTTGAAGTGAAGCTTCGGAATATAAAACTTTACGCACAGGAGAGGTTCAATTCGTCGAAAGTGAGAGTGACTGTCCTCTAGTACTTAAGTCGGCATTGTGCCTTTTGTATTAAAGTCTGATGCAATTTCTGTGTTTCTTCGTCAATAAGAAGGTGCAAGGAATACTATATACCTGAAGTGAAGCATCGGAATCTAAAACTAGACTCACAGGAGAGGTTCAAATCATAAAAAGTGAGAGTGTGAGCCCTCCTGTAATAAAGTCGGCATTGTGCCTTTTGTATTAAATTCGGATGCAAACTCTGTGTTTCATCGTCAATAAGAAGGTGCAAGGTATACAGTAAACCTGCAGAGAAGCATCGGAATCTAAAACTGGACTCACAGGAGGGGTTCAAATCATAGAAAGTGAGACTGTCAGTCCTCTTTTACTTAGGTCGGCATTATGCATTTTGTATTAAATTCGGATGCAATTTATGTGTTTCATCGTCAATAAGTAGGTGCAAGGTATACAGTAATCTTGAAGTGAAGCATCGGAATCTAAAAGTGGACTCACAGGAGAGGTTCAAATCGTAGAAAGTGAGAGTGTCAGTCCTCTTGTACTTAAGTCGGCATTGTGCCTTTTGTATTAAATTCGGATGCAATTTCTGTGTTTCATCGTCATTAAGAAGGTGCAAGGAATACCGTTAACCTGAAGTGAAGCATCGGAATCTAAAACTGGACTCACAGGAGAGGTTCAAATCATAGAAAGCGAGAGTGTCAGTCCTCTTGTACTTCAGTCGGCATTGTGCCTTTTGTATTAAATTCGGATGCAATTTCTGTGTTTCATCGTCAGTCAGAAGGTGCAAGGTATACAGTAATCTTGAAGTGAAGCATCGGAAACTAAAACTGGGCTCACAGGAGAGGTTCGAATCGTAGAAAGTGAGAGTGTCAGTCCTCTTGGACTTACGTTGGCATTGTGCCTTTTGTATTAAATTCGGATGCAATTTCTGTGTTTCATCGTCAATAAGAAGCTGCAACGTATACAGTAAAATTAAAGTGAAGCATCGGAATCTAAAACTGGACTCACACTAGAGGTTCAACTCATAGAAAGTGAGAGTGTCAGTCCTCTTGTACTTAAGTCGGCAATGTTCCATTTGTATTAAACTCGGATACAATTTCTGTGTTTTATCGTCAATACGAAGGTGCTAGGTATACTGTAAACCTGAAGTGAAGCATCCGAATCTAAAACTGGATTCACAGGAGAGATTCAATTCGTAGAAAGTGAGAGTGTCAGTCCTCTTATACTAAAGTCGGCATTGTGCCTTTTGTATTACATTCGGATGCAATTTCTGTGTTTCATCGTCAATAAGAAGGTGCAAGGTATACAGTAAACCTGAAGTGAAGCATCGGAATCTAAAACTGGACTCATAGGACAGGTTCAAATTGTAGAAAGTGAGTGTGTCAGTCGTCTTGTACTTAAGTCGGCATTGTGCCTTTTGTATTAAATTCGGATGCAATTTCTGTGTTTCATCGTCAATAAGAAGGTGCAAGGTATACAGTAATCTTGAAG
Source organism: Schistocerca piceifrons (assembly GCF_021461385.2). Classification (NCBI taxonomy): domain Eukaryota; kingdom Metazoa; phylum Arthropoda; class Insecta; order Orthoptera; family Acrididae; genus Schistocerca; species Schistocerca piceifrons. The sequence goes on from NC_060149.1 coordinate 943,884,142, forward strand.
TGAAGCATCGGAATCTAAAACTGGACTCAAAGGAGGGGTTAAAATCGTAGAAACTGAGAGTGTCAGTCCTCTTGTACTTAAGTCGGCATTGTGCCTTTTGTATTAAATTCGGATGCAATTTCTGTGTTTCATCGTCAATACGAAGGTGCAAGGTATACAGTAATCTTGAAGTGAAGCATCGGAATCTAAAACTGGACTCACAGGAGAGGTTCAAATCATACAAAGTGAGAGTGTCAGTCCTCTTGTACTTAAGTCGGCATTGTGCCTTTTGTATTAAATTCGGATACAATTTCTGTGTTTCATCTTCAATAAGATGGTGCAAGGTATACAGTAATCTTGAAGTGAAGCATCGGAATCTATAACTTTACTCACAGGAGAGGTTCAAATCGTAGAATGTGAGTGTCAGTCCTCTTGTACTTAAGTAGGCATTGTGCCGTTTGCATTTAATTCGGATGCAATTTTGTGTTTCATCATCAATAAGAAGGTCCAAGGGATACAGTGATCTTTAAGTGATGCACCGGAATCTTAAACTGGACTCACAGGAGAGGTTCAAATCGTAGAAAATGAGAGTGTCAGTCCGCTTGTACTTGTGGCGGCATTGTGCCTTTTGTATTAAATTTGGATGCAATTTCTGTGTTTCATCGTCCAGACGAAGGTGCAAGGTATACAGTAAACATGAAGTGAAGCATCGGAATCTAAAACTGGACTCACAGGAGAGGTTCAAATCGTAGAAAGTGAGAGTGTCAGTATACTTGCACTTAAGTCGGCATTGTCCTTTTTGTACTAAATTCCGATTCGATTTCTGTGTTTCATCGTCAATAAGAGGGTGCAAGGGATACAGTATACCTGAAGTGAAGCATTGGAATCTAAAACTGGACTCACAGGAAAGGTTCAAATCATAGAAAGTGAGAGTGTCAGTCCTCTTGTACTTAAGTCGGCATTGTGCCTTTTGTATTAAATTCGGATGCAAACTCTGTGTTTCATCGTCAATAAGATGGTGCATGGTATACAGTAAACCTGAAGTGAAGCTTCGGAATCTAAAACTGGACCCACAGGAGAGATTCAAATCGTAGAAAGTGAGTGTGTCAGACCTCTTTTACTTAAGGCGGCATTGTGCATTTTGTATTAAATTCGGGTGCAATTTCTGTGTTTTATCGTCAATAAGAAGCTGCAAGGTATACTGTAAACCTGAAGTGAAGCATCCGAATCTAAAACTGGATTCACAGGAGAGGTTCATTTCGTAGAAAGTATGAGTGTCAGACCTCTTGTACTTAAGTCGGCATTGTGCCTTTTGTATTAAATTCGGATGCAATTTCTGTGTTTCATCGTCAATAAGAAGGTGCAAGGTATACAGTAAACCTGGCGTGAAGCATCGGAATCTAAAACTGGACTCACAGGAGAGGTTCAAATCGTAGAAAGTGAGAGTGTCAGTCCACTTGTACATAGATCGGCATTGTGCTTTTTGTATTAAATCTGGATGCAATTTCTGTGTTTCATCGTCAATAAGAAGGTGCAAGGTATACAGTAAACCTGAAGTGAAGCATCGGAATCTAAAACTCGACTCATAGGACAGGTTCAAATCGTAGAAAGTGCGTGTGTCAGTCGTCTTGTACTTAAGTCGGCATTGTGCCTTTTGTATTAAATTCGGATGCAATTTCTGTGTTTGATCGTCAATAAGAAGGTGCACGGTATAATGTAAACCTGACGTGAAGCATCGGAATCTAAAACTGGACTCACAGGAGAGGTTCAAATCGTAGAAAGTGAGAGTGTCAGTCCTCTTACACTTAAGTCGGCATTGTGCCTATTGTATTAAATTCGGATGCAATTTCTGTGTTTCATCGTCAATAAGAAGGTGCAAGGAATACTGTAAACCTGAAGTGAAGCATCGGATTCTAAAACTTGACTCACAGAAGAGATTCATATCGTAGAAAGTGAGAGTGTCAGACCTCTAGTACTTAAGTCGGCATTGTACCTTTTGTATTAAATTCGAATGCAATTTCTGTGTTTCATCGTCAATAAGAAGGTCCAAGGGATACAGTAAGCCTGAAGTGAAGCATCGGAATTTAAAACTGGACTCACATGAGAGGTTCAAATCATAGAAAGAGAGAGTGTCAGTCCTCTTTACTTAAGTCGGCATTGTGCCTTTTGTATTGAATTCGGATGCAATTTCTGTGTTTCAACTTCAATAACAAGGTCCAAGGAATACAGTAAACCTGAAGTGAAGCATCGGAATCTAAAACTGGACTTACAGGAGAGGTTCAAAACATAGAAAGTTAGAGTGTCAGACGTCTTGTACTTAAGTCAGCATTGTGCCTTTTGTATTAAATTCGGATGCAACCTCTGTGTTTCATCGTCAATAAGATGGTCCAAGGGATACAGTAAACCTGAAGTGAAGCATCGGAATCTAAAACTGGACTCAGAGTAGTGGTTCAAATCATAGAAATTGAGAGTGTCTGTCCTCTTGTATTTAGGTCGGCATTGTGCCTTTTGTATTAATTTCGGATGCAATTTCTGTGTTTCATCGTCAATAACAAGGTGCAAGGTATACCGTAATCTTGAAGTGAAGCATCGGAATCTAAATCTGGACTCACAGGAGAGGTTCAAATCGTAGAAAGGGAGAGTGTCAGTCCTCTTGTACTTAAGTCCACAATGTGCTTTTTGTTTTAAATTTGGATGCAATTTATGAGTTTCATCGTCAATAACAAGGTGCAAGGTATACAGTAATCTTGAAGAGAAGCATCGGAATCTAAAACTGGACTCACAGGAGCGGTTCAAATCGTAGAAAATGAGTCGGTCTGTCCGCTTGTACTTAAGTCGGCATTGTGCCTTTTGTATTAATTTCGGATGCAATTTCTGTGTTTCATCGTCAAGAAGAAGGGGCAAGGTATACAGTAAACCTGATGTGAAGCATCGGAATCAAAAACTGGGCTCACAGGGGAGGATCAAGTCATAGTAAGTGAGAGTGTCAGTCCTCTTGTACTTAAGTCGGCATTGTGCCTTTTGTATAAAATTCGGATCCAATTTCTGTGTTTCATCGTCAATAAGAAGGTGCAAGATATACAGTAATGTTAGAGTGAAGCATCGGAATCTAAAACTGGACTCACAGGAGCGGTTCAAATCATAGAAAGTGAGAGTGTCAGTCCTCTTGAACTGAAGTCTGCATTGTGCATTTTGTATTAAATTCGGATGTAATTTCTGTGTTTCATCGTCAATAACAAGGTGCAAGGTATACAGTAATCTTGAAGTGAAGCATCGGAATCTAAAACTGGACTCACAGGAGGGGTTCAAATCGTAGAAACTGAGAGTGTCAGTCCTCTTGTACTTAAGTCGGCATTGTGCCTTTTGTATAAAATTCGGATACAATTTCTGTTTTTCATCGTCTATAAGAAGGTGCAAGGTATGCAGTAATCTTGAAGTGAAGCTTCGGAATCTAAAACGTTACGCACAGGAGAGGTTCAATTCGTCGAAAGTGAGAGTGACTGTCCTCTTGTACTTAAGTCGGCATTGTGCCTTTTGTATTAAAGTCTGATGCAATTTCTGTGTTTCATCGTCAATAAGAAGGTGCAAGGAATACTATATACCTGAAGTGAAGCATCGGAATCTAAAACTAGACTCACAGGAGAGGTTCAAATCATAAAAAGTGAGAGTGTGAGCCCTCCTGTAATAAAGTCGGCATTGTGCCTTTTGTATTAAATTCGGATGCAAACTCTGTGTTTCATCGTCAATAAGAAGATGCAAGGTATACAGTAAACCTGCAGAGAAGCATCGGAATCTAAAACTGGACTCACAGGAGGGGTTCAAATCATAGAAAGTGAGAGTGTCAGTCCTCTTTTACTTAGGTCGGCATTATGCATTTTGTATTAAATTCGGATGCAATTTATGTGTTTCATCGTCAATAAGTAGGTGCAAGGTATACAGTAATCTTGAAGTGAAGCATCGGAATCTAAAACTGGACTCACAGGAGAGGTTCAAATCGTAGAAAGTGAGAGTGTCAGTCCTCTTGTACTTAAGTCGGCATTGTGCCTTTTGTAATAAATTCGGATGCAATTTCTGTGTTTCATCGTCATTAAGAAGGCGCAAGGAATACCGTTAACCTGAAGTGAAGCATCGGAATCTAAAACTGGACTCACAGGAGAGGTTCAAATCATAGAAAGCGAGAGTGTCAGTCTTCTTGTACTTCAGTCGGCATTGTGCCTTTTGTATTAAATTCGGATGCAATTTCTGTGTTTCATCGTCAGTCAGAAGGTGCAAGGTATACAGTAATCTTGAAGTGAAGCATCGGAAACTAAAACTGGGCTCACAGGAGAGGTTCGAATCGTAGAAAGTGAGAGTGTCAGTCCTCTTGGACTTACGTTGGCATTGTGCCTTTTGTATTAAATTCGGATGCAATTTCTGTGTTTCATCGTCAATAAGAAGGTGCAAGGAATACAGTAAACCTGAAGTGAAGCATCGGATTCTAAAACTTGACTCACAGAAGAGATTCATATCGTAGAAAGTGAGAGTGTCAGACCTCTAGTACTTAAGTCGGCATTGTACCTTTTGTATTAAATTCGAATGCAATTTCTGTGTTTCATCGTCAATAAGAAGGTCCAAGGGATACAGTAAGCCTGAAGTGAAGCATCGGAATTTAAAACTGGACTCACATGAGAGGTTCAAATCATAGAAAGTGAGAGTGTCAGTCCTCTTTACTTAAGTCGGCATTGTGCCTTTTGTATTGAATTCGGATGCAATTTCTGTGTTTCAACTTCAATAACAAGGTCCAAGGTATACAGTAAACCTGAAGTGAAGCATCGGAATCTAAAACTGGACTTACAGGAGAGGTTCAAAACATAGAAAGTTAGAGTGTCAGTCGTCTTGTACTTAAGTCAGCATTGTGCCTTTTGTATTAAATTCGGATGCAAACTCTGTGTTTCATCGTCAATAAGCTGGTCCAAGGGATACAGTAAACCTGAAGTGAAGCATCGGAATCTAAAACTGGACTCAGAGGAGTGGTTCAAATCATAGAAATTGAGAGTGTCTGTCCTCTTGTACTTAGGTCGGCGTTGTGCCTTTTGTATTTATTTCGGGTGCAATTTCTGTGTTTCATCGTCAATAACAAGGTGCAAGGTATACCGTAATCTTGAAGTGAAGCATCGGAATCTAAATCTGGACTCACAGGAGAGGTTCAAATCGTAGAAAGGGAGAGTGTCAGTCCTCTTGTACTTAAGTCCACAATGTGTTTTTGTATTAAATTTGGATGCAATTTATGAGTTTCATCGTCAATAACAAGGTGCAAGGTATACAGTAATCTTGAAGTGAAGCATCGGAATCTAAAACTGGACTCACAGGAGCGGTTCAAATCGTAGAAAATGAGTCGGTCAGTCCGCTTGTACTTAAGTCGGCATTGTGCCTTTTGTATTAATTTCGGATGCAATTTCTGTGTTTCATCGTCAAGAAGAAGGGGCAAGGTATACAGTAAACCTGAAGTGAAGCATCGGAATCAAAAACTGGGCTCACAGGGGAGGATCAAATCATAGTAAGTGAGAGTGTCAGTCCTCTTGTACTTAAGTCGGCATTGTGCCTTTTGTATAAAATTCGGATCCAATTTCTGTGTTTCATCGTCAATAAGAAGGTGCAAGGTATACAGTAATGTTAGAGTGAAGCATCGGAATCTAAAACTGGACTCACAGGAGCGGTTCAAATCATAGAAAGTGAGAGTGTCAGTCCTCTTGAACTGAAGTCGGCATTGTGCATTTTGTATTAAATTCGGATGTAATTTCTGTGTTTCATCGTCAATAACAAGGTGCAAGGTATACAGTTATCTTGAAGTGAAGCATCGGAATCTAAAACTGGACTCACAGGAGGGGTTCAAATCGTAGAAACTGAGAGTGTCAGTCCTCTTGTACTTAAGTCGGCATTGTGCCTTTTGTATTAAAGTCTGATGCAATTTCTGTGTTTCATCGTCAATAAGAAGGTGCAAGGAATACTATATACCTGAAGTGAAGCATCGGAATGTAAAACTAGACTCACAGGAGAGGTTCAAATCATAAAAAGTGAGAGTGTGAGCCCTCCTGTAATAAAGTCGGCATTGTGCCATTTGTATTAAATTCGGATGCAAACTCTGTGTTTCATCGTCAATAAGAAGGTGCAAGGTATACAGTAAACCTGCAGAGAAGCATCGGAATCTAAAACTGGACTCACAGGAGGGGTTCAAATCATAGAAAGTGAGAGTGTCAGTCCTCTTTTACTTAGGTCGGCATTATGCATTTTGTATTAAATTCGGATGCAATTTATGTGTTTCATCGTCAATAAGTAGGTGCAAGGTATACAGTAATCTTGAAGTGAAGCATCGGAATCTAAAACTGGACTCACAGGAGAGGTTCAAATCGTAGAAAGTGAGAGTGTCAGTCCTCTTGTACTTAAGTCGGCATTGTGCCTTTTGTATTAAATTCGGATGCAATTTCTGTGTTTCATCGACATTAAGAAGGTGCAAGGAATACCGTTAACCTGAAGTGAAGCATCGGAATCTAAAACTGGACTCACAGGAGAGGTTCAAATCATAGAAAGCGAGAGTGTCAGTCTTCTTGTACTTCAGTTGGCATTGTGCCTTTTGTATTAAATTCGGATGCAATTTCTGTGTTTCATCGTCAGTCAGAAGGTGCAAGGTATACAGTAATCTTGATGTGAAGCATCGGAAACTAAAACTGGGCTCACAGGAGAGGTTCGAATCGTAGAAAGTGAGAGTGTCAGTCCTCTTGGACTTACGTTGGCATTGTGCCTTTTGTATTAAATTCGGATGCAATTTCTGTGTTTCAACTTCAATAAGAAGGTGCAAGGTATACAGTAAACCTGAAGTGAAGCATCGGAATCTAAAACTGGACACACAGGTGAGGTTCAAATCATAGAAAGTGAGAGTGTCAGTCCTCTTGTACTTTTGTCGGCATTGTGCCTCTTGTATTAAATTCGGATGCAATTTCTGTGTTTCATCGTCAATAAGAAGGTGCAAGGTATACAGTAAACTTGACGTGAAGTATCGGAATCTAAAACTGGACTCACAGGAGAGGTTCAAATCGTAGAAAGTGAGAGTGTCAGTCCACTTGTACTTAAGTCGGCGTTGTGCCTTTTGTATTAATTTCGGATGCAATTTCTGTGTTTCATCGTCAATAAGAAGGTGCAAGGTATACAGTAAACCTGAAGTGAAGCATCGGAATCAAAAACTGGGCTCTCTGGGGAGGTTCAAATCATAGTAAGTGAGAGTGTCAGTCCTCTTGTACTTAAGTCGGCATTGTGCCTTTTGTTTTAAATTCGGATGCAATTCCTATGTGTTTCATCGTCAATAAGAAGGTGCAAGGTATACAGTAAACCTGAAGTGAAGCTTCGGAATCTTAAACTGGACTCACAGGAGAGGTTCAAATCGTAGAAAATGGGAGTGTCAGTCATTTTTTGCTTAAGTCGGCATTGTGCCTTTTGAATTAAATACGGATGCAATTTCTGTGTTTCATCATCAATAAGAAAGTCCAAGGTAAACAGTATACCTGAAGAGAAGCATCGGAATCTAAAACTGGACTCACAGGAGAGGTTCAAATCATAGAAAGTGAGAGTGTCAGTCCTTTTTTACTTAGGTCGGCATTATGACTTTTGTATTAAATTCGGATGCAATTTATGTGTTTCATCGTCAATATGTAGGTGCAAGGTATACAGTAATCTTGAAGTGAAGCATCGGAATCTAAAACTGGACTCACAGGGAGGTTCAAATCGTAGAAAGTGAAAGTGTCAGTCCTCCTGTACTTAAGTCGGCATTGTGACATTTGTATTAAATTCGGATGCAATTTCTGTGTTTCACCGTCAGTAAGAAGGTGCAAGGAATACAGTAAACCTCAAGTGAAGCATCGGAATCTAACACTGGACTCACAGGAGAGGTTCAAATCATAGAAAGTGAGAGTGTCAGTCTTCTTGTACTTCAGTCGGCATTGTGCCTTTTGTATTAAATTCGGATGCAATTTCTGTGTTTCATCGTCAGTCAGAAGGTGCAAGGTATACAGTAATCTTGAAGTGAAGCATCGGAATCTAAAACTGGGCTCACAGGAGAGGTTCAATTTGTAGAAAGTGAGAGTGTCAGTCCTCTTGGACTTAAGTCGGCATTGTGCCTTTTGTATTAAATTCGGATGCAATTTCTGTGTTTCATCGTCAATAAGAAGGTGCAAGGTATACAGTAAACCTGAAGTGAAGCATCGGAATCTAAAACTGGACTCACAGGTGAGGTTCAAATCATAGAAAGTAAGAGTGTCAGTCCTCTTGTACTTATGTCGGCATTGTGCCTCTTGTATTACACTCGGATGCTATTTCTGTGTTTCATCGTCAATAAGAAAGTGCAAGGTATACAGTAAACCTGAAGTGAAGCATCAGAATCTAAAACTGGACTCACAGGAGAGGTTCAAATCGTTGACAGTGAGAGTGTCTCTCCCCTTGTACTTAAGTCGGCATTGTGCCTTTTGTATTAAGTTCGGATGCAATTTCTGTGTTTCATCGTCAATAAGAAGGTGCAAGGTATACAGTAAACCTGAAGTGAAGCATCGGAATCTAAAACTGGACTAACATTCGAGGTTCAAATCATAGAAAGTGACAGTGTCAGTCCTCTTGTACTTAAGTCGGCATTGCGCCTTTTGTATTAAATTCGGATGCAATTTCTATGTTTCATCGTCAATAAGAAGGTGCAAGGTATACAGTAAACCCGAAGTGAATCATCGGAATCCAAAACTGGACTCACAGGAGAGGTTCAAATCGTAGAAAGTGAGAGTGTCAGTCGTCTTTTACTTAAGTCGGCATTGTGCCATTTGTATTACATTTGGATCCAATTTCTGTGTTTCAACGTCGATAAGAAGGTGCAAGGTATACAGTAAACCTGAAGTGAAGCATCGGAATCTAAAACTGGACTCACAGGAGAGGTTCGAATCGTAGAAAGTGAGAGTGACAGTCCTCTTGTACTTAAGTCCGCATTAAGCCTTTTGTATTAAATTCGGATTTAATTTCTGTGTTTAATCGTCAAGAAGAAGGTGCAAGGTATACAGCAAATTTGAAGTGAAGCATCGGAATCTAAAACTGGACTCACAGGAGAGGTTCAAATCGTAGAAAGTGAGAGTGACAGTCCTCTTGTACTTAAGTCGGCATTGTGCCTTTTGTATTAAATTCGGATGCAATTTCTGTGTTTCATCGTCAATAAGATGGTGCAAGGCATACAGTAAACCTGAAGTGAAGCATCGCAATCTGAAACTGGACTCACAGGAGAGGTTCAAATCGTAGATAGTGAGAGTGTCAGTCCTCTTGTACTTAAGTCGGCATTGTGCTTTTTGTAATTAATTCGGATGCAATTTCTGTGTTTCATCGTCAATAAGAAGGTGCAAGGTATACAGTAAACCTGAAGTGAAGCATCGGAATCTAAAATTGGACTCACAGGAGAGGTTTAAATCATAGAAAGTGAGAGTGTCAATCCTCTTGTACTTAAGCCGGCATTGTGCTTTTTGTATTAAATTCGGATGCAATATCTGTGTTCCATCGTCAATAAGAGGGTGCAAGATATACAGTAATGTAGAAGTGAAGCATCGGAATCTAAAACTGGATTCACAGGAGAGGTTCAAATCATAGAAATTGAGAGTGTCAGTCCTCTTGTACTTAAGTCGGCATTGTGCATTTTGTATTAAATTCGGATGCAATTTCTGTGTTTCGTCGTCAATAAGAAGGTGCAAGGTATACAGTAATCTTGAAGTGAAGCATCGGAATCTAAAACTGGACTCACAGGAGAGGTTCAAATCGTAGAAAGTGAGAGTGTCAATCCTCTTGTACTTAAGTCGGCATTGTGCCTTTTGTATTAAATTCATTTGCAATTTCTGTGTTTCATCGACAATAAGAAGGTGCAAGGTATACAGTAATCTTGAACTGAAGCATGGGAATCTAAAACTGGACTCACAGGAGAGGTTCAAATCATAGTAAGTGAGAGTGTCAGTCCTCTTGTACTTAGGACGGCATTGTTCCTTTTGTATTAAATTCGGATACAATTTCTGTTTTTAATCGTCAATAAGATGGTGCAAGGTATACAGTAATCTTGAAGTGAAGCATCGGAATCTAAAACTTTACTCACAGGAGAGGTTCAAATCGTAGAAAGTGAGAGTGTCAGTACTCTTGTACTTAAGTCGGCATTGTGCCGTTTGCATTTCATTCGGATGCAATTTCTGTGTTTCATCGTCAATACGAAGGTGCAAGGTATACAGTAAACCTGAAGTGAAGCATCGGAATCTAAAAGTGGACTTACACGAGAGGTTCAAAACATAGAAGGTTAGAGTGTCAGTCCTCTTGTACTTAAGGCAGCATTGTGCCGTTTGTATTAAATTCGGATGCAAACTCTGTGTTTCATCGTCAATAAGAAGGTCCAAGGGATACAGTAAACCTGAAGTGATCCATCGGAATCTAAAACTGGACTCACAGGAGTGCTTCAAATCATAGAAATTGAGACTGTCAGTCCTATTGTACTTAGGTCGGCATATTGCCTTTTGTAATAGACTCGGAAGCAATTTCTGTGTTTCATCGTCAATAAGTAGGTGCAAGGTATACAGTAATCTTGAAGTGAAGCATCCGAATATAAAACTGGACTCACAGGAGAGGTTCAAATCGTAGAAAGGGAGAGTGTCAGTCCTCTTGTACTTAAGTCCACATTGTGCTTTTTGTATTAAATTTGGACGCAATTTATGTGTTTCATCGTCAATAACAAGGTGCAAGGTATACAGTAATCTTGAAGTGAAGCATCGGAATCTAAAACTGGACTCACAGGAGAGGTTCAAACCGTAGAAAGTGAGAGTGTCAGCCCGCTTGTACTTAAGTCGGCATTGTGCTTTTTGTATCAATTTCGGATGCAATTTCTGTGTTTCATCGTCAACAAGAAGGTGCAAGGTATACAGTAAACCAGAAGTGAAGCATCGGAATCAAATTGGGCTCACAGGGGAGGTTCAAATCATAGTAAGTGAGAGTGTCAGTCCTCTTGTACGTAAGTCTGCATTGTGCCTTTTGTATTAAATTCGGATGCAATTTCTGTGTTTCATCGTCAATAAGAAGGTGAAAGGTATACAGTAATGTTAAAGTGAAGCATCGGAATCTAAAACTGGACTCACAGGAGCGGTTCAAATCATAGAAAGTGAGAGTGTCAGTCCTCTTGTACCTACGTCGGCATTGTGCATTTTGTATTAAATTCGGATGTAATTTCTGTGTTTCATCGTCAATAAGAAAGTGCAAGGAATACAGTAATCTTCAAGTGAAGCATCGGAATCTAGAACTGGACTCACAGGAGGGGTCAATTCATAGAAAGTGAGAGTGTCAGTCTTCTTGTACTTAAGTCGGCATTGTGTCTTTTGTTTTAAATTCGGATGCAATTTCTATGTGTTTCATCGTCTATACGAACGTGCAAGGTATACAGTAAACCTGAAGTGAGGCATCGGAAACTAAAACTGGACTCACAGGAGAGGTTCAAATCGTAGAAATTGGGAGTGTCAGTCCTTTTTTACTTAAGTCGGCATTGTGCCTTTTGAATTAAATACGGATGCAATTTCTGTGTTTCATCGTCAATAAGAAGGTCCAAGGTAAACAGTATACCTGAAGTGCAGCATCGGAATCTAAAACTGGACTCACAGGAGTGGTTCAAATCATAGAAAGTGAGAGTGTCAGTCCTCTTTTACTTAGGTCGGCATTATGCCTTTTGTATTACATTCGGATGCAATTTATGTGTTTCATCGTCAAAAAGTAGGTGCAAGTAATACAGTAATCTTGAAGTGAAGCATCGGAATCTAAAACTGGACTCACAGGAGACGTTCAAATCGTAGAAAGTGAGAGTGTCAGTCCTCTTGTACTTAAGTCGGCATTGTGCCTTTTTTATTAAATTCGGATGCAATTTCTGTGTTTCATCGTCAATAAGAAGGTGCAAGGAATACTGTAAACCTGAAGTGAAGCTTCGGAATCTAAAACTGGACTCACAGGAGAGGTTCAAATCATAGAAAGCGAGAGTGTCAGTCTTCTTGTACTTTAGTCGGCATTGTGCCTTTTGTATTTAATTCGGATGCAATTTCTGTGTTTCATCGTCAGTCAGAAGGTACAAGGTATACAGTAATCTTGAAGTGAAGCATCGGAATCTAAAACTGGGCTTACAGGAGAGGTTCGAAACGTAGAAAGTGAGAGTGTCAGTCCTCTTGGACTTAAGTCGGCATTGTGCCTTTTGTATTACATTCGGATGCAATTTCTGTGTTTAATCGTCAATAAGAAGCTGCAAGGTATACAGTAAACCTGAAGTGAAGCATCGGAATCTAAAACTGGACTCACAGGTGAGGTTCAAATAATAGAAAGTGAGAGTGTCAGTCCTCTTGTACTTATGTCGGCATTGTGCGTCTTGTATTAAATTCGGATGCAATTTCTGTGTTTCATCGTCAATAAGAAGGTGCAAGGTATACAGTAAACCTGAAGTTAAGCATCGGAATCAAAAACTGGGCTGACTGGGGAGGTTCAAATCATAGTAAGTGAGAGTGTCAGTCCTCTTGTACTTAAGTCGGCCTTGTGCCTTTTGTATTAAATTCGGATGCAATTTCTGTGTTTCATCGTCAATAAGAAGGTTTAAGGTATACAGTAATGTTAAAGTGAAGCATCGGAATCTAAAACTGGACTCACAGGAGCGGTTCAAATCATAGAAAGTGAGAGTGTCTGTCCTCTTGTACTTAAGTCGACATTGTGCCTTTTGTATTAAAGTCGGATGCAATTTCTGTGTTTCTTCGTCAATAAGAAGGTGCAAGGAATACCGTATCCCTGAAGTGAAGCATCGGAATCTAAAACTGGACTCACAGGAGAGGTTCAAATCATAGAAAGCGAGAGTGTCAGTCTTCTTGTACTTCAGTCGGCATTGTGCCTTTTGTATTAAATTCGGATGCAATTTCTGTGTTTCATCGTCTGTCAGAAGGTGCAAGGTATACAGTAATCTTGATGTGAAGCATCGGAAACTAAAACTGGGCTCACAGGAGAGGTTCGAATCGTAGAAAGAGAGAGTGTCAGTCCTCTTGGACTTACGTTGGCATTGTGCCTTTTGTATTAAATTCGGATGCAATTTCTGTGTTTCAACTTCAATAAGAAGGTGCAAGGTATACAGTAAACCTGAAGTGAAGCATCGGAATCTAAAACTGGACTCACAGGTGAGGTTCAAATCATAGAAAGTGAGAGTGTCAGTCCTCTTGTACTTTTGTCGGCATTGTGCCTCTTGTATTAAATTCGGATGCAATTTCTGTGTTTCATCGTCAATAAGAAGGTGCAAGGTATACAGTAAACTTGACGTGAAGTATCGGAATCTAAAACTGGACTCACAGGAGAGGTTCAAATCGTAGAAAGTGAGAGTGTCAGTCCACTTGTACTTAAGTCGGCGTTGTGCCTTTTGTATTAATTTCGGATGCAATTTCTGTGTTTCATCGTCAATAAGAAGGTGCAAGGTATACAGTAAACCTGAAGTGAAGCATCGGAATCAAAAACTGGGCTCTCTGGGGAGGTTCAAATCATAGTAAGTGAGAGTGTCAGTCCTCTTGTACTTAAGTCGGCATTGTGCCTTTTGTTTTAAATTCGGATGCAATTTCTATGTGTTTCATCGTCAATAAGAAGGTGCAGGGTATACAGTAAACCTGAAGTGAAGCTTCGGAATCTTAAACTGGACTCACAGGAGAGGTTCAAATCGTAGAAAATGGGAGTGTCAGTCATTTTTTGCTTAAGTCGGCATTGTGCCTTTTGAATTAAATACGGATGCAATTTCTGTGTTTCATCATCAATAAGAAAGTCCAAGGTAAACAGTATACCTGAAGAGAAGCATCGGAATCTAAAACTGGACTCACAGGAGAGGTTCAAATCATAGAAAGTGAGAGTGTCAGTCCTTTTTTACTTAGGACGGCATTATGACTTTTGTATTAAATTCGGATGCAATTTATGTGTTTCATCGTCAATATGTAGGTGCAAGGTATACAGTAATCTTGAAGTGAAGCATCGGAATCTAAAACTGGACTCACAGGGAGGTTCAAATCGTAGAAAGTGAAAGTGTCAGTCCTCCTGTACTTAAGTCGGCATTGTGTTATTTGTATTAAATTCGGATGCAATTTCTGTGTTTCACCGTCAATAAGAAGGTGCAAGGAATACAGTAAACCTGAAGTGAAGCATCGGAATCTAACACTGGACTCACAGGAGAGGTTCAAATCATAGAAAGTGAGAGTGTCAGTCTTCTTGTACTTCAGTCGGCATTGTGCCTTTTGTATTAAATTCGGATGCAATTTCTGTGTTTCATCGTCAGTCAGAAGGTGCAAGGTATACAGTAATCTTGAAGTGAAGCATCGGAATCTAAAACTGGGCTCACAGGAGAGGTTCAATTTGTAGAAAGTGAGAGTGTCAGTCCTCTTGGACTTAAGTCGGCATTGTGCCTTTTGTATTAAATTCGGATGCAATTTCTGTGTTTCATCGTCAATAAGAAGGTGCAAGGTATACAGTAAACCTGAAGTGAAGCATCGGAATCTAAAACTGGACTCACAGGTGAGGTTCAAATCATAGAAAGTAAGAGTGTCAGTCCTCTTGTACTTATGTCGGCATTGTGCCTCTTGTATTACACTCGGATGCAATTTCTGTGTTTCATCGTCAATAAGAAAGTGCAAGGTATACAGTAAACCTGAAGTGAAGCATGAGAATCTAAAACTGGACTCACAGGAGAGGTTCAAATCGTTGACAGTGAGAGTGTCTCTCCCCTTGTACTTAAGTCGGCATTGTGCCTTTTGTATTAAGTTCGGATGCAATTTCTGTGTTTCATCGTCAATAAGAAGGTGCAAGGTATACAGTAAACCTGAAGTGAAGCATCGGAATCTAAAACTGGACTAACATTCGAGGTTCAAATCATAGAAAGTGACAGTGGCAGTCCTCTTGTACTTAAGTCGGCATTGCGCCTTTTGTATTAAATTCGGATGCAATTTCTATGTTTCATCGTCAATAAGAAGGTGCAAGGTATACAGTAAACCCGAAGTGAATCATCGGAATCCAAAACTGGACTCACAGGAGAGGTTCAAATCGTAGAAAGTGAGAGTGTCAGTCGTCTTTTACTTAAGTCGGCATTGTGCCATTTGTATTACATTTGGATCCAATTTCTGTGTTTCAACGTCGATAAGAATGTGCAAGGTATACAGTAAACCTGAAGTGAAGCATCGGAATCTAAAACTGGACTCACAGGAGAGGTTCGAATCGTAGAAAGTGAGAGTGACAGTCCTCTTGTACTTAAGTCCGCATTAAGCCTTTTGTATTAAATTCGGATTTAATTTCTGTGTTTAATCGTCAAGAAGAAGGTGCAAGGTATACAGCAAATTTGAAGTGAAGCATCGGAATCTAAAACTGGACTCACAGGAGAGGTTCAAATCGTAGAAAGTGAGAGTGACAGTCCTCTTGTACTTAAGTCGGCATTGTGCCTTTTGTATTAAATTCGGATGCAATTTCAGTGTTTCATCGTCAATAAGATGGTGCAAGGCATACAGTAAACCTGAAGTGAAGCATCGCAATCTGAAACTGGACTCACAGGAGAGGTTCAAATCGTAGATAGTGAGAGTGTCAGTCCTCTTGTACTTAAGTCGGCATTGTGCTTTTTGTAATTAATTCGGATGCAATTTCTGTGTTTCATCGTCAATAAGAAGGTGCAAGGTATACAGTAAACCTGAAGTGAAGCATCGGAATCTAAAATTGGACTCACAGGAGAGGTTTAAATCATAGAAAGTGAGAGTGTCAATCCTCTTGTACTTAAGCCGGCATTGTGCTTTTTGTATTAAATTCGGATGCAATATCTGTGTTCCATCGTCAATAAGAGGGTGCAAGATATACAGTAATGTAGAAGTGAAGCATCGGAATCTAAAACTGGATTCACAGGAGAGGTTCAAATCATAGAAATTGAGAGTGTCAGTCCTCTTGTACTTAAGTCGGCATTGTGCATTTTGTATTAAATTCGGATGCAATTTCTGTGTTTCGTCGTCAATAAGAAGGTGCAAGGTATACAGTAATCTTGAAGTGAAGCATCGGAATCTAAAACTGGACTCACAGGAGAGGTTCAAATCGTAGAAAGTGAGAGTGTCAATCCTCTTGTACTTAAGTCGGCATTGTGCCTTTTGTATTAAATTCATTTGCAATTTCTGTGTTTCATCGTCAATAAGAAGGTGCAAGGTATACAGTAATCTTGAACTGAAGCATGGGAATCTAAAACTGGACTCACAGGAGAGGTTCAAATCATAGTAAGTGAGAGTGTCAGTCCTCTTGTACTTAGGACGGCATTGTTCCTTTTGTATTAAATTCGGATACAATTTCTGTTTTTAATCGTCAATAAGATGGTGCAAGGTATACAGTAATCTTGAAGTGAAGCATCGGAATCTAAAACTTTACTCACAGGAAAGGTTCAAATCGTAGAAAGTGAGAGTGTCAGTACTCTTGTACTTAAGTCGGCATTGTGCCGTTTGCATTTCATTCGGATGCAATTTCTGTGTTTCATCGTCAATACGAAGGTGCAAGGTATACAGTAAACCTGAAGTGAAGCATCGGAATCTAAAAGTGGACTTACACGAGAGGTTCAAAACATAGAAGGTTAGAGTGTCAGTCCTCTTGTACTTAAGGCAGCATTGTGCCGTTTGTATTAAATTCGGATGCAAACTCTGTGTTTCATCGTCAATAAGAAGGTCCAAGGGATTCAGTAAACCTGAAGTGAAGCATCGGAATCTAAAACTGGATCACAGGAGTGCTTCAAATCATAGAAATTGAGACTGTCAGTCCTATTGTACTTAGGTCGGCATATTGCCTTTTGTAATAGACTCGGAAGCAATTTCTGTGTTTCATCGTCAATAAGTAGGTGCAAGGTATACAGTAATCTTGAAGTGAAGCATCCGAATATAAAACTGGACTCACAGGAGAGGTTCAAATTGTAGAAAAGGAGAGTGTCAGTCCTCTTGTACTTAAGTCCACATTGTGCTTTTTGTATTAAATTTGGACGCAATTTATGTGTTTCATCGTCAATAACAAGGTGCAAGGTATACAGTAATCTTGAAGTGAAGCATCGGAATCTAAAACTGGACTCACAGGAGAGGTTCAAACCGTAGAAAGTGAGAGTGTCAGCCCGCTTGTACTTAAGTCGGCATTGTGCTTTTTGTATCAATTTCGGATGCAATTTCTGTGTTTCATCGTCAACAAGAAGGTGCAAGGTATACAGTAAACCAGAAGTGAAGCATCGGAATCAAATTGGGCCCACAGGGGAGGTTCAAATCATAGTAAGTGAGAGTGTCAGTCCTCTTGTACGTATATCTGCATTGTGCCTTTTGTATTAAATTCGGATGCAATTTCTGTGTTTCATCGTCAATAAGAAGGTGAAAGGTATACAGTAATGTTAAAGTGAAGCATCGGAATCTAAAACTGGACTCACAGGAGCGGTTCAAATCATAGAAAGTGAGAGTGTCAGTCCTCTTGTACTTAAGTCGGCATTGTGTCTTTTGTTTTAAATTCGGATGCAATTTCTATGTGTTTCATCGTCAATAAGAACGTGCAAGGTATACAGTAAACCTGAAGTGAAGCATCGGAATCTAAAACTGGACTCACAGGAGAGGTTCAAATCGTAGAAATTGGGAGTGTCAGTCCTTTTTTACTTAAGTCGGCATTGTGCCTTTTGAATTAAATACGGATGCAATTTCTGTGTTTCATCGTCAATAAGAAGGTCCAAGGTAAACAGTATACCTGAAGTGCAGCATCGGAATCTAAAACTGGACTCACAGGAGTGGTTCAAATCATAGAAAGTGAGAGTGTCAGTCCTCTTTTACTTAGGTCGGCATTATGCCTTTTGTATTACATTCGGATGCAATTTATGTGTTTCATCGTCAAAAAGTAGGTGCAAGTAATACAGTAATCTTGAAGTGAAGCATCGGAATCTAAAACTGGACTCACAGGAGACGTTCAAATCGTAGAAAAAGAGAGTGTCAGTCCTCTTGTACTTAAGTCGGCATTGTGCCTTTTTTATTAAATTCGGATGCAATTTCTGTGTTTCATCGTCAATAAGAAGGTGCAAGGAATACTGTAAACCTGAAGTGAAGCTTCGGAATCTAAAACTGGACTCACAGGAGAGGTTCAAATCATAGAAAGCGAGAGTGTCAGTCTTCTTGTACTTTAGTCGGCATTGTGCCTTTTGTATTTAATTCGGATGCAATTTCTGTGTTTCATCGTCAGTCAGAAGGTACAAGGTATACAGTAATCTTGAAGTGAAGCATCGGAATCTAAAACTGGGCTTACAGGAGAGGTTCGAAACGTAGAAAGTGAGAGTGTCAGTCCTCTTGGACTTAAGTCGGCATTGTGCCTTTTGTATTACATTCGGATGCAATTTCTGTGTTTAATCGTCAATAAGAAGCTGCAAGGTATACAGTAAACCTGAAGTGAAGCATCGGAATCTAAAACTGGACTCACAGGTGAGGTTCAAATAATAGAAAGTGAGAGTGTCCGTCCTCTTGTACTTATGTCGGCATTGTGCCTCTTGTATTAAATTCGGATGCAATTTCTGTGTTTCATCGTCAATAAGAAGGTGCAAGGTATACAGTAAACCTGAAGTTAAGCATCGGAATCAAAAACTGGGCTGACTGGGGAGGTTCAAATCATAGTAAGTGAGAGTGTCAGTCCTCTTGTACTTAAGTCGGCCTTGTGCCTTTTGTATTAAATTCGGATGCAATTTCTGTGTTTCATCGTCAATAAGAAGGTTTAAGGTATACAGTAATGTTAAAGTGAAGCATCGGAATCTAAAACTGGACTCACAGGAGCGGTTCAAATCATAGAAAGTGAGAGTGTCTGTCCTCTTGTACTTAAGTCGGCATTGTGCCTTTTGTATTAAAGTCGGATGCAATTTCTGTGTTTCTTCGTCAATAAGAAGGTGCAAGGAATACCGTATCCCTGACGTGAAGCATCGGAATCTAAAACTGGACTCACAGGAGAGGTTCAAATCATAGAAAGTGAGAGTGTCAGTCTTCTTGTACTTAAGACGGCATTGCGATTTTGGATTAAATTCGGATGCAATTTCTGTGTTTCATCGTCAATAAGAAGGTGCAAGTTATACAGTAAACCTGAAGTGAAGCATCGGAATCTAAAACTGGACTCACAGGTGAGGTTCAAGTCATAGAAACTGAGAGTGTAAGTCCTCTTGTACTTATGTTGGCATTGTGCCTCTTGTATTACATTCGGATGCAATTTCTGTCTTTCATCGTCAATAAGAAGGTGCAAGGTATAAAGTAAACCTGAAGTGAAGCATCGGAATCTAAAACTGGACTCACAGGAGAGGTTCAAATCGTTGAAAGTGAGAGTGTCACTCCCCTTGTACTTAAGTGGGCATTGTGCCTTTTGTATTAAGTTCGGATGTAATTTCTGTGTTTCATCGTCAATAAGAAGGGGACAGGTATACAGTAAACCTGAAGTGAAGCATCGGAATCTAAAACTGGACTCACAGGAGAGATTCAAATCATAGAAAGTTAGAGTGTCAGTCCTCATGTCCTTAAGTCGGCATTGGGAATTTTGTATTACATTCGGATGCAATTTCTGTGTTTCATCGTCAGTAAGAAGGTCCGAGGGATATAGTAAACCTGAAGTGAAGCATCGGAATCTAAAACTGGACTCACAGGAGAGGTTCAAATCATAGTAAGTTAGAGTGTCAGTCCTCTTGTACTTAAGTCGGCATTGTGCCTTTTGTATTAAATTCGGATGCAATTTCTGTGTTTCATCGTCAATAAGAAGGTCCAAGGTATACAGTAAACCTGAAGTGAAGCATCGGAATCTAAAACTGGGCTCACAGTAGAGGTTGAAATCATAGAATGTTAGAGGGTCAGGCCTCTTGTATTTAAGTCGGCATTGTGCCTTTTGTATTAAATTCGGATGCAATTTCTGTGGTTCACCGTCAATTAGAAGGTGCAAGGTATACAGTAAACTTGAAGTGAAGCATCGGAATCTAAAACTGGACTCACAGGAGAGGTTCAAATAGTAGAAAGTGAGAGTGGCTGTCCTCTTGTACTTAAGTCGGCATTGTACCTTTTGTATTAAATTCGGATGCAATTTCTGTGTTTCATCGTCAATAAGAAGGTGGAAGGTATTCAGTAAACCTGAAGTGAAGCATCAGAATCTAAAATAGGATTCACAGGAGAGGTTCAAATCATAGAAAGTGAGAGTGTCAGTCCTCTTGTACTTAAGTAGGCATAGTGCCTTTTGTATTAAATTCGGATGCAATTTCTGTGTTTCATCGTCAATAAGAAGGTGCAAGGTATATAGTAAACCTGAAGTGAAGCATCGGAATCTAAAACTGGACTCACAGGAGAGGTTCAAATCGTTGAAATTGAGAGTGTCACTCCCCTTTTACTTAAGTCGGCATTGTGCCTTTTGTATTAAGTTCGGATGCAATTTCTGTGTTTCTTCGTCAATAAGAAGGTGCACGGTATACTGTAAACCTGAAGTGATGCATTGGAATCTAAAACTGGACTAACAGGAGAGGTTCAAATCATAGAAAGTGAGAGTGTCAGTCCTCTTGTACTTAAGTCGGCATTGTGCCTTTTGTATTAAATTCGGATGCAATATCTGTGTTTCATCGTCAATAAGAAGGTGCAAGGTGTACAGTAAACCTGAAGTGAAGCATCAGAATCTAGAGCTGGACTCACAGGAGAGGTTCAAATCGTAGAAAGTGAGAGTGTCATTCCTCTTGTACTAAAGTCGGCATTGTGCCTTTTGTATTAAATTTGGATGCAATTTCTGTGTTTCATCGTCAATAAGAAAGCGCAAGGTATACAGTAATCTTGAAGTGAAGCATCGGAATCTAAAGCTGGATTCACAGGAGAGGTTCAAATCGTAGAAAGTGAGAGTGTCAGTCCTCTTGTACTTAAGTCGGCATTGTGCCTTTTGTATTAAATTCGGATGCAATTTCTGTGTTTCATCGTCAATAAGTAGGTGCAAGGTATAAAGTAATCTTGAAATTGAAGCATCGGAATGTAAAACTGGACTCACAGGAGAGGTTCAAATCATAGAAAGTAAGAGTTTCAGCTCTCTTGTACTTAAGTCGGCATTGTGCCTTTAGTATTAAATTCGGATGCAATTTCTGTGTTTCATCGTCTATAAGAAGGTGCTAGGTATACAGTAATCTTGATGTGAACCATCGGAATCTAAAACTGGACTCACAGGAGAGGTTCAAATCGTAGAAAGTGAGAGTGTCAGTACTCTTGTTCTTAAGTCTGCATTGTGCCATTTGTATTAAATTCGGATGCAATTTCTGTGTGTCATCGTCAATAAGAAGGTGCAAGGTATACAGTATACCTGAAGTGAAGCATCGGAATCTAAAACTGGACTCACAGGGGAGGTTCAAATCATAGAAAGTGAGAGTGTCAGTCCTCTTGTACTTAAGTCGGCATTGAGCCTTTTGTATTAAATTCGGATGCAATTTCTGTGTTTCATCGTCAATAAGCAGGCCCAAGGGATACAGTAAACCTGAAGTGAAGCATCGGAATCTAAAACTGGACTCACAGGAGAGGTTCAAATCGAAGAAAGTGAGAGTGTCAGTCCTCTTGTACTTAAGTCGGCATTGTGCCTTTTGTATTAAATTCGGGTGCAATTTCTGTGCTTCATCGTCAATAAGAAGGTGCAAGGTATACAGTAAACCTGAAGTGAAGCATCGGAATTTAAAAACTGCACTCACAGGGGAGGTTCAAATCGTAGAAAGTAAGAGTGTCAGTCCTCTTGTACTTAAGTCGGCATTGTGCCTTTTGTATTAAATTCGGATGCAATTTCTGTGTTTCATCGTCAATACGATGGTCCAAGGGATACAGTAAACCGGAAGTGAAGCATCGGAATCTAAAACTGGACTCACAGGAGAGGTTCAAATCGTAGAAAGTGAGAGTGTCAGTCCTCTTGTACTTAAGTCTGCATTGTGCCTTTTGTATTAAATTCGGATGCATTTTCTGTGTTTCATCGTCAATAAGAAGGTGCAAGGTATACAGTAAACCAGAAGTGAAGCATCGGAATCTAAAACTGGACTCGCAGGAGAGGTTCAAATCATAGAAAGTTAGAGTGTCGGTCCTCTTGTACTTAAGTCCGCATTGTGCCTTTTGTATGAATTTCGGATGCAATTTCTGTGTTTCATCGTCAATAAGAAAGTCCAAGGGATACAGTAAACCTGAAGTGAAGCATCGGAATCTAAAACTGGACTCACAGGTGAGGTTCAAGTCATAGAAACTGAGAGTGTAAGTCCTCTTGTACTTATGTTGGCATTGTGCCTCTTGTATTACATTCGGATGCAATTTCTGTCTTTCATCGTCAATAAGAAGGTGCAAGGTATAAAGTAAACCTGAAGTGAAGCATCGGAATCTAAAACTGGACTCACAGGAGAGGTTCAAATCGTTGAAAGTGAGAGTGTCACTCCCCTTGTACTTAAGTTGGCATTGTGCCTTTTGTATTAAGTTCGGATGTAATTTCTGTGTTTCATCGTCGATAAGAAGGGGACAGGTATACAGTAAACCTGAAGTGAAGCATCGGAATCTAAAACTGGACTCACAGGAGAGATTCAAATCATAGAAAGTTAGAGTGTCAGTCCTCATGTCCTTAAGTCGGCATTGGGAATTTTGTATTACATTCGGATGCAATTTCTGTGTTTCATCGTCAGTAAGAAGGTCCGAGGGATATAGTAAACCTGAAGTGAAGCATCGGAATCTAAAACTGGACTCACGGGAGAGGTTCAAATCATAGTAAGTTAGAGTGTCAGTCCTCTTGTACTTAAGTCGGCATTGTGCCTTTTGTATTAAATTCGGATGCAATTTCTGTGTTTCATCGTCAATAAGAAGGTCCAAGGTATACAGTAAACCTGAAGTGAAGCATCGGAATCTAAAACTGGGCTCACAGTAGAGGTTGAAATCATAGAATGTTAGAGGGTCAGTCCTCTTGTATTTAAGTCGGCATTGTGCCTTTTGTATTAAATTCGGATGCAATTTCTGTGGTTCACCGTCAATTAGAAGGTGCAAGGTATACAGTAAACTTGAAGTGAAGCATCGGAATCTAAAACTGGACTCACAGGAGAGGTTCAAATAGTAGAAAGTGAGAGTGTCTGTCCTCTTGTACTTAAGTCGGCATTGTACCTTTTGTATTAAATTCGGATGCAATTTCTGTGTTTCATCGTCAATAAGAAGGTGGAAGGTATTCAGTAAACCTGAAGTGAAGCATCAGAATCTAAAATAGGATTCACAGGAGAGGTTCAAATCATAGAAAGTGAGAGTGTCAGTCCTCTTGTACTTAAGTAGGCATAGTGCCTTTTGTATTAAATTCGGATGCAATTTCTGTGTTTCATCGTCAATAAGAAGGTGCAAGGTATATAGTAAACCTGAAGTGAAGCATCGGAATCTAAAACTGGACTCACAGGAGAGGTTCAAATCGTTGAAATTGAGAGTGTCACTCCCCTTTTACTTAAGTCGGCATTGTGCCTTTTGTATTAAGTTCGGATGCAATTTCTGTGTTTCTTCGTCAATAAGAAGGTGCACGGTATACTGTAAACCTGAAGTGATGCATTGGAATCTAAAACTGGACTAACAGGAGAGGTTCAAATCATAGAAAGTGAGAGTGTCAGTCCTCTTGTACTTAAGTCGGCATTGTGCCTTTTGTATTAAATTCGGATGCAATATCTGTGTTTCATCGTCAATAAGAAGGTGCAAGGTGTACAGTAAACCTGAAGTGAAGCATCAGAATCTAGAGCTGGACTCACAGGAGAGGTTCAAATCGTAGAAAGTGAGAGTGCCATTCCTCTTGTACTAAAGTCGGCATTGTGCCTTTTGTATTAAATTTGGATGCAATTTCTGTGTTTCATCGTCAATAAGAAAGTGCAAGGTATACAGTAATCTTGAAGTGAAGCATCGGAATCTAAAGCTGGATTCACAGGAGAGGTTCAAATCGTAGAAAGTGAGAGTGTCAGTCCTCTTGTACTTAAGTCGGCATTGTGCCTTTTGTATTAAATTCGGATGCAATTTCTGTGTTTCATCGTCAATAAGTAGGTGCAAGGTATAAAGTAATCTTGAAATTGAAGCATCGGAATGTAAAACTGGACTCACAGGAGAGGTTTAAATCATAGAAAGTAAGAGTTTCAGCTCTCTTGTACTTAAGTCGGCATTGTGCCTTTAGTATTAAATTCGGATGCAATTTCTGTGTTTCATCGTCTATAAGAAGGTGCTAGGTATACAGTAATCTTGATGTGAACCATCGGAATCTAAAACTGGACTCACAGGAGAGGTTCAAATCGTAGAAAGTGAGAGTGTCAGTACTCTTGTTCTTAAGTCTGCATTGTGCCATTTGTATTAAATTCGGATGCAATTTCTGTGTGTCATCGTCAATAAGAAGGTGCAAGGTATACAGTATACCTGAAGTGAAGCATCGGAATCTAAAACTGGACTCACAGGGGAGGTTCAAATCATAGAAAGTGAGAGTGTCAGTCCTCTTGTACTTAAGTCGGCATTGTGCCTTTTGTATTAAATTCGGATGCAATTTCTGTGTTTCATCGTCAATAAGCAGGCCCAAGGGATACAGTAAACCTGAAGTGAAGCATCGGAATCTAAAACTGGACTCACAGGAGAGGTTCAAATCGAAGAAAGTGAGAGTGTCAGTCCTCTTGTACTTAAGTCGGCATTGTGCCTTTTGTATTAAATTCGGGTGCAATTTCTGTGCTTCATCGTCAATAAGAAGGTGCAAGGTATACAGTAAACCTGAAGTGAAGCATCGGAATTTAAAAACTGCACTCACAGGGGAGGTTCAAATCGTAGAAAGTAAGAGTGTCAGTCCTCTTGTACTTAAGTCGGCATTGTGCCTTTTGTATTAAATTCGGATGCAATTTCTGTGTTTCATCGTCAATACGATGGTCCAAGGGATACAGTAAACCGGAAGTGAAGCATCGGAATCTAAAACTGGACTCACAGGAGAGGTTCAAATCGTAGAAAGTGAGAGTGTCAGTCCTCTTGTACTTAAGTCTGCATTGTGCCTTTTGTATTAAATTCGGATGCATTTTCTGTGTTTCATCGTCAATAAGAAGGTGCAAGGTATACAGTAAACCAGAAGTGAAGCATCGGAATCTAAAACTGGACTCGCAGGAGAGGTTCAAATCATAGAAAGTTAGAGTGTCGGTCCTCTTGTACTTAAGTCCGCATTGTGCCTTTTGTATTAATTTCGGATGCAATTTCTGTGTTTCATCGTCAATAAGAAAGTCCAAGGGATACAGTAAACCTGAAGTGAAGCATCGGAATCTAAAACTGGACTCACAGGAGAGGTTTAAATCGTAGAAAGTGAGAGTGTCAGTCCTCTTGTACTTAAGTCGGCATTGTGACATT
This sequence comes from Schistocerca piceifrons, assembly GCF_021461385.2. Classification (NCBI taxonomy): domain Eukaryota; kingdom Metazoa; phylum Arthropoda; class Insecta; order Orthoptera; family Acrididae; genus Schistocerca; species Schistocerca piceifrons. The sequence continues at coordinate 943,909,545 of NC_060149.1, forward strand.
TGTATTAATTTCGGATGCAATTTCTGTGTTTCATCGTCAATAAGAAGGTCCAAGGGATACAATAAACCTGAAGTGAAGCATTATAATCTATAAGTGGACTCACAGGAGAAGTTCAAATCATAGAAAGTGAGGGTGTCTGTCCTCTTTTACTTAAGTCGGCATTGTGTATTTTGTATTAATTTCGGATGCAATTTCTGTGATTCATCGTCAATAAGAAGGTGCAAGGTATACAGTAAACCTGAAGTGAAGCATCGGAATCTAATACTGGATTCACAAGAGAGGTTCTAATCATAGAAAGTGAGTGTGTCAGTCCTTATTTACTTAAGTCGGCATTGTGCCTTTTGTATTAAATTCGGATGCAATTTCTGTGTTTCATCGTCAATAAGAAGGTCCAAGGGATACTGTAAACCTGAAGTGAAGCATCAGAATCTATAACTGGACTCACAGGAGAGGTTCGAATCGTAGAAAGTGAGAGTGTCAGTCCTCTTGTACTTAAGTCGGCATTGTGTCTTTGTATTAATTTCGGATGCAATTTCTGTGATTCATCGTCAATAAGAGGGTGCAAGGTATACAGTAAACCTAAAGTGAAGAATCAGAATCTAAAACTGGACTCACAGGAGAGGATCAAATCGTAGAAAGTGAGTGTGTCAGTCCTCTTGTACTTAAGTCGGCATTGTGCCTTTTGTATTAGATTCGGATGCAATTTCTGTGTTTTATCGTCAATATGAAGGTCCAAGGGATACAGTAAACCTGAAGTGAAGCATCGGAATCTGAAACTAGACTCACAGGAGAGGTTCAAATCGTAGAAAGGGAGAGTGTCAGTACTCCTGTATTTAAGCCGGCATATTGCCTTTTGTATTAAATTCTGATGCAATTTCTGTGTTTCATCGTCGACAAGAAGGTACAAGGTATACAGTAAACCTGAAGTGAAGCATCGGAATCTAAAACTGGACTCGCAGGAGAGGTTCAAATCATAGAATGTTAGAGTGTCAGTCCTCTATTACTTAAGTCGGCATAGTGCCTTTTGTATTAAATTCGGATGCAATTTCTGTGTTTCATTGTCAATAAGAAGGTCCAAGGGGTACAGTAAACCTGAAGTGAAGCATCTGAATCTAAAACTGGACTCACAGGAAGGTTCAAATCATAGAAAGTTAGAGTGTCAGTCCTTTTTTACTTAAGTCGGCATTGTGCCATTTGTATTAAATTCCGATGCAATTTCTGTGTTTCACCGTCAATAAGATGGTGCAAGGTAAACAGTATACCTGAAGTCAAGGATCGGAATCCAAAGCTCGACTCACAGGAGAGGTTCAAATCATAGAAATTTAGAGTGTCAGTCCTCTTGTACTGAAGTCGGCATTGTGCCATTTGTATTAAAGTAGGATGCAATTTCTATGTTTCATCGTCAATAAGAAGATCCAAGGTATACAGTAAACCTGAAGTGAAGCATCGGATTCTAGAACTGGAGTCACAGGAGGGGTTCAAACAATAGAAAGTTAGAGTGTCATTCCTTTTTTACTTAAGTTGGCATTGTGTCTTTTGTATTAAATTCGGGTGCAATTTCTGTGTTTCATCGTTAATAAGAAGGTCCAAGTGATAGAGTAATCCTGAAGTGAAGCATCGGAATCTAAAACTGGACTCCCAGGTGAGGTCAAATCATAGAAAGTGAGAGTGTCAGTACTCTTGTACTTAAGTTGGCATTGTGCCATTTGTATTAAATTCGGTTGCAATTTCTGTGTTTCATCGTCAATAAGAAGGTCCAAGGGATACAGTAAACCTGAAGTGAAGCTTCGGAATCCAAAACTGGACTCACAGGAGAGGTTCTAATCATAGAAAGCTAGATTGTCACTCCTCTTGTACTTAAGCCGGTATTGTGCCTTTTGTATTAAATTCGGATGCAATTTCTGTGTTTCATCGTCAATAAGAAGGTCCAAGGGATACAGTAAACCTGAAGAGAAGCATCGGAATCTAAAACTGGACTCACAGAAGCGGTTCAAATCATAGAATGGTAGAGTGTCAGTCCTCTTTTACTTACGTCAGGTATGTGCCTTTTGTATTAAATTCGGATGCAAACTCTGTGTTTCATCGTCAATCAGAAGGTCCAAGGGATACAGTAAACCAGGGGTCAAGCATCGGAATGTAAAAGTGGACTCACAGTAGAGGTTCAAATCATAGAAAGTAAGAGTGTCAGTCCTCGTGTACTTAAGTCGTCATTGTGCCTTTTGTATTAAATTCGGATGCAATTTCTGTGTTTCATCGTCTATAAGAAGGTCCAAGTGATACAGTAAACCTGAAGTGAAGCATCGGAATCTAAAACTGCACTCACAGGAGAGATTCAAATCATAGAAAGTTTGAGTGTCACTCCTCTCGTACTTAAGTATGAATTGTGCCTTTTGTATTAAATTCGGATGCAATTTCTGTGTTTCATCGTCAGTAAGAAGGTCCTAGGGATACAGTAAATCTTAAGTGAAGCATCGGAATCTAAAACTGGTCTCACAGGAGAGGTACAAATCATAGAATGTTAGAGTGTCAGTCCTCTATTACTTAAGTCGGCATAGTGCCTTTTGTATTAAATTCGGATGCAATTTCTGTGTTTCATTGTCAATAAGAAGGTCCAAGGGGTACAGTAAACCTGAAGTGAAGCATCTGAATCTAAAACTGGACTCACAGGAAGGTTCAAATCATAGAAAGTTAGAGTGTCAGTCCTCTTTTACTTAAGTCGGTATTGTGCCATTTGTATTAAATTCCGATGCAAGTTCTGTGTTTCATCGTCAATAAGAAGGGCAAGATACAGTAAACCTGAAGTGAAGCATCGGAATCTAAAATTCGACTCACAGGAGAGGTTCAAATCATAGAAAGTGAGAGTGTCAGTCCTCTTGTACTTAAGTCGGCATTGTGCCATTTGTATTAAATTCGGATGCAATTTCTGTGTTTCATCGTTAATAAGAAGGTCCAAGTGATACAGTAATTCTGAAGTGAAGCATCGGAATCAAAAACTGGACTCCCAGGAGAGGTCATATCATAGAAAGTGAGAGTGTCAGTACTCTTGTACTTAAGTTGGCATTGTGCCATTTGTATTAAATTCGGTTAAATTTCTATGTTTCATCGTCAATAAGAAGGTCCAAGGGATACAGTAAACCTGAAGTGAAGCTTCGGAATCCAAAACTGGACTCACAGGAGAGGTTCAAATCATAGAAAGTTAGATTGTCACTCTTCTTGTACTTAAGCCGGTATTGTGCCTTTTGTATTAAATTCGGATGCACTTTCTGTGTTTCATCGTCAATAAGAAGGTCCAAGGGATACAGTAAACCTGAAGAGAAGCATCGGAATCTAAAACTGGACTCACAGAAGCGGTTCAAATCATATAATGGTAGAGTGTCAGTCCTCTTTTACTTACGTCAGGTATGTGCCATTTGTATAGTATTCGGATGCAAACTCTGTGTTTCATCGTCAATAAGAAGGTCCTAGGGATACAGTAAACCAGGGGTCAAGCATCGGAATGTAAAGCTGGACTCACAGTAGAGGTTCAAATCATAGAAAGTGAGAGTGTCAGTCCTCTTGTACTTAAGTCGTCATTGTGCCTTTTGTATTAAATTCGGATGCAATTTCTGTGTTTCATCGTCAATAAGAAAGTCCAAGGGATACAATTAACCTGAAGTGAAGCATTGGAATCTATAAGTGGACTCACAGGAGAGGTTCAAATCATAGAAAGTGAGGGTGTCTGTCCTCTTTTACTTAAGTCGGCATTGTGTATTTTGTATTAATTTCGGATGCAATTTCTGTGATTCATCGTCAATAAGAAGGTGCAAGGTATACAGTAAACCTGAAGTGAAGCATCGGAATCTAATACTGGATTCACAAGAGAGGTTCAAATCATAGAAAGTGAGTGTGTCAGTCCTCATTTACTTAAGTCGGCATTGTGCCTTTTGTATTAAATTCGGATGCAATTTCTGTGTTTCATCGTCAATAAGAAGGTCCAAGGGATACTGTAAACCTGAAGTGAAGCATCAGAATCTAAAACTGGACCCACAGGAGAGGTACGAATCGTAGAAAGTGAGGGTGTCAGTCCTCTTGTACTTAAGTCGGCATTGTGTCTTTGTATTAATTTCGGATGCAATTTCTGTGATTCACCGTCAATAAGAGGGTGCAAGGTATACAGTAAACCTAAAGTGAAGAATCAGAATCTAAAACTGGACTCACAGGAGAGAATCAAATCGTAGAAAGTTAGTGTGTCAGTCCTCTTGTACTTAAGTCGGTATTGTGCCATTTGTATTAAATTCCGAATCAATTTCTGTGTTTCATCGTCAATAAGAAGGTGCAAGGTATACAGTAAACCTGAAGTGAAGCATCGGAATCTAAAACTCGACTCAAAGGAGCGGTTCAAATCATAGAAAGTGAGAGTGTCAGTCCTCTTGTACTTATGTCGGCATTGCGCCATTTGTATTAAATTCGGATGCAATTTCTGTGCTTCATCGTTAATAAGAAGGTCCAAGTGATACAGTTATCCTGAAGTGAAGCATCGGAATCTAAAACTGGACTCCCAGTAGAGGTCAAATCATAGAAAGTGAGAGTGTCAGTACTCTTGTACTTAAGTTGGCATTGTGCCATTTGTATTAAATTCGGTTGCAATTTCTGTGTTTCATCGTCAATAAGAAGGTCCAAGGGATACAGTAAACCTGAAGTAAAGCTTCGGAATCCAAAACTGGACTCACAGGAGAGGTTCAAATCATAGAAAGCTAGATTATCACTCCTCTTGTACTTAAGCCGGTATTGTGCCTTTTGTATTAAATTCGGATGCAATTTCTGTGTTTCATCGTCAATAAGAAGGTCCAAGGGATACAGTAAACCTGAAGAGAAGCATCGGAATCTAAAACTGGACTCACAGAAGCGGTTCAAATCATAGAATGGTAGAGTGTCAGTCCTCTTTTACTTACGTCAGGTATGTGCCTTTTGTATTAAATTCGGATGCAAACTCTGTGTTTCATCGTCAATAAGAAGGTCCAAGGGATACAGTAAACCAGGGGTCAAGCATCGGAATGTAAAACTGGACTCACAGTAGAGGTTCAAGTCATAGAAAGTAAGAGTTTCAGTCCTCGTGTACTTAAGTCGTCATTGTGCCTTTTGTATTAAATTCGGATGCAATTTCTGTGTTTCATCGTCTATAAGAAGGTCCAAGTGATACAGTAAACCTGAAGTGAAGCATCGGAATCTAAAACTGCACTCACAGGAGAGATTCAAATCATAGAAAGTTTGAGTGTCACTCCTCTCGTACTTAAGTATGTATTGTGCCTTTTGTATTAAATTCGGATGCAATTTCTGTGTTTCATCGTCAGTAAGAAGGTCCTAGGGATACAGTAAATCTTAAGTGAAGCATCGGAATCTAAAACTGGTCTCACAGGAGAGGTTCAAATCATAGAATGTTAGAGTGTCAGTCCTCTATTACTTAAGTCGGCATAGTGCCTTTTGTACTAAATTCGGATGCAATTTCTGTGTTTCATCGTCAATAAGAAGGTCCAAGGGGTACAGTAAACCTGAAGTGAAGCATCTGAATCTAAAACTGGACTCACAGGAAGGTTCAAATCATAGAAAGTTAGAGTGTCAGTCCTCTTTTACTTAAGTCGGTATTGTGCCATTTGTATTAAATTCCGATGCAAGTTCTGTGTTTCATCGTCAATAAGAAGGGCAAGGTATACAGTAAACCTGAAGTGAAGCATCAGAATCTAAAATTCGACTCACAGGAGAGGTTCAAATCATAGAAAGTGAGAGTGTCAGTCCTCTTGTACTTAAGTCGGCATTGTGCCATTTGTATTAAATTCGGATGCAATTTCTGTGTTTCATCGTTAATAAGAAGGTCCAAGTGATACAGTAATCCTGAAGTGAAGCATCGGAATCAAAAACTGGACTCCCAGGAGAGGTCATATCATAGAAAGTGAGAGTGTCAGTACTCTTGTACTTAAGTTGGCATTGTGCCATTTGTATTAAATTCGGTTAAATTTCTATGTTTCATCGTCAATAAGAAGGTCCAAGGGATACAGTAAACCTGAAGTGAAGCTTCGGAATCCAAAACTGGACTCACAGGAGAGGTTCAAATCATAGAAAGTTAGATTGTCACTCCTCTTGTACTTAAGCCGGTATTGTGCCTTTTGTATTAAATTCGGATGCACTTTCTGTGTTTCATCGTCAATAAGAAGGTCCAAGGGATACAGTAAACCTGAAGAGAAGCATCGGAATCTAAAACTGGACTCACAGAAGCGGTTCAAATCATATAATGGTAGAGTGTCAGTCCTCTTTTACTTACGTCAGGTATGTGCCTTTTGTATAGTATTCGGATGCAAACTCTGTGTTTCATCGTCAATAAGAAGGTCCTAGGGATACAGTAAACCAGGGGTCAAGCATCGGAATGTAAAGCTGGACTCACAGTAGAGGTTCAAATCATAGAAAGTGAGAGTGTCAGTCCTCTTGTACTTAAGTCGTCATTGTGCCTTTTGTATTAAATTCGGATGCAATTTCTGTGTTTCATCGTCAATAAGAAAGTCCAAGGGATACAATAAACCTGAAGTGAAGCATTGGAATCTATAAGTGGACTCACAGGAGAGGTTCAAATCATAGAAAGTGAGGGTGTCTGTCCTCTTTTACTTAAGTCGGCATTGTGTATTTTGTATTAATTTCGGATGCAATTCCTGTGATTCATCGTCAATAAGAAGGTGCAAGGTATACAGTAAACCTGAAGTGAAGCATCGGAATCTAATACTGGATTCACAAGAGAGGTTCAAATCATAGAAAGTGAGTGTGTCAGTCCTCATTTACTTAAGTCGGCATTGTGCCTTTTGTATTAAATTCGGATGCAATTTCTGTGTTTCATCGTCAATAAGAAGGTCCAAGGGATACTGTAAACCTGAAGTGAAGCATCAGAATCTAAAACTGGACCCACAGGAGAGGTACGAATCGTAGAAAGTGAGGGTGTCAGTCCTCTTGTACTTAAGTCGGCATTGTGTCTTTGTATTAATTTCGGATGCAATTTCTGTGATTCATCGTCAATAAGAGGGTGCAAGGTATACAGTAAACCTAAAGTGAAGAATCAGAATCTAAAACTGGACTCACAGGAGAGAATCAAATCGTAGAAAGTTAGTGTGTCAGTCCTCTTGTACTTAAGTCGGCATTGTGCCTTTTGTATTAGATTCGGATGCAATTTCTGTGTTTTATCGTCAATATGAAGGTCGAAGGGATACAGTGAACCTGAAGTGAAGCATCGGAATCTAAAACTCGACTCACAGGAGCGGTTCAAATCATAGAAAGTGAGAGTGTCAGTCCTCTTGTACTTATGTCGGCATTGCGCCATTTGTATTAAATTCGGATGCAATTTCTGTGCTTCATCGTTAATAAGAAGGTCCAAGTGATACAGTAATCCTGAAGTGAAGCATCGGAATCTAAAACTGGACTCCCAGTAGAGGTCAAATCATAGAAAGTGAGTGTGTCAGTACTCTTGTACTTAAGTTGGCATTGTGCCATTTGTATTAAATTCGGTTGCAAAATCTGTGTTTCATCGTCAATAAGAAGGTCCAAGGGATACAGTAAACCTGAAGTAAAGCTTCGGAATCCAAAACTGGACTCACAGGAGAGGTTCAAATCATAGAAAGCTAGATTATCACTCCTCTTGTACTTAAGCCGGTATTGTGCCTTTTGTATTAAATTCGGATGCAATTTCTGTGTTTCATCGTCAATAAGAAGGTCCAAGGGATACAGTAAACCTGAAGAGAAGCATCGGAATCTAAAACTGGACTCACAGAAGCGGTTCAAATCATAGAATGGTAGAGTGTCAGTCCTCTTTTACTTACGTCAGGTATGTGCCTTTTGTATTAAATTCGGATGCAAACTCTGTGTTTCATCGTCAATAAGAAGGTCCAAGGGATACAGTAAACCAGGGGTCAAGCATCGGAATGTAAAACTGGACTCACAGTAGAGGTTCAAATCATAGAAAGTAAGAGTTTCAGTCCTCGTGTACTTAAGTCGTCATTGTGCCTTTTGTATTAAATTCGGATGCAATTTCTGTGTTTCATCGTCTATAAGAAGGTCCAAGTGATACAGTAAACCTGAAGTGAAGCATCGGAATCTAAAACTGCACTCACAGGAGAGATTCAAATCATAGAAAGTTTGAGTGTCACTCCTCTCGTACTTAAGTATGTATTGTGCCTTTTGTATTAAATTCGGATGCAATTTCTGTGTTTCATCGTCAGTAAGAAGGTCCTAGGGATACAGTAAATCTTAAGTGAAGCATCGGAATCTAAAACTGGTCTCACAGGAGAGGTTCAAATCATAGGATGTTAGAGTGTCAGTCCTCTATTACTTAAGTCGGCATAGTGCCTTTTGTACTAAATTCGGATGCAATTTCTGTGTTTCATCGTCAATAAGAAGGTCCAAGGGGTACAGTAAACCTGAAGTGAAGCATCTGAATCTAAAACTGGACTCACAGGAAGGTTCAAATCATAGAAAGTTAGAGTGTCAGTCCTCTTTTACTTAAGTCGGTATTGTGCCATTTGTATTAAATTCCGATGCAATTTCTGTGTTTCATCGTCAATAAGAAGGGCAAGGTATACAGTAAACCTGAAGTGAAGCATCGGAATCTAAAACTCGACTCACAGGAGAGGTTCAAATCATAGAAAGTGAGGGTGTCAGTCCTCTTGTACTTAAGTCGGCATTGTGCCATTTGTATTAAATTCGGATGCAATTTCTGTGTTTCATCGTTAGTAAGAAGGTCCAAGTGATACAGTAATCCTGAAGTGAAGCATCGGAATCAAAAACTGGACTCCCAGGAGAGGTCAAATCATAGAAAGTGAGAGTGTCAGTACTCTTGTACTTAAGTTGGCATTGTGCCATTTGTATTAAATTCGGTTAAATTTCTGTGTTTCATCGTCAATAAGAAGGTCCAAGGGATACAGTAAACCTGAAGTGAAACTTCGGAATCCAAAACTGGACTCACAGGAGAGGTTCAAATCATAGAAAGTTAGATTGTCACTCCTCTTGTACTTAAGCCGGTATTGTGCCTTTTGTATTAAATTCGGATGCAATTTCTGTGTTTCATCGTCAATAAGAAGGTGCAAGGGATACAGTTAACCTGAAGAGAAGCATCGGAATCTAAAACTGGACTCACAGAAGCGGTTCAAATCATAGAATGGTAGAGTGTCAGTCCTCTTTTACTTACGTCAGGTATGTACCTTTTGTATTAAATTCGGATGCAAACTCTGTGTTTCATCGTCAATAAGAAGGTCCAAGAAATACAGTAAACCAGGGGTCAAGCATCGGAATGTAAAGCTGGACTCACAGTAGAGGTTCAAATCATAGAAAGTGAGAGTGTCAGTCCTCTTGTACTTAAGTCGTCACTGTGCCTTTTGTATTAAATTCGGATGCAATCTCTGTGTTTCATCGTCTATAAGAAGGTCCAAGTGATACAGTAAACCTGAAGTGAAGCATCGGAATCTAAAACTGCACTCACAGGAGAGATTCAAATCATAGAAAGTTAGAGTGTCACTCCTCACGTACTTAAGTATGTATTGTGCCTTTTGTATTAAATTCGGATGCAATATCTGTGTTTCATCGTCAGTAAGAAGGTCCTAGGGATACAGTAAATCTTAAGTGAAGCATCAGAATCTAAAACTGGTCTCACAGGAGAGGTTCAAATTTATAGAATGTTAGAGTGTCAGTCCTCTATTACTTAAGTCGGCATAGTGCCTTTTGTATTAAATTCGGATGCAATATGTGTGTTTCATCGTCAATAAGAAGGTCCAAGGGGTACAGTAAACCTGAAGTGAAGCATCGGAATCTAAAACTGGACTCACAGGAAGGTTCAAATCATAGAAAGTTAGAGTGTCAGTCCTCTTTTACTTAAGTCGGTATTGTGCCATTTGTATTAAATTCCGATGCAATTTCTGTGTTTCATCGTCAATAAGAAGGTGCAAGGTGTACAGTAAACCTGAAGTGAAGCATCGGAAACTAAAACTCGACTCACAGAAGAGGTTCAAATCATAGAAAGTGAGAGTGTCAGTCCTCATGTACTTAAGTCGGCATTGTCCCATTTGTATTTAATTCGGATGCAATTTCTGTGCTTCATCGTTAATAAGAAGGTCCAAGTGAAACAGTAATCCTGAAGTGAAGCATCGGAATCTAAAACTGGACTCCCAGGAGAGGTCAAATCATAGAAAGTGAGAGTGTCAGTACTCTTGTACTTAAGTTGGCATTGTGCCATTTGTATTAAATTCGGATGCAATTTCTGTGTTTCATCGTCAATAAGAAGGTCCAAGGGATACAGTAAACCTAAGGTGAAGCTTCGAAATCTAAAATTGGACTCACAGGAGAGGTTCAAATCATAGAAAGTTAGATTGTCACACCTCTTGTACTTAAGCCGGTATTGTGCCTTTTGTATAAAATTCGGATGCTATTTCTGTGTTTCATCGTCAATAAGAAGGTCCAAGGGATACAGTAAACCTGAAGTGGAGCATCGGAATCTAAAACTGGACTCACAGAAGCGGTTCAAATCATATAATGGTAGAGTGTCAGTCCTCTTTTACTTATGTCAGGTATGTGCCTTTTGTATTAAATTCGGATGCATACTCTGTGTTTCATCGCCAATAAGAAGGTCCAAGGTATACAGTAAACCAGGGGTCAAGCATCGGAATGTAAAACTGGACTCACAGTAGAGGTTCAAATCATACAATGTGAGAGTGTCAGTCCTCTTGTACTTAAGTCGGCATTGTCCTTTTTGTATTAAATTCGGATGCAATTTTAGTGTTTGATCGTCTGTAAGAAGGTCCAAGTGATACAGTAAACCTGCAGTGAAGCATCGGAATCTAAAACTGCACTCACAGGAGAGATTAAAATCATAGAAAGTTAGAGTGTCACTCCTCTCGTACTTAAACCTGTATAGTGCCTTTTGTATTATATTCGGATGCAATTTCTGTGTTTCATCGTCAGTAAGAAGGTCTAAGGGATACAGTAAACCTTAAGTGAAGCATCGGAATCTAAAACTGGACTCACAGGAGAGGTTCAAATCATAGAATGTTAGAGTGTCAGTCCTCTATTACTTAAGTCGGCATTGTGCCTTTTGTATTAATTTCGGATGCAATTTCTGTGTTTCATCGACAATAAGATGGTCCAAGGGGTACACTAAACCTGAAGTGAAGCATCGGAATCTAAAACTGGACTCACAGGAAGGTTCAAATCATGGAAACTTAGAGTGTCAGTCCTCTTTTACTTAAGTCGGCATTGTGCCATTTGTATTAAATTCCGATGCAATTTCTGTGTTTCATCGTCAATAAGTCGGTGCAAGGTACACAATAAACCTGAAGTGAAGCATCGGAAATTAAAACTCGACTCACAGGAGAGGTTCAAATCATAGAATGTTAGAGTGTCAGTCCTCTATTACTTAAGTCGGCATTGTGCCATTTGTATTAAATTCGGATGCAATTTCTGTGTTTCATCGTTAATAAGAAGGTCCAAGTGATACAGTAATCCTAAAGTGAAGCATCAGAATCTAAAACTGGACTCAAAGGAGTATTTCAAATCATAGAATGTTAGAGTGTCACTCCCCATGTACTTAAGTCGGTATTGTGCCCTTTGTATTAAATTCGGATGCAATTTCTGTGTTTCATCGTCAATAAGAAGGTCCTAGGGACACAGTAAACCTGAAGTGGAGCATCGGAATCTAAAACTAATCTCACAGGAGAGGTTCAAATCATAGAATGGTAGAGTGTCAGTCCTCTTTTACTTACGTCGGCATTGTGCTTTGTGTATTAAATTCGTACGCAATTTCTGTGTTTCATCGTCAATAAGAATGTCCAAGGGATACAGTAAACCGGAAGTGAGGCATCGGAATATAAAACTGGACTCACAGGAGAGGTTCAAATCATAGAAAGTGAGAGTGTCAGTCCTCTTGTAGTTAAGTCGGCATTATGCCATTTGTATTAAATCCGGATGCAATTTCTGTGTTTCATCGTCAATAAGAAGGTCCAAGGGATACAATAAACCTGAAGTGAAGCATGGGAATCTAAAACTGGACTCACAGGAGAGGTTCAAATCAAAGAAAGTTAGAGTGTCACTCCTCTTGTACTTAAGCCGGTATTGTGCCTTTTGTATTAAATTCGGACGCAATTTCTGTGTTTCTTCGTCAATAAGAAGGCCCAAGGTATACAGTAAACCTGAAGTGAAGCATCGGATTGTAAAACTGGACTCACAGGAGGGGTTCAAATCATAGAACGTTAGAGTGTCAGTCCTCTTTTACTTAAGTCGGCATTTTGCCTTTTGTATTAAATTACGATGCAAATTCAGTGTTTCATCGTCAATAAGAAGGTCCAAGGGATACAGTAAACCGGAAGTGAAACATCGGAATCTAAAACTGGACCCACAGGAGAGGTTCAAATCATAGAAAGTTAGAGTGTCTGTCGTCTTGTGCTTAAGTCGGTATTGTGCCATTTGTATTAATTTCGGATGCAATTTCTGTGTTCCATCGTCAATAAGAAGGTCCAAGTGATACAGTAAACCTGAAGTAAAGCATTGGAATCTAAAACTGGACTCACAGGAGCGGTCCAAATCATAGTTAGCTAGAGTGTCAGTCCTCTTTTACTTAAGTCGGCATTGTGCCATTTGTATTAAATTCCGAAGCAATTTCTGTGTTTCATCGTCAATAAGAAGGTGCAAGGTATACAGTAAACCTGAAGTGAAGCATCGGAATTTAAAACTGGACTCACAGGAGGGGTTCAAATCATAGAATGGTAGAGTGTCAATCCTCATTTACTTAAGTCGGCATTGTGACTTTTGTATTAAATTCGGATGCAAACTCTGTGTTTCATCGTCAATAAGAAGGTCCAAGGGATACAGTAAACCAGGGGTCAAGCATCGGAATGTAAAACTGGACTCACAGTAGAGGTTCAAATCATAGATAGTGAGAGTGTCATTCCTCTTGTACTTAAGTCGGCTTTGTGCCTTCTGTATTAAATTCGGATGCAATTTCTGTGTTTCATCGTCTATAAGAAGGTCCAAGTGTAACAGTAAACCTGAAGTGAAGCATCGGAATCTAATACTGGGCTCACAGGAGAGGTTCAAATCATAGAAAGTGAGAGTGTCAGTCCTCTTGTACTTAAGTCGGCATTGGCCATTTGTATTAAATTCGGATGTAATTTCTTTGTTTCATCGTCAATATGAAGGTCCAAGGGTTACAGTAAACCTGAAGTGAAGCATCGGAATCTTAAACTAGACTCACAGGAGAGGTTCAAATCATAGAAAGTTAGAGTGTCTGTCCTCTTGTACTTAAGTCGGCATTGTGCTTTTTGTATTAAATTCGGATGCCAACTCTGTGTTTCATCGTCAATAAGAAGGTCCAAGGGACACAGTAAACCTGAAGTGAAGCATCGGAATCTTAAAATGCACTCACAGGAGGGTTTGAAATCATAGAAAGTAAGAGTGTCACTCCTCTTGTACTTAAGTCGGTATTGTGCCTTTTGTATTAAATTCGGATGCAGTTTCTGTGTTTCATCGTCAATAAGAAAGTCCAAGGGATACAGTAAACCTGAAGTGAAGCATCGGAATCTAAAACTGGTCTCACAGGAGAGGTTCAAATCTTAGAAAGTTAGACTGGCAGTCCTCTTTTACTTAAGTCGGCATTTTACAATTTGTATTAAATTCCGATGCAATTTCTGTGTTTCATCGTCAGTAAGAAGGTGCAAGGTAAACAGTAAACCTGAAGTCAAGGATCGGAATCTAAAACTCGACTCACAGGAGAGGTTCAAATCTTAGAAATTGAGAGTGTCAGTCCTCTTGTACTTAAGTCGGCATTGTGCCATTTGTATTAAAGTAGGATGCAATATCTGTGTTTCATCGTCAATAAGAAGATCCAAGGTATACAGTAAACCTGAAGTGAAGCATCGGATTCTAAAATTGGCCTCACAGGAGGGGTTCAAACAATAGAAAGATAGAGTGTCAGTCCTTTTTTACTTAAGTCGGCATTGTGTCTTTTGTATTAAATTCGGATGCAAATTCTGTGTTTGATCGTCAATAAGAAGGTGCAAGGTATACAGTAAACCTGATGTGAAGCATCGGAATCTAAAACTGGACTCACAGGAGAGGTTCAAAACATAGAAAGTGAGAGTGTCAGTCCTCTTGTACTTAAGTCGGCATTGTGCCATTTGTATTAAATTCAGATGCAATTTCTGTGTTTCAACGTCAATAAGAAGGTACAAGGGATACAGTAAACCTGAAGTGAAAGAACGGAATCTAAAACTGGACTCCCAGGAGAGGTCAAATCATAGAAAGTGAGAGTGTCAGTACTCTTGTACTTAAGTCGGCATTGTGCCATTTGTATTAAATTCCGACGCAATTTCTGTGTTTCATCGTCAATTAGAAGGTGCAAGGTATACAGTAAACCTGAAGTGAAGCATCGGAATCTAAAACTCGACTCACAGGAGAGGTTCAAATCATAGAAAGTGAGAGTGTCAGTCCTCTTGTACTTGAGTCGGCATTGTGCCATTTGTATTAAATTCGGATGCAATTTCTGTGTTTCATCGACAATAAGAAGGTCCAAGGGATACAATAAACCTGAAGTGAAGCATGGGAATATAAGACTGGACTCACAGGAGAGGTTCAAATCATAGAAAGTTAGAATGTCACTCCTCTTGTACTTACGGCGGTATTGTGCCTTTTGTATTAAATTCGGACGCAATTTGTGTGTTTCTTCGTCAATAAGAAGACCCAAGGTATACAGTAAACCTGAAGTGAAGCATCGGATTCTAAAACTGGACTCACAGGAGGGGTTCAAATCATAGAAATTTAGAGTGTCAGTCCTCTTTTACTTAAATCGGCATTTTGCCTTTTGTATTAAATTACGATGCAAATTCCGTGTTTCATCGTCAATAAGAAGGTCCAAGGGACACAGTAAACCGGAAGTGAAACATCGGAATCTAAAACTGGACCCACATGAGAGGTTCAAATCATAGAAAGTTAGAGTGTCTGTCGTCTTGTGCTTAAGTCGGTATTGTGCCATTTGTATTAAATTCGGATGCAATTTCTGTGTTCCATCGTCAATAAGAAGGTCCACGTGATACAGTAAACCTGAAGTAAAGCATTGGAATCTAAAACTGCAGTCACAGGAGAGTTTCAAATCATAGAAAGTTTGAGTGTCACTCCTCTCGTACTTAAGTCGGTATTGTGCCTTTTGTATTAAATTCGGATGGAGTTTCTGTGTTTCATCGTCAATAAGAAGGTCCAAGGGATACAGTAAACCTGAAGTGAAGCATCGGAATCTAAATCTGGACTCACAGGTGAGGTTCAAGTCATAGTTAGCTAGAGTGTCAGTCCTCTTTTACTTAAGTCGGCATTGTGCCATTTGTATTAAATTTCGATGCAATTTCTGTGTTTCATCGTCAATAAGAAGGTGCAAGGTATACAGTAAACCTGAAGTGAAGCATCGGAATCTAAAACTGGACTCACAGGAGGGGTTCAAATCATAGAATGGTAGAGTGTCAATCCTCTTTTACTTAAGTCGGCATTGTGCCTTTTGTATTAAATTCGGATGCAAACTCTGTGTTTCATCGTCAATAAGAGGGTCCAAGGGATACAGTAATCCAAGGGGTCAAGCATCGGAATGTAAAACTGGACCCACAGTAGAGGTTCAAATCATAGAAAGTGAGAGTGTCAGTCCTCTTCTACTTAAGTCGGCTTTGTGCCTTCTGTATTAAATTCGGATGCAATTACTGTCTTTCATCGTCTATAAGAAGATCCAAGTGATACAGTAAACCTGAAGTGAAGCATCGGAATCTAAAACTGGTCTCACAGGAGAGGTTCAAATCATAGAAAGTTAGACTGTCTGTCCTCTTTTACTTAAGTCGGCATTGTGCCATTTGTATTAAATTCCGATGCAATTTCTGTGTTTCATCGTCAATAAGAAGGTGCAAGGTAAACAGTAAACCTGAAGTCAAGGATCGGAATCTAAAACTCGACTCACAGGAGAGGTTCAAATCATAGAAATTGAGAGTGTCAGTCCTCTTGTACTTAAGTCGGCATTGTGCCATTTGTATTAAAGTAGGATGCAATTTCTGTGTTTCATCGTCAATAAGAAGATCCAAGGTATACAGTAAACCTGAAGTGAAGCATCGGAATCTAAAACTGGACTCACAGGAGATGTTCAAAACATAGAAAGTGAGAGTGTCAGTCCTCTTGTACTTAAGTCGGCATTGTGCCATTTGTAATAAATTCAGATGCAATTTCTGTGTTTCATCGTCAATAAGAAGGTACAAGGGATACAGTAAACCTGAAGTGAAAGAACGGAATCTAAAACTGGACTCCCAGGAGAGGTCAAATCATAGAAAGTGAGAGAGTCAGTACTCTTGTACTTAAGTCGGCATTGTGCCATTTGTATTAAATTCCGACGCAATTTCTGTGTTTCATCGTCAATTAGAAGGTGCAAGGTATACAGTAAACCTGAAGTGAAGCATCGGAATCTAAAACTCGACTCACAGGAGAGGTTCAAATCATAGAAAGTGAGAGTGTCAGTCCTCTTGTACTTGAGTCGGCATTGTGCCATTTGTATTAAATTCGGATGCAATTTCTGTGTTTCATCGACAATAAGAAGGTCCAAGGGATACAATAAACCTGAAGTGAAGCATGGGAATATAAAACTGGACTCACAGGAGAGGTTCAAATCATAGAAAGTTAGAATGTCACTCCTCTTGTACTTACGGCGGTATTGTGCCTTTTGTATTAAATTCGGACGCAATTTGTGTGTTTCTTCGTCAATAAGAAGGCCCAAGGTATACAGTAAACCTGAAGTGAAGCATCGGATTCTAAAACTGGACTCACAGGAGGGGTTCAAATCATAGAAATTTAGAGTGTCAGTCCTCTTTTACTTAAATCGGCATTTTGCCTTTTGTATTAAATTACGATGCAAATTCCGTGTTTCATCGTCAATAAGAAGGTCCAAGGGACACAGTAAACCGGAAGTGAAACATCGGAATCTAAAACTGGACCCACATGAGAGGTTCAAATCATAGAAAGTTAGAGTGTCTGTCGTCTTGTGCTTAAGTCGGTATTGTGCCATTTGTATTAAATTCGGATGCAATTTCTGTGTTCCATCGTCAATAAGAAGGTCCACGTGATACAGTAAACCTGAAGTAAAGCATTGGAATCTAAAACTGCAGTCACAGGAGAGTTTCAAATCATAGAAAGTTTGAGTGTCACTCCTCTCGTACTTAAGTCGGTATTGTGCCTTTTGTATTAAATTCAGATGGAGTTTCTGTGTTTCATCGTCAATAAGAAGGTCCAAGGGATACAGTAAACCTGAAGTGAAGCATCGGAATCTAAATCTGGACTCACAGGAGAGGTTCAAGTCATAGTTAGCTAGAGTGTCAGTCCTCTTTTACTTAAGTCGGCATTGTGCCATTTGTATTAAATTTCGATGCAATTTCTGTGTTTCATCGTCAATAAGAAGGTGCAAGGTATACAGTAAACCTGAAGTGAAGCATCGGAATCTAAAACTGGACTCACAGGAGGGGTTCAAATCATAGAATGGTAGAGTGTCAATCCTCTTTTACTTAAGTCGGCATTGTGCCTTTTGTATTAAATTCGGATGCAAACTCTGTGTTTCATCGTCAATAAGAGGGCCCAAGGGATACAGTAATCCAAGGGGTCAAGCATCGGAATGTAAAACTGGACCCACAGTAGAGGTTCAAATCATAGAAAGTGAGAGTGTCAGTCCTCTTCTACTTAAGTCGGCTTTGTGCCTTCTGTATTAAATTCGGATGCAATTACTGTCTTTCATCGTCTATAAGAAGGTCCAAGTGATACAGTAAACCTGAAGTGAAGCATCGGAATCTAAAACTGGTCTCACAGGAGAGGTTCAAATCATAGAAAGTTAGACTGTCTGTCCTCTTTTACTTAAGTCGGCATTGTGCCATTTGTATTAAATTCCGATGCAATTTCTGTGTTTCATCGTCAATAAGAAGGTGCAAGGTAAACAGTAAACCTGAAGTCAAGGATCGGAATCTAAAACTCGACTCACAGGAGAGGTTCAAATCATAGAAATTGAGAGTGTCAGTCCTTTTGTACTTAAGTCGGCATTGTGCCATTTGTATTAAAGTAGGATGCAATTTCTGTGTTTCATCGTCAATAAGAAGATCCAAGGTATACAGTA
Source organism: Schistocerca piceifrons (assembly GCF_021461385.2). Classification (NCBI taxonomy): domain Eukaryota; kingdom Metazoa; phylum Arthropoda; class Insecta; order Orthoptera; family Acrididae; genus Schistocerca; species Schistocerca piceifrons. The sequence goes on from NC_060149.1 coordinate 943,927,711, forward strand.
AACCTGAAGTGAAGCATCGGAATCTAAAACTGGACTCACAGGAGAGGTTCAAAACATAGAAAGTGAGAGTGTCAGTCCTCTTGTACTTAAGTCGGCATTGTGCCATTTGTAATAAATTCAGATGCAATTTCTGTGTTTCATCGTCAATAAGAAGGTACAAGGGATACAGTAAACCTGAAGTGAAAGAACGGAATCTAAAACTGGACTCCCAGGAGAGGTCAAATCATAGAAAGTGAGAGTGTCAGTACTCTTGTACTTAAGTTGGCATTGTGCCATTTGTATTAAATTCGGATGCAATTTCTGTGTTTCATCGTCAATAAGAAGGTCCAAGGGATACAGTAAACCTGAAGTGAAGCTTCGGAATCCAAAACTGGACTCACAGGAAGGTTCAAATCATAGAAAGTTAGAGTGTCAGTCCTCTTTTACTTAAGTCGGCATTGTGCCATTTGTATTAAATTCCGACGCAATTTCTGTGTTTCATCGTCAATTAGAAGGTGCAAGGTATACAGTAAACCTGAAGTGAAGCATCGGAATCTAAAACTCGACTCACAGGAGATGTTCACATCATAGAAAGTGAGAGTGTCAGTCCTCTTGTACTTAAGTCGGCATTGTGCCATTTGTATAAAATTCGGATGCAATTTCTGTGTTTCATCGTCAATAAGAAGATCCAAGGGATACAATAAACCTGAAGTGAAGCATGGGAATCTAAAACTGGACTCACAGGAGAGGTTCAAATCATAGAAAGTTAGAGTGTCACTCCTCTTGTACTTAAGCCGGTATTGTGCCTTTTGTATTAAATTCGGACGCAATTTGTGTGTTTCTTCATCAATAAGAAGGCCCAAGGTATACAGTAAACCTGAAGTGAAGCATCGTATTCTAAAACTGGACTCACAGGAGGGGTTCAAATCATAGAAAGTTAGAGTGTCAGTCCTCTTTTACTTAAGTCGGCATTTTGCCTTTTGTATTAAATTACGATGCAAATTCCGTGTTTCATCGTCAATAAGAAGGTCCAAGGGATACAGTAAATCGGAAGTGAAACATCGGAATCTAAAACAGGACCCACATGAGAGGTTCAAATCATAGAAAGGTAGAGTGTCTGTCGTCTTGTGCTTAAGTCGGTATTGTGCCTTTTGTATTAATTTCGGATGCAATTTCTGTGTTTCATCGTCAATAAGAAGGTCCAAGGGACACAGTAAACCTGAAGTGAAGCATCGGAATCTTAAACTGCACTCACAGGAGGGTTTGAAATCATAGAAAGTTAGAGTGTCACTCCTCTTGTACTTAAGTCGGTATTGTGCCTTTTGTATTAAATTCGGATGCAGTTTCTGTGTTTCATCGTCAATAAGAAAGTCCAAGGGATACAGTAAACCTGAAGTGAAGCATCGGAATCTAAAACTGGTCTCACAGGAGAGGTTCAAATCATAGAAAGTTAGACTGTCAGTCCTCTTTTACTTAAGACGGCATTGAGCCATTTGTATTAAATCCCGATGCAATTTCTGTGTTTCATCGTCAATAAGAATGTGCAAGGTAAACAGTAAACCTGAAGTCAAGGATCGAACTCTAAAACTCGACTCACAGGAGAGGTTCCAATCATAGAAATTGAGAGTGTCAGTCCTCTTGTACTTAAGTCGGCATTGTGCCATTTGAATTAAAGTAGGAAGCAATTTCTGTGTTTCATCGTCAATAAGAAGATCCATGGTATACAGTAAACCTGAAGTGAAGCATCGGATTCTAAAACTGGACTCACAGGAGGGGTTCAAACAATAGAAAGATAGAGTGTCAGTCCTTTTTTACTTAAGTCGGCATTGTGTGTTTTGTATTAAATTCGGATGCAATTTCTGTGTTTGATCGTTAATAAGAAGGTGCAAGGTATACAGTAATCCTGATGTGAAGCATTGGAATCTAAAACTGGACTCACGGGAGAGGTTCAAATCATAGAAAGTGAGAGTGTCAGTCCTCTTGTACTTAAGTCGGCATTGTGCCATTTGTATTAAATTCAGATGCAATTTCTGTGTTTCATCGTCAATAAGAAGGTACATGGGATACAGTAAACCTGAAGTGAAAGAACGGAATCTAAAACTGGACTCCCAGGAGAGGTCAAATCATAGAAAGTGAGAGTTTCAGTACTCTTGTACTTAAGTTGGCATTGTGCCATTTGTATTAAATTCGGATGCAATTTCTGTGTTTCATCGTCAATAAGAAGGTCCAAGGGATACAGTAGACCTGAAGTGAAGCTTCGGAATCCAAAACTGGGCTCACAGGAAGGTTCAAATCATAGAAAGTTAGAGTGTCAGTCCTCTTTTACTTAAGTCGGCATTGTGCCATTTGTATTAAATTCGGATGCAATTTCTGTCTTTCATCGTCTATAAGAAGGTCCAAGTGATACAGTAAACCTGAAGTGAAGCATCGGAATCTAAAACTGGGCTCACAGGAGAGGTTCAAATCATAGAAAGTGAGAGTGTCAGTCCTCTTGTACTTAAGTCGGCATTGTGCTTTTTGTATTAAATTCGGATGCAAACTCTGTGTTTCATCGTCAATAAGAAGGTCCAAGGGACACAGTAAACCTGAAGTGAAGCATCGGAATCTTAAACTGCACTCACAGGAGGGTTTGAAATCATAGAAAGTAAGAGTGTCACTCCTCTTGTACTTAAGTCGGTATTGTGCCTTTTGTATTAAATTCGGATGCAGTTTCTGTGTTTCATCGTCAATAAGAAAGTCCAAGGGATACAGTAAACCTGAAGTGAAGCATCGGAATCTAAAACTGGTCTCACAGGAGAGGTTCAAATCATAGAAAGTTAGACTGTCTGTCCTCATTTACTTAAGTCGGCATTGTGCCATTTGTATTAAATTCCGATGCAATTTCTGTGTTTCATCGTCAATAAGAAGGTGCAAGGTAAACAGTAAACCTGAAGTCAAGGATCGGAATCTAAAACTCGACTCACAGGAGAGGTTCAAATCATAGAAATTGAGAGTGTCAGTCCTCTTGTACTTAAGTCGGCATTGTGCCATTTGTATTAAAGTAGGATGCAATTTCTGTGTTTCACCGTCAATAAGAAGATCCAAGGTATACAGTAAACCTGAAGTGAAGCATCGGATCTAAAACTGGACTCACAGGAGGGGTTCAAACAATAGAAAGATAGAGTGTCAGTCCTTTTTTACTTAAGTCGGCATTGTGTCTTTTGTATTAAATTCGGATGCAATTTCTGTGTTTGATCGTCAATAAGAAGGTGCAAGGTATACAGTAAACCTGAAGTGAAGCATCGGAATTTAAAACTGGACTCACAGGAGAGGTTCAAAACATAGAAAGTGAGAGTGTTAGTCCTCTTATACTTAAGTCGGCATTGTGCCATTTGTAATAAATTCAGATGCAATTTCTGTGTTTCATCGTCAATAAGAAGGTACAAGGGATACAGTAAACCTGAAGTGAAAGAACGGAATCTAAAACTGGACTCCCAGGAGAGGTCAAATCATAGAAAGTGAGAGTGTCAGTACTCTTGTACTTAAGTTGGCATTGTGCCATTTGTATTAAATTCGGATGCAATTTCTGTGTTTCATCGTCAATAAGAAGGTCCAAGGGATACAGTAAACCTGAAGTGAAGCTTCGGAATCCAAAACTGGACTCACAGGAAGGTTCAAATCATAGAAAGTTAGAGTGTCAGTCCTCTTTTACTTAAGTCGGCATTGTGCCATTTGTATTAAATTCCGACGCAATTTCTGTGTTTCATCGTCAATTAGAAGGTGCAAGGTATACAGTAAACCTGAAGTGAAGCATCGGAATCTAAAACTCGACTCACAGGAGATGTTCACATCATAGAAAGTGAGAGTGTCAGTCCTCTTGTACTTAAGTCGTCATTGTGCCATTTGTATAAAATTCGGATGCAATTTCTGTGTTTCATCGTCAATAAGAAGATCCAAGGGATACAATAAACCTGAAGTGAAGCATGGGAATCTAAAACTGGACTCACAGGAGAGGTTCAAATCATAGAAAGTTAGAGTGTCACTCCTCTTGTACTCAAGCCGGTATTGTGCCTTTTGTATTAAATTCGGACGCAATTTGTGTGTTTCTTCATCAATAAGAAGGCCCAAGGTATACAGTAAACCTGAAGTGAAGCATCGTATTCTAAAACTGGACTCACAGGAGGGGTTCAAATCATAGAAAGTTAGAGTGTCAGTCCTATTTTACTTAAGTCGGCATTTTGCCTTTTGTATTAAATTACGATGCAAATTCCGTGTTTCATCGTCAATAAGAAGGTCCAAGAGATACAGTAAATCGGAAGTGAAACATCGGAATCTAAAACTGGACCCACATGAGAGGTTCAAATCATAGAAAGTTAGAGTGTCTGTCGTCTTGTGCTTAAGTCGGTATTGTGCCTTTTGTATTAATTTCGGATGCAATTTCTGTGTTTCATCGTCAATAAGAAGGTCCAAGGGACACAGTAAACCTGAAGTGAAGCATCGGAATCTTAAACTGCACTCACAGGAGGGTTTGAAATCATAGAAAGTTAGAGTGTCACTCCTCTTGTACTTAGGTCGGTATTGTGCCTTTTGAATTAAATTCGGATGCAGTTTCTGTGTTTCATCGTCAATAAGAAAGTCCAAGGGATACAGTAAACCTGAAGTGAAGCATCGGAATCTAAAACTGGCCTCACAGGAGAGGTTCAAATCATAGAAAGTTAGACTGTCAGTCCTCTTTTACTTAAGACGGCATTGAGCCATTTGTATTAAATCCCGATGCAATTTCTGTGTTTCATCGTCAATAAGAATGTGCAAGGTAAACAGTAAACCTGAAGTCAAGGATCGGACTCTAAAACTCGACTCACAGGAGAGGTTCAAATCATTGAAATTGAGAGTGTCAGTCCTCTTGTACTTAAGTCGGCATTGTGCCATTTGAATTAAAGTAGGAAGCAATTTCTGTGTTTCATCGTCAATAAGAAGATCCAAGGTATACAGTAAACCTGAAGTGAAGCATCGGATTCTAAAACCGGACTCACAGGAGGGGTTCAAACAATAGAAAGATAGAGTGTCAGTCCTTTTTTACTTAAGTCGGCATTGTGTGTTTTGTATTAAATTCGGATGCAATTTCTGTGTTTCATCGTTATTAAGAAGGTCCAAGATTTACAGTTATCCTGAAGTGAAGCATCGGAATCTAATACTGGACTCACAGGAGAGGTTCAAATCATAGAAAGTTAGAGTTTCACTCCCCTTGTACTTAAGTCGGTATTGTGCACTTTGTATTAAATTCGGATGCAATTTCTGTGTTTCATCGTCAATAAGAAGGCCCAAGGTATACAGTAAACCTGAAGTGAAGCATCGGATACTAAAACTGGACTCACAGGAGGCGTTCAAATCATAGAAAGTGAGAGTGTCAGTTCTCTTGTACTTAAGTTGGCATTGTGCCATTTGTAATAAATTCAGATGCAATTTCTGTGTTTCATCGTCAATAAGAAGGTACAAGGGATACAGTAAACCTGAAGTGAAAGAACGGAATCTAAAACTGGACTCCCAGGAGAGGTCAAATCATAGAAAGTGAGAGTGTCAGTACTCTTGTACTTAAGTTGGCATTGTGCCATTTGTATTAAATTCGGATGCAATTTCTGTGTTTCATCGTCAATAAGAAGGTCCAAGGGATACAGTAAACCTGAAGTGAAGCTTCGGAATCCAAAACTGGACTCACAGGAAGGTTCAAATCATAGAAAGTTAGAGTGTCAGTCCTCTTTTACTTAAGTCGGCATTGTGCCATTTGTATTAAATTCCGACGCAATTTCTGTGTTTCATCGTCAATTAGAAGGTGCAAGGTATACAGTAAACCTGAAGTGAAGCATCGGAATCTAAAACTCGACTCACAGGAGATGTTCACATCATAGAAAGTGAGAGTGTCAGTCCTCTTGTACTTAAGTCGGCATTGTGCCATTTGTATAAAATTCGGATGCAATTTCTGTGTTTCATCGTCAATAAGAAGATCCAAGGGATACAATAAACCTGAAGTGAAGCATGGGAATCTAAAACTGGACTCACAGGAGAGGTTCAAATCATAGAAAGTTAGAGTGTCACTCCTCTTGTACTTAAGCCGGTATTGTGCCTTTTGTATTAAATTCGGACGCAATTTGTGTGTTTCTTCATCAATAAGAAGGCCCAAGGTATACAGTAAACCTGAAGTGAAGCATCGTATTCTAAAACTGGACTCACAGGAGGGGTTCAAATCATAGAAAGTTAGAGTGTCAGTCCTCTTTTACTTAAGTCGGCATTTTGCCTTTTGTATTAAATTACGATGCAAATTCCGTGTTTCATCGTCAATAAGAAGGTCCAAGGGATACAGTAAATCGGAAGTGAAACATCGGAATCTAAAACTGGACCCACATGAGAGGTTCAAATCATAGAAAGTTAGAGTGTCTGTCGTCTTGTGCTTAAGTCGGTATTGTGCCTTTTGTATTAATTTCGGATGCAATTTCTGTGTTTCATCGTCAATAAGAAGGTCCAAGGGACACAGTAAACCTGAAGTGAAGCATCGGAATCTTAAACTGCACTCACAGGAGGGTTTGAAATCATAGAAAGTTAGAGTGTCACTCCTCTTGTACTTAAGTCGGTATTGTGCCTTTTGTATTAAATTCGGATGCAGTTTCTGTGTTTCATCGTCAATAAGAAAGTCCAAGGGATACAGTAAACCTGAAGTGAAGCATCGGAATCTAAAACTGGTCTCACAGGAGAGGTTCAAATCATAGAAAGTTAGACTGTCAGTCCTCTTTTACTTAAGACGGCATTGAGCCATTTGTATTAAATCCCGATGCAATTTCTGTGTTTCATCGTCAATAAGAATGTGCAAGGTAAACAGTAAACCTGAAGTCAAGGATCGGACTCTAAAACTCGACTCACAGGAGAGGTTCCAATCATAGAAATTGAGAGTGTCAGTCCTCTTGTACTTAAGTCGGCATTGTGCCATTTGAATTAAAGTAGGAAGCAATTTCTGTGTTTCATCGTCAATAAGAAGATCCATGGTATACAGTAAACCTGAAGTGAAGCATCGGATTCTAAAACTGGACTCACAGGAGGGGTTCAAACAATAGAAAGATAGAGTGTCAGTCCTTTTTTACTTAAGTCGGCATTGTGTGTTTTGTATTAAATTCGGATGCAATTTCTGTGTTTGATCGTCAATAAGAAGGTGCAAGGTATACAGTAAACCTGATGTGAAGCATTGGAATCTAAAACTGGACTCACGGGAGAGGTTCAAATCATAGAAAGTGAGAGTGTCAGTCCTCTTGTACTTAAGTCGGCATTGTGCCATTTGTATTAAATTCAGATGCAATTTCTGTGTTTCATCGTCAATAAGAAGGTACATGGGATACAGTAAACCTGAAGTGAAAGAACGGAATCTAAAACTGGACTCCCAGGAGAGGTCAAATCATAGAAAGTGAGAGTTTCAGTACTCTTGTACTTAAGTTGGCATTGTGCCATTTGTATTAAATTCGGATGCAATTTCTGTGTTTCATCGTCAATAAGAAGGTCCAAGGGATACAGTAGACCTGAAGTGAAGCTTCGGAATCCAAAACTGGGCTCACAGGAAGGTTCAAATCATAGAAAGTTAGAGTGTCAGTCCTCATTTACTTAAGTCGGCATTGTGCCATTTGTATTAAATTCGGATGCAATTTCTGTCTTTCATCGTCTATAAGAAGGTCCAAGTGATACAGTAAACCTGAAGTGAAGCATCGGAATCTAAAACTGGGCTCACAGGAGAGGTTCAAATCATAGAAAGTGAGAGTGTCAGTCCTCTTGTACTTAAGTCGGCATTGTGCTTTTTGTATTAAATTCGGATGCAAACTCTGTGTTTCATCGTCAATAAGAAGGTCCAAGGGACACAGTGAACCTGAAGTGAAGCATCGGAATCTTAAACTGCACTCACAGGAGGGTTTGAAATCATAGAAAGTAAGAGTGTCACTCCTCTTGTACTTAAGTCGGTATTGTGCCTTTTGTATTAAATTCGGATGCAGTTTCTGTGTTTCATCGTCAATAAGAAAGTCCAAGGGATACAGTAAACCTGAAGTGAAGCATCGGAATCTAAAACTGGTCTCACAGGAGAGGTTCAAATCATAGAAAGTTAGACTGTCTGTCCTCATTTACTTAAGTCGGCATTGTGCCATTTGTATTAAATTCCGATGCAATTTCTGTGTTTCATCGTCAATAAGAAGGTGCAAGGTAAACAGTAAACCTGAAGTCAAGGATCGGAATCTAAAACTCGACTCACAGGAGAGGTTCAAATCATAGAAATTGAGAGTGTCAGTCCTCTTGTACTTAAGTCGGCATTGTGCCATTTGTATTAAAGTAGGATGCATTTTCTGTGTTTCATCGTCAATAAGAAGATCCAAGGTATACAGTAAACCTGAAGTGAAGCATCGGATCTAAAACTGGACTCACAGGAGGGGTTCAAACAATAGAAAGATAGAGTGTCAGTCCTTTTTTACTTAAGTCGGCATTGTGTCTTTTGTATTAAATTCGGATGCAATTTCTGTGTTTGATCGTCAATAAGAAGGTGCAAGGTATACAGTAAACCTGAAGAGAAGCATCGGAATCTAAAACTGGACTCACAGGAGAGGTTCAAAACATAGAAAGTGAGAGTGTCAGTCCTCTTGTACTTAAGTCGGCATTGTGCCATTTGTAATAAATTCAGATGCAATTTCTGTGTTTCATCGTCAATAAGAAGGTACAAGGGATACAGTAAACCTGAAGTGAAAGAACGGAATCTAAAACTGGACTCCCAGGAGAGGTCAAATCATAGAAAGTGAGAGTGTCAGTACTCTTGTACTTAAGTTGGCATTGTGCCATTTGTATTAAATTCGGATGCAATTTCTGTGTTTCATCGTCAATAAGAAGGTCCAAGGGATACAGTAAACCTGAAGTGAAGCTTCGGAATCCAAAACTGGACTCACAGGAAGGTTCAAATCATAGAAAGTTAGAGTGTCAGTCCTCTTTACTTAAGTCGGCATTGTGCCATTTGTATTAAATTCCGACGCAATTTCTGTGTTTCATCGTCAATTAGAAGGTGCAAGGTATACAGTAAACCTGAAGTGAAGCATCGGAATCTAAAACTCGACTCACAGGAGATGTTCACATCATAGAAAGTGAGAGTGTCAGTCCTCTTGTACTTAAGTCGGCATTGTGCCATTTGTATAAAATTCGGATGCAATTTCTGTGTTTCATCGTCAATAAGAAGATCCAAGGGATACAATAAACCTGAAGTGAAGCATGGGAATCTAAAACTGGACTCACAGGAGAGGTTCAAATCATAGAAAGTTAGAGTGTCACTCCTCTTGTACTTAAGCCGGTATTGTGCCTTTTTTATTAAATTCGGACGCAATTTGTGTGTTTCTTCATCAATAAGAAGGCCCAAGGTATACAGTAAACCTGAAGTGAAGCATCGTATTCTAAAACTGGACTCACAGGAGGGGTTCAAATCATAGAAAGTTAGAGTGTCAGTCCTCTTTTACTTAAGTCGGCATTTTGCCTTTTGTATTAAATTACGATGCAAATTCCGTGTTTCATCGTCAGTAAGAAGGTCCAAGGGATACAGTAAATCGGAAGTGAAACATCGGAATCTAAAACTAGACCCACATGAGAGGTTCAAATCATAGAAAGTTAGAGTGTCTGTCGTCTTGTGCTTAAGTCGGTATTGTGCCTTTTGTATTAATTTCGGATGCAATTTCTGTGTTTCATCGTCAATAAGAAGGTCCAAGGGACACAGTAAACCTGAAGTGAAGCATCGGAATCTTAAACTGCACTCACAGGAGGGTTTGAAATCATAGAAAGTTAGAGTGTCACTCCTCTTGTACTTAAGTCGGTATTGTGCCTTTTGTATTAAATTCGGATGCAGTTTCTGTGTTTCATCGTCAATAAGAAAGTCCAAGGGATACAGTAAACCTGAAGTGAAGCATCGGAATCTAAAACTGGCCTCACAGGAGAGGTTCAAATCATAGAAAGTTAGACTGTCAGTCCTCTTTTACTTAAGACGGCATTGAGCCATTTGTATTAAATCCCGATGCAATTTCTGTGTTTCATCGTCAATAAGAATGTGCAAGGTAAACAGTAAACCTGAAGTCAAGGATCGGACTCTAAAACTCGACTCACAGGAGAGGTTCAAATCATTGAAATTGAGAGTGTCAGTCCTCTTGTACTTAAGTCGGCATTGTGCCATTTGAATTAAAGTAGGAAGCAATTTCTGTGTTTCATCGTCAATAAGAAGATCCAAGGTATACAGTAAACCTGAAGTGAAGCATCGGATTCTAAAACCGGACTCACAGGAGGGGTTCAAACAATAGAAAGATAGAGTGTCAGTCCTTTTTTACTTAAGTCGGCATTGTGTGTTTTGTATTAAATTCGGATGCAATTTCTGTGTTTCATCGTTATTAAGAAGGTCCAAGTTTTACAGTTATCCTGAAGTGAAGCATCGGAATCTAATACAGGACTCACAGGAGAGGTTCAAATCATAGAAAGTTAGAGTTTCACTCCCCTTGTACTTAAGTCGGTATTGTCCACTTTGTATTAAATTCGGATGCAATTTCTGTGTTTCATCGTCAATAAGAAGGTCCAAGGTATACAGTAAACCTGAAGTGAAGCATCGGATACTAAAACTGGACTCACAGGAGGCGTTCAAATCATAGAAAGTGAGAGTGTCAGTTCTCTTGTACTTAAGTTGGCATTGTGCCATTTGTAATAAATTCAGATGCAATTTCTGTGTTTCATCGTCAATAAGAAGGTACAAGGGATACAGTAAACCTGAAGTGAAAGAACGGAATCTAAAACTGGACTCCCAGGAGAGGTCAAATCATAGAAAGTGAGAGTGTCAGTACTCTTGTACTTAAGTTGGCATTGTGCCATTTGTATTAAATTCGGATGCAATTTCTGTGTTTCATCGTCAATAAGAAGGTCCAAGGGATACAGTAAACCTGAAGTGAAGCTTCGGAATCCAAAACTGGACTCACAGGAAGGTTCAAATCATAGAAAGTTAGAGTGTCAGTCCTCGTTTACTTAAGTCGGCATTGTGCCATTTGTATTAAATTCCGACGCAATTTCTGTGTTTCATCGTCAATTAGAAGGTGCAAGGTATACAGTAAACCTGAAGTGAAGCATCGGAATCTAAAACTCGACTCACAGGAGATGTTCACATTATAGAAAGTGAGAGTGTCAGTCCTCTTGTACTTAAGTCGGCATTGTGCCATTTGTATAAAATTCGGATGCAATTTCTGTGTTTCATCGTCAATAAGAAGATCCAAGGGATACAATAAACCTGAAGTGAAGCATGGGAATCTAAAACTGGACTCACAGGAGAGGTTCAAATCATAGAAAGTTAGAGTGTCACTCCTCTTGTACTTAAGCCGGTATTGTGCCTTTTGTATTAAATTCGGACGCAATTTGTGTGTTTCTTCATCAATAAGAAGGCCCAAGGTATACAGTAAACCTGAAGTGAAGCATCGTATTCTAAAACTGGACTCACAGGAGGGGTTCAAATCATAGAAAGTTAGAGTGTCAGTCCTCTTTTACTTAAGTCGGCATTTTGCCTTTTGTATTAAATTACGATGCAAATTCCGTGTTTCATCGTCAATAAGAAGGTCCAAGGGATACAGTAAATCGGAAGTGAAACATCGGAATCTAAAACTGGACCCACATGAGAGGTTCAAATCATAGAAAGTTAGAGTGTCTGTCGTCTTGTGCTTAAGTCGGTATTGTGCCTTTTGTATTAATTTCGGATGCAATTTCTGTCTTTCATCGTCTATAAGAAGGTCCAAGTGATACAGTAAACCTGAAGTGAAGCATCGGAATCTAAAACTGGGCTCACAGGAGAGGTTCAAATCATAGAAAGTGAGAGTGTCAGTCCTCTTGTACTTAAGTCGGCATTGTGCTTTTTGTATTAAATTCGGATGCAAACTCTGTGTTTCATCGTCAATAAGAAGGTCCAAGGGACACAGTAAACCTGAAGTGAAGCATCGGAATCTTAAACTGCACTCACAGGAGGGTTTGAAATCATAGAAAGTAAGAGTGTCACTCCTCTTGTACTTAAGTCGGTATTGTGCCTTTTGTATTAAATTCGGATGCAGTTTCTGTGTTTCATCGTCAATAAGAAAGTCCAAGGGATACAGTAAACCTGAAGTGAAGCATCGGAATCTAAAACTGGTCTCACAGGAGAGGTTCAAATCATAGAAAGTTAGACTGTCTGTCCTCATTTACTTAAGTCGGCATTGTGCCATTTGTATTAAATTCCGATGCAATTTCTGTGTTTCATCGTCAATAAGAAGGTGCAAGGTAAACAGTAAACCTGAAGTCAAGGATCGGAATCTAAAACTCGACTCACAGGAGAGGTTCAAATCATAGAAATTGAGAGTGTCAGTCCTCTTGTACTTAAGTCGGCATTGTGCCATTTGTATTAAAGTAGGATGCAATTTCTGTGTTTCATCGTCAATAAGAAGATCCAAGGTATACAGTAAACCTGAAGTGAAGCATCGGATCTAAAACTGGACTCACAGGAGGGGTTCAAACAATAGAAAGATAGAGTGTCAGTCCTTTTTTACTTAAGTCGGCATTGTGTCTTTTGTATTAAATTCGGATGCAATTTCTGTGTTTGATCGTCAATAAGAAGGTGCAAGGTATACAGTAAACCTGAAGTGAAGCATCGGAATCTAAAACTGGACTCACAGGAGAGGTTCAAAACATAGAAAGTGAGAGTGTCAGTCCTCTTGTACTTAAGTCGGCATTGTGCCATTTGTAATAAATTCAGATGCAATTTCTGTGTTTCATCGTCAATAAGAAGGTACAAGGGATACAGTAAACCTGAAGTGAAAGAACGGAATCTAAAACTGGACTCCCAGGAGAGGTCAAATCATAGAAAGTGAGAGTGTCAGTACTCTTGTACTTAAGTTGGCATTGTGCCATTTGTATTAAATTCGGATGCAATTTCTGTGTTTCATCGTCAATAAGAAGGTCCAAGGGATACAGTAAACCTGAAGTGAAGCTTCGGAATCCAAAACTGGACTCACAGGAAGGTTCAAATCATAGAAAGTTAGAGTGTCAGTCCTCTTTTACTTAAGTCGGCATTGTGCCATTTGTATTAAATTCCGACGCAATTTCTGTGTTTCATCGTCAATTAGAAGGTGCAAGGTATACAGTAAACCTGAAGTGAAGCATCGGAATCTAAAACTCGACTCACAGGAGATGTTCACATCATAGAAAGTGAGAGTGTCTGTCCTCTTGTACTTAAGTCGGCATTGTGCCATTTGTATAAAATTCGGATGCAATTTCTGTGTTTCATCGTCAATAAGAAGATCCAAGGGATACAATAAACCTGAAGTGAAGCATGGGAATCTAAAACTGGACTCACAGGAGAGGTTCAAATCATAGAAAGTTAGAGTGTCACTCCTCTTGTACTTAAGCCGGTATTGTGCCTTTTTTATTAAATTCGGACGCAATTTGTGTGTTTCTTCATCAATAAGATGGCCCAAGGTATACAGTAAACCTGAAGTGAAGCATCGTATTCTAAAACTGGACTCACAGGAGGGGTTCAAATCATAGAAAGTTAGAGTGTCAGTCCTCTTTTACTTAAGTCGGCATTTTGCTTTTTGTATTAAATTACGATGCAAATTCCGTGTTTCATCGTCAATAAGAAGGTCCAAGGGATACAGTAAATCGGAAGTGAAACATCGGAATCTAAAACTGGACCCACATGAGAGGTTCAAATCATAGAAAGTTAGAGTGTCTGTCGTCTTGTGCTTAAGTCGGTATTGTGCCTTTTGTATTAATTTCGGATGCAATTTCTGTGTTTCATCGTCAATAAGAAGGTCCAAGGGACACAGTAAACCTGAAGTGAAGCATCGGAATCTTAAACTGCACTCACAGGAGGGTTTGAAATCATAGAAAGTTAGAGTGTCACTCCTCTTGTACTTAAGTCGGTATTGTGCCTTTTGTATTAAATTCGGATGCAGTTTCTGTGTTTCATCGTCAATAAGATAGTCCAAGGGATACAGTAAACCTGAAGTGAAGCATCGGAATCTAAAACTGGCCTCACAGGAGAGGTTCAAATCATAGAAAGTTAGACTGTCAGTCCTCTTTTACTTAAGACGGCATTGAGCCATTTGTATTAAATCCCGATGCAATTTCTGTGTTTCATCGTCAATAAGAATGTGCAAGGTAAACAGTAAACCTGAAGTCAAGGATCGGACTCTAAAACTCGACTCACAGGAGAGGTTCAAATCATTGAAATTGAGAGTGTCAGTCCTCTTGTACTTAAGTCGGCATTGTGCCATTTGAATTAAAGTAGGAAGCAATTTCTGTGTTTCATCGTCGATAAGAAGATCCAAGGTATACAGTAAACCTGAAGTGAAGCATCGGATTCTAAAACCGGACTCACAGGAGGGGTTCAAACAATAGAAAGATAGAGTGTCAGTCCTTTTTTACTTAAGTCGGCATTGTGTGTTTTGTATTAAATTCGGATGCAATTTCTGTGTTTGATCGTCAATAAGAAGGTGCAAGGTATACAGTAAACCTGATGTGAAGCATTGGAATCTAAAACTGGACTCACGGGAGAGGTTCAAATCATAGAAAGTGAGAGTGTCAGTCCTCTTGTACTTAAGTCGGCATTGTGCCATTTGTATTAAATTCAGATGCAATTTCTGTGTTTCATCGTCAATAAGAAGGTACATGGGATACAGTAAACCTGAAGTGAAAGAACGGAATCTAAAACTGGACTCCCAGGAGAGGTCAAATCATAGAAAGTGAGAGTTTCAGTACTCTTGTACTTAAGTTGGCATTGTGCCATTTGTATTAAATTCGGATGCAATTTCTGTGTTTCATCGTCAATAAGAAGGTCCAAGGGATACAGTAGACCTGAAGTGAAGCTTCGGAATCCAAAACTGGGCTCACAGGAAGGTTCAAATCATAGAAAGTTAGAGTGTCAGTCCTCTTTTACTTAAGTCGGCATTGTGCCATTTGTATTAAATTCGGATGCAATTTCTGTCTTTCATCGTCTATAAGAAGGTCCAAGTGATACAGTAAACCTGAAGTGAAGCATCGGAATCTAAAACTGGGCTCACAGGAGAGGTTCAAATCATAGAAAGTGAGAGTGTCAGTCCTCTTGTACTTAAGTCGGCATTGTGCTTTTTGTATTAAATTCGGATGCAAACTCTGTGTTTCATCGTCAATAAGAAGGTCCAAGGGACACAGTAAACCTGAAGTGAAGCATCGGAATCTTAAACTGCACTCACAGGAGGGTTTGAAATCATAGAAAGTAAGAGTGTCACTCCTCTTGTACTTAAGTCGGTATTGTGCCTTTTGTATTAAATTCGGATGCAGTTTCTGTGTTTCATCGTCAATAAGAAAGTCCAAGGGATACAGTAAACCTGAAGTGAAGCATCGGAATCTAAAACTGGTCTCACAGGAGAGGTTCAAATCATAGAAAGTTAGACTGTCTGTCCTCATTTACTTAAGTCGGCATTGTGCCATTTGTATTAAATTCCGATGCAATTTCTGTGTTTCATCGTCAATAAGAAGGTGCAAGGTAAACAGTAAACCTGAAGTCAAGGATCGGAATCTAAAACTCGACTCACAGGAGAGGTTCAAATCATAGAAATTGAGAGTGTCAGTCCTCTTGTACTTAAGTCGGCATTGTGCCATTTGTATTAAAGTAGGATGCAATTTCTGTGTTTCATCGTCAATAAGAAGATCCAAGGTATACAGTAAACCTGAAGTGAAGCATCGGATCTAAAACTGGACTCACAGGAGGGGTTCAAACAATAGAAAGATAGAGTGTCAGTCCTTTTTTACTTAAGTCGGCATTGTGTCTTTTGTATTAAATTCGGATGCAATTTCTGTGTTTGATCGTCAATAAGAAGGTGCAAGGTATACAGTAAACCTGAAGTGAAGCATCGGAATCTAAAACTGGACTCACAGGAGAGGTTCAAAACATAGAAAGTGAGAGTGTCAGTCCTCTTGTACTTAAGTCGGCATTGTGCCATTTGTAATAAATTCAGATGCAATTTCTGTGTTTCATCGTCAATAAGAAGGTACAAGGGATACAGTAAACCTGAAGTGAAAGAACGGAATCTAAAACTGGACTCCCAGGAGAGGTCAAATCATAGAAAGTGAGAGTGTCAGTACTCTTGTACTTAAGTTGGCATTGTGCCATTTGTATTAAATTCGGATGCAATTTCTGTGTTTCATCGTCAATAAGAAGGTCCAAGGGATACAGTAAACCTGAAGTGAAGCTTCGGAATCCAAAACTGGACTCACAGGAAGGTTCAAATCATAGAAAGTTAGAGTGTCAGTCCTCTTTTACTTAAGTCGGCATTGTGCCATTTGTATTAAATTCCGACGCAATTTCTGTGTTTCATCGTCAATTAGAAGGTGCAAGGTATACAGTAAACCTGAAGTGAAGCATCGGAATCTAAAACTCGACTCACAGGAGATGTTCACATCATAGAAAGTGAGAGTGTCTGTCCTCTTGTACTTAAGTCGGCATTGTGCCATTTGTATAAAATTAGGATGCAATTTCTGTGTTTCATCGTGAATAAGAAGATCCAAGGGATACAATAAACCTGAAGTGAAGCATGGGAATCTAAAACTGGACTCACAGGAGAGGTTCAAATCATAGAAAGTTAGAGTGTCACTCCTCTTGTACTTAAGCCGGTATTGTGCCTTTTTTATTAAATTCGGACGCAATTTGTGTGTTTCTTCATCAATAAGATGGCCCAAGGTATACAGTAAACCTGAAGTGAAGCATCGTATTCTAAAACTGGACTCACAGGAGGGGTTCAAATCATAGAAAGTTAGAGTGTCAGTCCTCTTTTACTTAAGTCGGCATTTTGCCTTTTGTATTAAATTACGATGCAAATTCCGTGTTTCATCGTCAATAAGAAGGTCCAAGGGATACAGTAAATCGGAAGTGAAACATCGGAATCTAAAACTGGACCCACATGAGAGGTTCAAATCATAGAAAGTTAGAGTGTCTGTCGTCTTGTGCTTAAGTCGGTATTGTGCCTTTTGTATTAATTTCGGATGCAATTTCTGTGTTTCATCGTCAATAAGAAGGTCCAAGGGACACAGTAAACCTGAAGTGAAGCATCGGAATCTTAAACTGCACTCACAGGAGGGTTTGAAATCATAGAAAGTTAGAGTGTCACTCCTCTTGTACTTAAGTCGGTATTGTGCCTTTTGTATTAAATTCGGATGCAGTTTCTGTGTTTCATCGTCAATAAGATAGTCCAAGGGATACAGTAAACCTGAAGTGAAGCATCGGAATCTAAAACTGGCCTCACAGGAGAGGTTCAAATCATAGAAAGTTAGACTGTCAGTCCTCTTTTACTTAAGACGGCATTGAGCCATTTGTATTAAATCCCGATGCAATTTCTGTGTTTCATCGTCAATAAGAATGTGCAAGGTAAACAGTAAACCTGAAGTCAAGGATCGGACTCTAAAACTCGACTCACAGGAGAGGTTCAAATCATTGAAATTGAGAGTGTCAGTCCTCTTGTACTTAAGTCGGCATTGTGCCATTTGAATTAAAGTAGGAAGCAATTTCTGTGTTTCATCGTCAATAAGAAGATCCAAGGTATACAGTAAACCTGAAGTGAAGCATCGGATTCTAAAACCGGACTCACAGGAGGGGTTCAAACAATAGAAAGATAGAGTGTCAGTCCTTTTTTACTTAAGTCGGCATTGTGTGTTTTGTATTAAATTCGGATGCAATTTCTGTGTTTCATCGTTATTAAGAAGGTCCAAGTTTTACAGTTATCCTGAAGTGAAGCATCGGAATCTAATACTGGACTCACAGGAGAGGTTCAAATCATAGAAAGTTAGAGTTTCACTCCCCTTGTACTTAAGTCGGTATTGTGCACTTTGTATTAAATTCGGATGCAATTTCTGTGTTTCATCGTCAATAAGAAGGTCCAAGGTATACAGTAAACCTGAAGTGAAGCATCGGATACTAAAACTGGACTCACAGGAGGCGTTCAAATCATAGAAAGTGAGAGTGTCAGTTCTCTTGTACTTAAGTTGGCATTGTGCCATTTGTAATAAATTCAGATGCAATTTCTGTGTTTCATCGTCAATAAGAAGGTACAAGGGATACAGTAAACCTGAAGTGAAAGAACGGAATCTAAAACTGGACTCCCAGGAGAGGTCAAATCATAGAAAGTGAGAGTGTCAGTACTCTTGTACTTAAGTTGGCATTGTGCCATTTGTATTAAATTCGGATGCAATTTCTGTGTTTCATCGTCAATAAGAAGGTCCAAGGGATACAGTAAACCTGAAGTGAAGCTTCGGAATCCAAAACTGGACTCACAGGAAGGTTCAAATCATAGAAAGTTAGAGTGTCAGTCCTCTTTTACTTAAGTCGGCATTGTGCCATTTGTATTAAATTCCGACGCAATTTCTGTGTTTCATCGTCAATTAGAAGGTGCAAGGTATACAGTAAACCTGAAGTGAAGCATCGGAATCTAAAACTCGACTCACAGGAGATGTTCACATCATAGAAAGTGAGAGTGTCAGTCCTCTTGTACTTAAGTCGGCATTGTGCCATTTGTATAAAATTCGGATGCAATTTCTGTGTTTCATCGTCAATAAGAAGATCCAAGGGATACAATAAACCTGAAGTGAAGCATGGGAATCTAAAACTGGACTCACAGGAGAGGTTCAAATCATAGAAAGTTAGAGTGTCACTCCTCTTGTACTTAAGCCGGTATTGTGCCTTTTGTATTAAATTCGGACGCAATTTGTGTGTTTCTTCATCAATAAGAAGGCCCAAGGTATACAGTAAACCTGAAGTGAAGCATCGTATTCTAAAACTGGACTCACAGGAGGGGTTCAAATCATAGAAAGTTAGAGTGTCAGTCCTCTTTTACTTAAGTCGGCATTTTGCCTTTTGTATTAAATTACGATGCAAATTCCGTGTTTCATCGTCAATAAGAAGGTCCAAGGGATACAGTAAATCGGAAGTGAAACATCGGAATCTAAAACTGGACCCACATGAGAGGTTCAAATCATAGAAAGTTAGAGTGTCTGTCGTCTTGTGCTTAAGTCGGTATTGTGCCTTTTGTATTAATTTCGGATGCAATTTCTGTGTTTCATCGTCAATAAGAAGGTCCAAGGGACACAGTAAACCTGAAGTGAAGCATCGGAATCTTAAACTGCACTCACAGGAGGGTTTGAAATCATAGAAAGTTAGAGTGTCACTCCTCTTGTACTTAAGTCGGTATTGTGCCTTTTGTATTAAATTCGGATGCAGTTTCTGTGTTTCATCGTCAATAAGAAAGTCCAAGGGATACAGTAAACCTGAAGTGAAGCATCGGAATCTAAAACTGGCCTCACAGGAGAGGTTCAAATCATAGAAAGTTAGACTGTCAGTCCTCTTTTACTTAAGACGGCATTGAGCCATTTGTATTAAATCCCGATGCAATTTCTGTGTTTCATCGTCAATAAGAATGTGCAAGGTAAACAGTAAACCTGAAGTCAAGGATCGGACTCTAAAACTCGACTCACAGGAGAGGTTCAAATCATTGAAATTGAGAGTGTCAGTCCTCTTGTACTTAAGTCGGCATTGTGCCATTTGAATTAAAGTAGGAAGCAATTTCTGTGTTTCATCGTCAATAAGAAGATCCAAGGTATACAGTAAACCTGAAGTGAAGCATCGGATTCTAAAACCGGACTCACAGGAGGGGTTCAAACAATAGAAAGATAGAGTGTCAGTCCTTTTTTACTTAAGTCGGCATTGTGTGTTTTGTATTAAATTCGGATGCAATTTCTGTGTTTCATCGTTATTAAGAAGGTCCAAGTTTTACAGTTATCCTGAAGTGAAGCATCGGAATCTAATACTGGACTCACAGGAGAGGTTCAAATCATAGAAAGTTAGAGTTTCACTCCCCTTGTACTTAAGTCGGTATTGTGCACTTTGTATTAAATTCGGATGCAATTTCTGTGTTTCATCGTCAATAAGAAGGTCCAAGGTATACAGTAAACCTGAAGTGAAGCATCGGATACTAAAACTGGACTCACAGGAGGCGTTCAAATCATAGAAAGTGAGAGTGTCAGTTCTCTTGTACTTAAGTCGGCAATGTTCCATTTGTATTAAACTCGGATACAATTTCTGTGTTTCATCGTCAATAAGAAGGTCCAAGGGATACTGTAAACCGGAAGTGAAGCATCTGAATCTAAAACTGGACTCATAGGAGAGGTTCAAATCATAGAAAGTTAGAGTGTCAGTCCTCTTTTAGTTAAGTCGGCAATGTGCCATTTGTATTAAATTCCGATTCAATTTCTGTGTTTCATCGTCAATAAGATGGTGCAAGGTATACAGTAAACCTGAAGTGAAGCATCGGAACCTAAAACTGGACTCACAGGAGAGGTTCAAATCATAGAAAGTGAGAGTGTCTATCCTCTTGTACTTAAGTCGGCATTGTGCCATTTGTATGAAAATCGGATGCAATTTCTGTGTCTCATCGTCAATAAGAAGGTCCAAGGGGTACAGTAAACCTGAAGTGAAGCATCGGAATCTTAAACTAGACTCACAGGAGAGGTTCAAATCATAGAAAGTGAGAGTGTCAGTCCTCTTGTACTTAAGTCGGCATTGTGCCATTGTATTAAATTCATATGCATTTTCTGTGTTTCATCGTCAATAAGAAGGTCCAAGGGATACAGTAAACCTGAAGTGAAGCAACGGAATCTAAAACTGGACTCCCAGGAGAGGTCAAATCATAGAAAGTGAGGGTCTCAGTCCTCTTGTCCTTAAGTTGGCATTGTGCCATTTGTATTAAATTCGGTTGCAATTTCTGTGTTTCATCGTCAATAACAAGGTCCAAGTGATACAGTAAACCTGAAGTGAAGCATCGGAATCTAAAACTGGTCTCACAGGAGCGGTTCAAATCATAGAATGGTAGAGTGTCAGTCCTCTTCAACTTAAGTCGGCATTGTGCCTTTTGTATTAAATTCGGATGCAATTTCTGTGTTTGATCGTCAATAAGAAGGTGCAAGGTATACAGTAAACCTGAACTGAAGCTTCGGAATCTAAAACTGGACTCACAGGAGAGGTTCAAATCATAGAAAGTTAGATTGTCACTAGTCTTGTACTTAAGCCGGTATTGTGCTTTCTGTATTAAATTCGGATGCAATTTCTGTGTTTCATCGTCAATAAGAAGGTCCAAGGGATACAGTAAACCTGAAGTGATGCATCGGAATCTAAAACTGGACTCACAGAAGCGGTTCAAATCATAGAATGGTAGAGTGTCAGTCCTCTTTTACTTAAGTCGTCATTGTGCCATTTGTATTAAATTCCCATGCAATTTCTGAGTTTCATCGTCAATAAGAACGTGCAAGGTAAACAGTAAACCTGAAGTCAAGCATCGAAATCTAAAACTCGACTCACAGGAGGGGTTCAAATCATAGAAAGTCAAAGTGTCAGTCCTCGTTTACTTAAGTCGGCCTTGTGCCCTTTGTATTAAATTCCGATACAATTTCTGTGATTCATTGTCAATAAGAAGGTCCACGGTATACAGTAAACCTGAAGTGATAATCGGATTCTAAAACTGGACTCACAGGAGGGGTTCAAATCATAGTAAGTTAGAGTGTTAGTCCTCTTTTACTTAAGTCGGCATTGTGCCTTTTGTATTAAATTTGGATGCAATTTCTGTGTTTCATCGTCTATAAGAAGGTCCAAGTGATACAGTAAACCTAAAGTGAAGCATCGGAATCTAAAACTGGACTCACAGGAGAGGTTCAATTCATAGAAAGTGAGAGTGTCAGTCCTCTTGTACTTAAGTCGGCATTGTGCCATTTGTATTAAATTCGGATGCAATTTCTGTGTTTCATCGTCAATAAGGAGGTCCAAGGGGTACAGTAAACCTGAAGTGAAGCATCTGAATCTAAAACTGGACTCACAGGAGAAGTTCAAATCATAGAAAGTTAGAGTGTCAGTCCTCTTTTACTTAAGTCGGCATTGTGCCTTTTGTATTAAATTCGGATGCAATTTCTGTGTTTCATCGTCTATAAGAAGGTCCATGTGAGACAGTAAACCAGAAGTGAAGCATCTGAATCTAAAACTGGACTCATAGGAGAGGTTCAAATCATAGAAAGTTAGAGTGTCAGTCCTCTTTTAGTTAAGTCGGCAGTGTGCCATTTGTATTAAATTCCGATTCAATTTCTGTGTTTCATCGTCAATAAGATGGTGCAAGGTATACAGTAAACCTGAAGTGAAGCATCGGAATCTAAAACTGGACTCACAGGAGAGGTTCAACTCATTGAAAGTGAGAGTGTCAGTCCTCTTTTACTTAAGTCGGCAATGTTCCATTTGTATTAAACTCGGATACAATTTCTGTGTTTCATCGTCAATAAGAAGATCCAAGGGATACAGTAAACCTGAAGTGAAGCATCGGAATCTAAAACTGGACTCACAGAAGCAGTCAAATCATAGAATGGTTGAGTGTCAGTCCTCATTTACTTATGTCAGGTATGTGCCTTCTGTATTAAATTCGGATGCAAATTCTGTGTTTCATCGTCAATAAGAAGGTCCAAGGGATACAGTAAACCAGGGGTCAAGCATCGGATTGTAAAACTGGACTCACAGTAGAGGTTTAAATCATAGGAAGTGAGAGTGTCAGTCCTCTTGTACTTAAGTCGGCAATGTTCCATTTGTATTAAACTCGGATACAATTTCTGTGTTTCATCGTCAATAAGAAGGTCCAAGGGATACAGTAAACCTGAAGTGAAGCATCGGAATCTAAAACTGGACTCACAGGAGAGGTTCAAATCATAGAATGTTAGAGTGTCAGTCCACTTTTACTTAAGTCGGCATTGTGCCATTTGTAATAAATTCGGATGCAATTTCTGTGTTTCATCGTCAATAAGAAGGTCCAAGGTATACAGTAAACCTGAAGTGAAGCATCGGATTGTAAAACTGGACTCACAGGAGGGGTTCAAATCATATAAAGTTAGTGTGTCAGTCCTCTTTTACTTAAGTCGGCATTGTGCCCTTTGTATGAAATTCGGATGCAATTTCTGTGTCTCATCGTCAATAAGAAGGTCCAAGGGGTACAGTAAACCTGAAGTGAAGCATCGGAATCTTAAACTAGACTCACAGGAGAGGTTCAAATCATAGAAAGTGAGAGTGTCAGTCGTCTTGTACTTAAGTCGGCATTGTGCCATTTGTATTAAATTCGGATACAATTTCTGTGTTTCATCGTCAATAAGAAGGTGCAAGATAAACAGTAAACCTGAAGTCAAGTATCGGAATCTAAAACTCGACTCATAGGAGAGGTTCAAATCATAGAAAGTGAGAGTGTCAGTCCTCTTGTACTTAAGTCGGCAATGTGCCATTTGTATTAAAGTATAATGCAATTTCTGTGTTTCATCGTCAATAAGAAGATCCAAGGTATACAGTAAACCTGAAGTGAAGCATCGGATTCTAAAACTGAACTCACAGGAGGGGTTCAAATAATGGAAAGTTAGAGTGTCAGTCCTCTTCTACTTATGTCGGCATTCTGCCTTTTGTATTAAATTCGGATGCAATTTCTGTATTTGATCGTCAATAAGAAGGTGCAAGGTATACAGTAAACCTGAAGTGAAGCATCGGAATCTAAAACTGGACTCACAGGAAGGTTAAAATCATAGAATGGTAGAGTGTCAGTCCTTTTTACTTAAGTCGGCATTGTGCATTTTGTATTAAATTCGGATGCAATTTCTGTGTTTCATCGTCAATAAGAAGGTCCAAGGGATACAGTATACCGGAAGAGAAGCATCTGAATCTAAAACTGGACTCACAGGAGAGGTTCAAATCAAAGAAAGTTAGAGTGTCATTCCTCTTTTAGTTAAGTCGGCATTGTGCCATTTGTATGAAATTCCGATTCAATTTCTGTGTCTCATTGTCAATAAGAAGGTCCACGGTATACAGTAAACCTGAAGTGATGCATCGGAATCTAAAACTGGACTCACAGGAGGGGTTCAAATCATAGTAAGTTAGAGTGTTAGTCCTC
This sequence comes from Schistocerca piceifrons, assembly GCF_021461385.2. NCBI lineage: Eukaryota > Metazoa > Arthropoda > Insecta > Orthoptera > Acrididae > Schistocerca > Schistocerca piceifrons. The sequence continues at coordinate 943,951,698 of NC_060149.1, forward strand.
TTTTACTTAAGTCGGCATTGTGCCTTTTGTATTAGATTCGGAAGCAATTTCTGTGTTTCATCGTCAATAAGAAGGTCCAAGGAATACAGTAAACCTGAATGAAGCATCGGGTTCTAAAACTGGACTCACAGCAGAGGTTCAAATCATAGAAAGTGAGAGTGTCAGTCCTCTTGTACTTAAGTCGGCATTATGCCATTTGTATTAAATTCGGATGCAATTTCTGTGTTTCATCGTCAATAAGAAGGTCCAAGGTATACAGTAAACGTGAAGTGAAGCATTGGATTGTAAAACTGGACCCACAGGAGGGGTTCAAATCATAGAAAGTTTGAGTGTCAGTCCTCTTTTACTTAAGTCGGCCTTGTGCCCTTTGTATTAAATTCCGATACAATTTCTGTGTTTCATTGTCAATAAGAAGGTCCACGGTATACAGTAAACCTGAAGTGATAATCGGATTCTAAAACTGGACTCACAGGAGGGGTTCAAATCATAGTAAGTTAGAGTGTTAGTCCTCTTTTACTTAAGTCGGCATTGTGCCTTTTGTATTAAATTTGGATGCAATTTCTGTGTTTCATCGTCTATAAGAAGGTCCAAGTGATACAGTAAACCTAAAGTGAAGCATCGGAATCTAAAACTGGACTCACAGGAGAGGTTCAATTCATAGAAAGTGAGAGTGTCAGTCCTCTTGTACTTAAGTCGGCATTGTGCCATTTGTATTAAATTCGGATGCAATTTCTGTGTTTCATCGTCAATAAGAAGGTCCAAGGGGTACAGTAAACCTGAGGTGAAGCATCGGAATCTTAAACTAGACTCACAGGAGAGGTTCATATCATAGATAGTGAGAGTGTCAGTCCTCTTGTACTTAAGTCGGCATTTTGCCATTTGTATTAAATTCGGATACAATTTCTGTGTTTCATCGTCAATAAGAAGGTGCAAGGTAACAGTAAACCTGAAGTCAAGTATCGGAATCTAAACCTCGACTCACAGGAGAGGTTCAAATCATAGAAAGTGAGAGTGTCAGTCCTCTTGTACTTAAGTTGGCATTGTGCCATTTGTATTAAAGTAGAATGCAATATCTGTGTTTCATCGTCAATAAGAAGATCCAAGGTATACAGTAAACCTGAAGTGAAGCATCGGAATCTAAAACTGGACTCACAGGAAGGTTCAAATCATAGAAAGTGAGAGTGTCGGTCCTCTTGTACTTAAGTCGGCATTGTGCCATTTGTATTAAATTCATATGCATTTTCTGTGTTTCATCGTCAATAAGAAGGTCCAAGGGATACAGTAAACCTGAAGTGAAGGAACGGAATCTAAAACTGGACTCCCAGGAGAGGTCAAATCATAGAAAGTGAGAGTGTCAGTCCTCTTGTACTTAAGTTAGCATTGTGCCATTTGTATTAAATTCGGATGCAATTTCTGTGTTTCATCGTCAATAAGAAGGTCTAAGGGATACAGTAAACCTGAAGTGAAGCTTCGGAATCTAAAACTGGACTCACAGGAGAGGTTCAAATCATTGAAAGTTAGATTGTCACTAGTTTTGTACTTAAGCCGGTATTGTGTTTTCTGTATTAAATTCGGATGCAATTTCTGTGTTTCATCGTCAATAAGAAGGTCCAAGGTATACAGTAAACCAGGGGTCAAGCATCGGAATGTAAAACTGGACTCACAGGAGAGGTTCAAATCATAGAAAGTGAGAGTGTCAGTCCTCTTGTACTTAAGTCGGCATTGTGCCTTTTGTATAAAATTCCGATGCAATTTCTGTGTTTCATCGTCAATAAGAAGGTGCAAGGTATACAGTAGACCTGAAGTGAAGCATCGGAATCTAAAACTCGACTCACAGGAGATGTTCAAATCATAGAAAGTGAGAGTGTCAGTCCTCTTGTACTTAAGTCGGCATTGTGCCATTTGTATAAAATTCCGATGCAATTTCTGTGTTTCATCGTTAGTAAGAAGGTCCAAGTAATACAGTAATCCTGAAGTGAAGCATCGGAATCTAAAACTGGACTCACAGGACAGTTTCAAATCATAGAATGTTAGAGTGTAACTCCAATTGTACTTAAGTCGGTGTTGTGCCCTTTGTATTATATTCGGATGCAATTTCTGTGTTTCATCGTCAATTAGAAGGTCCAAGGTATACAGTAAACCTAAAGTGAAGCATCGGAATCTAAAACTCGACTCACAGGAGAGGTTCAAATCATAGAAAGTGAGAGTGTCAGTCCTCTTGTACTTAAGTCGGCATTGTGCCATTTGTATTATATTCGGATGGAATTTCTGTGTTTCATCGTCAATAAGAAGGTCCAAGGGATACAGTAAACCTGAAGTGAAGCATCGGAATCTAAAACTGGACTCACAGGAGCGGTTCAAATCATAGAATGGTAGAGTGTCAGTCCTCGTTTACTTAAGTCGGCATTGTGCCTTTTGTATTAAATTCGGATGCAATTTCTGTGTTTCATCGTCAATAAGAAGGTCCAAGGGATACAGTAAACCGGAAGTGAAGCATCTGAATCTAAAACTGGACTCACAGGAGAGGTTCAAATCATAGAAAGTTAGAGTGTCAGTCCTCTTTTAGTTAAGTCGGCATTGTGCCATTTGTATTAAATTCCGATTCAATTTCTGTGTTTCATCGTCAATAGGATGGTGCAAGGTATACAGTAAACCTAAAGTGAAGCATCGGAATCTGAAACTGGACTCACAAGTGAGGTTCAAATCATAGTAAGTTAGAGTGTCAGTCCTCTTTTACTTAAGTCGACATTGTGCCATTTGTATTAAATTCGGATGCACTATCTGTGTTTCATCGTCAATAAGAAGATCCAAGGTATACAGTAAACGTGAAGTGAAGAATCGGATTGTAAAAGTGGACTCACAGGAGGGGTTCAAATCATAGAAAGTTAGAGTGTCAGTCCTCTTTTACTTAAGTCGGCATTGTGCCCTTTGTATTAAATTCCGTTGCAATTTCTGTGTTTCATTGTCAATAAGAAGGTCCACGGTATACAGTAAACCTGAAATGAAGCATCAGATTCTAAAACTGGACTCACAGGAGGGGTTCAAATCATAGTAAGTTAGAGTGTCAGTCCTCTTTTACTTAAGTCGGCATTGTGCCTTTTGTATTAAATTTCGATGTTATTTCTGTGTTTTATCGTCAATAAGAAGGTCAACGGTATACAGTAAACCTGAAGTGAAGCATCGGATTCTAAAACTGGACTCACAATAGGGGTTCGAATCATAGTATGTTAGAGTGTCAGTCCTCCTTTACTTAAGTCGGCCTTGTGCCTTTTTTATTAAATTCCGATGCAATTTCTGTGTTTCATCGTCAATAAGAAGGTCCAAGTGATACAGTCAACCTGAAGTGAAGCATTGGAATCTAAAACTGCACTCACAGGAGAGTTTGAAATCATAGAAAGTTAGAGTGTCACTCCTCTCGTACTTAAGTCGGTATTGTGCCTTTTGTATTAAATTCGGATGCAGAGTCTGTGTTTCATCGTCAATAAGAAGGTCCAAGGGATGCAGTAAACCTGAAGTGAAGCATCGGAATCTAAAACTGGACTCACAGGAGGGGTTCCAATCACAGAATGTTAGAGTGTCAGTCCTCTTTTACTTAAGTCGGCATTGTGCCTTTTGTATTAAATTCGGATGCAATTTCTGTGTTTGATCGTCAATAAGAAGGTCCAAGGTATACAGTAAACCTGAAGTGAAGCATCGGATTCTAAAACTGGACTCACAGGAGGGGTTCAAATCATAGAAAGTCAAAGTGTCAGTCCTCGTTTACTTAAGTCGGCATTGTGCCTTTTGTATTAAATTCCGATGCAATTTCTGTGTTTCATCGCCTATAAGAAGGTGCATGGTATACAGTACACCTAAAGTGAAGCATCGGAATCTAAAACTGGACTCACAGGAGAGGTTCAAATCATAGAAAGTGAGAGTGTCAGTCCTCTTGTACTTAAGTCGGCATTGTGCCATTTGTATTAAATTCGGATGCAATTTCTGTGTTTCATCGTCAATAAGAAGGTCCAAGGGATACAGGAAACCTGAAGTGAAGCATCGGAATCTAAAACTGGACTCATAGGAGCGGTTCAAATCATAGAATGGTAGAGTGTCAGTCCTCTTTTACTTAAGCCGGCATTGTGCCTTTTGTATTAAATTCGGATGCAATTTCTGTGTTTCATCGACAATAAGAAGGTATAAGGGATACAGTAAACCGGAAGTGAAGCATCTGAATCTAAAACTGGACTCACAGGAGAGTTTCAAATCATAGAAAGTTAGAGTGTCAGTCCTCTTTTAGTTAAGTCGGCATTGTGCAATTTGTATTAAATTCCGATTCAATTTCTGTGTTTCATCGTCAATAAGAAGGTGCAACGTATACAGTAAAATTGAAGTGAAGCATCGGAATCTAAAACTGGACTCACAGGAGAGGTTCAACTCATAGAAAGTGAGAGTGTCCGTCCTCTTGTACTTAAGTCGGCAATGTTCCATTTGTATTAAACTCGGATACAATTTCTGTGTTTCACCGTCAATAAGAAGGTCCAAGGGATACAGTAAACCTGAAGTGAAGCATCGGAATCTAAAACTGGACTCACAGGAGAGGTTCAAATCATAGAAAGTTAGAGTGCCACTCCTCTTGTTCTTAAGTCGGTATTGTGCCTTTTCTATTAGATTCGGAAGCAATTTCTGTGTTTCATCGTCAATAAGAAGGTCCAAGAAATACAGTAAACCTGAATGAAGCATCCGAATCTAAAACTGGACTCACAGGAGAGGTTCAAATCATAGAATGTTAGAGTGTCAGTCCTCTTTTACTTAAGTCGGCATTGAGCTTTTTGTATTAAATTCCGATGCAATATCTGTGTTTCATCGTCAATAAGAATGTGCAAGCTGTACAGTATACCTGAAGTGAAGCATCGGAATAAAAACTCGTCTCACAGGAGAGGTTCAAATCATAGAAAGTGAGAGTGTCAGTCCTCTTTTATATAAGTCGGCATTGTGCCATTTATATTAAATTCGGATGCAATTTCTGTGTTTCATCGTCAATAAGAAGGTCCAAAGGATACAGTAAATCTGAAGTGAAGCATCGGAATCCAAAACTGGACTCACAGGAGAGTTTCAAATCATAGAATGTTAGAGTGTAACTCCAATTGTACTTAAGTCGGTGTTGTGCCCTTTGTATTATATTCGGATGCAATTTCTGTGTTTCATCGTCAATTAGAAGGTCCAAGGTATACAGTAAACCTAAAGTGAAGCATCGGAATCTAAAACTCGACTCACAGGAGAGGTTCAAATCATAGTAAGTGAGAGTGTCAGTCCTCTTGTACTTAAGTCGGCATTGTGATATTTGTATTATATTCGGATGCAGTTTCTGTGTTTCATCGTCAATAAGAAGGTCCAAGGGATACAGTAAACCTGAAGTGAAGCATCGGAATCTAAAACTGGACTCACAGGAGCGGTTCAAATCATAGAATGGTAGAGTGTCAGTCCTCGTTTACTTAAGTCGGCATTGTGCCTTTTGTATTAAATTCGGATGCAATTTCTGTGTTTCATCGTCAATAAGAAGGTCCAAGGGATACAGTAAACCGGAAGTGAAGCATCTGAATCTAAAACTGGACTCACAGGAGAGGTTCAAATCATAGAAAGTTGGAGTGTCAGTCCTCTTTTAGTTAGGTCGGCATTGTGCCATTTGTATTAAATTCCGATTCAATTTCTGTGTTTCATCGTCAATAAGATGGTGCAATGTATACAGTAAACCTAAAGTGAAGCATCGGAATCTGAAACTGGACTCACAAGTGAGGTTCAAATCATAGTAAGTTAGAGTGTCAGTCCTCTTTTACTTAAGTCGACATTGTGCCATTTGTATTAAATTCGGATGCAATATCTGTGTTTCATCGTCAATAAGAAGATCCAAGGTATACAGTAAACCTGAAGTGAAGAATCGGATTGTAAAAGTGGACTCACAGGAGGGGTTCAAATCATAGAAAGTTAAAGTGTCAGTCCTCTTTTACTTAAGTCGGCATTGTGCCCTTTGTATTAAATTCCGTTGCAATTTCTGTGTTTCATTGTCAATAAGAAGGTCCACGGTATACAGTAAACCTGAAATGAAGCATCAGATTCTAAAACTGGACTCACAGGAGGGGTTCAAATCATAGTAAGTTAGAGTGTCAGTCCTCTTTTACTTAAGTCGGCATTGTGCATTTTGTATTAAATTTCGATGTTATTTCTGTGTTTCATCGTCAATAAGAAGGTCAACGGTATACAGTAAACCTGAAGTGAAGCATCTTATTCTAAAACTGGACTCACAATAGGGGTTCGAATCATAGTATGTTAGAGTGTCAGTCCTCCTTTACTTAAGTCGGCATTGTGCCTTTTTTAATAAATTCCGATGCAATTTCTGTGTTTCATCGTCAATAAGAGGGTCCAAGTGATACAGTTAACCTGAAGTGAAGCATTGGAATCTAAAACTGCACTCACAGGAGAGTTTGAAATCATAGAAAGTTAGAGTGTCACTCCTCTCGTACTTAAGTCGGTATTGTGCCTTTTGTATTAAATTCGGATGCAGAGTCTGTGTTTCATCGTCAATAAGAAGGTCCAAGGGATACAGTAAACCTGAAATGAAGCATCGGAATCTAAAACTGGTCTCACAGGAGGGGTTCCAATCACAGAATGTTAGAGTGTCAGTCCTCTTTTACTTAAGTCGTCATTGTGCCATTTGTATTAAATTCCCATGCAATTTCTGAGTTTCATCGTCAATAAGAACGTGCAAGGTAAACAGTAAACCTGAAGTCAAGCATCGAAATCTAAAACTCGACTCACAGGAGAGGTTCAAATCATAGAAAGTGAGAGTGTCAGTCCTCTAGTACTTAAGTCGGCATTGTGCCATTTGTATTAAAGTGGGATGCAATTTCTGTGCTTCATCGTCAATAAGAAGATCCAAGGTATACAGTAAACCTGAAGTGAAGCATCGGATTCTAAAACAGGAATCACAGGAGGGGTTCAATTAATAGAAAGTTAGAGTGTCAGTCCTCTTTTACTTAAGTCGGCATTGTGCCTTTTTTATTAAATTCGGACGCAATTTGTGTGTTTCTTCATCAATAAGATGGCCCAAGGTATACAGTAAACCTGAAGTGAAGCATCGTATTCTAAAACTGGACTCACAGGAGGGGTTCAAATCATAGAAAGTTAGAGTGTCAGTCCTCTTTTACTTAAGTCGGCATTTTGCCTTTTGTATTAAATTACGATGCAAATTCCGTGTTTCATCGTCAATAAGAAGGTCCAAGGGATACAGTAAATCGGAAGTGAAACATCGGAATCTAAAACTGGACCCACATGAGAGGTTCAAATCATAGAAAGTTAGAGTGTCTGTCGTCTTGTGCTTAAGTCGGTATTGTGCCTTTTGTATTAATTTCGGATGCAATTTCTGTGTTTCATCGTCAATAAGAAGGTCCAAGGGACACAGTAAACCTGAAGTGAAGCATCGGAATCTTAAACTGCACTCACAGGAGGGTTTGAAATCATAGAAAGTTAGAGTGTCACTCCTCTTGTACTTAAGTCGGTATTGTGCCTTTTGTATTAAATTCGGATGCAGTTTCTGTGTTTCATCGTCAATAAGATAGTCCAAGGGATACAGTAAACCTGAAGTGAAGCATCGGAATCTAAAACTGGCCTCACAGGAGAGGTTCAAATCATAGAAAGTTAGACTGTCAGTCCTCTTTTACTTAAGACGGCATTGAGCCATTTGTATTAAATCCCGATGCAATTTCTGTGTTTCATCGTCAATAAGAATGTGCAAGGTAAACAGTAAACCTGAAGTCAAGGATCGGACTCTAAAACTCGACTCACAGGAGAGGTTCAAATCATTGAAATTGAGAGTGTCAGTCCTCTTGTACTTAAGTCGGCATTGTGCCATTTGAATTAAAGTAGGAAGCAATTTCTGTGTTTCATCGTCAATAAGAAGATCCAAGGTATACAGTAAACCTGAAGTGAAGCATCGGATTCTAAAACCGGACTCACAGGAGGGGTTCAAACAATAGAAAGATAGAGTGTCAGTCCTTTTTTACTTAAGTCGGCATTGTGTGTTTTGTATTAAATTCGGATGCAATTTCTGTGTTTCATCGTTATTAAGAAGGTCCAAGTTTTACAGTTATCCTGAAGTGAAGCATCGGAATCTAATACTGGACTCACAGGAGAGGTTCAAATCATAGAAAGTTAGAGTTTCACTCCCCTTGTACTTAAGTCGGTATTGTGCACTTTGTATTAAATTCGGATGCAATTTCTGTGTTTCATCGTCAATAAGAAGGTCCAAGGTATACAGTAAACCTGAAGTGAAGCATCGGATACTAAAACTGGACTCACAGGAGGCGTTCAAATCATAGAAAGTGAGAGTGTCAGTTCTCTTGTACTTAAGTTGGCATTGTGCCATTTGTAATAAATTCAGATGCAATTTCTGTGTTTCATCGTCAATAAGAAGGTACAAGGGATACAGTAAACCTGAAGTGAAAGAACGGAATCTAAAACTGGACTCCCAGGAGAGGTCAAATCATAGAAAGTGAGAGTGTCAGTACTCTTGTACTTAAGTTGGCATTGTGCCATTTGTATTAAATTCGGATGCAATTTCTGTGTTTCATCGTCAATAAGAAGGTCCAAGGGATACAGTAAACCTGAAGTGAAGCTTCGGAATCCAAAACTGGACTCACAGGAAGGTTCAAATCATAGAAAGTTAGAGTGTCAGTCCTCTTTTACTTAAGTCGGCATTGTGCCATTTGTATTAAATTCCGACGCAATTTCTGTGTTTCATCGTCAATTAGAAGGTGCAAGGTATACAGTAAACCTGAAGTGAAGCATCGGAATCTAAAACTCGACTCACAGGAGATGTTCACATCATAGAAAGTGAGAGTGTCAGTCCTCTTGTACTTAAGTCGGCATTGTGCCATTTGTATAAAATTCGGATGCAATTTCTGTGTTTCATCGTCAATAAGAAGATCCAAGGGATACAATAAACCTGAAGTGAAGCATGGGAATCTAAAACTGGACTCACAGGAGAGGTTCAAATCATAGAAAGTTAGAGTGTCACTCCTCTTGTACTTAAGCCGGTATTGTGCCTTTTGTATTAAATTCGGACGCAATTTGTGTGTTTCTTCATCAATAAGAAGGCCCAAGGTATACAGTAAACCTGAAGTGAAGCATCGTATTCTAAAACTGGACTCACAGGAGGGGTTCAAATCATAGAAAGTTAGAGTGTCAGTCCTCTTTTACTTAAGTCGGCATTTTGCCTTTTGTATTAAATTACGATGCAAATTCCGTGTTTCATCGTCAATAAGAAGGTCCAAGGGATACAGTAAATCGGAAGTGAAACATCGGAATCTAAAACTGGACCCACATGAGAGGTTCAAATCATAGAAAGTTAGAGTGTCTGTCGTCTTGTGCTTAAGTCGGTATTGTGCCTTTTGTATTAATTTCGGATGCAATTTCTGTGTTTCATCGTCAATAAGAAGGTCCAAGGGACACAGTAAACCTGAAGTGAAGCATCGGAATCTTAAACTGCACTCACAGGAGGGTTTGAAATCATAGAAAGTTAGAGTGTCACTCCTCTTGTACTTAAGTCGGTATTGTGCCTTTTGTATTAAATTCGGATGCAGTTTCTGTGTTTCATCGTCAATAAGAAAGTCCAAGGGATACAGTAAACCTGAAGTGAAGCATCGGAATCTAAAACTGGCCTCACAGGAGAGGTTCAAATCATAGAAAGTTAGACTGTCAGTCCTCTTTTACTTAAGACGGCATTGAGCCATTTGTATTAAATCCCGATGCAATTTCTGTGTTTCATCGTCAATAAGAATGTGCAAGGTAAACAGTAAACCTGAAGTCAAGGATCGGACTCTAAAACTCGACTCACAGGAGAGGTTCAAATCATTGAAATTGAGAGTGTCAGTCCTCTTGTACTTAAGTCGGCATTGTGCCATTTGAATTAAAGTAGGAAGCAATTTCTGTGTTTCATCGTCAATAAGAAGATCCAAGGTATACAGTAAACCTGAAGTGAAGCATCGGATTCTAAAACCGGACTCACAGGAGGGGTTCAAACAATAGAAAGATAGAGTGTCAGTCCTTTTTTACTTAAGTCGGCATTGTGTGTTTTGTATTAAATTCGGATGCAATTTCTGTGTTTCATCGTTATTAAGAAGGTCCAAGTTTTACAGTTATCCTGAAGTGAAGCATCGGAATCTAATACTGGACTCACAGGAGAGGTTCAAATCATAGAAAGTTAGAGTTTCACTCCCCTTGTACTTAAGTCGGTATTGTGCACTTTGTATTAAATTCGGATGCAATTTCTGTGTTTCATCGTCAATAAGAAGGTCCAAGGTATACAGTAAACCTGAAGTGAAGCATCGGATACTAAAACTGGACTCACAGGAGGCGTTCAAATCATAGAAAGTGAGAGTGTCAGTTCTCTTGTACTTATGTCGGCAATGTTCCATTTGTATTAAACTCGGATACAATTTCTGTGTTTCATCGTCAATAAGAAGGTCCAAGGGATACAGTAAACCTGAAGTGAAGCATCGGAATCTAAAACTGGACTCACAGGAGCGGTTCAAATCATTGAATGGTAGAGTCTCAGTCCTCTTTTACTTAAGTCGGCATTGTGCCTTTTGTATTAAATTCGGATGCAATTTCTGTGTTTCATCGTCAATAAGAAGGTCCAAGGGATACTGTAAACCGGAAGTGAAGCATCTGAATCTAAAACTGGACTCATAGGAGAGGTTCAAATCATAGAAAGTTAGAGTGTCAGTCCTCTTTTAGTTAAGTCGGCAATGTGCCATTTGTATTAAATTCCGATTCAATTTCTGTGTTTCATCGTCAATAAGATGGTGCAAGGTATACAGTAAACCTGAAGTGAAGCATCGGAACCTAAAACTGGACTCACAGGAGAGGTTCAAATCATAGAAAGTGAGAGTGTCTATCCTCTTGTACTTAAGTCGGCATTGTGCCATTTGTATGAAAATCGGATGCAATTTCTGTGTCTCATCGTCAATAAGAAGGTCCAAGGGGTACAGTAAACCTGAAGTGAAGCATCGGAATCTTAAACTAGACTCACAGGAGAGGTTCAAATCATAGAAAGTGAGAGTGTCAGTCCTCTTGTACTTAAGTCGGCATTGTGCCATTGTATTAAATTCATATGCATTTTCTGTGTTTCATCGTCAATAAGAAGGTCCAAGGGATACAGTAAACCTGAAGTGAAGCAACGGAATCTAAAACTGGACTCCCAGGAGAGGTCAAATCATAGAAAGTGAGGGTCTCAGTCCTCTTGTCCTTAAGTTGGCATTGTGCCATTTGTATTAAATTCGGTTGCAATTTCTGTGTTTCATCGTCAATAACAAGGTCCAAGTGATACAGTAAACCTGAAGTGAAGCATCGGAATCTAAAACTGGTCTCACAGGAGCGGTTCAAATCATAGAATGGTAGAGTGTCAGTCCTCTTCAACTTAAGTCGGCATTGTGCCTTTTGTATTAAATTCGGATGCAATTTCTGTGTTTGATCGTCAATAAGAAGGTGCAAGGTATACAGTAAACCTGAACTGAAGCTTCGGAATCTAAAACTGGACTCACAGGAGAGGTTCAAATCATAGAAAGTTAGATTGTCACTAGTCTTGTACTTAAGCCGGTATTGTGCTTTCTGTATTAAATTCGGATGCAATTTCTGTGTTTCATCGTCAATAAGAAGGTCCAAGGGATACAGTAAACCTGAAGTGATGCATCGGAATCTAAAACTGGACTCACAGAAGCGGTTCAAATCATAGAATGGTAGAGTGTCAGTCCTCTTTTACTTAAGTCGTCATTGTGCCATTTGTATTAAATTCCCATGCAATTTCTGAGTTTCATCGTCAATAAGAACGTGCAAGGTAAACAGTAAACCTGAAGTCAAGCATCGAAATCTAAAACTCGACTCACAGGAGGGGTTCAAATCATAGAAAGTCAAAGTGTCAGTCCTCGTTTACTTAAGTCGGCCTTGTGCCCTTTGTATTAAATTCCGATACAATTTCTGTGATTCATTGTCAATAAGAAGGTCCACGGTATACAGTAAACCTGAAGTGATAATCGGATTCTAAAACTGGACTCACAGGAGGGGTTCAAATCATAGTAAGTTAGAGTGTTAGTCCTCTTTTACTTAAGTCGGCATTGTGCCTTTTGTATTAAATTTGGATGCAATTTCTGTGTTTCATCGTCTATAAGAAGGTCCAAGGGGTACAGTAAACCTGAAGTGAAGCATCTGAATCTAAAACTGGACTCACAGGAGAAGTTCAAATCATAGAAAGTTAGAGTGTCAGTCCTCTTTTACTTAAGTCGGCATTGTGCCTTTTGTATTAAATTCGGATGCAATTTCTGTGTTTCATCGTCTATAAGAAGGTCCATGTGAGACAGTAAACCAGAAGTGAAGCATCTGAATCTAAAACTGGACTCATAGGAGAGGTTCAAATCATAGAAAGTTAGAGTGTCAGTCCTCTTTTAGTTAAGTCGGCAGTGTGCCATTTGTATTAAATTCCGATTCAATTTCTGTGTTTCATCGTCAATAAGATGGTGCAAGGTATACAGTAAACCTGAAGTGAAGCATCGGAATCTAAAACTGGACTCACAGGAGAGGTTCAACTCATTGAAAGTGAGAGTGTCAGTCCTCTTTTACTTAAGTCGGCAATGTTCCATTTGTATTAAACTCGGATACAATTTCTGTGTTTCATCGTCAATAAGAAGATCCAAGGGATACAGTAAACCTGAAGTGAAGCATCGGAATCTAAAACTGGACTCACAGAAGCAGTCAAATCATAGAATGGTTGAGTGTCAGTCCTCATTTACTTATGTCAGGTATGTGCCTTCTGTATTAAATTCGGATGCAAATTCTGTGTTTCATCGTCAATAAGAAGGTCCAAGGGATACAGTAAACCAGGGGTCAAGCATCGGATTGTAAAACTGGACTCACAGTAGAGGTTTAAATCATAGGAAGTGAGAGTGTCAGTCCTCTTGTACTTAAGTCGGCAATGTTCCATTTGTATTAAACTCGGATACAATTTCTGTGTTTCATCGTCAATAAGAAGGTCCAAGGGATACAGTAAACCTGAAGTGAAGCATCGGAATCTAAAACTGGACTCACAGGAGAGGTTCAAATCATAGAATGTTAGAGTGTCAGTCCACTTTTACTTAAGTCGGCATTGTGCCATTTGTAATAAATTCGGATGCAATTTCTGTGTTTCATCGTCAATAAGAAGGTCCAAGGTATACAGTAAACCTGAAGTGAAGCATCGGATTGTAAAACTGGACTCACAGGAGGGGTTCAAATCATATAAAGTTAGTGTGTCAGTCCTCTTTTACTTAAGTCGGCATTGTGCCCTTTGTATGAAATTCGGATGCAATTTCTGTGTCTCATCGTCAATAAGAAGGTCCAAGGGGTACAGTAAACCTGAAGTGAAGCATCGGAATCTTAAACTAGACTCACAGGAGAGGTTCAAATCATAGAAAGTGAGAGTGTCAGTCGTCTTGTACTTAAGTCGGCATTGTGCCATTTGTATTAAATTCGGATACAATTTCTGTGTTTCATCGTCAATAAGAAGGTGCAAGATAAACAGTAAACCTGAAGTCAAGTATCGGAATCTAAAACTCGACTCATAGGAGAGGTTCAAATCATAGAAAGTGAGAGTGTCAGTCCTCTTGTACTTAAGTCGGCAATGTGCCATTTGTATTAAAGTATAATGCAATTTCTGTGTTTCATCGTCAATAAGAAGATCCAAGGTATACAGTAAACCTGAAGTGAAGCATCGGATTCTAAAACTGAACTCACAGGAGGGGTTCAAATAATGGAAAGTTAGAGTGTCAGTCCTCTTCTACTTATGTCGGCATTCTGCCTTTTGTATTAAATTCGGATGCAATTTCTGTATTTGATCGTCAATAAGAAGGTGCAAGGTATACAGTAAACCTGAAGTGAAGCATCGGAATCTAAAACTGGACTCACAGGAAGGTTAAAATCATAGAATGGTAGAGTGTCAGTCCTTTTTACTTAAGTCGGCATTGTGCATTTTGTATTAAATTCGGATGCAATTTCTGTGTTTCATCGTCAATAAGAAGGTCCAAGGGATACAGTATACCGGAAGAGAAGCATCTGAATCTAAAACTGGACTCACAGGAGAGGTTCAAATCAAAGAAAGTTAGAGTGTCATTCCTCTTTTAGTTAAGTCGGCATTGTGCCATTTGTATGAAATTCCGATTCAATTTCTGTGTCTCATTGTCAATAAGAAGGTCCACGGTATACAGTAAACCTGAAGTGATGCATCGGAATCTAAAACTGGACTCACAGGAGGGGTTCAAATCATAGTAAGTTAGAGTGTTAGTCCTCTTTTACTTAAGTCGGCATTGTGCCTTTTGTATTAGATTCGGAAGCAATTTCTGTGTTTCATCGTCAATAAGAAGGTCCAAGGAATACAGTAAACCTGAATGAAGCATCGGGTTCTAAAACTGGACTCACAGCAGAGGTTCAAATCATAGAAAGTGAGAGTGTCAGTCCTCTTGTACTTAAGTCGGCATTATGCCATTTGTATTAAATTCGGATGCAATTTCTGTGTTTCATCGTCAATAAGAAGGTCCAAGGTATACAGTAAACGTGAAGTGAAGCATTGGATTGTAAAACTGGACCCACAGGAGGGGTTCAAATCATAGAAAGTTTGAGTGTCAGTCCTCTTTTACTTAAGTCGGCCTTGTGCCCTTTGTATTAAATTCCGATACAATTTCTGTGTTTCATTGTCAATAAGAAGGTCCACGGTATACAGTAAACCTGAAGTGATAATCGGATTCTAAAACTGGACTCACAGGAGGGGTTCAAATCATAGTAAGTTAGAGTGTTAGTCCTCTTTTACTTAAGTCGGCATTGTGCCTTTTGTATTAAATTTGGATGCAATTTCTGTGTTTCATCGTCTATAAGAAGGTCCAAGTGATACAGTAAACCTAAAGTGAAGCATCGGAATCTAAAACTGGACTCACAGGAGAGGTTCAATTCATAGAAAGTGAGAGTGTCAGTCCTCTTGTACTTAAGTCGGCATTGTGCCATTTGTATTAAATTCGGATGCAATTTCTGTGTTTCATCGTCAATAAGAAGGTCCAAGGGGTACAGTAAACCTGAGGTGAAGCATCGGAATCTTAAACTAGACTCACCGGAGAGGTTCATATCATAGATAGTGAGAGTGTCAGTCCTCTTGTACTTAAGTCGGCATTTTGCCATTTGTATTAAATTCGGATACAATTTCTGTGTTTCATCGTCAATAAGAAGGTGCAAGGTAACAGTAAACCTGAAGTCAAGTATCGGAATCTAAACCTCGACTCACAGGAGAGGTTCAAATCATAGAAAGTGAGAGTGTCAGTCCTCTTGTACTTAAGTTGGCATTGTGCCATTTGTATTAAAGTAGAATGCAATATCTGTGTTTCATCGTCAATAAGAAGATCCAAGGTATACAGTAAACCTGAAGTGAAGCATCGGAATCTAAAACTGGACTCACAGGAAGGTTCAAATCATAGAAAGTGAGAGTGTCGGTCCTCTTGTACTTAAGTCGGCATTGTGCCATTTGTATTAAATTCATATGCATTTTCTGTGTTTCATCGTCAATAAGAAGGTCCAAGGGATACAGTAAACCTGAAGTGAAGGAACGGAATCTAAAACTGGACTCCCAGGAGAGGTCAAATCATAGAAAGTGAGAGTGTCAGTCCTCTTGTACTTAAGTTAGCATTGTGCCATTTGTATTAAATTCGGATGCAATTTCTGTGTTTCATCGTCAATAAGAAGGTCTAAGGGATACAGTAAACCTGAAGTGAAGCTTCGGAATCTAAAACTGGACTCACAGGAGAGGTTCAAATCATTGAAAGTTAGATTGTCACTAGTTTTGTACTTAAGCCGGTATTGTGTTTTCTGTATTAAATTCGGATGCAATTTCTGTGTTTCATCGTCAATAAGAAGGTCCAAGGTATACAGTAAACCAGGGGTCAAGCATCGGAATGTAAAACTGGACTCACAGGAGAGGTTCAAATCATAGAAAGTGAGAGTGTCAGTCCTCTTGTACTTAAGTCGGCATTGTGCCTTTTGTATAAAATTCCGATGCAATTTCTGTGTTTCATCGTCAATAAGAAGGTGCAAGGTATACAGTAGACCTGAAGTGAAGCATCGGAATCTAAAACTCGACTCACAGGAGATGTTCAAATCATAGAAAGTGAGAGTGTCAGTCCTCTTGTACTTAAGTCGGCATTGTGCCATTTGTATAAAATTCCGATGCAATTTCTGTGTTTCATCGTTAGTAAGAAGGTCCAAGTAATACAGTAATCCTGAAGTGAAGCATCGGAATCTAAAACTGGACTCACAGGACAGTTTCAAATCATAGAATGTTAGAGTGTAACTCCAATTGTACTTAAGTCGGTGTTGTGCCCTTTGTATTATATTCGGATGCAATTTCTGTGTTTCATCGTCAATTAGAAGGTCCAAGGTATACAGTAAACCTAAAGTGAAGCATCGGAATCTAAAACTCGACTCACAGGAGAGGTTCAAATCATAGAAAGTGAGAGTGTCAGTCCTCTTGTACTTAAGTCGGCATTGTGCCATTTGTATTATATTCGGATGGAATTTCTGTGTTTCATCGTCAATAAGAAGGTCCAAGGGATACAGTAAACCTGAAGTGAAGCATCGGAATCTAAAACTGGACTCACAGGAGCGGTTCAAATCATAGAATGGTAGAGTGTCAGTCCTCGTTTACTTAAGTCGGCATTGTGCCTTTTGTATTAAATTCGGATGCAATTTCTGTGTTTCATCGTCAATAAGAAGGTCCAAGGGATACAGTAAACCGGAAGTGAAGCATCTGAATCTAAAACTGGACTCACAGGAGAGGTTCAAATCATAGAAAGTTAGAGTGTCAGTCCTCTTTTAGTTAAGTCGGCATTGTGCCATTTGTATTAAATTCCGATTCAATTTCTGTGTTTCATCGTCAATAGGATGGTGCAAGGTATACAGTAAACCTAAAGTGAAGCATCGGAATCTGAAACTGGACTCACAAGTGAGGTTCAAATCATAGTAAGTTAGAGTGTCAGTCCTCTTTTACTTAAGTCGACATTGTGCCATTTGTATTAAATTCGGATGCACTATCTGTGTTTCATCGTCAATAAGAAGATCCAAGGTATACAGTAAACGTGAAGTGAAGAATCGGATTGTAAAAGTGGACTCACAGGAGGGGTTCAAATCATAGAAAGTTAGAGTGTCAGTCCTCTTTTACTTAAGTCGGCATTGTGCCCTTTGTATTAAATTCCGTTGCAATTTCTGTGTTTCATTGTCAATAAGAAGGTCCACGGTATACAGTAAACCTGAAATGAAGCATCAGATTCTAAAACTGGACTCACAGGAGGGGTTCAAATCATAGTAAGTTAGAGTGTCAGTCCTCTTTTACTTAAGTCGGCATTGTGCCTTTTGTATTAAATTTCGATGTTATTTCTGTGTTTTATCGTCAATAAGAAGGTCAACGGTATACAGTAAACCTGAAGTGAAGCATCGGATTCTAAAACTGGACTCACAATAGGGGTTCGAATCATAGTATGTTAGAGTGTCAGTCCTCCTTTACTTAAGTCGGCCTTGTGCCTTTTTTATTAAATTCCGATGCAATTTCTGTGTTTCATCGTCAATAAGAAGGTCCAAGTGATACAGTCAACCTGAAGTGAAGCATTGGAATCTAAAACTGCACTCACAGGAGAGTTTGAAATCATAGAAAGTTAGAGTGTCACTCCTCTCGTACTTAAGTCGGTATTGTGCCTTTTGTATTAAATTCGGATGCAGAGTCTGTGTTTCATCGTCAATAAGAAGGTCCAAGGGATGCAGTAAACCTGAAGTGAAGCATCGGAATCTAAAACTGGACTCACAGGAGGGGTTCCAATCACAGAATGTTAGAGTGTCAGTCCTCTTTTACTTAAGTCGGCATTGTGCCTTTTGTATTAAATTCGGATGCAATTTCTGTGTTTGATCGTCAATAAGAAGGTCCAAGGTATACAGTAAACCTGAAGTGAAGCATCGGATTCTAAAACTGGACTCACAGGAGGGGTTCAAATCATAGAAAGTCAAAGTGTCAGTCCTCGTTTACTTAAGTCGGCATTGTGCCTTTTGTATTAAATTCCGATGCAATTTCTGTGTTTCATCGCCTATAAGAAGGTGCATGGTATACAGTACACCTAAAGTGAAGCATCGGAATCTAAAACTGGACTCACAGGAGAGGTTCAAATCATAGAAAGTGAGAGTGTCAGTCCTCTTGTACTTAAGTCGGCATTGTGCCATTTGTATTAAATTCGGATGCAATTTCTGTGTTTCATCGTCAATAAGAAGGTCCAAGGGATACAGGAAACCTGAAGTGAAGCATCGGAATCTAAAACTGGACTCATAGGAGCGGTTCAAATCATAGAATGGTAGAGTGTCAGTCCTCTTTTACTTAAGCCGGCATTGTGCCTTTTGTATTAAATTCGGATGCAATTTCTGTGTTTCATCGACAATAAGAAGGTATAAGGGATACAGTAAACCGGAAGTGAAGCATCTGAATCTAAAACTGGACTCACAGGAGAGTTTCAAATCATAGAAAGTTAGAGTGTCAGTCCTCTTTTAGTTAAGTCGGCATTGTGCAATTTGTATTAAATTCCGATTCAATTTCTGTGTTTCATCGTCAATAAGAAGGTGCAACGTATACAGTAAAATTGAAGTGAAGCATCGGAATCTAAAACTGGACTCACAGGAGAGGTTCAACTCATAGAAAGTGAGAGTGTCCGTCCTCTTGTACTTAAGTCGGCAATGTTCCATTTGTATTAAACTCGGATACAATTTCTGTGTTTCACCGTCAATAAGAAGGTCCAAGGGATACAGTAAACCTGAAGTGAAGCATCGGAATCTAAAACTGGACTCACAGGAGAGGTTCAAATCATAGAAAGTTAGAGTGCCACTCCTCTTGTTCTTAAGTCGGTATTGTGCCTTTTCTATTAGATTCGGAAGCAATTTCTGTGTTTCATCGTCAATAAGAAGGTCCAAGAAATACAGTAAACCTGAATGAAGCATCCGAATCTAAAACTGGACTCACAGGAGAGGTTCAAATCATAGAATGTTAGAGTGTCAGTCCTCTTTTACTTAAGTCGGCATTGAGCTTTTTGTATTAAATTCCGATGCAATATCTGTGTTTCATCGTCAATAAGAATGTGCAAGCTGTACAGTATACCTGAAGTGAAGCATCGGAATAAAAACTCGTCTCACAGGAGAGGTTCAAATCATAGAAAGTGAGAGTGTCAGTCCTCTTTTATATAAGTCGGCATTGTGCCATTTATATTAAATTCGGATGCAATTTCTGTGTTTCATCGTCAATAAGAAGGTCCAAAGGATACAGTAAATCTGAAGTGAAGCATCGGAATCCAAAACTGGACTCACAGGAGAGTTTCAAATCATAGAATGTTAGAGTGTAACTCCAATTGTACTTAAGTCGGTGTTGTGCCCTTTGTATTATATTCGGATGCAATTTCTGTGTTTCATCGTCAATTAGAAGGTCCAAGGTATACAGTAAACCTAAAGTGAAGCATCGGAATCTAAAACTCGACTCACAGGAGAGGTTCAAATCATAGTAAGTGAGAGTGTCAGTCCTCTTGTACTTAAGTCGGCATTGTGATATTTGTATTATATTCGGATGCAGTTTCTGTGTTTCATCGTCAATAAGAAGGTCCAAGGGATACAGTAAACCTGAAGTGAAGCATCGGAATCTAAAACTGGACTCACAGGAGCGGTTCAAATCATAGAATGGTAGAGTGTCAGTTCTCGTTTACTTAAGTCGGCATTGTGCCTTTTGTATTAAATTCGGATGCAATTTCTGTGTTTCATCGTCAATAAGAAGGTCCAAGGGATACAGTAAACCGGAAGTGAAGCATCTGAATCTAAAACTGGACTCACAGGAGAGGTTCAAATCATAGAAAGTTGGAGTGTCAGTCCTCTTTTAGTTAGGTCGGCATTGTGCCATTTGTATTAAATTCCGATTCAATTTCTGTGTTTCATCGTCAATAAGATGGTGCAATGTATACAGTAAACCTAAAGTGAAGCATCGGAATCTGAAACTGGACTCACAAGTGAGGTTCAAATCATAGTAAGTTAGAGTGTCAGTCCTCTTTTACTTAAGTCGACATTGTGCCATTTGTATTAAATTCGGATGCAATATCTGTGTTTCATCGTCAATAAGAAGATCCAAGGTATACAGTAAACCTGAAGTGAAGAATCGGATTGTAAAAGTGGACTCACAGGAGGGGTTCAAATCATAGAAAGTTAAAGTGTCAGTCCTCTTTTACTTAAGTCGGCATTGTGCCCTTTGTATTAAATTCCGTTGCAATTTCTGTGTTTCATTGTCAATAAGAAGGTCCACGGTATACAGTAAACCTGAAATGAAGCATCAGATTCTAAAACTGGACTCACAGGAGGGGTTCAAATCATAGTAAGTTAGAGTGTCAGTCCTCTTTTACTTAAGTCGGCATTGTGCATTTTGTATTAAATTTCGATGTTATTTCTGTGTTTCATCGTCAATAAGAAGGTCAACGGTATACAGTAAACCTGAAGTGAAGCATCTTATTCTAAAACTGGACTCACAATAGGGGTTCGAATCATAGTATGTTAGAGTGTCAGTCCTCCTTTACTTAAGTCGGCATTGTGCCTTTTTTAATAAATTCCGATGCAATTTCTGTGTTTCATCGTCAATAAGAGGGTCCAAGTGATACAGTTAACCTGAAGTGAAGCATTGGAATCTAAAACTGCACTCACAGGAGAGTTTGAAATCATAGAAAGTTAGAGTGTCACTCCTCTCGTACTTAAGTCGGTATTGTGCCTTTTGTATTAAATTCGGATGCAGAGTCTGTGTTTCATCGTCAATAAGAAGGTCCAAGGGATACAGTAAACCTGAAATGAAGCATCGGAATCTAAAACTGGTCTCACAGGAGGGGTTCCAATCACAGAATGTTAGAGTGTCAGTCCTCTTTTACTTAAGTCGTCATTGTGCCATTTGTATTAAATTCCCATGCAATTTCTGAGTTTCATCGTCAATAAGAACGTGCAAGGTAAACAGTAAACCTGAAGTCAAGCATCGAAATCTAAAACTCGACTCACAGGAGAGGTTCAAATCATAGAAAGTGAGAGTGTCAGTCCTCTAGTACTTAAGTCGGCATTGTGCCATTTGTATTAAAGTGGGATGCAATTTCTGTGCTTCATCGTCAATAAGAAGATCCAAGGTATACAGTAAACCTGAAGTGAAGCATCGGATTCTAAAACAGGAATCACAGGAGGGGTTCAATTAATAGAAAGTTAGAGTGTCAGTCCTCTTTTACTTAAGTCGGCATTGTGCCTTTTGTATTAAATTCGGATGCAATTTCTGTGTTTGATCGTCAATAAGAAGGTCCAAGGTATACAGTAAACCTGAAGTGAAGCATCGGATTCTAAAACTGGACTCACAGGAGGGGTTCAAATCATAGAAAGTCAAAGTGTCAGTCCTCGTTTACTTAAGTCGGCATTGTGCCTTTTGTATTAAAATCCGATGCAATTTCTGTGTTTCATCGCCTATAAGAAAGTGCATGGTATACAGTAAACCTAAAGTGAAGCATCGGAATCTAAAACTGGACTCACAGGAGGGGTTCAAATCATAGAAAGTGAGAGTGTCAGTCCGCTTGTACTTAAGTCGGCATTGTGCCATTTGTATTAAATTCGGATGCAATTTCTGTGTTTCATCGTCAATAAGAAGGTCCAAGGGATACAGGAAACCTGAAGTGAAGCATCGGAATCTAAAACTGGACTCATAGGAGCGGTTCAAATCATAGAATGGTAGAGTGTCAGTCCTCTTTTACTTAAGCCGGCATTGTGCCTTTTGTATTAAATTCGGATGCAATTTCTGTGTTTCATCGACAATAAGAAGGTATAAGGGATAAGTAAACCGGAAGTGAAGTATCTGAATCTAAATCTGGACTCACAGGAGAGTTTCAAATCATAGAAAGTTAGAGTGTCAGTCCTCTTTTAGTTAAGTCGGCATTGTGCCATTTGTATTAAATTCCGATTCAATTTCTGTGTTTCATCGTCAATAAGATGGTGCAAGGTATACAGTAAACCTGAAGTGAAGCATCAGAATCTAAAACTGGACTCACAGGAGAGGTTCAAATCATAGAAAGTGAGAGTGTCAGTCCGCTTGTACTTAAGTCGGCATTATGCCATCTGTATTAAATCCGGATGCAATTGCTGTGTTTCATCGTCAATAAGAAGGTCAACGGTATACAGTAAACCTTAAGTGAAGCATCGGAATCTAAAACTGGTCTCACAGGAGAGGTTCAAATCATAGAATGTTAGAGTGTCAGTCCTCTTTTACTTAAGTCAGCATTGAGCTTTTTGTATTAAATTCCGATGCAATATCTGTGTTTCATCGTCAATAAGAATGTGCAAGCTATACAGTATACCTGAAGTGAAGCATCGGAATAAAAACTCGTCTCACAGGAGAGGTTCAAATCATAGAAAGTGAGAGTGTCAGTCCTCTTTTATATAAGTCGGCATTGTGCCATTTATATTAAATTCGGATGCAATTTCTGTGTTTCATCGTCAATAAGAAGGTCCAAAGGATACAGTAAATCTGAAGTGAAGCATCGGAATCCAAAACTGGACTCACAGGACAGGTTCAAATCATAGAAAGTTAGAGTGTCACTCCTCTTGTACTTAAGATGGTATTGTGCTTTTTGCATTAAATTAGGATGCAATTTCTGTGTTTCATCGTCAATAAGAAGGTCCAAGGGATACAGTAAACCTGAAGTGAAGCATCGGAATCGAAAACTGGACTCACAGGAGAGGTTCAAATCATAGAATGTTAGAGTGTCAGTCCACTTTTACTTAAGTCGACATTGTGCCTTTTGTATTAAATTCGGATACAATTTCTGTGTTTCATCGTCAATTAGAATGTGCAAGGTAAACAGAAACCTGAAGTTAAGTATCGCAATCTAAAACTCGACTCACAGGAGAGGTTCAAATCATAGAAAGTGAGAGTGTCAGTCCTTGGTACTTAAGTCGGCATTGTGCCATTTGTATTAAAGTAGAATGCAATTTCTGTGTTTCATCGTCAATAAGATGATCCAAGGTATACAGTAAACCTGAAGTGAAGCATCGGATTCTAAAACTGGACTCACAGGAGGGGTTCAAATAATGGAAAGTTAGAGTGTCAGTCCTCTTCTACTTAAGTCGGCATTGAGCCTTTTGTATTAAATTCGGATGCAATTTCTGTGTTTGATCGTCAATAAGAAGGTGCAAGGTATACAGTTAACCTGAAGTGAAGCATCGGAATCTAAAACTGGACTCACAGGAAGGTTCAAATCATAGAAAGTGAGAGTGTCGGTCCTCTTGTACTTAAGTCGGCATTGTGCCATTGTATTAAATTCATATGCATTTTCTGTGTTTCATCGTCAATAAGAAGGTCCAAGGGATACAGTAAACCTGAAGTGAAGCAACGGAATCTAAAACTGGACTCCCAGGAGAGGTCAAATCATAGAAAGTGAGAGTGTCAGTCCTCTTGTACTTAAGTTGCCATTGTGCCATTTGTATTAAATTCGGATGCAATTTCTGTGTTTCATCGTCAATAACAAGGACAAGGGATACAGTAAACCTGAAGTGAAGCTTCGGAATCTAAAACTGGACTCACAGGAGCGGTTCAAATCATAGAAAGTTAGATTGTCACTAGTCTTGTACTTAAGCCGGTATTGTGCTTTCTGTATTAAATTCGGATGCAATTTCTGTGTTTCATCGTCAATAAGAAGGTCCAAGGGATACAGTAAACCTGAAGTGAAGCATCGGAATCTAAACCTGGACTCACAGAAGCGGTTCAAATCATAGAATGGTAGAGTGTCAGTCCTCTTTTACTTAAGTCAGGTATGTGCCTTTTGTATTAAATTCGGATGCAAACTCTGTGTTTCATCGTCAATAAGAAGGTCCAAGGGATACAGTAAACCAGGGGTCAAGCATCGGAATGTAAAACTGGACTCGCAGTAGTGGTTCAAATCATAGAAAGTTAGAGTGTCAGTCATCTTGTACTTAAGTCGGCATTGTGCCTTTTGTATTAAATTCGGATGCAATATCTGTGTTTCATCGTCTATAAGAAGGTCCAAGTGATACAGTAAACCTGAAGTGAAGCATCGGAATCTAACACTGCACTCACAGGAGAATTCAAATCATAGAAAGTTAGAGTGTCACTCCTCTCGTACTTAAGTCTGTATTGTGCCTTTTGAATTAAATTCGGATGCAATATCTGTGTTTCATCGTCAGTAAGAAGGTCCAAGGGATACAGTAAACCTTAAGTGAAGCATCGGAATCTAAAACTGGTCTCACAGGAGTGGTTCAAATCATAGAATGTTAGAGTGTCAGTCCTCTATTACTTAAGTCGGCATAGTGCCTTTTGTATTAAAATCGGATGCAATTTCTGTGTTTCATCGTCAATAAGAAGGTCCAAGGGGTACAGTAAACCTGAAGTGAAGCAGCGGAATCTAAAACTGGACTCACAGGAAGGTTCAAATCATAGAGAGTTAGAGTGTCAGTCCTCTTTTACTTAAGTCGACCTTGTGCCATTTGTATTAAATTCCGATGCAACTTCTGTGTTTCATCGTCAATAAGAAGGTGCAAGGTATACAGTAAACCTGAAGTGAAGCATCGGAATCTAAAACTCGACTTACAGGAGAGGTTCAAATCATAGAAAGTGAGAGTGTCACTCCTCTTGTACTTAAGTCGGCATTGTGCCATTTGTATTAAATTCGGATGCAATTTCTGTGTTTCATCGTCAATAAGTAGGTCCAAGGTATACAGTAAACCTGAAGTGGAGCATCGGAATCTAAAACTGGACTCACAGGAGCGGTTCAAATCATAGAATGGTAGAGTGTCAGTCGTTTTTACTTAAGTCGGCATTGTGCCTTTTGTATTAAATTCCGATGCAATATCTGTGTTTCATCATCAAAAAGAAGGTGCATGGTAGACAGTAAACCTAAAGTGAAGCATCGGAATCTAAAACTGGACTCACAGGAGAGGTTCAAATCATAGAAAGTGAGAGTGTCAGTCGTCTTGTACTTAAGTCGGCATTGTGCCATTTGTATTAAATTCGGATGCAATTTCTGTGTTTCATCGTCATTAAGAAGGTCCAAGGGATACAGTAAACATGAAGTGAAGCATCGGAATCTAAAACTGGACTCACAGGAGCGGTTCAAATCATAGAATGGTAGAGTGTCAGTCCTCTTTTACTTAAGCCGGCTTGTGCCTTTTGTATTAAATTCGGATGCAATTTCTGTGTTTCATCGACAATAAGAAGGTTTAAGGGATACAGTAAACCGGAAGTGAAGCATCTGAATCTAAAACTGGACTCACAGGAGAGTTTCAAATCATAGAAAGTTAGAGTGTCAGTCCTCTTTTAGTTACGTCGGCATTGTGCCATTTGTATTAAAATCCGATTCAATTTCTCTGTTTCATCGTCAATTAGATGATGCAAGGTATACAGTAAACCAGAAGTGAAGCATCAGAATCTAAAACTGGACTCACAGGAGAGGTTCAAATCATAGAAAGTGAGAGTGTCAGTCCGCTTGTACTTAAGTCGGCATTATGCCATCTGTATTAAATCCGGATGCAATTGCTGTGTTTCATCGTCAATAAGAAGGTCCAAGGGATACAGTAAACCAGAAGTGAAGCATCGAATCTAAAACTGGACTCATAGGAGAGTTTCAAATCATAGGAAGTTAGCGTGTCACTCCTCTTGCACATAAGCCGGTATTGTGCCTTTTGTATGAATTCGGATGCAATTTCTGTGTTTCATCGTCAATAAGAAGGTGCAACGTATACAGTAAAATTGAAGTGAAGCATCGGAATCTAAAACTGGACTCACAGGAGAGGTTCAACTCATAGAAAGTGAGAGTGTCAGTCCTCTTGTACTTAAGTCGGCAATGTTCCATTTGTATTAAACTCGGATACAATTTCTGTGTTTCATCGTCAATAAGAAGGTCCAAGGGATACAGTTACCCTGAAGTGAACATCGGAATCTAAAACTGGACTCACAGGAGAGGTTCAAATCATAGAAAGTTAGAGTGCCACTCCTCCTGTACTTAAGTCGGTAATGTGCCTTTTGTATTAGATTCGGAAGCAATTTCTGTGTTTCATCGTCAATAAGAAGGTCCAAGAAATACAGTAAACCTGAATGAAGCATCCGAATCTAAAACTGGACTCACAGGAGAGGTTCAAATCATAGAATGTTAGAGTGTCAGTCCAATTTTACTTAAGTCGGCATTGTGCCTTTTGTATTAAATTCGGATGCAATTTCTGTGTTTCATCGTCAATAGGAAGGTCCAAGGAATACAGTAAACCTGAAGTGAAGCATCGGGTTTTAAAACTGGACTCACAGGAGGGGTTCAAATCATAGAAAGTTAGAGTGTCCGTCCTCTTTTACTTAAGTCGGCATTCTGCCTTTTGTATTAAATTTCGATGCTATTTCTGTGTTTCATCGTCAATAAGAAGGTCGACGGTATACAGTAAACCTGAAGTGAAGCATCGGATTCTAAAACTGGACTCACAGGAGGGGATCGAATCATAGTATGTTAGAGTGTCAGTCCTCCTTTACTTAAGTCGGCATTGTGCCTTTTTTATTAAATACCGATGCAATATCTGTGTTTCATCGTCAATAAGAAGGTGCAAGGTATACAGTAAACCTGAAGTGAAGCATCGGAATCTGAAACTGGACTCACAGGAGAGGTTCAACTCATAGAAAGTGAGAGTGTCAGTCCTCTTGTACTTAAGTCGGCAATGTTCCATTTGTATTAAACTCGGATACAATTTCTGTGTTTCATCGTCAATAAGAAGGTCCAAGGGATACAGTATACCTGAAGTGAAGCATCAGAATAAAAACTCGTCTCACAGGAGAGGTTCAAATCATAGAAAGTGAGAGTGTCACTCCTCTTGTGCTTAAGATGGTATTGTGCCTTTTGCATTACATTACGATTCAATTTCTGTGTTTCATCGTCAATAACAAGGGCCAAGGGATACAGTAAACCTGAAGTGAAGCATCGGAATCGAAAACTGGACTCACAGGAGAGGTTCAAATCATAGAATGTTAGAATGTCAGTCCACTTTTACTTAAGTCGACATTGTGCCTTTTGTATTAAATTCGGATACAATTTCTGTGTTTTATCGTCAATAAGAATGTGCAAGGTAAACAGAAACCTGAAGTCAAGTATCGCAATCTAAAACTCGACTCACAGGAGAGGTTCAAATCATAGAAAGTGAGAGTGTCAGTCCTTGTGTACTTAAGTCGGCATTGTGCCATTTGTATTAAAGTAGAATGCAATTTCTCTGTTTCATCGTCAATAAGATGATCCAAGGTATACAGTAATCCTGAAGTGAAGCATCGGATTCTAAAACTGGACTCACAGGAGGGATTCAAATAATAAAAAGTTAGAGTGTCAGTCCTCTTCTACTTAAGTCGGCATTGTGCCTTTTGTATTAAATTCGGATGCAATTTCTGTGTTTGATCGTCAATAAGCAGGTGCAAAGTATACCGTTAACCTGAAGTGAAGCATCGGAATCTAAAACTGGACTCACAGGAAGGTTCCAATCATAGAAAGTGAGAGTGTCGGTCCTCTTGTACTTAAGTCGGCATTGTGCCATTGAATTAAATTCATATGCATTTTCTGTGTTTCATCGTCAATAAGAAGGTCCAAGGGATACAGTAAACCTGAAGTGATGCAACGGAGTCTAAAACTGGACTCCCAGAAGAGGTCAAATCATAGAAAGTTAGAGTGTCAGTCGTCTTGTACTTAAGTTGGCATTGTGCCATTTGTATTAAATTCGGATGCAATTTCTGTGTTTCATCGTCAATAACAAGGTCCAAGGGATACAGTAAACCTGAAGTGAAGCTTCGGACTCTAAAACTGGACTCACAGTAGTGTTTCAAATCATAGAAAGTTAGGGTGTCAGTCATCTTGTACTTAAGTCGGCATTGTGCCTTTTGTATTAAATTCGGATGCAATTTCTGTGTTTCATCGTCTATAAGAAGGTCCAAGTGATACAGTAAACCTGAAGTGAAGCATCGGAATCTAACACTGCACTCACAGGAGAATTCAAATCATAGAAAGTTAGAGTGTCACTCCTCTCGTACCTAAGTCTGTATTGTGCCTTTTGAATTAAATTCGGACGCAATTTCTGTGTTTCATCGTCAGTAAGAAGGTCCAAGGGATACAGTAAACCTGAAGTGAAGCATCGGAATCTAAAACTGGACTCACAGGAGCGGTTCAAATCATAGAATGGTAGAGTGTCAGTCCTTTTTACTTAAGTCGGCATTGTGCCTTTTGTATTAAATTCCGATGCAACTTTTGTGTTTCAACGTCAATAAGAAGGTGCAGGGTATACAGTAAACCTGAAGTGAAGCATCGGAATCTAAAACTCGACTTACAGGAGCGGTTCAAATCATAGAATGGTAGAGTGTCAGTCCTTTTTACTTAAGTCGGCATTGTGCCTTTTGTATTAAATTCGGATGCAATTTCTGTGTTTCATCGTCAATAAGAAGGTTCAAGGGATACAGTAAACCGGAAGTGAAGCATCTAAATCTAAAACTGGACTCAAAGGAGAGGTTCAAATCATAGAAAGTTAGAGTGTCAGTCCTCTTTTAGTTAAGTCGGCATTGTGCCATTTGTGTTAAATTCCGATTCAATTTCTGTGTTTCATCGTCAATAAGATGGTACAAGGTATACAGGAAACCTGAAGTGAAGCATCGGAATCTAAAACTGGACTCACAGGAGAGGTTCAACTCATCGAAAGAGAGAGTGTCAGTCCTCTTGTACTTAAGTCGGCAATGTTCCATTTGTATTAAACTCGGATACAATTTCTGTGTTTCATCGTCAATAAGAAGGTCCAAGGGATACAGTAAACCTGAAGTGAAGCATCGGAATCTAAAACTGGACTCACAGGAGAGGTTCCAATCACAGAATGTTAGAGTGTCAGTCCTCTTTTACATAAGTCGGCATTGTGCCATTTGTATTAAATTCCCATGCAATTTCTGTGTTTCATCGTCAATAAGAAGGTGCAAGGTAAACAGTAAACCAGAAGTCAAGCATCGAAATCTAAAACTCGACTCACAGGAGAGGTTCAAAACATAGAAAGTGAGAGTGTCAGTCCTCTTGTAGTTAAGTCGGCATTGTGCCATTTGTATTAAAGTAGGATGCAATTTCTGTGCTTCATCGTCAATAAGAGGATCCAGCGTATACAGTAAACCTGAAGTGAAGCATCGGATTCAAAAACTGGAATCACAGGAGGGGTTCAAATAATAGAAAGTTAGAGTGTCAGTCCTCTTTTACTTAAGTCGGAATTGTGCCTTTTGTATTAAATTCGGATGCAATTTCTGTGTTTGATCGCAATAAGAAGGTCCAAGGTATACAGTAAACCTGAAGTGAAGCATCGGATTCTAAAACTGGACTCACAGGAGGGGTTCAAATCATAGAAAGTCAAAGTGTCAGTCCTCGTTTACTTAAGTCGGCATTGTGCCTTTTGTATTAAATTCGGATGCAATTTCTGTGTTTCTTCATCAAAAAGAAGGTGCATGGTATACAGTAAACCTAAAGTGAAGCATCGGAATCTAAAACTGGACTCACAGGAGAGGTTCAAATCATAGAAAGTGAGAGTGTCAGTCGTCTTGTACTTAAGTCGGCATTGTGCCATTTGTATTAAATTCGGATGCAATTTCTGTGTTTCATCGTCAATAAGATGGTCCAAGGGATACAGTAAACATGAAGTGAAGCATCAGAATCTAAAACTGGACTCACAGGAGCGGTTCAAATCATAGAATGTTAGAGTGTCAGTCCACTTTTACTTAAGCCGGCATTGTGCCTTTTGTATTAAATTCGGATGCAATTTCTGTGTTTCATCGACAATAAGAAGGTTTAAGGGATACAGTAAACCGGAAGTGAAGCATCAGAATCTAAAACTGGACTCACATGAGAGGTTCAAATCATAGAAAGTGAGAGTGTCAGTCCGCTTGTACTTAAGTCGGCATTATGCCATCTGTATTAAATCCGGATGCAATTGCTGTGTTTCATCGTCAATGAGAAGGTCCAAGGGATACAGTAAACCAGAAGTGAAGCATCGAATCTAAAACTGGACTCACAGGAGAGGTTCAAATCATAGGAAGTTAGCGTGTCACTCCTCTTGCACATAAGCCGGTATTGTGCCTTTTGTATTGAATTCGGATGCAATTTCTGTGTTTCATCGTCAATAAGAAGGTGCAACGTATACAGTAAAATTGAAGTGAAGCATCGGAATCTAAAACTGGACTCACAGGAGAGGTTCAACTCATCGAAAGTGAGAGTGTCAGTCCTCTTGTACTTAAGTCGGCAATGTTCCATTTGTATTAAACTCGGATACAATTTCTGTGTTTCATCGTCAATAAGAAGGTCCACAGGATACAGTGAACCTGAAGTGAACATCGGAATCTAAAACTGGACTCACAGGAGAGGTTCAAATCATAGAAAGTTAGAGTGCCACTCCTCTTGTCTTTAAGTCAGTACTGTGCCTTTTGTATTAGATTCGGAAGCAATTTCTGTGTTTCATCGTCAATAAGAAGGTCCAAGGGATACAGTAAACCTGAATGAAGCATCCGAATCTAAAACTGGACTCACAGGAGAGGTTCAAATCATAGAATGTTAGAGTGTCAGTCCACTTTTACTTAAGTCGGCATTGTGCCTTTTGTATTAAATTCGAATGCAATTTCTGTGTTTCATCGTCAATAAGAAGGTCCAAGGGATACAGTAAACCGGAAGTGAAGCATCTGAATCTAAAACTGGACTCACAGGAGAGGTTCAAATCATAGAAAATTAGAGTGTCAGTCCTCTTTTAGTAAAGTCAGGTATGTGCCTTTTGTATTAAATTCGGATGCAAACTCTGTGTATCATCGTCAATAAGAAGGTCCAAGGGATACAGTAAACCAGGGGTCAAGCATCGGAATGTAAAACTGGACTCAAAGGAGAGCTTCAAATCATAGAAAGTTAGAGTGTCAGTCCTCTTTTAGTTAAGTCGGCATTGTGCCATTTGTATTAAATTCCGATTCAATTTCTGTGTTTCATCGTCAATAAGATGGTACAAGGTATACAGTAAACCTGAAGTGAAGCATCGGAATCTAAAACTGGACTCACAGGAGAGGTTCAACTCATAGAAAGAGAGAGTGTCAGACCTCTTGTACTTAAGTCGGCAATGTTCCATTTGTATTAAACTCGGATACAATTTCTGTGTTTCATCGTCAATAAGAAGGTCCAAGGGATACAGTAAACCTGAAGTGATGCAACGGAGTCTAAAACTGGACTCCCAGAAGAGGTCTAATCATAGAAAGTGAGAGTGTCAGTCGTCTTGTACTTAAGTTGGCATTGTGCCATTCGTATTAAATTCGGATGCAATTTCTGTGTTTCATCGTCAATAACAAGGTCCAAGGGATACAGTAAACCTGAAGTGAAGCTTCGGACTCTAAAACTGGACTCACAGTAGTGTTTCAAATCATAGAAAGTTAGGGTGTCACTCCTCTCGAACCTA
The DNA here is from genome assembly GCF_021461385.2 of Schistocerca piceifrons. Lineage (NCBI taxonomy): Eukaryota > Metazoa > Arthropoda > Insecta > Orthoptera > Acrididae > Schistocerca > Schistocerca piceifrons. The sequence goes on from NC_060149.1 coordinate 943,983,291, forward strand.
AGTCTGTATTGTGCCTTTTGAATTAAATTCGGATGCAATATCTGTGTTTCATCGTCAGTAAGAAGGTCCAAGGGATACAGTAAACCTGAAGTGAAGCATCGGAATCTAAAACTGGACTCACAGGAGCGGTTCAAATCATAGAATGGTAGAGTGTCAGTCCTTTTTACTTAAGTCGGCATTGTGCCTTTTGTATTAAATTCCGATGCAACTTCTGTGTTTCATCGTCAATAAGAAGGTGCAGGGTATACAGTAAACCTGAAGTGAAGCATCGGAATCTAAAACTCGACTTACAGGAGAAGTTCAAATCATAGAAAGTGAGAGTGTCAGTCCTCTTGTACTTAAGTCGGCATTGTGCCATTTGTATTAAATTCGGATGCAATTTCTGTGTTCCATCGTCAACATGAAGGTCCAATGGATACAGTAAACCTGAAGTGAAGCATCGGAATCTAAAACTGGACTCACAGGAGCGGTTCAAATCATAGAATGGTAGAGTGTCAGTCCTTTTTACTTAAGTCGGCATTGTGCCTTTTGTATTAAATTCGGATGCAATTTCTGTGTTTCATCGTCAACAAGAAGGTCCAAGGGATACAGTAAACCGGAAGTGAAGCATCTAAATCTAAAACTGGACTCAAAGGAGAGGTTCAAATCATAGAAAGTTAGAGTGTCAGTCCTCTTTTAGTTAAGTCGGCATTGTGCCATTTGTGTTAAATTCCGATTCAATTTCTGTGTTTCATCGTCAATAAGATGGTACAAGGTATACAGGAAACCTGAAGTGAAGCATCGGAATCTAAAACTGGACTCACAGGAGAGGTTCAACTCATCGAAAGAGAGAGTGTCAGTCCTCTTGTACTTAAGTCGGCAATGTTCCATTTGTATTAAACTCGGATACAATTTCTGTGTTTCATCGTCAATAAGAAGGTCCAAGGGATACAGTAAACCTGAAGTGAAGCATCGGAATCTAAAACTGGACTCACAGGAGAGGTTCCAATCACAGAATGTTAGAGTGTCAGTCCTCTTCTACATAAGTCGGCATTGTGCCATTTGTATTAAATTCCCATGCAATTTCTGTGTTTCATCGTCAATAAGAAGGTGCAAGGTAAGCAGTAAACCAGAAGTCAAGCATCGAAATCTAAAACTCGACTCACAGGAGAGGTTCAAAACATAGAAAGTGAGAGTGTCAGTCCTCTTGTACTTAAGTCGGCATTGTGCCATTTGTATTAAAGTAGGATGCAATTTCTGTGCTTCATCGTCAATAAGAGGATCCAACGTATACAGTAAACCTGAAGTGAAGCATCGGATTCTAAAACTGGAATCACAGGAGGGGTTCAAATAATAGAAAGTTAGAGTGTCAGTCCTCTTTTACTTAAGTCGGCATTGTGCCTTTTGTATTAAATTCGGATGCAATTTCTGTGTTTGATCGCAATAAGAAGGTCCTAGGTATACAGTAAACCTGAAGTGAAGCATCGGATTCTAAAACTGGACTCACAGGAGGGGTTCAAATCATAGAAAGTCAAAGTGTCAGTCCTCGTTTACTTAAGTCGGCATTGTGCCTTTTGTATTAAATTCCGATGCAATTTCTGTGTTTCTTCATCAAAAAGAAGGTGCATGGTATACAGTAAACCTAAAGTGAAGCATCGGAATCTAAAACTGGACTCACAGGAGAGGTTCAAATCATAGAAAGGGAGAGTGTCAGTCGTCTTGTACTTAAGTCGGCATTGTGCCATTTGTATTAAATTCGGATGCAATTTCTGTGTTTCATCGTCAATAAGATGGTCCAAGGGATACAGTAAACATGAAGTGAAGCATCGGAATCTAAAACTGGACTCACAGGAGCGGTTCAAATCATAGAATGTTAGAGTGTCAGTCCACTTTTACTTAAGCCGGCATTGTGCCTTTTGTATTAAATTCGGATGCAATTTCTGTGTTTCATCGACAATAAGAAGGTTTAAGGGATACAGTAAACCGGAAGTGAAGCATCAGAATCTAAAACTGGACTCACAGGAGAGGTTCAAATCATAGAAAGTGAGAGTGTCAGTCCGTTTGTACTTAAGTCGGCATTATGCCATCTGTATTAAATCCGGATGCAATTGCTGTGTTTCATCGTCAATAAGAAGGTCCAAGGGATACAGTAAACCAGAAGTGAAGCATCGAATCTAAAACTGGACTCACAGGAGAGGTTCAAATCATAGGAAGTTAGCGTGTCACTCCTCTTGCACATAAGCCGGTATTGTGCCTTTTGTATTGAATTCGGATGCAATTTCTGTGTTTCATCGTCAATAAGAAGGTGCAACGTATACAGTAAAATTGAAGTGAAGCATCGGAATCTAAAACTGGACTCACAGGAGAGGTTCAACTCATAGAAAGTGAGAGTGTCAGTCCTCTTGTACTTAAGTCGGCAATGTTCCATTTGTATTAAACTCGGATACAATTTCTGTGTTTCATCGTCAATAAGAAGGTCCACGGGATACAGTAAACCTGAAGTGAACATCGGAATCTAAAACTGGACTCACAGGAGAGGTTCAAATCATAGAAAGTTAGAGTGCCACTCCTCTTGTCTTTAAGTCAGTACTGTGCCTTTTGTATTAGATTCGGAAGCAATTTCTGTGTTTCATCGTCAATAAGAAGGTCCAAGGGATACAGTAAACCTGAATGAAGCATCCGAATCTAAAACTGGACTCACAGGAGAGGTTCAAATCATAGAATGTTAGAGTGTCAGTCCACTTTTACTTAAGTCGGCATTGTGCCTTATGTATTAAATTCGAATGCAATTTCTGTGTTTCATCGTCAATAAGAAGGTCCAAGGGATACAGTAAACCGGAAGTGAAGCATCTGAATCTAAAACTGGACTCACAGGAGAGGTTCAAATCATAGAAAATTAGAGTGTCAGTCCTCTTTTAGTTAAGTCAGGTATGTGCCTTTTGTATTAAATTCGGATGCAAACTCTGTGTTTCATCGTCAATAAGAAGGTCCAAGGGATACAGTAAACCAGGGGTCAAGCATCGGAATCTAAAACTGGACTCACAGTAGTGGTTCAAATCATAGAAAGTTAGAGTGTCAGTCATCTTGTACTTAAGTCGGCAATGTTCCATTTGTATTAAACTCGGATACAATTTCTGTGTTTCATCGTCAATAAGAAGGTCCACGGGATACAGTAAACCTGAAGTGAAGCATCGGAATCTAACACTGCACACACAGGAGAATTCAAATCATAGAAAGTTAGAGTGTCAGTCCTCTCGTACTTAAGACTGTATTGTGCCTTTTGAATTAAATTCGGATGCAATATCTGTGTTTCATCGTCAGTAAGAAGGTCCAAGGGATACAGTAAACCTTAAGTGAAGCATCGGAATCTAAAACTGGTCTCACAGGAGCGGTTCAAATCATAGAATGGTAGAGTGTCAGTCCTTTTTACTTAAGTCGGCATTGTGCCTTTTGTATTAAATTCGGATGCAATTTCTGTGTTTCATCGTCAATAAGAAGGTAAAAGGGATTCAGTAAACCGGAAGTGAAGCATCTAAATCTATAACTGGACTCAAAGGAGAGGTTCAAATCATAGAAAGTTAGAGTGTCAGTCCTCTTTTAGTTAAGTCGGCATTGTGCCATTTGTATTAAATTCCGATTCAATTTCTGTGTTTCATCGTCAATAAGATGGTACAAGGTATACAGTAAACCTGAAGTGAAGCATCGGAATCTAAAACTGGACTCACAGGAGAGGTTCAACTCATAGAAAGAGAGAGTGTCAGACCTCTTGTACTTAAGTCGGCAATGTTCCATTTGTATTAAACTCGGATACAATTTCTGTGTTTCATCGTCAATAAGAAGGTCCAAGGGATACAGTAAACCTGAAGTGAAGGTTCGGAATCTAAAACTGGACTCACAGGAGAGGTTCCAATCATAGAATGTTAGAGTGTCAGTCCTCTTTTACATAAGTCGGCATTGTGCCATTTGAATTAAATTCCCATGCAATTTCTGTGTTTCATCGTCAATAAGAAGGTGCAAGGTAAACAGTAAACCTGAAGTCAAGCATCGAAATCTAAAACTCGACTCACAGCAGAGGTTCAAAACATAGAAAGTGAGAGTGTCAGTCCTCTTGTACTTAAGTCGGCATTGTGCCATTTGTATTAAAGTAGGATGCAATTTCTGTGCTTCATCGTCAATAAGAGGATCCAACGTATACAGTAAACCTGAAGTGAAGCATCGGATTCTAAAACTGGAATCAAAGGAGGGGTTCAAATAATAGAAAGTTAGAGTGTCAGTCCTCTTTTCCTTAAGTCGGCATTGTGCCTTTTGTATTAAATTCGGATGCAATTTCTGTGTTTGATCGTCAATAAGAAGGTCCAAGGTATACAGTGAACCTGAAGTGAAGCATCGGATTCTAAAACTGGACTCACAGGAGGGGATCAAATCATAGAGAGTCAAAGTGTCAGTCCTCGTTTACTTAAGTCGGCATTGTGCCTTTTGTATTAAATTCCGATGCAATTTCTGTGTTTCATCATCAAAAAGAAGGTGCATGGTATACAGTAAACCTAAAGTGAAGCATCGGAATCCAAAACTGCACTCACAGGAGAGGTTCAAATCATAGAAAGTGAGGGTGTCAGTCGTCTTGTACTTAAGTCGGCATTGTGCCATTTGTATTAAATTCGGATGCAATTTCTGTGTTTCATCGTCAATAAGAAGGTCCAAGGGATACAGTAAACATAAAGTGAAGCATCGGAATCTAAAACTGGACTCACAGGAGCGGTTCAAATCATAGAATGGTAGAGTGTCAGTCCTCTTTTACTTAAGCCGGCATTGTGCCTTTTGTATTAAATTCGGATGCAATTTCTGTGTTTCATCGACAATAAGAAGGTTTAAGGGAAACAGTAAACCGGAAGTGAAGCATCTGAATCTAAAACTGGACTCACAGGAGAGTTTCAAATCATAGAAAGTTAGAGTGTCATTCCTCTTTTAGTTACGTCGGCATTGTGCCATTTGTATTAAATTCCGATTCAATTTCTGTGGTTCATCGTCAATTAGATGATGCAAGGTATACAGTAAACCTGAAGTGAAGCATCAGAATCTAAAACTGGACTCACAGGAGAGGTTCAAATCATAGAAAGTGAGAGTGTCAGTCCGCTTGTACTTATGTCGGCATTATGCCATCTGTATTAAATCCGGATGCAATTGCTGTGTTTCATCGTCAATAAGAAGGTCCAAGGGATACAGTAAACCAGAAGTGAAGCATCGAATCTAAAACTGGACTCACAGGAGGGGTTCAAATCATAGGAAGTTAGCGTGTCACTCCTCTTGCACATAAGCCGGTATTGTGCCTTTTGTATTGAATTCGGATGCAATTTCTGTGTTTCATCGTCAATAAGAAGGTGCAACGTATACAGTAAAATTGAAGTGAAGCATCGGAATCTAAAACTGGACTCACAGGAGAGGTTCAACTCATAGAAAGTGAGAGTGTCAGTCCTCTTGTACTTAAGTCGGCAATGTTCCATTTGTATTAAACTCGGATACAATTTCTGTGTTTCATCGTTAATAAGAAGGTCCACGGGATACAGTAAACCTGAAGTGAACATCGGAATCTAAAACTGGACTCACAGGAGAGGTTCAAATCATAGAAAGTTAGAGTGCCACTCCTCTTGTACTTAAGTCAGTACTGTGCCTTTTGTATTAGATTCGGAAGCAATTTCTGTGTTTCATCGTCAATAAGAAGGTCCAAGGGATACAGTAAACCTGAATGAAGCATCCGAATCTAAAACTGGACTCACAGGAGAGGTTCAAATCATAGAATGTTAGAGTGTCAGTCCACTCTTACTTAAGTCGGCATTGTGCCTTTTGTATTAAATTCGGATGCAATTTCTGTGTTTCATCGTCAATAAGAAGGTCCAAGGGATTCAGTTAACCGGAAGTGAAGCATCTGAATCTAAAACTGGACTCACAGGAGAGGTTCAAATCATAGAAAATTAGAGTGTCAGTCCTCTTTTAGTTAAGTCGGCATTGTGCCATTTGTATTAAATTCCGATTCAATTTCTGTGTATCATCGTCAATAAGATGGTACAAGGTATACAGTAAACCTGAAGTGAAGCATCGGAATCTAAAACTGGACTCACAGGAGAGGTTCCACTCATAGAAAGAGAGAGTGTCAGTCCTCTTGTACTTAAGTCGGCAATGTTCCATTTGTATTAAACTCGGATACAATTTCTGTGTTTCATCGTCAATAAGAAGGTCCAAGGTATACAGTAAACCTGAAGTGAAGCATCGGGATGTAAAACTGGACTCACAGGAGGGGTTCAAATCAAAGAAAGTTAGAGTGTCAGTCCTCTTTTACTTAAGTCGGCATTCTGCCTTTTGTATTAAATTTCGATGCAATTTCTGTGTTTCATCGTCAATAAGAATTGCAACGGTATACAGTAAACCTGAAGTGAAGCTTCGCATTCTAATACTGGACTCACAGGATGGGTTCGAAACATAGTATGTTTGAGTGTCAGTCCTCCTTTACTTAAGTCGGCATTGTGCCTTTTTTATTAAATTCCGATGCAATTTCTGTGTTTCATCGTCAATAAGAAGGTGCAAGGTATACAGTAAACCTGAAGTGAAGCATCGGAATCTAAATCTGGACTCACAGGAGAGGTTCAAATCATAGAAAGATAGAGTGTCAGTCCTCTTGTCCTTAAGTCGGCATTGTGCCTTTTGTATTAAATTCGGAAGCAATTTCTGTGTTTCATCGTCAATAAGAAGGTCCAAGGGATACAGTAAACCTTAAGTGAAGCATCGGAATCTAAAACTGGTCTCACAGGAGAGGTTCAAATCATACAATGATAGAGTGTCAGTCCTCTTTTACTTAAGTCGGCATTGAGCTTTTTGTATTATATTCCGATGCAATTTCTGTGTTTCATCGTCAATAAGAAGGTGCAAGCTATACAGTAAACCTGAAGTGAAGCATCGCAATCAAAAACTCGACTCACAGGAGAGGTTCAAATCATAGAAAGTGAGAGTGTCAGTCCTCTTGTATTTAAGTTGGCATTATGCCATTTGTATTAAATTCAGATGCAATTTCTGTGTTTCATCGTCAATAACATGGTCCAAGGGATACAGTAAACCTGAAGTGAAGCCTCGGAATCTAAAACTGGACTCACAGGAGAGGTTCAAATCATAGAAAGTTAGATTGTCACTAGTCTTGTACTTAAGCCGGTATTGTGCTATCTGTATTAAATTCGGATGCAATTTCTGTGTTTCATCGTCAATAAGAAGGTCCAAGGGATACAGTAAACCTGAAGTGAAGCATCGGAATCTAAAACTGGACTCACAGAAGCGGTTCAAATCATAGAATGGTAGAGTGCCAGTCCTCTTTTACTTAAGTCAGGTATGTGCCTTTTGTATTAAATTCGGATGCAAACTCTGTGTTTCATCGTCAATAAGAAGGTCCAAGGGATACAGTAAACCAGGGGTCAAACATCGGAATGTAAAACTGGACTCACAGTAGAGGTTCAAATCATAGAAAGTGAGAGTGTCAGTCCTCTTGTACTTATGTCAGCATTGTGCCTTTTGTATTAAATTCGGATGCAATTTCTGTGTTTCATCGTCTATAAGAAGGTCCAAGAGATACAGTAAACCTGAAGTGAAGCATCGGAATCTAAAACTGCACTCACAGGAGAGATTCAAATCATAGAAAGTTAGAGTGTCACTCCTCTCGTACTTAAGTCTGTATTGTGCCTTTTGTATTAAAGTCGGAAGCAATTTCTGTGTTTCATCGTCAGTAAGAAGGTCCAAGGGATACAGTAAAGCTTAAGTGAAGCATCGGAATCTAAAACTGGTCTCACAGGAGAGGTTCAAATTATAGAATGGTAGAGTGTCAGTCCTCTATTACTTAAGTCGGCATAGTGCCTTTTGTATTAAATTCGGATGCAGAGTCTGTGTTTCATCGTCAATAAGAAGGTCCAAGGGGTACAGTAAACCTGAAGTGAAGCATCGGAATCTAAAACTGGACTCACAGGAAGGTTCAAATCATAGAGAGTTAGAGTGTCAGTCCTCTTTTACTTAAGTCGACATTGTGCCATTTGTATTAAATTCCGATGCAATTTATGTATTTCATCGTCAATAAGAAGGAGCAAGGTATACAGTAAACCTGAAGTCAAGCATCGGAATCTAAAACTCGACTTACAGGAGAGGTTCAAATCATAGAAAATGAGAGTGTCAGTCCTCTTGTACTTAAGTCGGCATTGTGCCATTTGTATTAAATTCGGATGCAATTTCTGTGTTTCATCGTCAATAAGAAGGTCCAAGGGATACAGTAAACCTGAAGTGAAGCATCGGAATCTAAAACTGGACTCACAGGAGCGGTTCAAATCAATTGAATGGTAGAGTGTCAGTCCTCTTTTACTTAAGTCGGCATTGAGCTTTTTGTATTAAATTCCGATGCAATTTCTGTGTTTCATCGTCAATAAGAAGGTGCAAGCTATACAGTATACCTGAAGTGAAGCATCGCAATCAAAAACTCGACTCACAGGAGAGGTTCAAATCATAGAAAGTGAGAGTGTCAGTCCTCTTGTATTTAAGTTGGCATTGTGCCATTTGTATTAAATTCAGATGCAATTTCTGTGTTTCATCGTCAATAACATGGTCCAAGGGATACAGTAAACCTGAAGTGAAGCCTCGGAATCTAAAACTGGACTCACAGGAGAGGTTCAAATCATAGGAAGTTAGATTGTCACTAGTCTTGTACTTAAGCCGGTATTGTGCGATCTGTATTAAATTCGGATGCAATTTCTGTGTTTCATCGTCAATAAGAAGGTCCAAGGGATACAGTAAACCTGAAGTGAAGCATCGGAATCTAAAACTGGACTCACAGAAGCGGTTCAAATCATAGAATGGTAGAGTGTCAGTCCTCTTTTACTTAAGTCAGGTATGTGCCTTTTGTATTAAATTCGGATGCAAACTCTGTGTTTCATCGTCAATAAGAAGGTCCAAGGGATACAGGAAACCAGGGGTCAAGCATCGGAATGTAAAACTGGACTCACAGTAGAGGTTCAAATCATAGAAAGTGAGAGTGTCAGTCCTCTTGTACTTATGTCGGCATTGTGCCTTTTGTATTAAATTCGGATGCAATTTCTGTGTTTCATCGTCTATAAGAAGGTCCAAGAGATACAGTAAACCTGAAGTGAAGCATCGGAATCTAAAACTGCACTCACAGGAGAGATTCAAATCATAGAAAGTTAGAGTGTCACTCCTCTCGTACTTAAGTCTGTATTGTGCCTTTTGTATTAAAGTCGGAAGCAATTTCTGTGTTTCATCGTCAGTAAGAAGGTCCAAGGGATACAGTAAAGCTTAAGTGAAGCATCGGAATCTAAAACTGGTCTCACAGGAGAGGTTCAAATTATAGAATGGTAGAGTGTCAGTCCTCTATTACTTAAGTCGGCATAGTGCCTTTTGTATTAAATTCGGATGCAGAGTCTGTGTTTCATCGTCAATAAGAAGGTCCAAGGGGTACAGTAAACCTGAAGTGAAGCATCGGAATCTAAAACTGGACTCACAGGAAGGTTCAAATCATTGAGAGTTAGAGTGTCAGTCCTCTTTTACTTAAGTCGACATTGTGCCATTTGTATTAAATTCCGATGCAATTTATGTGTTTCATCGTCAATAAGAAGGAGCAAGGTATACAGTAAACCTGAAGTCAAGCATCGGAATCTAAAACTCGACTTACAGGAGAGGTTCAAATCATAGAAAGTGAGAGTGTCAGTCCTCTTGTACTTAAGTCGGCATTGTGCCATTTGTATTAAATTCGGATGCAATTTCTGTGTTTCATCGTCAATAAGAAGGTCCAAGGGATACAGTAAACCTGAAGTGAAGCATCGGAATCTAAAACTGGACTCACAGGAGCGGTTCAAATCATAGAATGGTAGAGTGTCAGTCCTTTTTACTTAAGTCGGCATTGCGCCTTTTGTATTAAATTCAGATGCAATTTCTATGTTTCATCGTCAATAAGAAGGTCCAAGGGATACAGTAAACCGAAAGTGAAGCATCCGAATCTAAAACTGGACTCTCTGGAGAGGTTCAAATCATAGAACGTTAGAGTGTCAGTCCTCTTTCAGTTATGTCGGCATTGTGTCATTTGTATTAAATTCCGATTCAATTTCTGTGTTTCATCGTCAATAAGATGGAACAAGGTATACAGTAAACCTGAAGTGAAGCATCGGAATCTAAAACTGGACTCACAGCAGAGGTTCAACTCGTAGAAAGAGAGAGTGTCAGTCCTCTTGTACTTAAGTCGGCAATGTTCCATTTGTATTAAACTCGGATACAATTTCTGTGTTTCATCGTCAATAAGAAGGTCCAAGGGATACAGTTAACCTGAAGTGAAGCATCCGAATCTAAAACTGCACTCACAGGAGAGGTTCAAATCGTAGAAAGTTAGAGCGTCACTCCTCTTGTACTTAAGTCGGTATTGTGCCTTGTGTATTAGATTTGGTAGCAATTTCTGTGTTTCATCGTCAATAAGATGGTCCAAGGAATACAGTAAACCTGAATGAAGCATCAGAATCTAAAACTGGACTCACAGGAGAGGTTCAAATCATAGTAAGTTAGAGTGTTAGTCCTCTTTTACTTAAGTCGGCATTGTGCCTTTGGTATTAAATTCGGATGCAATTTCTGTGTTTCATCGTCTATAAGAAGGTCCAAGTGATACAGTAAACCTAAAGTGAAGCATCGGAATCTAAAACTGGACTCACAGGAGAGGTTCAAATCATAGAAAGTGAGAGTGACAGTCCTCTTGTACTTAAGTCGGCATTGTGCCATTTGTATTAAATTCGGATGGAATTTCTGTGTTTTATCGTCAATAAGAAGGTCCAAGGGGTACAGTAAACCTGAAGTGAAGCATCGGAATCTTAAACTAGACTCACAGGAGAGGTTCAAATCATAGAAAGTGAGAGTGTCAGTCCTCTTGTACTTAAGTCGGCATTGTGCCATTTGTATTAAATTCGGATACAATTTCTGTGTTTCATCGTCAATAAGAAGGTGCAAGGTAAACAGTAAACCTGAAGTCAAGTATCGGAATCTAAAACTCGACTCACAGGAGAGGTTCAAATCATAGAAAGTGAGAGTGTCAGTCCTCTGGTACTTAAGTCGGCATTGTGCCATTTGTATTAAAGTGGAATGCAATTTCTGTGTTTCATCGTCAAGAAGAAGATCCAAGGTATACAGTAAACCTGAAGTGAAGCATCGGATTCTAAAACTGGACTAACAGGAGGGGTTTAAATATTTGAAAGTTAGAGTGTCACTCCTCTTCTACTTAAGTCGGCATTGTGCCTTTTGTATTAAATTCGGATGCAATATCTGTGTTTGATCGTGAATAAGAAGGTGCAAGGTATACAGTAAACCTGAAGTGAAGCATCGGAATCTAAAACTGGACTCACAGGAAGGTTCAAATCATAGAAAGTGAGAGTGTCGGTCTTCTTGTACTTAAGTCGGCATTGTGCCATTTGTATTAAATTCATATGCATTTTCTGTGTTTCATCGTCAATAAGAAGGTCCAAGGGATACAGTAAACCTGAAGTGAAGCATCGGAATCTAAAACTGGACTCCCAGGAGAGGTCAAATCATAGAAAGTGAGAGTGTCAGTCCTCTTGTACTTAAGTGGGCATTGTGCCATTTGTATTAAATTCGGATGCAATTTCTGTGTTTCATCGTCAATAAGAAGGTCCAAGGGATACAGTAAACCAGAAGTGAAGCTTCGGAATCTAAAACTGGACTCACAGGAGAGGTTCAAATCATAGAAAGTTAGATTGTCACTAGTCTTGTACTTAAGCCGGTATTGTGTTTTCTGTATTAAATTCGGATGCCATTTCTGTGTTTCATCGTCAATAAGAAGGTCCAAGGTATACAGTAAACCTGAAGTGAAGCATCGGAATCTAAAACTGGACTCACAGAAGCGGTTCAAATCATAGAATGGTAGAGTGTCAGTCCTCTTTTACTTAAGTCAGGTATGTGCCTTTTGTATTAAATTCGGATGCAAACTCTGTGTTTCATCGTCAATAAGAAGGTCCAAGGGATACAGTAAACCAGGGAACAAGCATCGGAATGTAAAACTGGACTCACAGTAGAGGTTCAAATCATAGAAAGTTAGAGTGTCACTCCTCTGGTACTTAAGTCTTTATTGTGCCTTTTGTATTAAATTCGAATGCAATTTCAGTGTTTCATCGTCAGTAAGAAGGTCCAAGGGATACAGTAACCCTTAAGTGAAGCATCGGAATCTAAAACTAGTCTCACAGGAGAGGTTCGAATCATAGAATGTTAGAGTGTCAGTCCTCTATTACTTAAGTCGGCATAGTGCCTTTTGTATTAAATTCGGATGCAATTTCTGTGTTTCATCGTCAATAAGAAGGTCCAAGGGGTACAGTAAACCTGAAGTGAAGCATCGTAATCTAAAACTGGACTCACAGGAAGGTTCAAATCATAGAGAGTTAGAGTGTCAGTCCTCATTTACTTAAGTCGGCATTGTGCCATTTGTATTAAATTCCGATGCAATTTCTGTGTTTCATCGTCAATACGAAGGTGCTAGGTGTGCAGTAAACCTGAAGTGAAGCATCGGAAGCAAATACTCGACTCACAGGAGAGGTTCAAATCTTAGAAAGTGAGAGTGTCAGTCCTCTTGTACTTAAGTAGGCATTGTGCCATTTGTATTATATTCGGATGCAATTTCTGTGTTTCATCGTCAATAAGAAGGTCCAAGGGATACAGTAAATTTGAAGTGAAGCATCGGAATCTAAAACTGGACTCACAGGAGCGGTTCAAATCATAGAATGGTAGAGTGTCAGTCCTCTTTTACTGAAGTCGGCATTGTGCCTTTTGTATTAAATTCGGATGCAATTTCTGTGTTTCATCGTCAATAAGAAGGTCCAAGGGATACAGTAAACCGGAAGTGAAACATCTGAATCTCAAACTGGATTCACAGGAGAGGTTCAAGTCATAGAAAGTTAGAGTGCCAGTCCTCTTCTAGTTAAGTCTGCATTGTACCATTTGTATTACATTCCAATTCAATTTCTGTGTTTCATCGTCAATAAGATGGTGCAAGGTATACAGTAAACCTAAAGTGAAGCATCGGAATCTAAAACTGGACTCAAAAGTTAGGTTCAAATCATAGAAAGTGAGAGTGTCAGTCCTCTTGTACTTAAGTCGGCATTGTGCCTTGTGTATTACATTCGGATGCAAACTCTGTGTTTCATCGTCAATAAGAAGGTCCAAGGGACACAGTAAACCTGAGGTGAGGCATCGGAATCGAAAACTGGACTCACAGTAGAGGTTCAAATCATAGAAAGTGAGAGTGTCAGTCCTCTTGTACTGAAGTCGGGATTGTGCCTTTTGTATTAAATTCGGATGCAATTTCTGTGTTTCATCGTCTATAAGAAGGTCCAAGTGATACAGTAAACCTAAAGTGAAGCATCGGAATCTAAAACTGGACTCACAGGAGAGGTTCAAAACATAGAATGTTAGAGTGTCAGTCCTCTTTTACTTAAGTCGGCATTGTGCCCTTTGTATGAAATTCCGATACAATTTCTGTGTTTCATTGTCAATAAGAAGGTCCACGGTATACAGTAAACCTGAAGTGATGCATCGGATTATAAAACTGGACTCACAGGAGGGGTTCAAATCATAGTAAGTTAGAGTGTTAGTCCTCTTTTACTTAAGTCGGCATTGTGCCTTTGGTATTAAATTCGGATGCAATTTCTGTGTTTCATCGTCTATAAGAAGGTCCAAGTGATACAGTAAACCTAAAGTGAAGCATCGGAATCTAAAACTGGACTCACAGGAGAGGTTCAAATCATAGAAAGTGAGAGTGACAGTCCTCTTGTACTTAAGTCGGCATTGTGCCATTTGTATTAAATTCGGATGGAATATCTGTGTTTTATCGTCAATAAGAAGGTCCAAGGGGTACAGTAAACCTGAAGTGAAGCATCGGAATCTTAAACTAGACTCACAGGAGAGGTTCAAATCATAGAAAGTGAGAGTGTCAGTCCTCTTGTACTTAAGTCGGCATTGTGCCATTTGTATTAAATTCGGATACAATTTCTGTGTTTCATCGTCAATAAGAAGGTGCAAGGTAAACAGTAAACCTGAAGTCAAGTATCGGAATCTAAAACTCGACTCACAGGAGAGGTTCAAATCATAGAAAGTGAGAGTGTCAGTCCTCTGGTACTTAAGTCGGCATTGTGCCATTTGTATTAAAGTGGAATGCAATTTCTGTGTTTCATCGTCAAGAAGAAGATCCAAGGTATACAGTAAACCTGAAGTGAAGCATCGGATTCTAAAACTGGACTAACAGGAGGGGTTTAAATATTTGAAAGTTAGAGTGTCACTCCTCTTCTACTTAAGTCGGCATTGTGCCTTTTGTATTAAATTCGGATGCAATATCTGTGTTTGATCGTGAATAAGAAGGTGCAAGGTATACAGTAAACCTGAAGTGAAGCATCGGAATCTAAAACTGGACTCACAGGAAGGTTCAAATCATAGAAAGTGAGAGTGTCGGTCTTCTTGTACTTAAGTCGGCATTGTGCCATTTGTATTAAATTCATATGCATTTTCTGTGTTTCATCGTCAATAAGAAGGTCCAAGGGATACAGTAAACCTGAAGTGAAGCATCGGAATCTAAAACTGGACTCCCAGGAGAGGTCAAATCATAGAAAGTGAGAGTGTCAGTCCTCTTGTACTTAAGTGGGCATTGTGCCATTTGTATTAAATTCGGATGCAATTTCTGTGTTTCATCGTCAATAAGAAGGTCCAAGGGATACAGTAAACCAGAAGTGAAGCTTCGGAATCTAAAACTGGACTCACAGGAGAGGTTCAAATCATAGAAAGTTAGATTGTCACTAGTCTTGTACTTAAGCCGGTATTGTGTTTTCTGTATTAAATTCGGATGCCATTTCTGTGTTTCATCGTCAATAAGAAGGTCCAAGGGATACAGTAAACCTCAAGTGAAGCATCGGAATCTAAAACTGGACTCACAGAAGCGGTTCAAATCATAGAATGGTAGAGTGTCAGTCCTCTTTTACTTAAGTCAGGTATGTGCCTTTTGTATTAAATTCGGATGCAAACTCTGTGTTTCATCGTCAATAAGAAGGTCCAAGGGATACAGTAAACCAGGGAACAAGCATCGGAATGTAAAACTGGACTCACAGTAGAGGTTCAAATCATAGAAAGTTAGAGTGTCACTCCTCTCGTACTTAAGTCTTAATTGTGCCTTTTGTATTAAATTCGAATGCAATTTCTGTGTTTCATCGTCAGTAAGAAGGTCCAAGGGATACAGTAAACCTTAAGTGAAGCATCGGAATCTAAAACTAGTCTCACAGGAGAGGTTCGAATCATAGAATGTTAGAGTGTCAGTCCTCTATTACTTAAGTCGGCATAGTGCCTTTTGTATTAAATTCGGATGCAATTTCTGTGTTTCATCGTCAATAAGAAGGTCCAAGGGGTACAGTAAACCTGAAGTGAAGCATCGTAATCTAAAACTGGACTCACAGGAAGGTTCAAATCATAGAGAGTTAGAGTGTCAGTCCTCATTTACTTAAGTCGGCATTGTGCCATTTGTATTAAATTCCGATGCAATTTCTGTGTTTCATCGTCAATACGAAGGTGCTAGGTGTGCAGTAAACCTGAAGTGAAGCATCGGAAGCAAATACTCGACTCACAGGAGAGGTTCAAATCTTAGAAAGTGAGAGTGTCAGTCCTCTTGTACTTAAGTAGGCATTGTGCCATTTGTATTATATTCGGATGCAATTTCTGTGTTTCATCGTCAATAAGAAGGTCCAAGGGATACAGTAAATTTGAAGTGAAGCATCGGAATCTAAAACTGGACTCACAGGAGCGGTTCAAATCATAGAATGGTAGAGTGTCAGTCCTCTTTTACTGAAGTCGGCATTGTGCCTTTTGTATTAAATTCGGATGCAATTTCTGTGTTTCATCGTCAATAAGAAGGTCCAAGGGATACAGTAAACCGGAAGTGAAACATCTGAATCTCAAACTGGATTCACAGGAGGGGTTCAAGTCATAGAAAGTTAGAGTGCCAGTCCTCTTCTAGTTAAGTCTGCATTGTGCCATTTGTATTACATTCCAATTCAATTTCTGTGTTTCATCGTCAATAAGATGGTGCAAGGTATACAGTAAACCTAAAGTGAAGCATCGGAATCTAAAACTGGACTCAAAAGTTAGGTTCAAATCATAGAAAGTGAGAGTGTCAGTCCTCTTGTACTTAAGTCGGCATTGTGCCTTGTGTATTACATTCGGATGCAAACTCTGTGTTTCATCGTCAATAAGAAGGTCCAAGGGACACAGTAAACCTGAGGTGAGGCATCGGAATCGAAAACTGGACTCACGGTAGAAGTTCAAATCATAGAAAGTGAGAGTGTCAGTCCTCTTGTACTGAAGTCGGGATTGTGCCTTTTGTATTAAATTCGGATGCAATTTCTGTGTTTCATCGTCTATAAGAAGGTCCAAGTGATACAGTAAACCTAAAGTGAAGCATCGGAATCTAAAACTGGACTCACAGGAGAGGTTCAAAACATAGAATGTTAGAGTGTCAGTCCTCTTTTACTTAAGTCGGCATTGTGCCCTTTGTATGAAATTCCGATACAATTTCTGTGTTTCATTGTCAATAAGAAGGTCCACGGTATACAGTAAACCTGAAGTGATGCATCGGATTATAAAACTGGACTCACAGGAGGGGTTCAAATCATAGTAAGTTAGAGTGTTAGTCCTCTTTTACTTAAGTCGGCATTGTGCCTTTGGTATTAAATTCGGATGCAATTTCTGTGTTTCATCGTCTATAAGAAGGTCCAAGTGATACAGTAAACCTAAAGTGAAGCATCGGAATCTAAAACTGGACTCACAGGAGAGCTTCAAATCATAGAAAGTGAGAGTGACAGTCCTCTTGTACTTAAGTCGGCATTGTGCCATTTGTATTAAATTCGGATGGAATTTCTGTGTTTTATCGTCGATAAGAAGGTCCAAGAGGTACAGTAAACCTGAAGTGAAGCATCGGAATTTTAAACTAGACTCACAGGAGAGGTTCAAATCATAGAAAGTGAGAGTGTCAGTCCTCTTGTACTTAAGTCGGCATTGTGCCATTTGTATTAAATTCGGATACAATTTCTGTGTTTCATCGTCAATAAGAAGGTGCAAGGTAAACAGTAAACCTGAAGTCAAGTATCGGAATCTAAAACTCGACTCACAGGAGAGGTTCAAATCATAGAAAGTGAGAGTGTCAGTCCTCTCGTACTTAAGTCGGCATTGTGCCATTTGTATTAAAGTGGAATGCAATTTCTGTGTTTCATCGTCAAGAAGAAGATCCAAGGTATACAGTAAACCTGAAGTGAAGCATCGGATTCTAAAACTGGACTAACAGGAGGGGTTTAAATATTTGAAATTTAGAGTGTCACTCCTCTTCTACTTAAGTCGGCATTGTGCCTTTTGTATTAAATTCGGATGCAATATCTGTGTTTGATCGTGAATAAGAAGGTGCAAGGTATACAGTAAACCTGAAGTGAAGCATCGGAATCTAAAACTGGACTCACAGCAAGGTTCAAATCATAGAAAGTGAGAGTGTCGGTCTTCTTGTACTTAAGTCGGCATTGTGCCATTTGTATTAAATTCATATACATTTTCTGTGTTTCATCGTCAATAAGAAGGTCCAAGGGATACAGTAAACCTGAAGTGAAGCATCGGAATCTAAAACTGGACTCCCAGGAGAGGTCAAATCATAGAAAGTGAGAGTGTCAGTCCTCTTGTACTTAAGTGGGCATTGTGCCATTTGTATTAAATTCGGATGCAATTTCTGTGTTTCATCGTCAATAAGAAGGTCCAAGGGATACAGTAAACCAGAAGTGAAGCTTCGGAATCTAAAACTGGACTCACAGGAGAGGTTCAAATCATAGAAAGTTAGATTGTCACTAGTCTTGTACTTAAGCCGGTATTGTGTTTTCTGTATTAAATTCGGATGCAATTTCTGTGTTTCATCGTCAATAAGAAGGTCCAAGGGATACAGTAAACCTGAAGTGAAGCATCGGAATCTAAAACTGGACTCACAGAAGCGGTTCAAATCATAGAATGGTAGAGTGTCAGTCCTCTTTTACTTAAGTCAGGTATGTGCCTTTTGTATTAAATTCGGATGCAAACTCTGTGTTTCATCGTCAATAAGAAGGTCCAAGGGATACAGTAAACCAGGGGTCAAGCATCGGAATGTAAAACTGGACTCACAGTAGAGGTTCAAATCATAGAAAGTGAGAGTGTCAGTCCTCTTGTACTTAAGTCGGCATTGTGCCTTTTGTATTAAATTCGGATGCAATTTCTGTGTTTCATCGTCTATAAGAAGGTCCAAGTGATACAGTAAACCTGAAGTGAAGCATCGGAATCTAAAACTGCACTCACTGGAGAGATTCAAATCATAGAAAGTTAGAGTTTCTCTCCTCTCGTACTTAAGTGTGTATTGTGCCTTTTGTATTAAATTCGGATGCAATTTCTGTGTTTCATCGTCAGTAAGAAGGTCCAAGGGATACAGTAAACCTTAAGTGAAGCATCGGAATCTAAAACTGGTCTCACAGGAGAGGTTCGAATCATAGAATGTTAGAGTGTCAGTCCTCTATTACTTAAGTCGGCATAGTGCCTTTTGTATTAAATTCGGATGCAATTTCTGTGTTTCATCGTTAATAAGAAGGTCCAAGTGATACAGTAATCCTGAAGTGAAGCATCGGAATCCAAAACTGGACTCACAGGAGAGTTTCAAATCATAGAATGTTAGAGTGTCACTCCCCTTGTACTTAAGTCGGTATTGTGCCCTTTGTATTAAATTCGGATGCCATTTCTGTGTTTTATCGTCAATTAGAAGGTCCAAGGTATACAGTAAACCTAAAGTGAAGCATCGGAACCTAAAACTCGACTGACAGGAGAGGTTCAAATCATAGAAAGTGAGAGTGTCAGTCCTCTTGTACTTAAGTAGGCATTGTGCCATTTGTATTATATTCGGATGCAATTTCTGTGTTTCATCGTCAATAAGAAGGTCCAAGGGATACAGTAAACCTGAAGTGAAGCATCGGAATCTAAAACTGGACTCACAGGAGCGGTTCAAATCATAGAATGGTAGAGTGTCAGTCCTCTTTTACTGAAGTCGGCATTGTGCCTTTTGTATTAAATTCGGATGCAATTTCTGTGTTTCATCGTCAATAAGAAGGTCCAAGGGGTACAGTAAACCTGAAGTGAAGCATCGTAATCTAAAACTGGACTCACAGGAAGGTTCAAATCATAGAGAGTTAGAGTGTCATTCCTCATTTACTTAAGTCGGCATTGTGCCATTTGTATTAAATTCCGATGCAATATCTGTGCTTCATCGTCAATACGAAGGTGCTAGGTGTACAGTAAACCTGAAGTGAAGCATCGGAAGCAAATACTCGACTCACAGGAGAGGTTCAAATCATAGAAAGTGAGAGTGTCAGACCTCTTGTACTTAAGTAGGCATTGTGCCATTTGTATTATATTCGGATGCAATTTCTGTGTTTCATCGTCAATAAGAAGGTCCAAGGGGTACAGTAAACCTGAAGTGAAGCATCGTAATCTAAAACTGGACTCACAGGTAGGTTCAAATCATAGAGAGTTAGAGTGTCATTCCTCATTTACTTAAGTCGGCATTGTGCCATTTGTATTAAATTCCGATGCAATATCTGTGTTTCATCGTCAATACGAAGGTGCTAGGTGTACAGTAAACCTGAAGTGAAGCATCGGAAGCAAATACTCGACTCACAGGAGAGGTTCAAATCATAGAAAGTGAGAGTGTCAGACCTCTTGTACTTAAGTCGGCATTGCGCCATTTGTATTAAATTCGGATGCAATTTCTGTGTTTCATCGTTAATAAGAAGGTCCAAGTGATACAGTAATCCTGAAGTGAAGCATCGGAATCCAAAACTGGACTCACAGGAGAGTTTCAAATCATAGAATGTTAGAGTGTCACTCCCCTTGTACTTAAGTCGGTATTGTGCCCTTTGTATTAAATTCGGATGCCATTTCTGTGTTTTATCGTCAATTAGAAGGTCCAAGGTATACAGTAAACCTAAAGTGAAGCATCGGAATCTAAAACTCGACTGACAGGAGAGGTTCAAATCATAGAAAGTGAGAGTGTCAGTCCTCTTGTACTTAAGTAGGCATTGTGCCATTTGTATTATATTCGGATGCAATTTCTGTGTTTCATCGTCAATAAGAAGGTCCAAGGGATACAGTAAACCTGAAGTGAAGCATCGGAATCTAAAACTGGACTCACAGGAGCGGTTCAAATCATAGAATGGTAGAGTGTCAGTCCTCTTTTACTGAAGTCGGCATTGTGCCTTTTGTATTAAATTCGGATGC
Organism: Schistocerca piceifrons; assembly: GCF_021461385.2. Taxonomy (NCBI): domain Eukaryota; kingdom Metazoa; phylum Arthropoda; class Insecta; order Orthoptera; family Acrididae; genus Schistocerca; species Schistocerca piceifrons. Next base: position 944,003,652 of record NC_060149.1, read on the forward strand.
AATTTCTGTGTTTCATCGTCAATAAGAAGGTCCAAGGGATACAGTAAACCGGAAGTGAAGCATCTGAATCTCAAACTGGATTCACAGGAGAGGTTCAAGTCATAGAAAGTTAGAGTGCCAGTCCTCATCTAGTTAAGTCGGCATTGTGCCATTTGTATTACATTCCAATTCAATTTCTGTGTTTCATCGTCAATAAGATGGTGCAAGGTATACAGTAAACCTAAAGTGAAGCATCGGAATCTAAAACTGGACTCACAAGTTAGGTTCAAATCATAGAAAGTGAGAGTGTCAGTCCTCTTGTACTTAAGTCGGCATTGTGCCTTGTGTATTACATTCGGATGCAAACTCTGTGTTTCATCGTCAATAAGAAGGTCCAAGGGACACAGTAAACCTGAGGTGAGGCATCGGAATCGAAAACTGGACTCACAGTAGAGGTTCAAATCATAGAAAGTGAGAGTGTCAGTCCTCTTGTACTGAAGTCGGGATTGTGCCTTTTGTATTAAATTCGGATGCAATTTCTGTGTTTCATCGTCAATAAGAAGGTCCAAGTGATACCGTAAACCTGAAGTGAAGCATCGGAATCTAAAACTGCACTCACAGGAGAGTTTGAAATCATAGAAAGTTAGAGTGTCACTCCTCTCGTACTTAAGTCGGTATTGTGCCTTTTGTATTAAATTCGGATACAGAGTCTGTGTTTCATCGTCAATAAGAAGGTCCAAGGGATACAGTAAACCTGAAGTGAAGCATCGGAATCTAAAACTGCACTCACTGGAGAGGTTCAAATCATAGAATGTTAGAGTGTCATTCCTCTTTTACTTAAGTCGGCATTGTGCCCTTTGTATTAAATTCCGTTGCAATTTCTATGTTTCATTGTCAATAAGAAGGTCCACGGTATACAGTAAACCTGAAATGAAGCATCAGATTCTAAAACTGGACTCACAGGAGGGGTTCAAATCATAGTAAGTTAGAGTGTCAGTCCTCTTGTACTTAAGTGGCATTGTGCCATTTGTATTAAATTCGGATGCAATTTCTGTGTTTCATCGTCAATAAGAAGGTCCAAGGGGTACAGTAAACCTGAAGTGAAGCATCGGAATCTTAAACTAGACTCACAGGAGAGGTTCAAATCATAGAAAGTTAGAGTGTCCGTCCACTTGTACTTAAGTCGGCATTGTGCCTTGTGTATTAAATTCGGATGCAAACTCTGTGTTTCATCGTCAATAAGAAGGTCCAAGGGACACAGTAAATCTGAGGTGAGGCATCGGTATCGAAAACTGGACTCACAGTAGAGGTTCAAATCATAGAAAGTGAGAGTGTCAGTCCTCTTGTACTTAAGTCAGCATTGTGCCATTTGTATTAAAGTAGGATGCAATTTCTGTGTTTCATCGTCAATAAGAAGATCCAAGGTATACAGTAAACCTGAAGTGAAGCATCGGATTCTAAAACTGGAATCACAGGAGGGGTTCAAATAATAGAAAGTTAGAGTGTCAGTCCTCTTTTACTTAAGTCGGCACTGTGCCTTTTGTATTAAATTCGGATGCAATTTCTGTGTTTGATCGTCAATAAGAAGGTCCAAGGTATACAGTAAACCTGAAGTGAAGCATCGGATTCTAAAACTGGACTCACAGGAGGGGTTCAAATCATAGAAAGTCAAAGTGTCAGTCCTCGTTTACTTATGTCCGCATTGTGCCTTTTGTAGTAAATTCGTATGCAATTTCTGTGTTTCATCGTCAGTGAGAAGGTGCATGGTATACAGTAAACCTAAAGTGAAGCATCGGAATCTAAAACTGGACTCACAGGAGAGGTTCAAATCATAGAAAGTGAGAGTGTCAGTCCTCTTGTACTTAAGTCGGCATTGTGCCATTTGTATTAAATTCGGATGCAATTTCTGTGTTTCATCCTCAATAAGAAGGTCCAAGGGATACAGTAAACCTGAAGTGAAGCATCGGAATCTAAAACTGGACTCACAGGAGCAATTCAAATCATAGAATGGTACAGTGGCAGTCCTCTTTTACTTAAGCCGGCATTGTGCCATTTGTATTAAGTTCGGATGCAATATCTGTGTTTCATCGACAATAAGAAGGTTGAAGGGATACAGTAAACCGGAAGTGAAGCATCGGATTCTAAAACTGGAATCACAGGAGGGGTTCAAATAATAGAAAGTTAGAGTGTCAGTCCTCTTTTACTTAAGTCGGCACTGTGCCTTTTGTATTAAATTCGGATGCAATTTCTGTGTTTGATCGTCAATAAGAAGGTCCAAGGTATACAGTAAACCGGAAGTGAAGCATCAGAATCTAAAACTGGACACACAGGAGAGGTTCAATTCATAGAAAGTGAGAGTGTCAGTACGCTTGTACTTAAGTCGGCATTATACCATCTGTATTATATCCGGATGCAATTGCTGTGTTTCATCGTCAATAAGAAGGTCTAAGGGATACAGTAAACCAGAAGTGAAGCATCGAATCTAAAACTGGACTCACAGGAGACGTTCAAATCATAGGATGTTAGAGTGTCACTCCTCTTGCACATAAGCCGGTATTGTGCGTTTTGTATTGAATTCGGATGCAATTTCTGTGTTTCATCGTCAATAAGAAGGTGCTACGTATACAGTAAAATTGAAGTGAAGCATCGGATTCTAAAACCGGACTCACAGGAGAGGTTCAACTCATAGAAAGTGAGAGTGTCAGTCCTCTTGTACTTAAGTCGGCAATGTTCCATTTGTATTAAACTCGGATACAATTTCTGTGTTTCATCGTCAATAAGTAGGTCCAAGGGATACAGTAAACCTGAAGTGAAGCATCGGAATCTAAAACTGGACTCACGGGAGAGGTTCAAATCATAGAAAGTTAGAGTGCCACTCCTCTAGTACTTAAGTCGGTATTGTGCCTTTTGTATTAGATTCGGAAGCAATTTCTGTGTTTCATCGTCAATAAGAAGGTCCAAGGGATACAGTAAACCTGAAGTGAAGCATAGGAATCTAAAACTAGACTCACAGGAGAGGTTCAAACCATAGAAAGTGAGAGTGTCAGTCCTCTTGTACTTAAGTCGATATTGTGGCCTTTGTATTAAATTCGGATGCAATTTCTGTGTTTCATCGTCAATAAGAAGGTCCAAGTGATACAGTAAACCTGAAGTGAAGCATCGGAATCTAAAACTGCACTCACAGAAGAGTTTGAAATCATAGGAAGTTAGTGTGTCACTCCTCTCGTACTTAAGACATTATTGTGCCTTTTGTATTAAATTCGGATGCAGAGTCTGTGTTACATCGTCAATAAGAAGGTCCAAGGGATACAGTAAACCTGAAGTGAAGCATCGGAATCTAAAACTGGACTCTCAGGAGAGGTTCAAATCATAGAAAATTATATGGTCAGTCCTCTTTTACTTAAGTCGGCATTGTGCCATTTGTATAAAATTCCCATGCAATTTCTGTGTTTCATCGTCAATAAGAAGGTGCAAGGTAAACAGTAAACCTGAAGTCAAGCATCGGAATCTAAATCTCGACTCACAGGAGAGGTTCAAATCATAGAAAGTGAGAGTGTCAGTCCTCTTGTACTTAAGTCGGCATTGTGCCATTTGTATTAAAGTAGGATGCAATTTCTGTGTTTCATCGTCAAAAAGAAGATCCAAGGTATACAGTGAACCTGAAGTGAAGCATGGGATTCTAAAACTGGACTCACAGGAGGGGTCCAAATAATAGAAAGTTAGAGTGTCAGTCCTCTTTTACTTAAGTCGGCATTGTGCCTTTTGTATTACATTCCGATGCAATTTCTGTGTTTGATCGTCAATAAGAAGGTGTAAGGTATACAGTAAACCTGAAGTGAAGCATCGGAATCTAAAACTGGACTCACAGGAGAGGTTCAAATCATAGAAAGTTAGATTGTCCCTCCTCTTGTACTTAAGCCTATATTGTGCATTTTGTATTAAATTCGGATGCAATTTCTGTGTTTCATCGTCAATAACAATGTCCAAGGGATACAGTAAACCTGAAGTGAAGCATCGGAATCTAAAACTGGACTCACAGGAGAGGTTCAAATCATAGAATGTTAGAGTGTCAGTCCTCTTTTACTTAAGTCGGCATTGTGTCTTTTGTAGTAAATACCGATGCAATTTCTGTGTTTCATCGTCAATAAGAAGGTCAACGGTATACAGTAAACCTGAAGTGAAGCATCGGTTTCTAAAACTGGACTCACAGGAGGGGTTCAAATCATAGTATGTTAGAGTGTCAGTCCTCTTTTACTTAAGTCGGCATTGTGCCTTATTTATTAAATTCCGATGCAATTTCTTTGTTTCATCGTCAATAAGAAGGTGCAAGGTATACAGTAAACCTAAAGTGAAGCATCGGAATCTAAAACTGGACTCACAGGAGAGGTTCAAATCATAGAAAGTGAGAGTGTCAGTCCTCTTGTACTTAAGTCTGCATTGTGTCTTTTGTATTAAATTCGGAAGCAATTTCTGTGTTTCATCGTCAATAAGAAGGTCCAAGGGGTACAGTAAACCTTAAGTGAAGCATCGGAATCTAAAACTGGTCTGACAGGAGAGGTTCACATCATAGAATGTTAGAATGTCAGTCCTCTTTTACTTAAGTCGGCATTGAGCCTTTTGTATTAAATTCCGATGCAATTTCTGTGTTTCATCGTCAGTAAGAAGGTGCAAGCTATAAGGTAAACCTGAAGTGAAGCTTCGGAAGCAAATACTCGACTCACAGGAGAGGTTCAAATCATAGAAAGTGAGAGTGTCAGTCCTCTTGTATTTAAGTCGGCATTGTGCCATTTATATTAAATTCGGATGCAATTTCTGTATTTCATCGTCAATAAGAAGGACCAAGGGATACAGTAAACCTGAAGTGAAGCATCGGAATCCAAATCTGGACTCACAGGAGAGGTTCAAATCATAGAAAGTTAGAGTGTCACTCCTCTTGTACTTGAGTCGGCATTGTGCCATTTGTATTAAATTTGGATGCAATATCTGTGTTTCACCGTCAATAAGAAGGATCAAGGGATACAGTAAACCTGAAGTGAAGCATAGGAATCTAAAACTAGACTCACAGGAGAGGTTCAATTCATAGAAAGTTAGAGTGTCTGTCCTCTTGAACTTAAGTCGGCATTGTGCCTTTTGTATTAAATTCGGATACAAACTCTGTGTTTCATCGTCAATAAGAAGGTCCAAGGGATACAGTAAACCTGAGGTGAAACATCGGAATCTAGAACTGGACTCACAGTAGAGGTTCAAATCATAGAAAGTGAGAGTCTCAGTCCTTTTTTACTTAAGCCAGCATTGTGCCTTTTGTATTAATTTCGGATGCAATTTCTGTGTTTCATCGACAATAAGAAGGTTGAAGGGATACAGTAAACCGGAAGTGAAGCATCTGAATCTAAAACTGGGCTCACAGGAGAGTTTCAAATCATAGGAAGTTAGAGTGTCAGTCCTCTTTTAGTTAAGTCGGCATTGTGCCATTTGTATTAAATTCCGATTCAACATCTGTGTTTCATCGTCAATAAGATGGTGCAAGGTATACAGTAAACCTGAAGTGAAGCATCAGAATCTGAAACTGGACTCACAGGAGAGGTTCAAATCATAGAAAGTGAGAGTGTCAGTCAGCTTGTACTTAAGTCGGCATTATGCCATCTGTATTAAATCCGGATGCAATTGCTGTGTTTCATCGTCAATAAGAACGTCCAAGGGATACAGTAAACCAGAAGTGAAGCATCGAATCTAAAACTGGACTCACAGGAGAGGTTCAACTCATAGAAAGTGAGAGTGTCAGTCCTCTTGTACTTAAGTCGGCAATGTTCCATTTGTATTAAACTCGGATACAATTTCTGTGTTTCATCGTCAATTAGAAGGTCCAAGGGATACAGTAAACCTGAAGTGAAGCATCGGAATCTAAAACTGGACTCACTGGAGAGTTTCAAATCATAGAAAGTTAGAGTGCCACTCCTCTTGTACTTAAGTCGGTATTGTGCCTTTTGTATTAGATTCGGAAGCAATTTCTGTGTTTCATCGTCAATAAGAAGGGCCAAGGGATACAGTAAATCTGAATGAAGCATCCGAATCTAAAACTGGACTCACAGGAGAGGTTCAAATCATAGAATGTTAGAGTGTCAGTCCACTTTTACTTAAGTCGGCATTGTGCCTTTAGTATTAAATTCGGATGCAGAGTCTGTGTTTCATCGTCAATAAGAAGGTCCAAGGGATACAGTAAACTGGAAGTGAAGCATCTGAATCTAAAACTGGACTCTCAGGAGAGTTTCAAATCATAGAAAGTTAGAGTGTCAGTCCTCTTTTAGTTAAGTCGGCATTGTGCCATTTGTATTAAATTCCGATTCAATTTCTGTGTTTCATCGTCAATAAGATGGTGCAAGGTATACAGTAAACCTGAAGTGAAGCATCAGAATCTAAAACTGGACTCACAGGTGAGGTTCAAATCATAGAAAGTGAGAGTGTCAGTCCGCTTGTACTTAAGTCGGCATTATGCCATCTGTATTAAATCCGGATGCAATTGCTGTGTTTCATCGTCAATAAGAAGGTCCAAGGGATACAGTAAACCAGAAGTGAAGCATCGAATCTAAAACTGGACTCACAGGAGAGGTTCAAATCATAGGAAGTTAGAGTGTCACTCCTCTTGCACATAAGCCGGTATTGTGCCTTTTGTATTGAATTCGGATGCAATTTCTGTGTTTCATCGTCAATAAGAAGGTGCAACGTATACAGTTAAATTGAAGTGAAGCATCGGAATCTAAAACTGGACTCACAGGAGATGTTCAACTCATAGAAAGTGAGAGTGTCAGTCCTCTTGTACTTAAGTCGGCAATGTTCCATTTGTATTAAACTCGGATACAATTTCTGTGTTTCATCGTCAATAAGAAGGTCCAAGGGATACAGTAAACCTGAAGTGAAGCATCGGAATGTAAAACTGGACTCACAGGACAGGTTCAAATCATAGAAAGTGAGAGTGTCAGTCCTCTTGTACTTAAGTCGGCATTGTGCCATTTGTATTAAATTTGGATGCAATATCTGTGTTTCACCGTCAATAAGAAGGTTCAAGGGATACAGTAAACCTGAAGTGAAGCATAGGAATCTAAAACTAGACTCACAGGAGAGGTTCAAACCATAGAAAGTGAGAGTGTCAGTCCTCTTGTACTTTAGTCGGTATTGTGGCCTTTGTATTAAATTCGGATGCAATTTCTGTGTTTCATCGACAATAAGAAAGTCCAAGTGATGCAGTAAACCTGAAGTGAAGCATCGGAATCTAAAACTGCACTCACAGGAGAGTTTGAAATCATAGGAAGTTAGTGTGTCACTCCTCTCGTACTTAAGTCGGTATTGTGCCTTTTGTATTAAATTCGGATGCAGAGTCTGTGTTTTATCGTCAATAAGAAGGTCCAAGGGACACAGTAAACCGGAAGTGAAGCATCTGAATCTAAAACTGGACTCTCAGGAGAGTTTCAAATAATAGAAATTTAGAGTGTCTGTCCTCTTTTAGTTAAGTCGGCATTGTGCCATTTGTATTAAATTCCGATTCAATTTCTGTGTTTCATCGTCAATAAGATGGTGCAAGGTATACAGTAAACCTGAAGTGAAGCATCAGAATCTAAAACTGGACTCACAGGTGAGGTTCAAATCATAGAAAGTGAGAGTGTCAGTCCGCTTGTACTTAAGTCGGCATTATGCCATCTGTATTAAATCCGGATGCAATTGCTGTGTTCCATCGTCAATAAGAAGTTCCAAGGGATACAGTAAACCAGAAGTGAAGCATCGAATCTAAAACTGGACTCACAGGAGAGGTTCAAATCATAGGAAGTTAGAGTGTCACTCCTCTTGCACATAAGCCGGTATTGTGCCTTTTGTATTGAATTCGGATGCAATTTCTGTGTTTCATCGTCAATAAGAAGGTGCAACGTATACAGTTAAATTGAAGTGAAGCATCGGAATCTAAAACTGGACTCACAGGAGAGGTTCAACTCATAGAAAGTGAGAGTGTCAGTCCTCTTGTACTTAAGTCGGCAATGTTCCATTTGTATTAAACTCGGATACAATTTCTGTGTTTCATCGTCAATAAGAAGGTCCAAGGGATACAGTAAACCTGAAGTGAAGCATCGGAATGAAAAACTGGACTCACAGGAGAGTTTCAAATCATAGAAAGTTAGAGTGCCACTCCTCTTGTACTTAAGTCGGTATTGTGCCTTTTGTATTGGATTCGGAAGCAATTTCTGTATTTCATCGTCAATAAGAAGGTCCAAGGGATACAGTAAACCTGAATGAAGCATCCGAATCTAAAACTGGACTCACAGGAGAGGTTCAAATCATAGAATGTTAGAGTGTCAGTCCACTTTTACTTAAGTCGGCATTGTGCCTCTTGTATTGAATTCGGATGCAATTTCTGTGTTTCATCGTCAATAAGAAGGTCCAAGGTATACAGTAAACCTGAAGTGAAGCATCGGGTTGTAAAACTGGACTCACAGGAGGGGTTCAAATCATAGAAAGTTAGAGTGTCAGTCCTCTTTTGCTTAAGTCGGCATTCTGCCTTTTGTACTAAATTTCGATGCTATATCTGTGTTTCATCGTCAATAAGAAGGTCAACGGTATACAGTACACCTGAAGTGAAGCTTCGGATTCTAAAACTGGACTCACAGGAGGGGTTCGAATCAAAGTATGTAAGAGTGTCAGTCCTCCTTTACTTAAGTCGGCATTGTGCCTTTTGTATTGAATTCCGATGCAAATTCTGTGTTTCATCGTCAATAAGAAGGTGCAAGGTATACAGTAAACCTGAAGTGAAGCATCGGAATGTAAAACTGGACTCACAGCATAGGTTCAAATCATAGAAAGTGAGAGAGTCAGTCCTCTTGTACTTAAGTCGGCATTGTGCCATTTATATTAAATTCGGATGCAATATCTGTGTTTGATCGTCAATAAGAAGGTGCAAGGTATACAGTAAACCTGAAGTGAAGCATCGGAATCTAAAACTGGACTCACAGGAGAGGTTCAAGTCATAGAAATTTAGATTGTCACTCCTCTTGTACTTAAGCCTATACTGTGCATTTTGTATTAAATTCGGATGCAATTTCTGTGTTTCATCGTCAATAACAATGTCCAAGGGATACAGTAAACCTGAAGTGAAGCATCGGAATCAAAAACTGGACTCACAGGAGAGGTTCAAAACATAGAAAGTTAGAGTGCCACTCCTCTTGTACTTAAGTCGGTATTGTGCCTTTTGTATTAGATTCGAAAGCAATTTCTATGTTTCTTGGTCAATAAGAAGGTCCAAGGGATACATTAAACCAGAAAGAAGCATCGGAATCTAAAACTGGACTCACAGGAGAGGTTCAAATCATAGAATGTTAGAGTGTCAGTCCACCTTTACTTAAGTCGGCATTGTGCCTTTTGTATTAAATTCGGATGCAATTTCTGTGTTTCATCGTCAATAAGAAGGTCCAAGGGATACAGTAAACCTGAAGTGAAGCATCGGAATCTAAAACTGGACTCACAGGAGAGGTTCAAATCATAGAATGTTAGAGTGTCAGTCCACTTTTACTTAAGTCGACATTGTGCCTTTTGTATTAATTTCGGATGCAATTTCTGTGTTTCATCGTCAATAAGAAGGTCCAAGGTATACAGTAAACCTGAAGTGAAGCATCGGATTCTAAAACTGGACTCACAGGAGCGTTTGAAATCATAGAAACTTAGGGTGTCAGTCCTCTTTTACTTAAGTCGGCATTGTGCCTTTTGTATTAAATTCCGATGCAATTTCTGTGTTTCATCGTCAATAAGAAGGTGCAAGGTATACAGTAAACCTGAAGTGAAGCATCGGAATGTAAAACTGGACTCACAGGACAGGTTCAAATCATAGAAAGTGAGAGTGTCAGTCCTCTTGTACTTTAGTCGGTATTGTGGCCTTTGTATTAAATTCGGATGCAATTTCTGTGTTTCATCGACAATAAGAAGGTCCAAGTGATGCAGTAAACCTGAAGTGAAGCATCGGTATCTAAAACTGCACTCACAGGAGAGTTTGAAATCATAGGAAGTTAGTGTGTCACTCCTCTCGTACTTAAGTCGGTATTGTGCCTTTTGTATTAAATTCGGATGCAGAGTCTGTGTTTTATCGTCAATAAGAAGGTCCAAGGGATACAGTAAACCGGAAGTGAAGCATGTGAATCTAAAACTGGACTCTCAGGAGAGTTTCAAATCATAGAAATTTAGAGTGTCAGTCCTCTTTTAGTTAAGTCGGCATTGTGCCATTTGTATTAAATTCCGATTCAATTTCTGTGTTTCATCGTCAATAAGATGTTGCAAGGTATACAGTAAACCTGAAGTGAAGCATCAGAATCTAAAACTGGACTCACAGGTGAGGTTCAAATCATAGAAACTGAGAGTGTCAGTCCGCTTGTACTTAAGTCGGCATTATGCCATCTGTATTAAATCCGGATGCAATTGCTGTGTTCCATCGTCAATAAGAAGGTCCAAGGGATACAGTAAACCAGAAGTGAAGCATCGAATCTAAAACTGTACTCAAAGGAGAGGTTCAAATCATAGGAAGTTAGAGTGTCACTCCTCTTGCACATAAGCCGGTATTGTGCCTTTTGTTTTGAATTCGGATGCAATTTCTGTGTTTCATCGTCAATAAGAAGGTGCAACGTATACAGTTAAATTGAAGTGAAGCATCGGAATCTAAAACTGGACTCACAGGAGAGGTTCAACTCATAGAAAGTGAGAGTGTCAGTCCTCTTGTACTTAAGTCGGCAATGTTCCATTTGTATTAAACTCGGATACAATTTCTGTGTTTCATCGTCAATAAGAAGGTCCAAGGGATACAGTAAACCTGAAGTGAAGCATCGGAATCTAAAACTGGACTCACAGGAGAGTTTCAAATCATAGAAAGTTAGAGTGCCACTCCTCTTGTACTTAAGTCGGTATTGTGCCTTTTGTATTGGATTCGGAAGCAATTTCTGTATTTCATCGTCAATAAGAAGGTCCAAGGGATACAGTAAACCTGAATGAAGCATCCGAATCTAAAACTGGACTCACAGGAGAGGTTCAAATCATAGAATGTTAGAGTGTCAGTCCACTTTTACTTAAGTCGGCATTGTGCCTCTTGTATTGAATTCGGATGCAATTTCTGTGTTTCATCGTCAATAAGAAGGTCCAAGGTATACAGTAAACCTGAAGTGAAGCATCGGGTTGTAAAACTGGACTCACAGGAGGGGTTCAAATCATAGAAAGTTAGAGTCTCAGTCCTCTTTTGCTTAAGTCGGCATTCTGCCTTTTGTACTAAATTTCGATGCTATTTCTGTGTTTCATCGTCAATAAGAAGGTCAACGGTATACAGTAAACCTGAAGTGAAGCTTCGGATTCTAAAACTGGACTCACAGGAGGGGTTCGAATCATAGTATGTTAGAGTGTCAGTCCTCCTTTACTTAAGTCGGCATTGTGCCTTTTGTATTGAATTCCGATGCAATTTCTGTGTTTCATCGTCAATAAGAAGGTGCAAGGTATACAGTAAACCTGAAGTGAAGCATCGGAATGTAAAACTGGACTCACAGGACAGGTTCAAATCATAGAAAGTGAGAGTGTCAGTCCTCTTGTACATAAGTCGGCATTGTGCCATTTATATTAAATTCGGATGCAATATCTGTGTTTGATCGTCAATAAGAAGGTGCAAGGTATACAGTAAACCTGAAGTGAAGCATCGGAATCTAAAACTGGACTCACAGGAGAGGTTCAAATCATAGAAAGTTAGATTGTCACTCCTCTTGTACTTAAGCCTATACTGTGCATTTTGTATTAAATTCGGATGCAATTTCTGTGTTTCATCGTCAATAACAATGTCCAAGGGAAACAGTAAACCTGAAGTGAAGCATCGGAATCTAAAACTGGACTCACAGGAGAGGTTCAAATCATAGAAAGTTAGATTGTCACTCCTCTTGTACTTAAGCCTATACTGTGCATTTTGTATTAAATTCGGATGCAATATCTGTGTTTGATCGTCAATAAGAAGGTGCAAGGTATACAGTAACCCTGAAGTGAAGCATCGGAATCTAAAACTGGACTCACAGGAGAGGTTCAAAACATAGAAAGTTAGAGTGCCACTCCTCTTGTACTTAAGTCGGTATTGTGCCTTTTGTATTAGATTCGAAAGCAATTTCTATGTTTCTTGGTCAATAAGAAGGTCCAAGGGATACATTAAACCAGAAAGAAGCATCGGAATCTAAAACTGGACTCACAGGAGAGGTTCAAATCATAGAATGTTAGAGTGTCAGTCCACCTTTACTTAAGTCGGCATTGTGCCTTTTGTATTAAATTCGGATGCAATTTCTGTGTTTCATCGTCAATAAGAAGGTCCAAGGGATACAGTAAACCTGAAGTGAAGCATCGGAATCTAAAACTGGACTCACAGGAGAGGTTCAAATCATAGAATGTTAGAGTGTCAGTCCACTTTTACTTAAGTCGACATTGTGCCTTTTGTATTAATTTCGGATGCAATTTCTGTGTTTCATCGTCAATAAGAAGGTCCAAGGTATACAGTAAACCTGAAGTGAAGCATCGGATTCTAAAACTGGACTCACAGGAGCGTTTGATATCATAGAAACTTAGGGTGTCAGTCCTCTTTTACTTAAGTCGGCATTGTGCCTTTTGTATTAAATTCCGATGCAATTTCTGTGTTTCATCGTCAATAAGAAGGTGCAAGGTATACAGTAAACCTGAAGTGAAGCATCGGAATGTAAAACTGGACTCACAGGACAGGTTCAAATCATAGAAAGTGAGAGTGTCAGTCCTCTTGTATTTAAGTCGGCATTGTGCCATTTGTATTAAATTTGGATGCAATATCTGTGTTTCACCGTCAATAAGAAGGATCAAGGAATACAGTAAACCTGAAGTGAAGCATAGGAATCTAAAACTAGACTCACAGGAGAGGTTCAATTCATAGAAAGTTAGAGTGTCTGTCCTCTTGTACTTCAGTCGGCATTGTGCCTTTTGTATTAAATTCGGATACAATCTCTGTGTTTCATCGTCAATAAGAAGGTCCAAGGGATACAGTAAACCTGAGGTGAAACATCGGAATCTAGAACTGGACTCACAGTAGAGGTTCAAATCATAGAAAGTGAAAGTCTCAGTCCTCTTCTACTTAAGCCGGCATTGTGCCTTTTGTATTAAATTCGGATGCAATTTCTGTGTTTCATCGTCAATAAGAAGGTCCAAGGTATACAGTAAACCTGAAGTGAAGCATCGGGTTGTAAAACTGGACTCACAGGAGGGGTTAAAATCATAGAAAGTTAGAGTGTCAGTCCTCTTTTACTTAAGTCGGCATTGTGCTTTTTGTAGTAAATTCCGATGCAATTTCTGTGTTTCATCGTCAATAAGAAGGTCAACGGTATACAGTAAACCTGAAGTGAAGCATCGGTTTCTAAAACTGGACTCACAGGAGGGGTTCAAATCATAGAAAGTGAGAGTGTCAGTCCTCTTGTACTTATGTCGGCATTGTGCCATTTGTATTAAATTTGGACGCAATATCTGTTTTTCACCGTCAATAAGAAGGTCCAAGGGATACAGTAAACCTGAAGTGAAGCATCGGAATCCAAAACTAGTCTCACAGGAGAGGTTCAAATCGTAGAAAGTTAGAGTGTCACTCCTCTTGTACTTAAGACGGTATTGTGCCTTTTGTATTAAAGTAGGATGCAATTTCTGTGTTTCATCGTCAATAAGAAGGTCCAAGGTATACAGTAAACCTGAAGTGAAGCATCGGATTCTAAAACTGGACTCACAGGAGGGTTTGAAATCATAGAAAGTTAGGGTGTCAGTCCTCTTTTACTTAAGTCGGCATTGTGCCTTTTGTATTAAATTCCGATGCAATTTCTGTGTTTCATCGTCAATAAGAAGGTGCAAGGTATACAGTAAACCTGAAGTAAAGCATCGGAATGTAAAACTGGACTCACAGGACAGGTTCAAATCATAGAAAGTGAGTGTGTCAGTCCTCTTGTACTTAAGTCGGCTTTGTGCCATTTGTATTAATTTTGGATGCAATATCTGTGTTTCACCGTCAATAAGAAGGATCAAGGGATACAGTAAACCTGAAGTGAAGCATAGGAATCTAAAACTAGACTCACAGGACAGGTTCAATTCATAGAAAGTTAGAGTGTCTGTCCTCTTGTACTTAAGTCGGCATTGTGCCTTTTGTATTAAATTCGGATACAATCTCTGTGTTTCATCGTCAATAAGAAGGTCCAAGGTATACAGTAAACCTGAAGTGAAGCATCGGAATCTAAAACTGGACTCACAGGAGAGGTTCAACTCATAGAAAGTGAGAGTGTCAGTCTTCTTGTACTTAAGTCGGCAATGTTCCAATTGTATTAAACTCGTATACAATATCTGTGTTTCATCATCAATAAGAAGGTCCAAGGGATACAGTAAACCTGAAGTGAAGCATCGGAATCTAAAACTGGACTCACAGGAGAGTTTCAAATCATAGAAAGTTAGAGTGCCACTCCTCTTGTACATAAGTCGGTATTGTGCCTTTTGTATTAGATTCGGTAGCAATTACTGTGTTTCATCGTCAATAAGAAGGTCCAAGGGATACAGTAAACCTGAAGTGAAGCATCCGAATCTGAAACTGGACTCACAGGAGAGGTTCCAATCATAGAATGTTAGAGTGTCAGTCCACTTTTACTTAAGTCGGCATTGTGCCTTTTGTATTGAATTCGGATGCAATTTCTGTGTTTCATCGTCAATAAGAAGGTCCAAGGTATACAGTAAACCTGAAGCGAAGCATCGGGTTGAAAAACTGGACTCACACTAGGGGTTCAAATCATAGAAAGTTAGAGTGTCAGTCCTCTTTTACTTAAGTCGGCATTCTGCCATTTGTACTGAATTTCGATGCTATTTCTGTGTTTCATTGTCAATAAGAAGGTCAACGGTATACAGTAAACCTGAAGTGAAGCATCGGATTCTAAAACTGGACTCACAGGAGGGGTTCGAATCATAGTATGTTAGAGTGTCAGTCCTCCTTTACTTAAGTCAGCATTGTGCCTTTTTTATTAAATTCCGATGCAATTTCTGTGTTTCATCGTCAATAAGAAGGTGCAAGGTATACAGTAAACCTGAAGTGAAGCATCGGAATCTAAAACTGGACTCACAGGAGAGGTTCAAATCATAGAAAGTGAGAGTGTCAGTCCTCTTGTACTTATGTCGGCATTGTGCCTTTTGTATTAAATCGGAAGCAATTTCTGTGTTTCATCGTCAATAAGAAGGTCCAAGGGATACAGTAAACCTTAAGTGAAGCATCGGAATCTAAAACTTGTCTCACAGGAAAGGTTCAAATCATAGAATGTTAGAGTGTCAGTCCTCTTATACTTAAGTCGGCATTGAGATTTTTGTATTAAATTCCAATGCAATTTCTGTGTTTCATCGTCAATAAGAAGGTGCAAGCTATACAGTAAACCTGAAGTGAAGCATCGGAATCAAAAACTCGACTCACAGGAGAGGTTCAAATCTTAGAATGTTACAGTATCAGTCCACTTTCACTTAAGTCGACATTGTGCCTTTTGTATTAAATTCGGATGCAATTCCTCTGTTTCATCGTCAATACGAAGGTCCAAGGTATACGGTAAACCTGAAGTGAAGCATCGGACTCTAAAACTGGACTCACAGGAGGGGTTCAAATCATAGAAAGTTAGAGAGTCAGTCCTCTTTTACTTAAGTCGGCATTGTGCCTTTTGTATTAAATTCCGATGCAATTTCTGTGTTTCATCGTCAATAAGAAGGTGCAAGGTATACAGTAAACCTGAAGTGAAGCATCGGAATGTAAAACTGGACTCACAGGACAGGTTCAAATCACAGAAAGTGAGAGTGTCAGTCCTCTTGTACTTAAGTCGGCATTGTGCCATTTGTATTAAATTTGGATGCAATATCTGTGTTTCACCGTCAATAAGAAGGTTTAAGGGATACAGTATACCTGAAGTGATGCATAGGAATCTAAAACTAGACTCACAGGAGAGGTTCAAACCATAGAAAGTGAGAGTGTCAGTCCTCTTGTACTTAAGTCGGTATTGTGGCCTTTGTATTAAATTCGGATGCAATTTCTGTGTTTCATCGTCAATACGAAGGTCCAAGTGGTACAGTAAACCTGAAGTGAAGCATCGGAATCTAAAACTGCACTCACAGGAGAGTTTGAAATCATAGGAAGTTAGTGTGTCACTCCCCTCGTACTTAAGTCGGTATTGTGCCTTTTGTATTAAATTCGGATGCAGAGTCTGTGTTTCATCGTCAATAAGAAGGTCCAAGGGATACTGTAAACCTGAAGTGAAGCATCGGAATCTAAAACTGGACTCACAGGAGAGGCTCAAATCATAGAAAGTTATATGGTCAGTCCTCTTTTACTTAAGTCGGCATTGTGCCATTTGTATTAAATTCCCATGCAATTTCTGTGTTTCATCGTCAATAAGAAGGTGCAAGGTAAACAGTAAACCAGAAGTCAAGCATCGGAATCGAAAACTCGACTCACAGGAGAGGTTCAAATCATAGAAAGTGAGTGTTTCAGTCCTCTTGTACTTAAGTCGGCATTGTGCCAATTGTATTAAAGTAGGATGCAATTTCTCTGTTTCATCGTCAAAAAGGAGATCTAAGGTATACAGTAAACCTGAAGTGAAGCATCGGATTCTAAAACTGGACTCACAGGAGGGGTTCAAATAATAGAAATTAGGAGTGTCAGTCCTCTTTTACTTAAGTCGGCATTGTGCCTTTTGTATTAAATTCGGATGCAATTTCTGTGTTTGATCATCAATAAGAAGGTGCAAGGTATACAGTAAACCTGAAGTGAAGCATCGGAATCTAAAACTGGACTCACAGGAGAGGTTCAAATCATAGAAAGTTAGATTGTCACTCCTCTTCTACTTAAGCCTATATTGTGCATTTTGTATTAAATTGGGATGCAATTTCTGTGTTTCATCGTCAATAACAATGTCCAAGGGATACAGTAATCCTGAAGTGAAGCATCGGAATCTAAAACTGGACTCACAGGAGAGTTTCAAATCATAGAAAGTTAGAGTGTCAGTCCTCTTTTACTTAAGTCGGCATTGTGCTTTTTGTAGTAAATTCCGATGCAATTTCTGTGTTTCATCGTCAATAAGAAGGTCAACGCTATACAGTAAACCTGAAGTGAAGCATCGGTTTCTAAAACTGGACTCAGAGGAGGGGTTCAAATCATAGTATGTTAGAGTGTCAGTCCTCTTTTACTTAAGTCGGCATTGTGCCTTTTTTATTAATTTCCGATGCAATTTCTGTGTTTCATCGTCAATAAGAAGGTGCAAGGTATACAGTAAACCTAAAGTGAAGCATCGGAATCTAAAACTGGACTCACAGGACAGGTTCAAATCATAGAAAGTGAGAGTGTCAGTCCTCTTGTACTTAAGCCTGCATTGTGTCTTTTGTATTAAATTCGGGAGCAATTTCTGTGTTTCATCGTCAATAAGAAGGTCCAAGGGGTACAGTAAACCTTAAGTGAAGCATCGGAATCTAAAACTGGTCTCACAGGAGAGGTTCAAATCATAGAATGTTAGAGTGTGAGTCCTCTTTTACTTAAGTCGGCATTGAGCCTTTTGTATTAAATTCCGATGCAATTTCTGTGTTTCATCGTCAATAAGAAGGTGCAAGCTATACAGTAAACCTGAAGTGAAGCTTCGGAAGCAAATACTCGACTCACAGGAGAGGTTCAAATCATAGAAATAGAGAGTGTCAGTCCTCTTGTATTTGAGTCGGCATTGAGCCATTTATATTAAATTCGGATGCAATTTCTGTGTTTCATCGTCAATAAGAAGTTCCAAGGGATACAGTAAACCTGAAGTGAAGTATCGGAATCCAAAACTGGACTCACAGGAGAGGTTCAAATCACAGAAAGTTAGAGTGTCACTCCTCTTGTACTTAAGACGGTATTGTGCCTTTTGTATTAAATTAGGATGCAATTTCTGTGTTTCATCGTCAATAAGAAGGTCCAAGGGATACAGTAAACCTGAAGTGAAGCATCGGAATCTGAAACTGGACTCACAGGAGAGGTTCAAATCATAGAATGTTAGAGTGTCAGTCCACTTTTACTTAAGTCGACATTAAGCATTTTGTATTAAATTCGGATGCAATTTCTGTGTTTCATCGTCAATAAGAAGGTCCAAGGTATACAGTAAACCTGAAGTGAAGCATCGGATTCTAAAACTGGACTCACAGGAGGGTTTGAAATCATAGAAAGTTAAGGTGTCAGTCCTCTTTTACTTAAGTCGGCATTGTGCCTTTTGTATTAAATTCCGATGCAATTTCTGTGTTTCATCGTCAATGAGAAGGTGCAAGGTATACAGTATACCTGAAGTGAAGCATCGGAATGTAAAACTGGACTCACAGGGCAGGTTCAAATCATAGAAAGTGAGAGTGTCAGTCCTCTTGTACTTAAGTCGGCATTGTGCCATTTGTATTAAATTTGGATGCAATATCTGTGTTTCACCGTCAATAAGAAGGATCAAGGGATACAGTAAACCTGAAGTGAAGCATAGGAATCTAAAACTAGTCTCACAGGAGAGGTTCAATTCATAGAAAGTTAGAGTGTCTGTCCTCTTGTACTTAAGTCGGCATTGTGCCTTTTGTATTAAATTCGGATACAAACTCTGTGTTTCATCGTCAATAAGAAGGTCCAAGGGATACAGTAAACCTGAGGTGAAACATCGGAATCTAGAACTGGACTCACAGTAGAGGTTCAAATCATAGAAAGTGAGAGCCTCAGTCCTCCTTTACTTAAGCCGGCATTGTGCCTTTTGTATTAAATTCGGATGCAATTTCTGTGTTTCATCGACAATAAGAAGGTTGAAGGGATACAGTAAACCGGAAGTGAAGCATCTGAATCTATAACTGGACTCACAGGAGGGTTTCAAATCATAGAAAGTTAGAGTGTCAGTCCTCTTTTAGTTAAGTCGGCATTGTGCCATTTGTATTAAATTCCGATTCAATTTCTGTGTTTCATCGTCAATAAGATGGTGCAAGGTATACAGTAAACCTGAAGTGAAGCATCAGAATCTAAAACTGGACTCACAGGAGAGGTTCAAATCATAGAAAGTGAGAGAGTCAGTCCGCTTGTACTTAAGTCGGCATTATGCCATCTGTATTAAATCCGGATGCAATTGCTGTGTTTCATCGTCAAGAAGAAGGTCCAAGGGATACAGTAAACCAGAAGTGAAGAATCGAATCTAAAACTGGACTCACAGGAGAGGTTCAAAACATAGGAAGTTAGAGTGTCACCCCTCTTGCACATAAGCCGGTATTGTGCCTTTTGTATTGAATTCGGATGCAATTTCTGTGTTTCATCGTCAATAAGAAGGTGCAACGTATACCGTAAAATTGAAGTGAAGCATCGGAATCTAAAACTGGACTCACAGGAGAGGTTCAACTCATAGAAAGTGAGAGTGTCAGTCCTCTTGTACTTAAGTCGGCAGTGTTCCATTTGTATTAAACTCGGATACAATTTCTGTGTTTCATCGTCAATAAGAAGGTCCAAGGGATACAGTAATCCTGAAGTGAAGCATCGGAATCTAAAACTGGACTCACAGGAGAGTTTGATATCATAGAAAGTTAGAGTGCCACTCCTCTTGTACTTAAGTCGGTATTGTGCCTTTTGTATTAGATTCGGAAGCAATTTCTGTGTTTCATCGTCAATAAGAAGGTCCAAGGGATACAGTAAACCTGAATGAAGCATCCGAATCTAAAACTGGACTCACAGGAGAGGTTCAAATCATAGAAAGTGAGAGTGTCAGTCTTCTTGTACTTATGTCGGCATTGTGCCTTTTGTATTAAATCGGAAGCAATTTCTGTGTTTCATCGTCAATAAGAAGGTCCAAGGGATACAGTAAACCTTAAGTGAAGCATCGGAATCTAAAACTGGTCTCACAGGAAAGGTTCAAATCATAGAATGTTGGAGTGTCAGTCCTCTTGTACTTAAGTCGACAATGTGCCTTTTGTATTAAATTCGGATGCAATTTCTCTGTTTTATCGTCAATACGAAGGTCCAAGGTATACGGTAAACCTGAAGTGAAGCATCGGATTGTAAAACTGGACTCACAGGAGGGGTTCAAATCATAGAAAGTTAGAGAGTCAGTCCTCTTTTACTTAAGTCGGCATTGTGCCTTTTGTATTAAATTCCGATGCAATTTCTGTGTTTCATCGTCAGTAAGAAGGTGCAAGGTATACAGTAAACCTGAAGTGAAGCATCGGAATGTAAAACTGGACTCACAGGACAGGTTCAAATCATAGAAAGTGAGAGTGTCAGTCCTCTTGTACTTAAGTCGGCATTGTGCCATTTGTATTAAATTTGGATGCAATATCTGTGTTTCACCGTCAATAAGAAGGTTCAAGGGGTACAGTATACCTGAAGTGATGCATAGGAATCTAAAACTAGACTCACAGGAGAGGTTCAAACCATAGAAAGTGAGAGTGTCAGTCCTCTTGTACTTAAGTCGGTATTGTGGCCTTTGTATTAAATTCGGATGCAATTTCTGTGTTTCATCGTCAATAAGAAGGTCCAAGTGATACAGTAAACCTGAAGTGAAGCATCGGAATCTAAAACAGCACTCACATCAGAGTTTGAAATCATAGGAAGTTAGTGTGTCACTCCCCTCGTACTTAAGTCGGTATTGTGCCTTTTGTATTAAATTCGGATGCAGAGTCTGTGTTTCATCGTCAATAAGAAGGTCCAAGGGATACTGTAAACCTGAAGTGAAGCATCGGAATCTAAAACTGGACTCACAGGAGAAGTTCAATTCATAGAAAGTGAGAGTGTCAGTCCTCTTGTACTTAAGTCGGCATTGTGCCATTTGTATTAAAGTAGGATGCAATTTCTGTGTTTCATCGTCAAAAAGGAGATCTAAGGTATACAGTAAACCTGAAGTGAAGCATCGGATTCTAAAACTGGACTCACAGGGGGGGTTCAAATAATAGAAATTTAGAGTGTCAGTCCTCTTTTACTTAAGTCGGCATTGTGCCTTTTGTATTAAATTCGGATGCAATTTCTGTGTTTGATCGTCAATAAGAAGGTGCAAGGTATACAGTAAACCTGAAGTGAAGGATCGGAATCTAAAACTGGACTCACAGGAGAGGTTCAAATCATAGAAAGTTAGATTGTCACTCCTCTTGTACTTAAGCCTATATTGTGCATTTTGTATTAAATTCGGATGCAATTTCTGTGTTTCATCGTCAATAACAATGTCCAAGGGATACAGTAATCCTGAAGTGAAGCATCGGAATCTAAAACTGGACTCACAGGAGAGGTTCAAATCATAGAAAGTTAGAGTGCCACTCCTCTTGTACTTAAGTCGGTATTGTGCCTTTTGTATTAGATTCGGAAGCAATTTCTGTGTTTCTTGGTCAATAAGAAGGTCCAAGGGCTACATAAAACCTGAATGAAGCATCGGAACCTAAAACTGGACTCACAGGAGATGTTCAAATCATAGAATGTTAGAGTCTCAGTCCACCTTTACTTAAGTCGGCATTGTGCCTTTTGTATTAAATTCGGATGCAATTTCTGTGTTTCATCGTCAATAAGAAGGTCCAAGGTATACAGTAAACCTGAAGTCAAGCATCGGGTTGTAAAACTGGACTCACAGGAGGGGTTCAAATCATAGAAAGTTAGAGTGTCAGTCCTCTTTTACTTAAGCCGGCATTGTGCTTTTTGTAGTAAATTCCGATGCAATTTCTGTGTTTCATCGTCAATAAGAAGGTCAATGGTATACAGTAAACCTGAAGTGAAGCTACGGTTTCTAAAACTGGACTCAGAGGAGGGGTTAAAATCATAGTATGTTAGAGTGTCAGTCCTCTTTTTTTTAAGTCGGCATTGTGCCTTTTTTATTAAATTCCGATGCAATTTCTCTGTTTCATCGTCAATAAGAAGGTGCAAGGTATACAGTAAACCTAAAGTGAAGCATCGGAATCTAAAACTGGACTCACAGGAGAGGTTCAAATCATAGAATGTGAGAGTGTCAGTCCTCTTGTACTTAAGTCGGCATTGTGTCTTTTGTATTAAATTCTGAAGCAATTTCTGTGTTTCATCGTCAATAAGAAGGTCCAAGGGGTACAGTAAACCTTAAGTGAAGCATCGGAATCTAAAACTGGTCTCACAGGAGAGGTTCAAATCATAGAATGTTAGAGTGTCAGTCCTCTTTTACTTCAGTCGGCATTGAGCCTTTTGTATTAAATTCCGATGCAATTTCTGTGTTTCATCGTCAATAAGAAGGTGCAAGCTATACAGTAAACCTGAAGTGAAGCTTCGGAAGCAAATACTCGACTCACAGGAGAGGTTCAATTCATAGAAAGTGAGAGTGTCAGTCCTCTTGTATTTAAGTCGGCATTGTGCCATTTATATTAAATTCGGATGCAATTTCTGTGTTTCATCGTCAATAAGAAGGTCCAAGGGATACAGTAAACCTGAAGTGAAGTATCGGAATCCAAAACTGGACTCACAGGAGAGGTTCAAATCATAGAAAGTTAGAGTGTCACTCCTCTTGTACTTAAGACGATATTGCGCCTTTTGTATTAAATTAGGATGCAATTTCTGTGTTTCATCGTCTATAAGAAGGTCCAAGGGATACAGTAAACCTGAAGTGAAGCATCGGAAACTAAAACTGGACTCACAGGAGAGGTTCAAATCATAGAATGTTAGAGTGTCAGTCCACTTTTACTTAAGTCGACATTGTGCATTTTGTATTAAATTCGGATGCAATTTCTGTGTTTCATCGTCAATAAGAAGGTCCAAGGTATACAGTAAACCTGAAGTGAAGCATCGGAATGTAAAACTGGACTCACAGGACAGGCTCAAATCATAGAAAGTGAGAGTGTCAGTCCTCTTGTACTTAAGTAGGCATTGTGCCATTTGTATTAAATTTTAATGCAATATCTGTGTTTCACCGTCAATAAGAAGGATCAAGGGATACAGTAAACCTGAAGAGAAGCATAGGAATCTAAAACTAGACTCACTGGAGAGGTTCAATACATAGAAAGTTAGAGTGTCTGTCCTCTTGTACTTAAGTCGGCATTGTGCCTTTTGCATTAAATTCGGATACAAACTCTGTGTTTCATCGTCAATAAGAAGGTCCAAGGGATACAGTAAACCTGAGGTGAAACATCGGAATCAAGACCTGGTCTCACAGTAGAGGTCCAAATCATAGAAAGTGAGAGTCTCAGTCCTCTTTTACTTAAGCCGGCATTGTGCCTTTTGTATTAAATTCGGATGGAATTTCTGTGTTTCATCGACAATAAGAAGGTTGAAGGGATACAGTAAACCGGAAGTGAAGCATCTGAATCTAAAACTGCACTCACATTACAGTTTCAAATCATAGAAAGTTAGAGTGTCAGTCCTCTTTTAGTTAAGTCGGCATTGTGCCATTTGTATTAAATTCCGATTCAATTTCTGTGTTTCATCGTCAATAAGATGGTGCAAGGTATACAGTAAACCTGAAGTGAAGCATCAGAATCTAAAACTGGACTCACAGGAGAGGTTCAAATCATAGAAAGTGAGAGTGTCAGTCCGCTTGTACTTAAGTCGGCATTATGCCATCTGTATTAAATCCGGATGCAATTGCTGTGTTTCATCGTCAAGAAGAAGGTCCAAGGGATACAGTAAACCAGAAGTGAAGCATCGAATCTAAAACTGGACTCACAGGAGAGGTTCAAATCATAGGAAGTTAGAGTGTCACTCCTCTTGCACATAAGCCGGTATTGTGCCTTTTGTATTGAATTCGGATGCAATTTCTGTGTTTCATCGTCAATAAGAAGGTGCAACGTATACAGTAAAATTGAAGTGAAGCATCGGAATATAAAACTGGACTCACAGGAGAGGTTCAACTCATAGAAAGTGAGAGTGTCAGTCCTCTTGTACTTAAGTCGGCAGTGTTCAATTTGTATTAAACTCGGATACAATTTCTGTGTTTCATCGTCAATAAGAAGGTCCAAGGGATACAGTAATCCTGAAGTGAAGCATCGGAATCTAAAACTGGACTCACAGGAGAGTTTGATATCATAGAAAGTTAGAGTGCCACTCCTCTTGTACTTAAGTCGGTATTGTGCCTTTTGTATTAGATTCGGAAGCAATATCTGTGTTTCATCGTCAATAAGAAGGTCCAAGGGATACAGTAAACCTGAATGAAGCATCCGAATCTAAAACTGGACTCACAGGAGAGGTTCAAATCATAGAAAGTGAGAGTGTCAATCTTCTTGTACTTATGTCGGCATTGTGCCTTTTGTATTAAATCGGAAGCAATTTCTGTCTTTCATCGTCAATAAGAAGGTCCAAGGGATACAGTAAACCTTAAGTGAAGCATCGGAATCTAAAACTGCACTCACAGGAGAGTTTGAAATCATAGGAAGTTAGTGTGTCACTCCCCTCGTACTTAAGTCGGTATTGTGCCTTTTGTATTAAATTCGGATGCAGAGTCTGTGTTTCATCATCAATAAGAAGGTCCAAGGGATACTGTAAACCTGAAGTGAAGCATCGGAATCTAAAACTGGACTCACAGGAGAGGTTCAAATCATAGAAAGTGAGAGTGTCAATCTTCTTGTACTTATGTCGGCATTGTGCCTTTTGTATTAAATCGGAAGCAATTTCTGTGTTTCATCGTCAATAAGAAGGTCCAAGGGATACAGTAAACCTTAAGTGAAGCATCGGAATCTAAAACTGGTCTCACAGGAAAGGTTCAAATCATAGAATGTTAGAGTGTCAGTCCTCTTTTACTTAAGTCGGCATTGAGCTTTTTGTATTAAATTCCGATGCAATTTCTGTGTTTCATCGTCAATAAGAAGGTGCAAACTATACAGTAAACCTGAAGTGAAGCATCGGAATCAAAACTCGACTCACAGGAGAGGTTCAAATCATAGAATGTTAGAGTGTCAGTCCACTTTCACTTAAGTCGACATTGTGCCTTTTGTATTAAATTCGGATGCAATTTCTCTGTTTCATCGTCAATACGAAGGTCCAAGGTATACGGTAAACCTGAAGTGAAGCATCGGATTGTAAAACTGGACTCACAGGAGGGGTTCAAATCATAGAAAGTTTGAGAGTCAGTCCTCTTTTACTTAAGTCGGCATTGTGCGTTGGTATTAAATTCCGATGCAATTTCTGTGTTTCATCGTCAATAAGAAGGTGCAAGGTATACAGTAAACCTGAAGTGAAGCATCGGAATGTAAAACTGGACTCACAGGACAGGTTCAAATCATAGAAAGTGAGAGTGTCAGTCCTCTTGTACTTAAGTCGGCATTGTGCCATTTGTATTAAATTTGGATGCAATATCTGTGTTTCACCGTCAATAAGAAGGTTCAAGGGATACAGTATACCTGAAGTGATGCATAGGAATCTAAAACTAGACTCACAGGAGAGGTTCAAACCATAGAAAGTGAGAGTGTCAGTCCTCTTGTACTTAAGTCGGTATTGTGGCCTTTGTATTAAATTCGGATGCAATTTCTGTGTTTCATCGTCAATAAGAAGGTCCAAGTGATACAGTAAACCTGAAGTGAAGCATCGGAATCTAAAACTGCACTCACAGGAGAGTTTGAAATCATAGGAAGTTAGTGTGTCACTCCCCTCGTACTTAAGTAGGTATTGTGCCTTTTGTATTAAATTCGGATGCAATTTCTGTGTTTGATCGTCAATAAGAAGGTGCAAGGTATACAGTAAACCTGAAGTGAAGGATCGGAATCTAAAACTGGACTCACAGGAGAGGTTCAAATCATAGAAATAGAGAGTGCCACTCCTCTTGTACTTAAGTCGGTATTGTGCTTTTGTATTAGATTCGGAAGCAATTTCTGTGTTTCTGGGTCAATAAGAAGGTCCAAGGGATACATTAAACCTGAATGAAGCATCGGAACCTAAAACTGGACTCACAGGAGATGTTCAAATCATAGAATGTTAGAGTGTCAGTCCACCTTTACTTAAGTCGGCATTATGCCTTTTGTATTAAATTCGGATGCAATTTCTGTGTTTCATCGTCAATAAGAAGGTCCAAGGTATACAGTAAACCTGAAGTGAAGCATCGGGTTGTAAAACTGGACTCACAGGAGGGGTTCAAATCATAGAAAGTTAGAGTGTCAGTCCTCTTTTACTTAAGCCGGCATTGTGCTTTTTGTAGTAAATTCCGATGCAATTTCTGTGTTTCATCGTCAATAAGAAGGTCAACGGTATACAGTAAACCTGAAGTGAAGCTACGGTTTCTAAAACTGGACTCAGAGGAGGGGTTCAAATCATAGTATGTTAGAGTGTCAGTCCTCTTTTACTTAAGTCGGCATTGTGCCTTTTTTATTAAATTCCGATGCAATTTCTCTGTTTCATCGTCAATAAGAAGGTGCAAGGTATACAGTAAACCTAAAGTGAAGCATCGGAATCTAAAACTGGACTCACAGGAGAGGTTCAAATCATAGAATGTGAGAGTGTCAGTCCTCTTGTACTTAAGTCGGCATTGTGTCTTTTGTATTAAATTCGGAAGCAATTGCTGTGTTTCATCGTCAATAAGAAGGTCCAAGGGGTACAGTAAACCTGAAGTGAAGCATCGGAAACTAAAACTGGACTCACAGGAGAGGTTCAAATCATAGAATGTTAGAGTGTCAGTCCTGTTTTACTTCAGTCGGCATTGAGCCTTTTGTATTAAATTCCGATGCAATTTCTGTGTTTCATCGTCAATAAGAAGGTGCAAGCTATACATGAAACCTGAAGTGAAGCTTCGGAAGCAAATACTCGACTCACAGGAGAGGTTCAATTCATAGAAAGTGAGAGTGTCAGTCCTCTTGTATTTAAGTCGGCATTGTGCCATTTATATTAAATTCGGATGCAATTTCTGTGTTTCATCGTCAATAAGAAGGTCCAAGGGATACAGTAAACCTGAAGTGAAGTATCGGAATCCAAAACTGGACTCACAGGAGAGGTTCAAATCATAGAAAGTTAGAGTGTCACTCCTCTTGTACTTAAGACGATATTGCGCCTTTTGTATTAAATTAGGATGCAATTTCTGTGTTTCATCGTCTATAAGAAGGTCCAAGGGATACAGTAAACCTGAAGTGAAGCATCGGAAACTAAAACTGGACTCACAGGAGAGGTTCAAATCATAGAATGTTAGAGTGTCAGTCCACTTTTACTTAAGTCGAAATTGTGCATTTTGTATTAAATTCGGATGCAATTTCTGTGTTTCATCGTCAATAAAAAGGTCCAAGGTATACAGTAAACCTGAAGTGAAGCATCGGATTCTAAAACTGGACTCACAGGAGGGTTTGAAATCATAGAAAGTTAAGGTGTCAGTCCTCTTTTACTTAAGTCGGCATTGTGATTTTTGTATTAAATTCCGATGCAAGTTCTGTGTTTCATCGTCAATGAGAAGGTGCAAGGTATACAGTAAACCTGAAGTGAAGCATCGGAATGTAAAACTGGACTCACAGGACAGGTTCAAATCATAGAAAGTGAGAGTGTCAGTCCTCTTTTACTTAAGCCGGCATTGTGCCTTTTGTATTAAATTCCGATTCAATTTCTGTGTTTCATCGTCAATAAGATGGTGCAAGGTATACAGTAAACCTGAAGTGAAGCATCAGAATCTAAAACTGGACTCACAGGAGAGGTTCAAATCATAGAAAGTAAGAGTGTCAGTCCGCTTGTACTTAAGTCGGCATTATGCCATCTTCATTAAATCCGGATGCAATTGCTGAGTTTCATCGTCAATAAGAAGGTCCAAGGGATACAGTAAACCAGAAGTGAAGCATCGAATCTAAAACTGGACTCACAGGAGAGGTTCAACTCATAGAAAGTGAGAGTGTCAGTCCTCTTGTACTTATGTCGGCAATGTTCCAATTGTATTAAACTCGGATACCATTTCTGTGTTTCATCGTCAATAAGAAGGTCCAAGGGATACAGTAAACCTGAAGTGAAGCATCGGAATCTAAAACTGGACTCACAGGAGAGGTTCAAATCATAGAAAGTTAGAGTGCCACTCCTCTTGTACTTAAGTCGGTATTGTGCCTTTTGTATTAGATTCGGAAGCAATTTCTGTGTTTAATCGTCAATAAGAAGGTCCAAGGGATACAGTAAACCTGAATGAAGCATCCGAATCTAAAACTGGACTCACAGGAGAGGTTCAAATCATAGAATGTTAGAGTGTCAGTCCACTTTTACTTAAGTCGGCATTGTGCCTTTTGTATTAAATTCGGATGCAATTTCTGTGTTTCATCGTCAATAAGAAGGTCCAAGGTATACAGTAAACCTGAAGTGAAGCATCGGGTTGTAAAACTTGACTCACAGGAGGGGTTCAAATCATAGAAAGTTAGAGTGTCAGTCCTCTTTTACATAAGTCGGCATTCTGCCTTTTGTACTAAATTTCGATGCTATTTCTGTGTTTCATCGTCAATAAGAAGGTCAACGGTATACAGTAAACCTGAAGTGAAGCATCGGATTCTAAAACTGGACTCACAGGAGGGGTTCGAATCATAGTATGTTAGAGTGTCAGTCCTCCTTTACTTAAGTCGGCATTGTGCCTTTTTTATTAAATTCCGATGCAATTTCTGTGTTTCATCGTCAATAAGAAGGTGCAAGGTATACAGTAAACCTGAAGTGAAGCATCGGAATCTAAAACTGGACTCACAGGAGAGGTTCAAATCATAGAAAGTGAGAGTGTCAGTCCTCTTGTACTTAAGTCGGCATTGTGCCTTTTGTATTAAATCGGAAGCAATTTCTGTGTTTCATCGTCAATAAGAAGGTCCAAGGGATACAGTAAACCTGAAGTGAAGCATCGGAATCTAAAACTGGTCTCACAGGAAAGGTTCAAATCATAGAATGTTAGAGTGTCAGTCCTCTTTTACTTAAGTCGGCATTGCGGTTTTTGTATTAAATTCCGATGCAATTTCTGTGTTTCATCGTCAATAAGAAGGTGCAAGCTATACAGTAACCCTGAAGTGAAGCATCGGAATCAAAAACTCGACTCACAGGAGAGGTTCAAATCATAGAAAGTGAGAGTGTCAGTCCTCTTGTATTTAAGTCGGCATTGTGCCATTTATATTAAATTCGGATGCAATTTCTGTGTTTCATCGTCAATAAGAAGGTCCAAGGGATACAGTAAATCTGAAGTGAAGCATCGGAATCCAAAACTGGACTCACAGGAGAGGTTCAAATCATAGAAAGTTAGAGTGTCACTCCTGTTGTACTTAAGATGGTATTGTGCCTTTTGCATTAAATTAGGATGCAATTTCTGTGTTTCATCGTCAATAAGAAGGTCCAAGGGATACAGTAAACCTGAAGTGAAGCATCGGAATCTAAAGCTGGACTCACAGGAGAGGTTCAAATTATAGAATGTTAGAGTGTCAGTCCACTTTTACTTAAGTCGACATTGTGCCTTTTGTATTAAATTCGGATGCAATTTCTGTGTTTCATCGTCAATACGAAGATCCAAGGTATACGGTAAACCTGAAGTGAAGCATCGGATTCTGAAACTGGACTCACAGGAGGGTTCAAATCATAGAAAGTTAGAGAGTCAGTACTCTTTTACTTAAGTCGGCATTGTGCCTTTCGTATTAAATTCGGATGCAATTTCTGTGTTTCATCGTCAATAAGAAGGTGCAAGGTATACAGTAAACCTGAAGTGAAGCATCGGAATGTAAAACTGGACTCACAGGACAGGTTCAAATCATAGAAAGTGAGAGTGTCAGTCCTCTTGCACTTAAGTCGGCATTGTGCCGTTTGTATTAAATTTGGATGCAATATCTGTGTTTCACCGTCAATAAGAAGGTTCAAGGGATACAGTAAACCTGAAGTGAAGCATAGGAATCTAAAACTAGACTCACAGGAGAGGTTCAAAACAAGGAAAGTGAGAGTGTCAGTCCTCTTCTACTTAAGTCGGTATTGTGGCCTTAGTATTAAATTCGGATGCAATTTCTGTGTCTCATCGTCAATAAGAAGGTCCAAGTGATACAGTAAATCTGAAGTGAAGCATCGGAATCTAAAACTGCACTCACAGGAGAGTTTGAAATCATAGGAAGTTAGTGTTTCACTCCTCTCGTACTTAAGTCGGTATTGTGCATTTTGTATTAAATTCGGATGCAGAGTCTGTGTTTCATCGTCAATAAGAAGGTCCAAGGGATACAGTAAACCTGAAGTGAAGCATCGGAATCTAAAACTGGACTCACAGGAGAGGTTCAAATTATAGAAAGTTATATGGTCAGTCCTCTTTGACTTAAGTCGGCATTGTGCCATTTGTATTAAATTCCCATGCAATTTCTGTGTTTCATCGTCAATAAGAAGGTGCAAGGTAAACAGTAAACCTGAAGTCAAGCATCGGAATCTAAAACTCGACTCACAGGAGAGGTTCAAATCATAGAAAGTCAGAGTGTCAGTCCTCTTGTACTTAAGTCGGCAATGTGCCATTTGTATTAAAGTAGGATGCAATTTCTGTGTTTCATCGTCAAAAAGAAGATCCAAGGTATACAGTAAACCTGAAGTGAAGCATCGGATTCTAAAACTGGACTCACAGGAGGGGGTCAAATAATAGAAAGTTAGAGTGTCAGTCCTCTTTTACTTAAGTCGGCATTGTGCCTTTTGTATTAAATTCGGATGCAATTTCTGTGTTTGATCGTCAATAAGAAGGTGCAAGGTATACAGTAAACCTGAAGTGAAGCATCGGAATCTAAAACTGGACTCACAGGAGAGGTTCAAATCATAGAATGTTAGATTGTCACTCCTCTTGTACTTAAGCCTATATTGTGCATTTTGTATTAAATTCGGATGCAATTTCTGTGTTTCATCGTCAATAACAATGTCCAAGGGATACAGTAAACCTGAAGTGAAGCATCGGAATCTAAAACTGGACTCACAGGAGAGGTTCAAATCATAGGAAATTAGAGTGCCACTCCTCTTGTACTTAAGTCGGTATTGTGCCTTTTGTATGAGATTCGGAAGCAATTTCTGTGATTCTTGGTCAATAAGAAGGTCCAAGGGATACATTAAACCTGAATGAAGCATCGGATCTAAAACTGGACTCACAGGAGAGGTTCAAATCATAGAATGTTAGAGTGTCAGTCCACCTTTACTTAAGTCGGCATTGTGCCTTTTGTATTAAATTCGGATGCAATTTCTGTGTTTCATCGTCAATCAGAAGGTAGAAGGAATACAGTAAACCTGAAGGGAAGCATCGGGTTGTAAAACTGGACTCACAGGAGGGGTTCAAATCATAGAAAGTGAGAGTGTCAGTCCTCTTGTACTTAAGTCGGCATTGTGTCTTTTGTACTAAATTCGGAAGCAATTTCTGTGTTTCATCGTCAATAAGAAGGTCCAAGGGGTACAGTAAACCTGAAGTGAAGCATCGGAATCTAAAACTGGACTCACAGGAGAGGTTCAAATCATAGAATGTTATAGTGTCTGTCCACTTTTACCTAAGTCGGCATTGTGCCTTTTGTATTAAATTCGGATGCAATTTCTGTGTTTCATCGTCAATAAGAAGGTTCAAGGTATACAGTAAACCTGAAGTGAAGCATCGGATTCTAAAACTGGACTCACAGGAGGGTTTGAAATCATAGAAAGTGAGAGTGTCAGTCCTCTTGTACTTAAGTAGGCATTGTGCCATTTGTATTAAATTTGGATGCAATATCTGTGTTTCACCGTCAGTAAGAAGGATCAAGAGATACAGCAAACCTGAAGTGAAGCATAGGAATCAAAAACTAGACTCACAGGAGAGGTTCAATTCATAGAAAGTTAGAGTGTCTGTCCTCTTGTACTTAAGTCGGCATTGTGCCTTTTGTATTAAATTCGGATACAAACTCTGTGTTTCATCGTCAATAAGAAGGTCCAAGGGATACAGTAAACCTGAGGTGAAACATCGGAATCTAGAACTGAACTCACAGTATAGGTTCAAATCATAGAAATTGAGAGTCTCAGTCCTCTTGTACTTAAGTCGTCATTGTGCCTTTTGTATTAAATTCGGATGCAATTTCTGTGTTTCATCGTCAATAAGAATGTCCAAATGATACAGTAAACCTGAAGTGAAGCATCGGAATCTAAAACTGGTCTCATAGGAGAGGTTCAAATCATAGAATGTTAGAGTGTCAATCCTCTTTTAATTTAGTCGGCATTGTGCCTCTTGTATTAAATTCGGATGCAATTTCTGTGTTTCATCGTCAATAAGAAGGTCCAAGGGATACAGTTAACCTGAAGTGAAGCATCGGATTCTAAAACTAGACTCTCAGGAGAGTTCAAATCATAGAAAGTTAGAGTGTGAGTCCACTTGTGCTTAAGTCGGCATTGAGCCATTTGTATTAAATTCCGATGCAATTTCTGTGTTTCATCGTCAATAAGAAGGTCCAAGGTATACAGTAAACCTGAAATGAAGCATCGGAATCTAAAACTGGACTCACAGGAGAGGTTCAAATCATAGAAAGTGAGAGTGTCTGTCCTCTTGTACTTAAGTCGGCATTGTTAATTTTGTATTAAATTCGGATGCAATTTCTGTGTTTCATCGTCAATAAGTAGGTCCAAGTGATACAGTAAACCTGAAGGGAAGCTTCGGAATCTGAAACTGCACTCACAGGAGAGATTCAAATCATAGAAAGTTAGAGTGTCACTCCTCTCGTACTTAAGTAGGTATTGTGCATTTTGTATTAAATTCGGATGCAATTTCTGTGTTTCATCGTCAATAAGAAGGTCCAAGGGATACAGTAAACCTTAAGTGAAGCATCGGAATCTAAAACTGGTCTCACAGGAGAGGTTCAAATCATAGAATGTTAGAGTGTCAGTCCTCTTTTACTTAAGTCGGCCTTGTGCTTTTGTATTGAATTCGGATGCAATTTCTCTGTTTCATCGTCAATAAGAAGGTCCTAGGGATACAGTAAACCTGAAGTGAAGCATAGGAATGTAAAACTTCACTCACAGGAGAGGTTCAAATCATAGAAAGTTAGTCTGTCAGTCCACTTTTACTTAAGACGACATTGTGTTTTTTGTATTAAATTCGGATGCAATTTCTGTGTTTCATCGTCAATAAGAAGGTCCAAGGTATACAGTAAACCTGAAGTGAAGCATCGGATTCTAAAACTGGACACACAGGAGGGGTTCAAATCATAGAAAGTTAAAGTGTCAGTCCTCGTTTACTTAAGTCGGCATTGTGCCTTTTGTATTAAATTCCGATGCAATTTCTGTGTTTCACCGTCAATAAGAAGGTGCAAGGTATACAGTACACCTAAAGTGAAGCATCGGAATCTAAAACTCGACTCACAGGAGAGGTTCAAATCTTAGAAAGTGAGAGTGTCAGTCCTCTTGTACTTAAGTCGGCATTGTGGCATTTGTATTAAATCCGGATGCAATTTCTGTGTTTCATCGTCAATAAGAAGGTCCAAGGGATACAGTAAACCTGAAGTGAAGCATCGGATTCTAAAACTGGACTCACAGGAGAGGTTCAAATCATAGAATGTTAGAGTGTCAGTCCACTTTTACTTAAGTCGACATTGTGCCTTTTGTATTAAATTCGGATGCAATTTCTGTGTTTCATCGTCAATAAGAAGGTCCAAGGTATACAGTAAACCTGAAGTGAAGCATTGGAATCTAAAACTGGACTCACAGGAAGGTTCAAATCATAGAAAGTTAGAGTGTCAGTCCTCTTTTACTTAAGTTGGCATTGTGCCATTTGTATTAAATTCCGATGCAATTTCTGTGTTTGATCGTCAATAAGAGGGTGCAAGGGATACAGTAAACCTCAAGTGAAGCATCGGAATGTAAAACTCGACCCACAGGAGAGGTTCAAATCATAGAAAGTGAGAGTGTCCGTCCTCTTGTACTTAAGTCGGCATTGTGCCATTTGTATTTATTTCGGATGCAATTTCTGTGTTTCATCGTTAATAAGAACGTCCAAGGGATACAGTTAACCTGAAGTGAAGCATCGGACTCTAAAACTGGACTCACAGGAGTGGTTCAAATCAGAGAATGTTAGAGTGTCAGTCCACTTTTACTTAAGACGACATTGTGCCTTTTGTATTAAATTCGGATGCAATTTCTGTGTTTCATCGTCAATATGAAGGTCCAAGGTATACAGTAAACCTGAAGTGAAGCATCGGATTCTAAAACTGGACTCACAGGAGGAGTTCAAATCATAGAAAGTTAAAGTGTCAGTCCTCGTTTACTTAAGTCGGCATTGTGCCTTTTGTATTAAATTCCGATGCAATTTCTGAGTTTCATCGTCAATAAGAAGGTGCAAGGGATACAGTAAACCTGAAGTGAAGCATCGGAATCTAAAACTGGACTCACAGGAGCGGTTCAAATCATAGAATGGTAGAGTGTCAGTCCTCTTTTACTTAAGTCAGCAATGTGCCTTTTGTATTAAATTCGGATGCAATTTCTGTGTTTCATCGTCAATAAGAAGGTCCAAATGATACAGTAAACCTGAAGTGAAGCATCTAAAACTAAAACTGGACTCACAGGAGATGTTCAAATCATAGAAAGTTAGAGTGTCAGTCCTCTTTTAGTTAAGTCGGCATTGTGCCTTTTGTATTGAATTCGGATGCAATTTCTGTGTTTCATCGTCAATAAGAAGGTGCAACGTAAACAGTAAAATTGAAGTGAAGCATCGGAAACTAAAACTTGACTCACAGGAGAGGTTCAACTCATAGAAAGTGAGAGTGTCAGTCCTCTTGTACTTAAGTCGGCATTGTGGCTTTTGTATTAAATTCGGAAGCAATTTCTGTGCTTCATCGTCAATAAGAAGGTCCAAGGGATACAGTAAACCTTAAGTGAAGCATCGGAATCTAAAACTGGAATAACAGGAGAGGTTCATATCATAGAAAGTTGGAGTGTCACTCCTCTTGTACTTAAGACGGTATTGTGCCTTTTGTACTAAATTCGGATGCAATTTCTGTGTTTCATCGTCAATAAGAAGGTCCAAGGTATACAGTAAACCTGAAGTGAAGCATCGGAATCTAATACTGGACTCACAGGAGAGGTTCATAACCATAGAAAGTTAGAGTGTCTGTCCTCTTGTACTTAAGTCGGCATTGTTCCTTTTGTATTAAATTCGGAAGCAATTTCTGTGTTTCGTCGTCAATAAATAGGGTCCAAGTGATACAGTAAACCTGATGTGAAGCTTCGGAATCTAAAACTGCACTCACAGGAGAGATTCAAATCAAAGAAAGTTAGAGTATCACTCCTCTCGTACTTAAGTAGGTATTGTGCCTTTTGTATTAAATTCGGATGCATTATCTGTGTTTCATCGTCAATAAGAAGGTTTAAGGGATACAGTAAACCGGAAGTGAAGCATCTGAATCTAAAACTGGACTCACAGGAGATGTTCATATCTTAGAAAGTTAGAGTGTCAGTCCTCTTTTAGTTAAGACGGCATTGTGCCATTTGTATTAAATTCCGATTCAATTTCTGTGTTTCATCGTCAATAAGATGGTGCAAGGTATACAGTAAACCTAAAGTGAAGCATCAGAATCTAAAACTGGACTCACAGGAGAGGTTCAAATCATTGAAAGTGAGAGTGTCAGTCCGCTTGTACTTAAGTCGGCATTATGCCATCTGTATTAAATCCGGATGCAATTTCTGTGTTTCATCGTCAATAAGAAGGTCCAAGGTATACAGTAAACCAGAAGTGAAGCATCGAATCTAAAACTGGACACACAGGAGAGGTTCAACTCATAGAAAGTGAGAGTGTCAGTCCTCTTTTACTTAAGTCAGCAATGTGCCTTTTGTATTAAATTCGGAAGCAATTTCTGTGTTTCATCGTCAATAAGAAGGTCCAAGGTATACAATAAACCTGAAGTGAAGCATCGGGTTGTAAAACTGGACTCACAGGAGGGGTTCAAATCATAGAAAGTTAGAGTGTCAGTCCTCTTTTACTTAAGTCGGGTTTGTGCTTTTTGTAGTAAATTCCGATGCAATTTCTGTGTTTCTTCGTCAATAAGAAGGTCCAAGGTATACAGTAAACCTGAAATGAAGCATCGGAATCTAAAACTGGACTCACAGGAGAGGTTCAAATCATAGAAAGTGAGAGTGTCTGTCCTCTTGTACTTAAGTCGGCATTGTTAATTTTGTATTAAATTCGGATGCAATTTCTGTGTTTCATCGTCAATATGTAGGTCCAAGTGATACAGTAAACCTGAAGTGAAGCTTCGGAATCTGAAACTGCACTCACAGGAGAGATTCAAATCATAGAAAGTGAGAGTGTCAGTCCGCTTGTACTCAAGTCGGCATTATGCCATCTGTATTAAATCCGGATGCAATTTCTGTGTTTCATCGTCAATAAGAA
This sequence comes from Schistocerca piceifrons, assembly GCF_021461385.2. NCBI lineage: Eukaryota > Metazoa > Arthropoda > Insecta > Orthoptera > Acrididae > Schistocerca > Schistocerca piceifrons. Next base: position 944,039,900 of record NC_060149.1, read on the forward strand.
GGTCCAAGGTATACAATAAACCTGAAGTGAAGCATCGGGTTGTAAAACTGGACTCACACGAGGGGTTCAAATCATAGAAAGTGAGAGTGTCAGTCCTCTTGTACTTAAGTCGGCATTGTGCCATTTGTATTAAATTTGGATGCAATATCTGTGTTTCACCGTCAATAAGAAGGATCAAGGGATACAGTACACCTAAAATGAAGCACAGGAATCTAAAACTAGACTCACAGGAGAGGTTCAAATCATAGAAAGTTAGAGTGTCAGTCCACTTGTGCTTAAGTCGGCATTGAGCCATTTGTATTAAATTCCGATGCAATTTCTGTGTTTCATCGTCAATAAGAAGGTCCAAGGGATACAGTTAACCTGAAGTGAAGCATCGGATTCTAAAACTAGACTCTCAGGAGAGGTCAAATCATAGAAAGTTAGAGTGTCAGTCCACTTGTGCTTAAGTCGGCATTGAGCCATTTGTATTAAATTCCGATGCAATTTCTGTGTTTCATCGTCAATAAGAAGGTCCAAGGTATACAGTAAACCTGAAATGAAGCATCGGAATCTAAAACTGGACTCACAGGAGAGGTTCAAATCATAAAAAGTGAGAGTGTCTGTCCTCTTGTACTTAAGTCGGCATTGTTAATTTTGTATTAAATTCGGGTGCAATTTCTGTGTTTCATCGTCAATAAGTAGGTCCAAGTGATACAGTAAACCTGAAGTAAGCTTCGGAATCTGAAACTGCACTCACAGGAGAGATTCAAATCATAGAAAGTTAGAGTGTCACTCCTCTCGTACTTAAGTAGGTATTGTGCCTTTTGTATTAAATTCGGATGCAATTTCTGTGTTTCATCGTCAATAAGAAGGTCCAAGGGATACAGTAAACCTTAAGTGAAGCATCGGAATTTAAAACTGGTCTCACAGGAGAGGTTCAAATCATAGAATGTTAGAGTGTCAGTCCTCTTTTACTTAAGTCGGCCTTGTGCTTTTGTATTGAATTTAGATGCAATTTCTCTGTTTCCTCGTCAATAAGAAGGTCCTAGGGATACAGTAAACCTGAAGTGAAGCATAGGAATGTAAAACTTCACTCACAGGAGAGGTTCGAATCATAGAAAGTTAGTCTGTCAGTCCACTTTTACTTAAGACGACATTGTGTTTTTTGTATTAAATTCGGATGCAATTTCTGTGTTTCATCGTCAATAAGAGGGTGCAAGGGATACAGTAAACCTCAAGTGAAGCATCGGAATCTAAAACTCGACCCACAGAAGAGGTTCAAATCATAGAAAGTGAGAGTGTCAGTCCTCTTGTACTTAAGTCGGCATTGTGGCATTTGTATTAAATCCGGATGCAATTTCTGTGTTTCATCGTCAATAAGAAGGTCCAAGGGATACAGTAAACCTGAAGTGAAGCATCGGAATCTAAAACTGGACTCACAGGAGAGGTTCAAATCATAGAATGTTAGAGTGTCAGTCCACTTTTACTTAAGTCGCCATTGTGCCTTTTGTATAAAATTCGGATGCAATTTCTGTGTTTCATCGTCAATAAGAAGGTCCAAGGTATACAGTAAACCTGAAGTGAAGCATCGGAATCTAAAATTGGACTCACAGGAAGGTTCAAATCATAGAAAGTTAGAGTGTCAGTCCTCTTTTACTTAAGTTGGCATTGTGCCATTTGTATTAAATTCCGATGCAATTTCTGTGTTTGATCGTCAATAAGAGGGTGCAAGTGATACAGTAAACCTCAAGTGAAGCATCGGAATCTAAAACTCGACCCACAGGAGAGGTTCAAATCATAGAAAGTGAGAGTGTCCGTCCTCTTGTACTTAAGTCGGCATTGTGCCATTTGTATTAAATTCGGATGCAATTTCTGTGTTTCATCGTCAATAAGAAGGTCCAAGGGATACAGTAAACCTGAAGTGAAGCATCGGAATCTAAAACTGGACTCACAGGAGCGGTTCAAATCATAGAATGGTAGAGTGTCAGTCCTCTTTTACTTAAGTCGGCATTGTGCCTTCTGTATTACATCCGGATGCAATTTCTGTGTTTCATCGTCAATAAGAAGGTCCAAGGGATACAGTGAACCGGAAGTGAAGCATCTGAATCTAAAACTGGACTCACAGGAGAGGTTAAATCATAGAAAGTTAGAGTGACAGTCCTCTTTTAGTTAAGTCGGCATTGTGCCATTTGTATTAAATTCCGATTAAATTTCTGTGTTTCATCGTCAATAAGATGGTGCAAGGTATACAGTAAACCTGAAGTGAAGCATCAGAATCTAAAACTGGACTCACAGGAGAGGTTCAAATCATAGAAAGTGAGAGTGTCAGTCCGCTTTTACTTAAGTCGGCATTATGCCATCTGTATTAAATCCGGATGCAATTTCTGTGTTTCATCGTCAATAAGACGGTCCAAGGGATAGAGTAAACCTGAAGTGAAGCATCGAATCTAAAACTGGACTCACAGGAGAGGTTCAAATCATAGAAAGTTAGAGTGTCACTCCTCTTGCACATAAGCCGGTATTGTGCCATTTGTATTAAATTCGGATGCAATTTCTTTGTTTAATCGTCAATAAGAAGGTCCAAGGGATACAGTAAACCTGAAGCGAAGCATCGGAATCTAAAACTGGACTCTCAGGAGAGGTTAAAATCATAGAAAGTTAGAATGTCAGTCCACTTTTACTTGAGTCGGCATTGTGCCTTTTGTATTAAATTCGGATGCAATTTCTGTGTTTCATCGTCCATAAGAAGGTCCAAGGTATACAGTAAACCTGAAGTGAAGCATCGGATTCTAAAACTGGACTCACAGTAGGTGTTCAAATCATAGTAAGTTAGAGTGTCAGTCCTCTTTTACTTAAATCGGCATTGTGCCTTTTGTATTAAATTCCGATGCAATTTCTGTGTTTCATCATCAATAAGAAGGTGCAAGGTATACAGTAAACCTGAAGTGAAGCATCGGAATCGATAACTCGACTCACAGGAGAGGTTCAAATCATAGAATGTGAGAGTGGCAGTCCTCTTGTACTTAAGTCGGCATTGTGCCATTTATATTAAATTCGGATGCAATTTCTGTGTTTCATCGTTAATAAGAAGGTCCAAGGGATACAGTAAACCTGAAGTGAAGCATCGGAATCCAAAACTGGACTCACAGGAGAGGTTCAAATCATAGAAAGTTAGAGTGTCACTCTTCTTGTACTTAAGACGGTATTGTGCCTTTTGTATTAAATTCGGATGCAATTTCTGTGTTTCATCGTCAATAAGAAGGTCCAAGGGATATAGTAAACCTGAAGTGAAGCATCGGAGTCTAAAACTAGACTCTCAGGAGAGGTTCAAATCATAGAAAGTTAGAGTGTCAGTCCTCTTGTGCTTAAGTCGGCATTGTGCCATTTGTATTAAATTCCGATGCAATTTCTGTGTTTCATCGTCAATAAGAAGGTCCAAGGTATACAGTAAACCTGAAGTGAAGCATCGGAATCTAAAACTGGACTCACAGGAGAGGTTCAAATCATAGAAAGTGAGAGTGTCAATTCTCTTGTACTTAAGTCGGCATTCTGCCATTTGTATTAAATTCGGATGCAATTTCTGTGTTTCATCGTCAAAGAGAAGGTCCAGGGGATACAGTAAACCTGAAGTGAAGCATCGGAATCTAAAACTAGACTCACAGGAGAGGTTCAAATCAAAGAAAGTTAGAGTGTCTGTCCTCTTGTACTTAAGTCGGCATTGTTCCTTTTGTATTAAATTCGGATGCAATTTCTGTGTTTCATCGTCAATAAGTAGGTCCAAGTGATACAGTAAACCTGAAGTGAACCTTCGGAATCTAAAAACTGCACTCACAGGAGAGATTCAAATCATAGAAAGTTAGTGTGTCACTGCTCTCGTACTGAAGTAGGTATTGTGCCTTTTGTATTAAATTCGGATGCAATTTCTGTGTTTCATCGTCAATAAGAAGGTCCAGGGGATACAGTAAACCTTAAGTAAAGCATCGGAATCTAAAACTGGTCTCACAGGAGAGGTTCAAATCATAGTATGTTAAAGTGTCAGTCCTCTTTTACTTAAGTCGGCCTTGTTCCTTTTGTATTGAATTCGGATGCTATTTCTCTGTTTCATCGTCAATAAGAAGGTCCTAATGATACAGTAAACCTGAAGTGAAGCATAGAAATCTAAAACTTCACTCACAGGAGAGGATCAAATCATGGAAGGTTAGAGTGTCAGTCCACTTTTACTTAAGACGACATTGTGCCTTTTGTATCAAATTGGGATGCAATTTCTGTGTTTCATCGTCAATAAGAAGGTCCAAGGTATACAGTAAACCTGAAGTGAAGCATCGGATTCTAAAACTGGACTCACAGGAGGGGTTCAAATCAGAGAAAGTTAAAGTGTCAGTCCTCGTTTACTTAAGTCGGCATTGTGCCTTTTGTATTAAATTCCGATGCAATTTCTGTGTTTCATCGTCAATAAGAAGGTGCAAGGTATACAGTAAACCTCAAGTGAAGCATCGGAATCTGAAACTGGACTCACAGGAGAGGTTCAAATCATAGAAAGTGAGAGTGTCAGTCCTCTTGTACTTAAGTCGGCATTGTGGCATTTGTATTAAATTCGGATGCAATTTCTGTGTTTCATCGTCAATAAGAAGGTCCAAGGGATACAGTAAACCTGAAGTGAAGCATCGGAATCTAAAACTGGACTCACAGGAGCGGTTCAAATCATAGAATGGTAGAGTGTCAGTCCTCTTTTACTTAAGTCGGCATTGTGCCTTCTGTATTACATCCGGATGCAATTTCTGTGTTTCATCGTCAATAAGAAGGTCCAAGGGATACAGTAAACAGGAAGTGAAGCATCTGAATCTAAAACTGGACTCACAGGAGAGGTTAAATCAAAGAAAGTTAGAGTGTCAGTCCTCTTTTAGTTAAGTCGGCATTGTGCCATTTGTATTAAATTCCGATTAAATTTCTGTGTTTCATCGTCAATAAGATGGTGCAAGGTATACAGTAAACCTGAAGTGAAGCATCAGAATCTATAACTGGACTCACAGGAGAGGTTCAAATCATAGAAAGTGAGAGTGTCAGTCCGCTTTTACTTAAGTCAGCATTATGCCATCTGTATTAAATCCGGATGCAATTTCTGTGTTTCATCGTCAATAAGACGGTCCAAGGGATACAGTAAACCTGAAGTGAAGCATCGAATCTAAAACTGGACTCACAGGAGAGGTTCAAATCATAGAAAGTTTGAGTGTCACTCCTCTTGCACATAAGCCGGTATTGTGCCTTTTGTATTAAATTCGGATGCAATTTCTTTGTTTAATCGTCAATAAGAAGGTCCAAGGGATACAGTAAACCTGAAGTGAAGCATCGGAATCTAAAACTGGTCTCTCAGGAGAGGTTCAAATCATAGAAAGTTAGAATGTCAGTCTTCTTGTACTTAAGTCGGAATTGTGCCATTTGTATTAAATTCGGATGCAATTTCTGTGTTTCATCGTCAATAAGAAGGTGCAACGTATACAGTAAAATTGAAGTGAAGCTTTGGAATCTAAAACTGGAGTCACAGGAGAGGTTCAACTCATAGAAAGGGAGAGTGTCAGTCTTCTTGTACTTAAGTCGGCAATGTTCCATTTGTATTAAACTCGGATACAATTTCTGTGTTTCATCGTCAATAAGAAGGTCCAAGGGATACAGTAAACCTGAAGTGAAGCATCGGAATCTAAAACTGGACCCACAGGAGAGGTTCAAATCAAAGAAAGTTAGAGTGTCACTCCTCTTGTAATTAAGTCGGTATTGTGCCTTTTGTATTAGATTCGGAAGCAGCTTCTGTGTTTCATCGTCAATAAGAAAGTGCAAGGGATACAGAAAACCTGAATGAAGCATCGGAATCTAAAACTGGAGTCACAGGAGAGGTTCAAATCATTGAATGTTAGAGTGTCAGTCCACTTTTACTTAAGTCGGCATTGTGCCTTTTGTATTAAATTCGGATGCAATTTCTGTGTTTCATCGTCCATAAGAAGGTCCAAGGTATACAGTAAACCTGAAGTGAAGCATCGGATTGTAAAACTGGACTCACAGGAGGGGTTCAAATCATAGTAAGTTAGAGTGTCAGTCCTCTTTTACTTAAGTCGGCATTGTGCCTTTTGTATTAAATTCCGATGCACTTTCTGTGTTTCATCATCAATAAGAAGGTGCAAGGTATACAGTAAACCTGAAGTGAAGCATCGGAATCGATAACTCGACTCACAGGAGAGGTTCAAATCATAGAAAGTGAGAGTGGCAGTCCTCTTGTACTTAAGTCGGCATTGTGCCATTTATATTAAATTCGGATGCAATTTCTGTGTTTCATCGTTAATAAGAAAGTCCAAGGGATACAGTAAACCTGAAGTTGAAGCATCGGAATCCAAAACTGGACTCACAGGAGCGGTTCAAATCATAGAATGGTAGAGTGTCAGTCCTCTTTTACTTAAGTCGGCATTGTGCCTTCTGTATTACATTCGGATGCAATTTCTGTGTTTCATCGTCAATAAGAAGGTACAAGGGATACAGTAAACCTGAAGTTGAAGCATCGGAATCTAAAACTAGACTCTCAGGAGAGGTTCAAATCATAGAAAGTTAGAGTGTCAGTCCTCTTGTGCTTAAGTCGGCATTGTGCCATTTGTATTAAATTCCGATGCAATTTCTGTTTTTCATCGTCAATAAGAAGGTCCAAGGTATACAGTAAACCTGAAGTGAAGCATCGGAATCTAAAACTGGACTCACAGGAGAGGTTCAAATCATAGAAAGTGAGAGTGTCAATTCTCTTGTACTTAAGTCGGCATTCTGCCATTTGTATTAAATTCGGATGCAATTTCTGTGTTTCATCGTCAATGAGAAGTTCCTAGGGATACAGTAACCTGAAGTGAAGCATAGAAATCTAAAACTTCACTCACAGGAGAGGTTCAAATCATAGAAAGTTAGAGTGTCAGTCCACTTTTACTTAAGACGACATTGTGCCTTTTGTATTAAATTCGGATGAAATTTCTGTGCTTCATCGTCAATAAGAAGGTCCAAGGAATACAGTAAACCTGAAGTGAAGCATCGGAATCTAAAACTGGACTCACAGGAGCGGTTCAAATCATAGAATGGTAGAGTGTCAGTCCTCTTTTACTTAAGTCGGCATTGTGCCTTCTGTATTACATTCGGATGCAATTTCTGTGTTTCATCGTCAATAAGAAGGTACAAGGGATACAGTAAACCGGAAGTGAAGCATCTGAATCTAAAACTGGACTCACAGGAGAAGTTAAATCATAGAAAGTTAGAGGGTCAGTCCTCTTTTAGTTAAGTCGGCATTGTGCCATTTGTATTGAATTCCGATTAAATTTCTGTGTTTCGTCGTCAATAAAATGGTGCAAGGTCTACAGTAAACCTGAAGTGAAGCATCAGAATCTAAAACTGGACTCACAGGAGAGGTTCAAATCATAGAAAGTGAGAGTGTCAGTCCGCTTTTACTTAAGTCGGCATTATGCCATCTGTATTAAATCCGGATGCAATTTCTGTGTTTCATCGTCAACAAGACGGTCCAAGGGATACAGTAAACCTGAAGTTAAGCATCGAATCTAAAACTGGACTCACAGGAGGGGTTCAAATCATAGAAAGTTAGAGTGTCACTCCTCTTGCACATTAGCCGGTATTGTGCCTTTTGTATTAAATTCGGGTGCAATTTCTTTGTTTCATCGTCAATAAGAAGGTCCAAGGGATACAGAAAACCTGAATGAAGCATCGCAATCTAAAACTGGAGTCACAGGAGAGGTTCAAATCATTGAATGTTAGAGTGTCAGTCCACTTTTACTTAAGTCGGCATTGTGCCTTTTGTATTAAATTCGGATGCAATTTCTGTGTTTCATCGTCAATAAGAAGGTCCACTGTATACAGTAAACCTGAAGTGAAGCATCGGATTCTAAAACTGGACTCGCAGGAGGGGTACAATTCATAGTAAGTTAGAGTGTCAGTCCTCTTTTACTTAAGTCGGCATTGTGCCTTTTGTATTAAATTCCGATGCAATTTCTGTGTTTCATCATCAATAAGAAGGTGCAAGGTATACAGTAAACTTGAAGTGAAGCATCGGAATCGATAACTCGACTCACAGGAGAGGTTCAAATCATAGAAAGTGAGAGTGGCAGTCCTCTTGTACTTAAGTCGGCATTGTGCCATTTTTATTAAATTCTGATGCAATTTCTGTGTTTCATCGTTAATAAGAAGGCCCAAGGGATACAGTAAACCTGAAGTGAAGCATCGGAATCCAAAACTGGACTCACAGGAGAGGTTCAAATCATAGAAATTTAGAGTGTCACTCCTCTTGTACTTAAGACGGTATTGTGCCCTTTGTATTAAATTCGGATGCAATCTCTGTGTTTCATCGTCAATAAGAAGGTCCAAAGGATACAGTAAACCTGAAGTGAAGCGTCGGAATCTAAAACTGGTCTCACAGGATAGGTTCAAATCATAGAATGTTAGAGTGTCAGTCCACTTTTACTTAAGTCGACATTGTGCCTTTTGTATTAAATTCGGATGCAATTTCTGTGTTTCATCGTCAATAAGAAGGTCCAAGGTATACAGTAAACCTGAAGTGAAGCATCGGATTCTAAAACTGGACTCACAGGAGGGGTTCAAATCATAAAAAATTAGAGTGTCAGTCCTCTTTTACATAAGTCGGCATTGTGCCCTTTGTATTAAATTCCGATGCAATTTCTGTGTTTCATCGTCAATTAGAAGGTGCAAGGTATATAGTAAACCTGAAGTGAAGCAGCGGAATGTAAAACTGGACTCACAGGACAGGTTCAAAACATAGAAAGTGAGAGTGTCAGTCCTCTTGTACTTAAGTCGGCATTGTGCCATTTGTATTAAATTTGGATGCAATATCTGTTTTTCACCGTCAATAAGATGGTTCAAGGGATACAGTAAACCTGAAGTGAAGCATAGGAATCTAAAACTAGACTCACAGGAGAGGTTCAAATCATAGAAAGTTAACTTGTCTGTCCTATTGTACTTAAGTCGACATTGTGCCTTTGGTATTAAATTCGGATGCAAACTCTGTGTTTCATCGTCAATAAGAAGGTCCAAGGGATACAGTAAACCTGAGGTGAAGCATCGGAATCTAAAACTGGACTCACAGGAGAGGTTCAAATCATAGAAAGTGAGAGTGTCAATTCTCTTGTACTTAAGTCGGCATTCTGCCATTTGTATTAAATTCGGATGCAATTTCTGTGTTTCATCGTCAAAGAGAAGGTCCAGGGGATACAGTAAACCTGAAGTGAAGCATCGGAATCTAAAACTAGACTCACAGGATAGGTTCAAATCAAAGAAAGTTAGAGTGTCTGTCCTCTTGTACTTAAGTCGGCATTGTTCCTTTTGTATTAAATTCGGATGCAATTTCTGTGTTTCATCGTCAATAAGTAGGTCCAAGTGATACAGTAAACCTGAAGTGAACCTTCGGAATCTAAAAACTGCACTCACAGGAGAGATTCAAATCATAGAAAGTTAGTGTGTCACTGCTCTCGTACTGAAGTAGGTATTGTGCCTTTTGTATTAAATTCGGATGCAATTTCTGTGTTTCATCGTCAATAAGAAGGTCCAGGGGATACAGTAAACCTTAAGTAAAGCATCGGAATCTAAAACTGGTCTCACAGGAGAGGTTCAAATCATAGTATGTTAAAGTGTCAGTCCTCTTTTACTTAAGTCGGCCTTGTTCCTTTTGTATTGAATTCGGATGCTATTTCTCTGTTTCATCGTCAATAAGAAGGTCCTAATGATACAGTAAACCTGAAGTGAAGCATAGAAATCTAAAACTTCACTCACAGGAGAGGATCAAATCATGGAAGGTTAGAGTGTCAGTCCACTTTTACTTAAGACGACATTGTGCCTTTTGTATCAAATTGGGATGCAATTTCTGTGTTTCATCGTCAATAAGAAGGTCCAAGGTATACAGTAAACCTGAAGTGAAGCATCGGATTCTAAAACTGGACTCACAGGAGGGGTTCAAATCAGAGAAAGTTAAAGTGTCAGTCCTCGTTTACTTAAGTCGGCATTGTGCCTTTTGTATTATATTCCGATGCAATTTCTGTGTTTCATCGTCAATAAGAAGGTGCAAGGTATACAGTAAACCTCAAGTGAAGCATCGGAATCTGAAACTGGACTCACAGGAGAGGTTCAAATCATAGAAAGTGAGAGTGTCAGTCCTCTTGTACTTAAGTCGGCATTGTGGCATTTGTATTAAATTCGGATGCAATTTCTGTGTTTCATCGTCAATAAGAAGGTCCAAGGGATACAGTAAACCTGAAGTGAAGCATCGGAATCTAAAACTGGACTCACAGGAGCGGTTCAAATCATAGAATGGTAGAGTGTCAGTCCTCTTTTACTTAAGTCGGCATTGTGCCTTCTGTATTACATCCGGATGCAATTTCTGTGTTTCATCGTCAATAAGAAGGTCCAAGGGATACAGTAAACAGGAAGTGAAGCATCTGAATCTAAAACTGGACTCACAGGAGAGGTTAAATCAAAGAAAGTTAGAGTGTCAGTCCTCTTTTAGTTAAGTCGGCATTGTGCCATTTGTATTAAATTCCGATTAAATTTCTGTGTTTCATCGTCAATAAGATGGTGCAAGGTATACAGTAAACCTGAAGTGAAGCATCAGAATCTATAACTGGACTCACAGGAGAGGTTCAAATCATAGAAAGTGAGAGTGTCAGTCTGCTTTTACTTAAGTCAGCATTATGCCATCTGTATTAAATCCGGATGCAATTTCTGTGTTTCATCGTCAATAAGACGGTCCAAGGGATACAGTAAACCTGAAGTGAAGCATCGAATCTAAAACTGGACTCACAGGAGAGGTTCAAATCATAGAAAGTTAGAGTGTCACTCCTCTTGCACATAAGCCGGTATTGTGCCTTTTGTATTAAATTCGGATGCAATTTCTTTGTTTAATCGTCAATAAGAAGGTCCAAGGGATACAGTAAACCTGAAGTGAAGCATCGGAATCTAAAACTGGTCTCTCAGGAGAGGTTCAAATCATAGAAAGTTAGAATGTCAGTCTTCTTGTACTTAAGTCGGAATTGTGCCATTTGTATTAAATTCGGATGCAATTTCTGTGTTTCATCGTCAATAAGAAGGTGCAACGTATACAGTAAAATTGAAGTGAAGCTTTGGAATCTAAAACTGGAGTCACAGGAGAGGTTCAACTCATAGAAAGGGAGAGTGTCAGTCTTCTTGTACTTAAGTCGGCAATGTTCCATTTGTATTAATCTCGGATACAATTTCTGTGTTTCATCGTCAATAAGAAGGTCCAAGGGATACAGTAAACCTGAAGTGAAGCATCGGAATCTAAAACTGGACCCACAGGAGAGGTTCAAATCAAAGAAAGTTAGAGTGTCACTCCTCTTGTACTTAAGTCGGTATTGTGCCTTTTGTATTAGTTCCGGAAGCAGCTTCTGTGTTTCATCGTCAATAAGAAAGTGCAAGGGATACAGAAAACCTGAATGAAGCATCGGAATCTAAAACTGGAGTCACAGGAGAGGTTCAAATCATTGAATGTTAGAGTGTCAGTCCACTTTTACTTAAGTCGGCATTGTGCCTTTTGTATTAAATTCGGATGCAATTTCTGTGTTTCATCGTCCATAAGAAGGTCCAAGGTATACAGTAAACCTGAAGTGAAGCATCGGATTCTAAAACTGGACTCACAGGAGGGGTTCAAATCATAGTAAGTTAGAGTGTCAGTCCTCTTTTACTTAAGTCGGCATTGTGCCTTTTGTATTAAATTCCGATGCACTTTCTGTGTTTCATCATCAATAAGAAGGTGCAAGGTATACAGTAAACCTGAAGTGAAGCATCGGAATCGATAACTCGACTCACAGGAGAGGTTCAAATCATAGAAAGTGAGAGTGGCAGTCCTCTTGTACTTAAGTCGGCATTGTGCCATTTATATTAAATTCGGATGCAATTTCTGTGTTTCATCGTTAATAAGAAAGTCCAAGGGATACAGTAAACCTGAAGTTGAAGCATCGGAATCCAAAACTGGACTCACAGGAGCGGTTCAAATCATAGAATGGTAGAGTGTCAGTCCTCTTTTACTTAAGTCGGCATTGTGCCTTCTGTATTACATTCGAATGCAATTTCTGTGTTTCATCGTCAATAAGAAGGTACAAGGGATACAGTAAACCTGAAGTTGAAGCATCGGAATCTAAAACTAGACTCTCAGGAGAGGTTCAAATCATAGAAAGTTAGAGTGTCAGTCCTCTTGTGCTTAAGTCGGCATTGTGCCATTTGTATTAAATTCCGATGCAATTTCTGTTTTTCATCGTCAATAAGAAGGTCCACGGTATACAGTAAACCTGAAGTGAAGCATCGGAATCTAAAACTGGACTCACAGGAGAGGTTCAAATCATAGAAAGTGAGAGTGTCAATTCTCTTGTACTTAAGTCGGCATTCTGCCATTTGTATTAAATTCGGATGCAATTTCTGTGTTTCATCGTCAATGAGAAGTTCCTAGGGATACAGTAACCTGAAGTGAAGCATAGAAATCTAAAACTTCACTCACAGGAGAGGTTCAAATCATAGAAAGTTAGAGTGTCAGTCCACTTTTACTTAAGACGACATTGTGCCTTTTGTATTAAATTCGGATGAAATTTCTGTGCTTCATCGTCAATAAGAAGGTCCAAGGAATACAGTAAACCTGAAGTGAAGCATCGGAATCTAAAACTGGACTCACAGGAGCGGTTCAAATCATAGAATGGTAGAGTGTCAGTCCTCTTTTACTTAAGTCGGCATTGTGCCTTCTGTATTACATTCGGATGCAATTTCTGTGTTTCATCGTCAATAAGAAGGTACAAGGGATACAGTAAACCGGAAGTGAAGCATCTGAATCTAAAACTGGACTCACAGGAGAAGTTAAATCATAGAAAGTTAGAGGGTCAGTCATCTTTTAGTTAAGTCGGCATTGTGCCATTTGTATTAAATTCCGATTAAATTTCTGTGTTTCGTCGTCAATAAAATGGTGCAAGGTATACAGTAAACCTGAAGTGAAGCATCAGAATCTAAAACTGGACTCACAGGAGAGGTTCAAATCATAGAAAGTGAGAGTGTCAGTCCGCTTTTACTTAAGTCGGCATTATGCCATCTGTATTAAATCCGGATGCAATTTCTGTGTTTCATCGTCAACAAGACGGTCCAAGGGATACAGTAAACCTGAAGTTAAGCATCGAATCTAAAACTGGACTCACAGGAGGGGTTCAAATCATAGAAAGTTAGAGTGTCACTCCTCTTGCACATTAGCCGGTATTGTGCCTTTTGTATTAAATTCGGATGCAATTTCTTTGTTTCATCGTCAATAAGAAGGTCCACTGTATACAGTAAACCTGAAGTGAAGCATCGGATTCTAAAACTGGACTCGCAGGAGGGGTACAAATCATAGTAAGTTAGAGTGTCAGTCCTCTTTTACTTAAGTCGGCATTGTGCCTTTTGTATTAAATTCCGATGCAATTTCTGTGTTTCATCATCAATAAGATGGTGCAAGGTATACAGTAAACTTGAAGTGAAGCATCGGAATCGATAACTCGACTCACAGGAGAGGTTCAAATCATAGAAAGTGAGAGTGGCAGTCCTCTTGTACTTAAGTCGGCATTGTGCCATTTATATTAAATTCTGATGCAATTTCTGTGTTTCATCGTTAATAAGAAGGCCCAAGGGATACAGTAAACCTGAAGTGAAGCATCGGAATCCAAAACTGGACTCACAGGAGAGGTTCAAATCATAGAAATTTAGAGTGTCACTCCTCTTGTACTTAAGACGGTATTGTGCCCTTTGTATTAAATTCGGATGCAATCTCTGTGTTTCATCGTCAATAAGAAGGTCCAAAGGATACAGTAAACCTGAAGTGAAGCGTCGGAATCTAAAACTGGTCTCACAGGATAGGTTCAAATCATAGAATGTTAGAGTGTCAGTCCACTTTTACTTAAGTCGACATTGTGCCTTTTGTATTAAATTCGGATGCAATTTCTGTGTTTCATCGTCAATAAGAAGGTCCAAGGTATACAGTAAACCTGAAGTGAAGCATCGGATTCTAAAACTGGACTCACAGGAGGGGTTCAAATCATAAAAAATTAGAGTGTCAGTCCTCTTTTACATAAGTCGGCATTGTGCCCTTTGTATTAAATTCCGATGCAATTTCTGTGTTTCATCGTCAATTAGAAGGTGCAAGGTATATAGTAAACCTGAAGTGAAGCAGCGGAATGTAAAACTGGACTCACAGGACAGGTTCAAAACATAGAAAGTGAGAGTGTCAGTCCTCTTGTACTTAAGTCGGCATTGTGCCATTTGTATTAAATTTGGATGCAATATCTGTTTTTCACCGTCAATAAGATGGTTCAAGGGATACAGTAAACCTGAAGTGAAGCATAGGAATCTAAAACTAGACTCACAGGAGAGGTTCAAATCATAGAAAGTTAACTTGTCTGTCCTATTGTACTTAAGTCGACATTGTGCCTTTGGTATTAAATTCGGATGCAAACTCTGTGTTTCATCGTCAATAAGAAGGTCCAAGGGATACAGTAAACCTGAGGTGAAACATCGGAATCTAAAACAGGACTCACAGTAGAGGTTCAAATCATAGAAAGTGAGAGTTTAAGTCCTCTTGTACTTATGTCGTCATTGTGCCTTTTGTATTAATTTCGGATGCAATTTCTGTGTTTCATCGTCAATAGGAAGGTCCAAATGATACAGTAAACGTTAAGTGAAGCATCGGAATCTAAAACTGGTCTCACAGGAGAGGTTCAAATCATAGAAAGCTAGAGTGACAGTCCTCTTTTACTTAAGTCGGCATTGTGAATCTTGTATTAAATTCGGATGCAATTTCGGTGTTTCATCGTCAATAAGAGGGTCCAAGGGATACAATAAACCTGAAGTGAAGCATCGGAATCTAAAACTGGACTCCCAGGAGAGGTCAAATCATTGAAAGTGAGAGTGTCAGTCCTCCTGTACTTGAGTCGGCATTGTGCCATTTGTATTAAATTCGGATGCAATTTCTGTGTTTCATCGCCAATGAGAAGGTCCAAGGGATACTGTAAACCTGAAGTGAAGCATCGGAATCTAAAACTGGACTCACGGGAGAGGTCCAAATCATAGAAAGTGAGAGTGTCAGTCCTCTTTTACTTAAGTCGGCAATGTGCCTTTTGTATTAAATTCGGATGCAATTTCTGTGTTTCATCGTCAATAAGAAGGTCCAATGGATACAGTAAACCTGAAGTGAAGCATCGGAATCTAAATCTAGACTTACAGGAGAGGTTCAAATATAAGAAAATTATAGTGTCAGTCCTCTTTTACTTAAGTCGGCATTGTGCCATTTGTATTAAATTCCGATGCAATTTCTGTGTTTCATCGTCAATTTGAAGGTGCAAGGAATACAGAAAACCTGAAGTGAAGCATCGGATTGTAAAACTGGACTCACAGGAGGGGTTCAAATCATAGAAAGTTAGAGTGTCGGTCCTCTTTTACTTAAGTCGGCATTGTGCCTTTTGTATTAAATTCCGATGCAATTTCTGTGTTTCATCGTCAATAAGAAGGTCCACGGTATACAGTTAACCTGAAGTGAAGCATCGGATTCTAAAACTGGACTCACAGGAGGGGTTCAAATCATAGTAAGTTAGAGTGTCAGTCCTCTTTTACTTAAGTCGGCATTGTGCCTTTTGTATTACTTTCCGATGCAATTTCTGTGTTTCATCGTCAATAAGAAGGTGCAAGGTATACAGTAAACCTGAAGTGAAGCATCGGATCCTAAAACTGGTCTCACAGGAGGGATTCAAATCATAGAAAGTTAGAGTGTCACTCCTCTTGTACTTAAGACGGTATTGTGCCTTTTGTATAAAATTCGGATGCAATTTCTGTGTTTCATCGTCAATACGAAGGTGCAAGGTATGAAGTAAACCTGATGTGAGTCATCGGAATGCTAAACTGGACTCAAAGGACAGGTTCAAATCATAGAAAGTGAGAGTGTCAGTCCTCTTGTACTTAAGTCGGCATTGTGCCATTTGTATTAAATTTGGATGCAATTTCTGTGTTTTATCGTCAATAAGAATGTTCAAGGGATTCTGTGAACCTGAAGTGAAGCATCGGAATCTAAAACTAGACTCACAGGAGAGGTTCAAATCATAGAAAGTTAGAGTGTCTGTCCTCTTGTACTTAAGTCGGCATTGAGCCTTTTGTATTAAATTCGGATGCTAACTCTGTGTTTCATCGTCAATAAGAAGGTCCAAGGGATACAGTAAACCTGAGGTGAAGCATCGGAATCTAAAACTGGACTCACAGTAGAGGTTCAAATCATAGAAAGTGAGAGTGTCAGTCCTCTTGTACTTAAGTCTGCATTGTGCCATTTGTATTAAATTCGGATGCAATTTCTGTGTTTCATCGTTAATAAGAAAGTCCAAATGATACAGTAAACCTGAAGTGAAGCATCGGAATCTAAAACTGGTCTCACAGGAGAGGTTCAAATCATAGAAAGTTAGAGTGTCAGTCCTCTTGTACTTAAGTCGGCATTGTGCCATTTGTATTAAATTCGGATTCAATTTCTGTGTTTCATCGTCAATAAGAAGGTCCAAGGGATTCAGTAAACCTGAGGTGAAACATCGGAATCTAGAACTGGACTCACAGTAGAGGTTCAAATCATAGAAAGTGAGAGTCTCAGTCCTCTTGTACTTAAGTCGTCATTGTGCCTTTTGCATTAAATTTGGATGCAATTTCTGTGTTTCATCGTCAATAAGAAGGTTCAAATGATACAGTAAACCTGAAGTGAAGCATCGGAATTTAAAACTGGTCTCACAGGAGAGGTTCAAATCATAGAATGTTAGAGTGTCAGTCCTCTTTTAATTAAGTCGGCATTGTGCCTCTTGTATTAAATTCGGATGCAATTTCTGTGTTTCATCGTCAATAAGAAGGTCCAAGGGATATAGTAAACCTGAAGTGAAGCATCGGAATCTAAAACTAGACTCTCAGGAGAGGTTCAAATCATAGAAAGTTAGAGTGTCAGTCCTCTTGTGCTTAAGTCTGCATTGTGCCATTTGTATTAAATTCCGATGCAATTTCTGTGTTTCATCGTCAATAAGAAGGTCCAAGGTATACAGTAAACCTGAAGTGAAGCATCGAAATGTAAAACTGGACTCACAGGAGAGGTTCAAATCATAGAAAGTGAGAGTGTCAATTCTGTTGTACTTAAGTCGGCATTGTGCCATTTGTATTAAATTCGGATACAATTTCTGTGTTTCATCGTCAATGAGAAGGTCCAGGGGATACAGTAAACCTGAAGTGAAGCATCGGAATCTAAAACTGGACTCACAAGACAGGTTCAAATCATAGAAAGTGAGAGTGTCAATTCTCTTGTACTTAAGTCGGCATTGTGCCATTTATATTAAATTCGGATGCAATTTCTGTGTTTCATCGTCAATGAGAAGGTCCAGGGGATACAGTAAACCTGAAGTGAAGCATCGGAATCTAAAACTAGACTCACAGGAGAGGTTCAAACCATAGAAAGTAAGAGTGTCTGTCCTATTGTACTTAAGTCGGCATTGTTCCTTTTGTATTAAATTCGGATGCAATTTCTGTGTTTCATCGTCAATAAGAAGGTCCAAGGGATACAGTAAACCGTAAGTAAAGCATCGGAATCTAAAACTGGTCTCACAGGAGAGGTTCAAATCATAGTATGTTAAAGTGTCAGTCCTCTTTTACTTAAGTCGGCCTTGTGCCTTTTGTATTGAATTCGGATGTTATTTCTCTGTTTCATCGTCAATAAGAAGGTCCTAGGGATACAGTAAACCTGAAGTGAAGCATAGAAATCTAAAACTTCACTCACAGGTGAGGTTCAAATCATAGAAAGTTAGAGTGTCAGTCCACTTTTACTTAAGACGACATTGTGCCTTTTGTATTAAATTCGGATGCAATTTCTGTGATTCATCGTCAATAAGAAGGTCGAAGGTATACAGTAAACCTGAAATGAAGCATCGGATTCTAAAACTGGACTCACAGGAGGGGTTCAAGTCATAGTAAGTTAAAGTGTCAGTCCTCGTTTACTTAAGTCGGCATTGTGCCTTTTGTATTAAATTCCGATGCAATTTCTGTGTTTCATCGTCAATAAGAAAGTGCAAGGTATACAGTAAACCTAAAGTGAAGCATCGGAATCTGAAACTGGACTCACAGGAGAGGTTCAAATCATAGAAAGTGAGAGTGTCAGTCCTCTTGTACTTAAGTCGGCATTGTGGCATTTGTATTAAATTCGGATGCAATTTCTGTGTTTCATCGTCAATAAGAAGGTCCAAGGGATACAGTAAACCTGAAGTGAAGCATCGGAATCTAAAACTGGACTCACAGGAGCGGTTCAAATCATAGAATGGTAGAGTGTCAGTCCTCTTTTACTTAAGTCGGCATTGTGCCTTCTGTATTACATCCGGATGCAATTTCTGTGTTTCATCGTCAATAAGAAGGTCCAAGGGATACAGTGAACCGGAAGTGAAGCATCTGAATCTAAAACTGGACTCACAGGAGAGGTTAAATCATAGAAAGTTAGAGTGACCGTCCTCTTTTAGTTAAGTCGGCATTGTGCCATTTGTATTAAATTCCGATTAAATTTCTGTGTTTCATCGGCAATAAGATGGTGCAAGGTATACAGTAAACCTGAAGTGAAGCATCAGAATCTAAAACTGGACTCACAGGAGAGGTTCAAATCATAGAAAGTGAGAGTGTCAGTCCGCTTTTACTTAAGTCGGCATTATGCCATCTGTATTAAATCCGGATGCAAT
The DNA here is from genome assembly GCF_021461385.2 of Schistocerca piceifrons. NCBI lineage: Eukaryota > Metazoa > Arthropoda > Insecta > Orthoptera > Acrididae > Schistocerca > Schistocerca piceifrons. The sequence continues at coordinate 944,058,670 of NC_060149.1, forward strand.
TTCTGTGTTTCATCGTCAATAAGACGGTCCAAGGGATACAGTAAACCTGAAGTGAAGCATCGAATCTAAAACTGGACTCACAGGAGAGGTTCAAATCATAGAAAGTTAGAGTGTCACTCCTCTTGCACATAAGCCGGTATTGTGCCATTTGTATTAAATTCGGATGCAATTTCTTTGTTTAATCGTCAATAAGAAGGTCCAAGGGATACAGTAAACCTGAAGCGAAGCATCGGAATCTAAAACTGGACTCTCAGGAGAGGTTAAAATCATAGAAAGTTAGAATGTCAGTCCACTTTTACTTGAGTCGGCATTGTGCCTTTTGTATTAAATTCGGATGCAATTTCTGTGTTTCATCGTCCATAAGAAGGTCCAAGGTATACAGTAAACCTGAAGTGAAGCATCGGATTCTAAAACTGGACTCACAGTAGGTGTTCAAATCATAGTAAGTTAGAGTGTCAGTCCTCTTTTACTTAAATCGGCATTGTGCCTTTTGTATTAAATTCCGATGCAATTTCTGTGTTTCATCATCAATAAGAAGGTGCAAGGTATACAGTAAACCTGAAGTGAAGCATCGGAATCGATAACTCGACTCACAGGAGAGGTTCAAATCATAGAATGTGAAAGTGGCAGTCCTCTTGTACTTAAGTCGGCATTGTGCCATTTATATTAAATTCGGATGCAATTTCTGTGTTTCATCGTTAATAAGAAGGTCCAAGTGATACAGTAATCCTGAAGTGAAGCATCGGAATCCAAAACTGGACTCACAGGAGAGGTTCAAATCATAGAAAGTTAGAGTGTCACTCCTCTTGTACTTAAGACGATATTGTGCCTTTTGTATTAAATTCGGATGCAATTTCTGTGTTTCATCGTCAATAAGAAGGTCCAAGGGATATAGTAAACCTGAAGTGAAGCATCGGAATCTAAAACTAGACTCTCAGGAGAGGTTCAAATCATAGAAAGTTAGAGTGTCAGTCCACTTGTGCTTAAGTCGGCATTGTGCCATTTGTATTAAATTCCGATGCAATTTCTGTGTTTCATCGTCAATAAGAAGGTCCAAGGTATACAGTAAACCTGAAGTGAAGCATCGGAATCTAAAACTGGACTCACAGGAGAGGTTCAAATCATAGAAAGTGAGAGTGTCAATTCTCTTGTACTTAAGTCGGCATTCTGCCATTTGTATTAAATTCGGATGCAATTTCTGTGTTTCATCGTCAATGAGAAAGTCCAGGGGATAGAGTAAACCTGAAGTGAAGCATCGGAATCTAAAACTAGACTCACAGGAGAGGTTCAAATCAAAGAAAGTTAGAGTGTCTGTCCTCTTGTACTTAAGTCGGCATTGTTCCTTTTGTATTAAATTCGGATGCAATTTCTGTGTTTCATCGTCAATAAGTAGGTCCAAGTGATACAGTAAACCTGAAGTGAACCTTCGGAATCTAAAAACTGCACTCACAGGAGAGATTCAAATCATAGAAAGTTAGTGTGTCACTGCTCTCGTACTGATGTAGGTATTGTGCCTTTTGTATTAAATTCGGATGCAATTTCTGTGTTTCATCGTCAATAAGAAGGTCCAGGGGATACAGTAAACCTTAAGTAAAGCATCGGAATCTAAAACTGGTCTCACAGGAGAGGTTCAAATCATAGTATGTTAAAGTGTCAGTCCTCTTTTACTTAAGTCGGCCTTGTTCCTTTTGTATTGAATTCGGATGCTATTTCTCTGTTTCATCGTCAATAAGAAGGTCCTAGGGATACAGTAAACCTGAAGTGAAGCATAGAAATCTAAAACTTCACTCACAGGAGAGGATCAAATCATGGAAAGTTAGAGTGTCAGTCCACTTTTACTTAAGACGACATTGTGCCTTTTGTATCAAATTGGGATGCAATTTCTGTGTTTCATCGTCAATAAGAAGGTCCAAGGTATACAGTAAACCTGAAGTGAAGCATCGGATTCTAAAACTGGACTCACAGGAGGGGTTCAAATCAGAGAAAGTTAAAGTGTCAGTCCTCGTTTACTTAAGTCGGCATTGTGCCTTTTGTATTAAATTCCGATGCAATTTCTGTGTTTCATCGTCAATAAGAAGGTGCAAGGTATACAGTAAACCTCAAGTGAGGCATCGGAATCTGAAACTGGACTCACAGGAGAGGTTCAAATCATAGAAAGTGAGAGTGTCAGTCCTCTTGTACTTAAGTCGGCATTGTGGCATTTGTATTAAATTCGGATGCAATTTCTGTGTTTCATCGTCAATAAGAAGGTCCAAGGGATACAGTAAACCTGAAGTGAAGCATCGGAATCTAAAACTGGACTCACAGGAGCGGTTCAAATCATAGAATGGTAGAGTGTCAGTCCTCTTTTACTTAAGTCGGCATTGTGCCTTCTGTATTACATCCGGATGCAATTTCTGTGTTTCATCGTCAATAAGAAGGTCCAAGGGATACAGTAAACAGGAAGTGAAGCATCTGAATCTAAAACTGGACTCACAGGAGAGGTTAAATCAAAGAAAGTTAGAGTGTCAGTCCTCTTTTAGTTAAGTCGGCATTGTGCCATTTGTATTAAATTCCGATTAAATTTCTGTGTTTCATCGTCAATAAGATGGTGCAAGGTATACAGTAAACCTGAAGTGAAGCATCAGAATCTAAAACTGGACTCACAGGAGAGGTTCAAATCATAGAAAGTGAGAGTGTCAGTCCGCTTTTACTTAAGTCAGCATTATGCCATCTGTATTAAATCCGGATGCAATTTCTGTGTTTCATCGTCAATAAGACGGTCCAAGGCATACAGTAAACCTGAAGTGAAGCATCGAATCTAAAACTGGACTCACAGGAGAGGTTCAAATCATAGAAAGTTAGAGTGTCACTCCTCTTGCACATAAGCCGGTATTGTGCCTTTTGTATTAAATTCGGATGCAATTTCTTTGTTTAATCGTCAATAAGAAGGTCCAAGGGATACAGTAAACTTGAAGTGAAGCATCGGAATCTAAAACTGGTCTCTCAGGAGAGGTTCAAATCATAGAAAGTTAGAATGTCTGTCTTCTTGTACTTAAGTCGGAATTGTGCCATTTGTATTAAATTCGGATGCAATTTCTGTGTTTCATCGTCAATACGAAGGTGCAACGTATACAGTAAAATTGAAGTGAAGCTTTGGAATCTAAAACTGGAGTCACAGGAGAGGTTCAACTCATAGAAAGGGAGAGTGTCAGTCTTCTTGTACTTAAGTCGGCAATGTTCCATTTGTATTAAACTCGGATACAATTTCTGTGTTTCATCGTCAATAAGAAGGTCCAAGGGATACAGTAAACCTGAAGTGAAGCATCGGAATCTAAAACTGGACCCACAGGAGAGGTTCAAATCTAAGAAAGTTAGAGTGTCACTCCTCTTGTACTTAAGTCGGTATTGTGCCTTTTGTATTAGATTCGGAAGCAGCTTCTGTGTTTCATCGTCAATAAGAAAGTGCAAGGGATACAGAAAACCTGAATGAAGCATCGGAATCTAAAACTGGAGTCACAGGAGAGGTTCAAATCATTGAATGTTAGAGTGTCAGTCCACTTTTACTTAAGTCGGCATTGTGCCTTTTGTATTAAATTCGGATGCAATTTCTGTGTTTCATCGTCCATAAGAAGGTCCAAGGTATACAGTAAACCTGAAGTGAAGCATCGGATTCTAAAACTGGACTCACAGGAGGGGTTCAAATCATAGTAAGTTAGAGTGTCAGTCCTCTTTTACTTAAGTCGGCATTGTGCCTTTTGTATTAAATTCCGATGCACTTTCTGTGTTTCATCATCAATAAGAAGGTGCAAGGTATACAGTAAACCTGAAGTGAAGCATCGGAATCGATAACTCGACTCACAGGAGAGGTTCAAATCATAGAAAGTGAGAGTGGCAGTCCTCTTGTACTTAAGTCGGCATTGTGCCATTTATATTAAATTCGGATGCAATTTCTGTGTTTCATCGTTAATAAGAAAGTCCAAGGGATACAGTAAACCTGAAGTTGAAGCATCGGAATCCAAAACTGGACTCACAGGAGCGGTTCAAATCATAGAATGGTAGCGTGTCAGTCCTCTTTTACTTAAGTCGGCATTGTGCCTTCTGTATTACATTCGGATGCAATTTCTGTGTTTCATCGTCAATAAGAAGGTACAAGGGATACAGTAAACCTGAAGTTGAAGCATCGGAATCTAAAACTAGACTCTCAGGAGAGGTTCAAATCATAGAAAGTTAGAGTGTCAGTCCTCTTGTGCTTAAGTCGGCATTGTGCCATTTGTATTAAATTCCGATGCAATTTCTGTTTTTCGTCGTCAATAAGAAGGTCCAAGGTATACAGTAAACCTGAAGTGAAGCATCGGAATCTAAAACTGGACTCACAGGAGAGGTTCAAATCATAGAAAGTGAGAGTGTCAATTCTCTTGTACTTAAGTCGGCATTCTGCCATTTGTATTAAATTCGGATGCAATTTCTGTGTTTCATCGTCAATGAGAAGTTCCTAGGGATACAGTAACCTGAAGTGAAGCATAGAAATCTAAAACTTCACTCACAGGAGAGGTTCAAATCATAGAAAGTTAGAGTGTCAGTCCACTTTTACTTAAGACGACATTGTGCCTTTTGTATTAAATTCGGATGAAATTTCTGTGCTTCATCGTCAATAAGAAGGTCCAAGGAATACAGTAAACCTGAAGTGAAGCATCGGAATCGATAACTCGACTCACAGGAGAGGTTCAAATCATAGAAAGTTAGAGTGTCACTCCTCTTGCACATTAGCCGGTATTGTGCCTTTTGTATTAAATTCGGATGCAATTTCTTTGTTTCATCGTCAATAAGAAGGTCCAAGGGATACAGAAAACCTGAATGAAGCATCGCAATCTAAAACTGGAGTCACAGGAGAGGTTCAAATCATTGAATGTTAGAGTGTCAGTCCACTTTTACTTAAGACGACATTGTGCCTTTTGTATTAAATTCGGATGCAATTTCTGTGATTCATCGTCAATAAGAAGGTCGAAGGTATACAGTAAACCTGAAATGAAGCATCGGATTCTAAAACTGGACTCACAGGAGGGGTTCAAGTCATAGTAAGTTAAAGTGTCAGTCCTCGTTTACTTAAGTCGGCATTGTGCCTTTTGTATTAAATTCCGATGCAATTTCTGTGTTTCATCGTCAATAAGAAAGTGCAAGGTATACAGTAAACCTAAAGTGAAGCATCGGAATCTGAAACTGGACTCACAGGAGAGGTTCAAATCACAGAAAGTGAGAGTGTCAGCCCTCTTGTACTTAAGTCGGCATTGTGGCATTTGTATTAAATTCGGATGCAATTTCTGTGTTTCATCGTCAATAAGAAGGTCCAAGGGATACAGTAAACCTGAAGTGAAGCATCGGAATCTAAAACTGGACTCACAGGAGCGGTTCAAATCATAGAATGGTAGAGTGTCAGTCCTCTTTTACTTAAGTCGGCATTGTGCCTTCTGTATTACATCCGGATGCAATTTCTGTGTTTCATCGTCAATAAGAAGGTCCAAGGGATACAGTGAACCGGAAGTGAAGCATCTGAATCTAAAACTGGACTCACAGGAGATGTTAAATCATAGAAAGTTAGAGTGACAGTCCTCTTTTAGTTAAGTCGGCATTGTGCCATTTGTATTAAATTCCGATTAAATTTCTGTGTTTCATCGGCAATAAGATGGTGCAAGGTATACAGTAAACCTGAAGTGAAGCATCAGAATCTAAAACTGGACTCACAGGAGAGGTTCAAATCATAGAAAGTGAGAGTGTCAGTCCGCTTTTACTTAAGTCGGCATTATGCCATCTGTATTAAATCCGGATGCAATTTCTGTGTTTCATCGTCAATAAGACGGTCCAAGGGATACAGTAAACCTGAAGTGAAGCATCGAATCTAAAACTGGACTCACAGGAGAGGTTCAAATCATAGAAAGTTAGAGTGTCACTCCTCTTGCACATAAGCCGGTATTGTGCCATTTGTATTAAATTCGGATGCAATTTCTTTGTTTAATCGTCAATAAGAAGGTCCAAGGGATACAGTAAACCTGAAGCGAAGCATCGGAATCTAAAACTGGACTCTCAGGAGAGGTTAAAATCATAGAAAGTTAGAATGTCAGTCCACTTTTACTTGAGTCAGCATTGTGCCTTTTGTATTAAATTCGGATGCAATTTCTGTGTTTCATCGTCCATAAGAAGGTCCAAGGTATACAGTAAACCTGAAGTGAAGCATCGGATTCTAAAACTGGACTCACAGTAGGTGTTCAAATCATAGTAAGTTAGAGTGTCAGTCCTCTTTTACTTAAATCGGCATTGTGCCTTTTGTATTAAATTCCGATGCAATTTCTGTGTTTCATCATCAATAAGAAGGTGCAAGGTATACAGTAAACCTGAAGTGAAGCATCGGAATCGATAACTCGACTCACAGGAGAGGTTCAAATCATAGAATGTGAAAGTGGCAGTCCTCTTGTACTTAAGTCGGCATTGTGCCATTTATATTAAATTCGGATGCAATTTCTGTGTTTCATCGTTAATAAGAAGGTCCAAGTGATACAGTAAACCTGAAGTGAAGCATCGGAATCCAAAACTGGACTCACAGGAGAGGTTCAAATCATAGAAAGTTAGAGTGTCACTCCTCTTGTACTTAAGACGATATTGTGCCTTTTGTATTAAATTCGGATGCAATTTCTGTGTTTCATCGTCAATAAGAAGGTCCAAGGGATATAGTAAACCTGAAGTGAAGCATCGGAATCTAAAACTAGACTCTCAGGAGAGGTTCAAATCATAGAAAGTTAGAGTGTCAGTCCACTTGTGCTTAAGTCGGCATTGTGCCATTTGTATTAAATTCCGATGCAATTTCTGTGTTTCATCGTCAATAAGAAGGTCCAAGGTATACAGTAAACCTGAAGTGAAGCATCGGAATCTAAAACTGGACTCACAGGAGAGGTTCAAATCATAGAAAGTGAGAGTGTCAATTCTCTTGTACTTAAGTCGGCATTCTGCCATTTGTATTAAATTCGGATGCAATTTCTGTGTTTCATCGTCAATGAGAAAGTCCAGGGGATAGAGTAAACCTGAAGTGAAGCATCGGAATCTAAAACTAGACTCACAGGAGAGGTTCAAATCAAAGAAAGTTAGAGTGTCTGTCCTCTTGTACTTAAGTCGGCATTGTTCCTTTTGTATTAAATTCGGATGCAATTTCTGTGTATCATCGTCAATAAGTAGGTCCAAGTGATACAGTAAACCTGAAGTGAACCTTCGGAATCTAAAAACTGCACTCACAGGAGAGATTCAAATCATAGAAAGTTAGTGTGTCACTGCTCTCGTACTGATGTAGGTATTGTGCCTTTTGTATTACATTCGGATGCAATTTCTGTGTTTCATCGTCAATAAGAAGGTCCAGGGGATACAGTAAACCTTAAGTAAAGCATCGGAATCTAAAACTGGTCTCACAGGAGAGGTTCAAATCATAGTATGTTAAAGTGTCAGTCCTCTTTTACTTAAGTCGGCCTTGTTCCTTTTGTATTGAATTCGGATGCTATTTCTCTGTTTCATCGTCAATAAGAAGGTCCTAGGGATACAGTAAACCTGAAGTGAAGCATAGAAATCTAAAACTTCACTCACAGGAGAGGATCAAATCATGGAAAGTTAGAGTGTCAGTCCACTTTTACTTAAGACGACATTGTGCCTTTTGTATCAAATTGGGATGCAATTTCTGTGTTTCATCGTCAATAAGAAGGTCCAAGGTATACAGTAAACCTGAAGTGAAGCATCGGATTCTAAAACTGGACTCACAGGAGGGGTTCAAATCAGAGAAAGTTAAAGTGTCAGTCCTCGTTTACTTAAGTCGGCATTGTGCCTTTTGTATTAAATTCCGATGCAATTTCTGTGTTTCATCGTCAATAAGAAGGTGCAAGGTATACAGTAAACCTCAAGTGAGGCATCGGAATCTGAAACTGGACTCACAGGAGAGGTTCAAATCATAGAAAGTGAGAGTGTCAGTCCTCTTGTACTTAAGTCGGCATTGTGGCATTTGTATTAAATTCGGATGCAATTTCTGTGTTTCATCGTCAATAAGAAGGTCCAAGGGATACAGTAAACCTGAAGTGAAGCATCGGAATCTAAAACTGGACTCACAGGAGCGGTTCAAATCATAGAATGGTAGAGTGTCAGTCCTCTTTTACTTAAGTCGGCATTGTGCCTTCTGTATTACATCCGGATGCAATTTCTGTGTTTCATCGTCAATAAGAAGGTCCAAGGGATACAGTAAACAGGAAGTGAAGCATCTGAATCTAAAACTGGACTCACAGGAGAGGTTAAATCAAAGAAAGTTAGAGTGTCAGTCCTCTTTTAGTTAAGTCGGCATTGTGCCATTTGTATTAAATTCCGATTAAATTTCTGTGTTTCATCGTCAATAAGATGGTGCAAGGTATACAGTAAACCTGAAGTGAAGCATCAGAATCTAAAACTGGACTCACAGGAGAGGTTCAAATCATAGAAAGTGAGAGTGTCAGTCCGCTTTTACTTAAGTCAGCATTATGCCATCTGTATTAAATCCGGATGCAATTTCTGTGTTTCATCGTCAATAAGACGGTCCAAGGCATACAGTAAACCTGAAGTGAAGCATCGAATCTAAGACTGGACTCACAGGAGAGGTTCAAATCATAGAAAGTTAGAGTGTCACTCCTCTTGCACATAAGCCGGTATTGTGCCTTTTGTATTAAATTCGGATGCAATTTCTTTGTTTAATCGTCAATAAGAAGGTCCAAGGGATACAGTAAACCTGAAGTGAAGCATCGGAATCTAAAACTGGTCTCTCAGGAGAGGTTCAAATCATAGAAAGTTAGAATGTCTGTCTTCTTGTACTTAAGTCGGAATTGTGCCATTTGTATTAAATTCGGATGCAATTTCTGTGTTTCATCGTCAATACGAAGGTGCAACGTATACAGTAAAATTGAAGTGAAGCTTTGGAATCTAAAACTGGAGTCACAGGAGAGGTTCAACTCATAGAAAGGGAGAGTGTCAGTCTTCTTGTACTTAAGTCGGCAATGTTCCATTTGTATTAAACTCGGATACAATTTCTGTGTTTCATCGTCAATAAGAAGGTCCAAGGGATACAGTAAACCTGAAGTGAAGCATCGGAATCTAAAACTGGACCCACAGGAGAGGTTCAAATCTAAGAAAGTTAGAGTGTCACTCCTCTTGTACTTAAGTCGGTATTGTGCCTTTTGTATTAGATTCGGAAGCAGCTTCTGTGTTTCATCGTCAATAAGAAAGTGCAAGGGATACAGAAAACCTGAATGAAGCATCGGAATCTAAAACTGGAGTCACAGGAGAGGTTCAAATCATTGAATGTTAGAGTGTCAGTCCACTTTTACTTAAGTCGGCATTGTGCCTTTTGTATTAAATTCGGATGCAATTTCTGTGTTTCATCGTCCATAAGAAGGTCCAAGGTATACAGTAAACCTGAAGTGAAGCATCGGATTCTAAAACTGGACTCACAGGAGGGGTTCAAATCATAGTAAGTTAGAGTGTCAGTCCTCTTTTACTTAAGTCGGCATTGTGCCTTTTGTATTAAATTCCGATGCACTTTCTGTGTTTCATCATCAATAAGAAGGTGCAAGGTATACAGTAAACCTGAAGTGAAGCATCGGAATCGATAACTCGACTCACAGGAGAGGTTCAAATCATAGAAAGTGAGAGTGGCAGTCCTCTTGTACTTAAGTCGGCATTGTGCCATTTATATTAAATTCGGATGCAATTTCTGTGTTTCATCGTTAATAAGAAAGTCCAAGGGATACAGTAAACCTGAAGTTGAAGCATCGGAATCCAAAACTGGACTCACAGGAGCGGTTCAAATCATAGAATGGTAGCGTGTCAGTCCTCTTTTACTTAAGTCGGCATTGTGCCTTCTGTATTACATTCGGATGCAATTTCTGTGTTTCATCGTCAATAAGAAGGTACAAGGGATACAGTAAACCTGAAGTTGAAGCATCGGAATCTAAAACTAGACTCTCAGGAGAGGTTCAAATCATAGAAAGTTAGAGTGTCAGTCCTCTTGTGCTTAAGTCGGCATTGTGCCATTTGTATTAAATTCCGATGCAATTTCTGTTTTTCGTCGTCAATAAGAAGGTCCAAGGTATACAGTAAACCTGAAGTGAAGCATCGGAATCTAAAACTGGACTCACAGGAGAGGTTCAAATCATAGAAAGTGAGAGTGTCAATTCTCTTGTACTTAAGTCGGCATTCTGCCATTTGTATTAAATTCGGATGCAATTTCTGTGTTTCATCGTCAATGAGAAGTTCCTAGGGATACAGTAACCTGAAGTGAAGCATAGAAATCTAAAACTTCACTCACAGGAGAGGTTCAAATCATAGAAAGTTAGAGTGTCAGTCCACTTTTACTTAAGACGACATTGTGCCTTTTGTATTAAATTCGGATGAAATTTCTGTGCTTCATCGTCAATAAGAAGGTCCAAGGAATACAGTAAACCTGAAGTGAAGCATCGGAATCGATAACTCGACTCACAGGAGAGGTTCAAATCATAGAAAGTTAGAGTGTCACTCCTCTTGCACATTAGCCGGTATTGTGCCTTTTGTATTAAATTCGGATGCAATTTCTTTGTTTCATCGTCAATAAGAAGGTCCAAGGGATACAGAAAACCTGAATGAAGCATCGCAATCTAAAACTGGAGTCACAGGAGAGGTTCAAATCATTGAATGTTAGAGTGTCAGTCCACTTTTACTTAAGACGACATTGTGCCTTTTGTATTAAATTCGGATGCAATTTCTGTGATTCATCGTCAATAAGAAGGTCGAAGGTATACAGTAAACCTGAAATGAAGCATCGGATTCTAAAACTGGACTCACAGGAGGGGTTCAAGTCATAGTAAGTTAAAGTGTCAGTCCTCGTTTACTTAAGTCGGCATTGTGCCTTTTGTATTAAATTCCGATGCAATTTCTGTGTTTCATCGTCAATAAGAAAGTGCAAGGTATACAGTAAACCTAAAGTGAAGCATCGGAATCTGAAACTGGACTCACAGGAGAGGTTCAAATCACAGAAAGTGAGAGTGTCAGCCCTCTTGTACTTAAGTCGGCATTGTGGCATTTGTATTAAATTCGGATGCAATTTCTGTGTTTCATCGTCAATAAGAAGGTCCAAGGGATACAGTAAACCTGAAGTGAAGCATCGGAATCTAAAACTGGACTCACAGGAGCGGTTCAAATCATAGAATGGTAGAGTGTCAGTCCTCTTTTACTTAAGTCGGCATTGTGCCTTCTGTATTACATCCGGATGCAATTTCTGTGTTTCATCGTCAATAAGAAGGTCCAAGGGATACAGTGAACCGGAAGTGAAGCATCTGAATCTAAAACTGGACTCACAGGAGATGTTAAATCATAGAAAGTTAGAGTGACAGTCCTCTTTTAGTTAAGTCGGCATTGTGCCATTTGTATTAAATTCCGATTAAATTTCTGTGTTTCATCGGCAATAAGATGGTGCAAGGTATACAGTAAACCTGAAGTGAAGCATCAGAATCTAAAACTGGACTCACAGGAGAGGTTCAAATCATAGAAAGTGAGAGTGTCAGTCCGCTTTTACTTAAGTCGGCATTATGCCATCTGTATTAAATCCGGATGCAATTTCTGTGTTTCATCGTCAATAAGACGGTCCAAGGGATACAGTAAACCTGAAGTGAAGCATCGAATCTAAAACTGGACTCACAGGAGAGGTTCAAATCATAGAAAGTTAGAGTGTCACTCCTCTTGCACATAAGCCGGTATTGTGCCATTTGTATTAAATTCGGATGCAATTTCTTTGTTTAATCGTCAATAAGAAGGTCCAAGGGATACAGTAAACCTGAAGCGAAGCATCGGAATCTAAAACTGGACTCTCAGGAGAGGTTAAAATCATAGAAAGTTAGAATGTCAGTCCACTTTTACTTGAGTCAGCATTGTGCCTTTTGTATTAAATTCGGATGCAATTTCTGTGTTTCATCGTCCATAAGAAGGTCCAAGGTATACAGTAAACCTGAAGTGAAGCATCGGATTCTAAAACTGGACTCACAGTAGGTGTTCAAATCATAGTAAGTTAGAGTGTCAGTCCTCTTTTACTTAAATCGGCATTGTGCCTTTTGTATTAAATTCCGATGCAATTTCTGTGTTTCATCATCAATAAGAAGGTGCAAGGTATACAGTAAACCTGAAGTGAAGCATCGGAATCGATAACTCGACTCACAGGAGAGGTTCAAATCATAGAATGTGAAAGTGGCAGTCCTCTTGTACTTAAGTCGGCATTGTGCCATTTATATTAAATTCGGATGCAATTTCTGTGTTTCATCGTTAATAAGAAGGTCCAAGTGATACAGTAAACCTGAAGTGAAGCATCGGAATCCAAAACTGGACTCACAGGAGAGGTTCAAATCATAGAAAGTTAGAGTGTCACTCCTCTTGTACTTAAGACGATATTGTGCCTTTTGTATTAAATTCGGATGCAATTTCTGTGTTTCATCGTCAATAAGAAGGTCCAAGGGATATAGTAAACCTGAAGTGAAGCATCGGAATCTAAAACTAGACTCTCAGGAGAGGTTCAAATCATAGAAAGTTAGAGTGTCAGTCCACTTGTGCTTAAGTCGGCATTGTGCCATTTGTATTAAATTCCGATGCAATTTCTGTGTTTCATCGTCAATAAGAAGGTCCAAGGTATACAGTAAACCTGAAGTGAAGCATCGGAATCTAAAACTGGACTCACAGGAGAGGTTCAAATCATAGAAAGTGAGAGTGTCAATTCTCTTGTACTTAAGTCGGCATTCTGCCATTTGTATTAAATTCGGATGCAATTTCTGTGTTTCATCGTCAATGAGAAAGTCCAGGGGATAGAGTAAACCTGAAGTGAAGCATCGGAATCTAAAACTAGACTCACAGGAGAGGTTCAAATCAAAGAAAGTTAGAGTGTCTGTCCTCTTGTACTTAAGTCGGCATTGTTCCTTTTGTATTAAATTCGGATGCAATTTCTGTGTTTCATCGTCAATAAGTAGGTCCAAGTGATACAGTAAACCTGAAGTGAACCTTCGGAATCTAAAAACTGCACTCACAGGAGAGATTCAAATCATAGAAAGTTAGTGTGTCACTGCTCTCGTACTGATGTAGGTATTGTGCCTTTTGTATTACATTCGGATGCAATTTCTGTGTTTCATCGTCAATAAGAAGGTCCAGGGGATACAGTAAACCTTAAGTAAAGCATCGGAATCTAAAACTGGTCTCACAGGAGAGGTTCAAATCATAGTATGTTAAAGTGTCAGTCCTCTTTTACTTAAGTCGGCCTTGTTCCTTTTGTATTGAATTCGGATGCTATTTCTCTGTTTCATCGTCAATAAGAAGGTCCTAGGGATACAGTAAACCTGAAGTGAAGCATAGAAATCTAAAACTTCACTCACAGGAGAGGATCAAATCATGGAAAGTTAGAGTGTCAGTCCACTTTTACTTAAGACGACATTGTGCCTTTTGTATCAAATTGGGATGCAATTTCTGTGTTTCATCGTCAATAAGAAGGTCCAAGGTATACAGTAAACCTGAAGTGAAGCATCGGATTCTAAAACTGGACTCACAGGAGGGGTTCAAATCAGAGAAAGTTAAAGTGTCAGTCCTCGTTTACTTAAGTCGGCATTGTGCCTTTTGTATTAAATTCCGATGCAATTTCTGTGTTTCATCGTCAATAAGAAGGTGCAAGGTATACAGTAAACCTCAAGTGAGGCATCGGAATCTGAAACTGGACTCACAGGAGAGGTTCAAATCATAGAAAGTGAGAGTGTCAGTCCTCTTGTACTTAAGTCGGCATTGTGGCATTTGTATTAAATTCGGATGCAATTTCTGTGTTTCATCGTCAATAAGAAGGTCCAAGGGATACAGTAAACCTGAAGTGAAGCATCGGAATCTAAAACTGGACTCACAGGAGCGGTTCAAATCATAGAATGGTAGAGTGTCAGTCCTCTTTTACTTAAGTCGGCATTGTGCCTTCTGTATTACATCCGGATGCAATTTCTGTGTTTCATCGTCAATAAGAAGGTCCAAGGGATACAGTAAACAGGAAGTGAAGCATCTGAATCTAAAACTGGACTCACAGGAGAGGTTAAATCAAAGAAAGTTAGAGTGTCAGTCCTCTTTTAGTTAAGTCGGCATTGTGCCATTTGTATTAAATTCCGATTAAATTTCTGTGTTTCATCGTCAATAAGATGGTGCAAGGTATACAGTAAACCTGAAGTGAAGCATCAGAATCTAAAACTGGACTCACAGGAGAGGTTCAAATCATAGAAAGTGAGAGTGTCAGTCCGCTTTTACTTAAGTCAGCATTATGCCATCTGTATTAAATCCGGATGCAATTTCTGTGTTTCATCGTCAATAAGACGGTCCAAGGCATACAGTAAACCTGAAGTGAAGCATCGAATCTAAGACTGGACTCACAGGAGAGGTTCAAATCATAGAAAGTTAGAGTGTCACTCCTCTTGCACATAAGCCGGTATTGTGCCTTTTGTATTAAATTCGGATGCAATTTCTTTGTTTAATCGTCAATAAGAAGGTCCAAGGGATACAGTAAACCTGAAGTGAAGCATCGGAATCTAAAACTGGTCTCTCAGGAGAGGTTCAAATCATAGAAAGTTAGAATGTCAGTCCACTTTTACTTAAGTCGGCATTGTGCCTTTTGTATTAAATTCGGATGCAATTTCTGTGTTTCATCGTCCATAAGAAGGTCCAAGGTATACAGTAAACCTGAAGTGAAGCATCGGATTCTAAAACTGGACTCACAGGAGGGGTTCAAATCATAGTAAGTTAGAGTGTCAGTCCTCTTTTACTTAAGTCGGCATTGTGCCTTTTGTATTAAATTCCGATGCACTTTCTGTGTTTCATCATCAATAAGAAGGTGCAAGGTATACAGTAAACCTGAAGTGAAGCATCGGAATCGATAACTCGACTCACAGGAGAGGTTCAAATCATAGAAAGTGAGAGTGGCAGTCCTCTTGTACTTAAGTCGGCATTGTGCCATTTATATTAAATTCGGATGCAATTTCTGTGTTTCATCGTTAATAAGAAAGTCCAAGGGATACAGTAAACCTGAAGTTGAAGCATCGGAATCCAAAACTGGACTCACAGGAGCGGTTCAAATCATAGAATGGTAGAGTGTCAGTCCGCTTTTACTTAAGTCGGCATTGTGCCTTCTCTATTACATTCGGATGCAATTTCTGTGTTTCATCGTCAATAAGAAGGTACAAGGGATACAGTAAACCTGAAGTTGAAGCATCGGAATCTAAAACTAGACTCTCAGGAGAGGTTCAAATCATAGAAAGTTAGAGTGTCAGTCCTCTTGTGCTTAAGTCGGCATTGTGCCATTTGTATTAAATTCCGATGCAATTTCTGTTTTTCGTCGTCAATAAGAAGGTCCAAGGTATACAGTAAACCTGAAGTGAAGCATCGGAATCTAAAACTGGACTCACAGGAGAGGTTCAAATCATAGAAAGTGAGAGTGTCAATTCTCTTGTACTTAAGTCGGCATTCTGCCATTTGTATTAAATTCGGATGCAATTTCTGTGTTTCATCGTCAATGAGAAGTTCCTAGGGATACAGTAACCTGAATTGAAGCATAGAAATCTAAAACTTCACTCACAGGAGAGGTTCAAATCATAGAAAGTTAGAGTGTCAGTCCACTTTTACTTAAGACGACATTGTGCCTTTTGTATTAAATTCGGATGAAATTTCTGTGCTTCATCGTCAATAAGAAGGTCCAAGGAATACAGTAAACCTGAAGTGTAGCATCGGAATCTAAAACTGGACTCACAGGAGCGGTTCAAATCATAGAATGGTAGAGTGTCAGTCCTCTTTTACTTAAGTCGGCATTGTGCCTTCTGTATTACATTCGGATGCAATTTCTGTGTTTCATCGTCAATAAGAAGGTACAAGGGATACAGTAAACCGGAAGTGAAGCATCTGAATCTAAAACTGGACTCACAGGAGAAGTTAAATCATAGAAAGTTAGAGGGTCAGTTCTCTTTTAGTTAAGTCGGCATTGTGCCATTTGTATTAAATTCCGATTAAATTTCTGTGTTTCGTCGTCAATAAAATGGTGCAAGGTATACAGTAAACCTGAAGTGAAGCATCAGAATCTAAAACTGGACTCACAGGAGAGGTTCAAATTATAGAAAGTGAGAGTGTCAGTCCGCTTTTACTTAAGTCAGCATTATGCCATCTGTATTAAATCCGGATGCAATTTCTGTGTTTCATCGTCAACAAGACGGTCCAAGGGATACAGTAAACCTGAAGTTAAGCATCGAATCTAAAACTGGACTCACAGGAGAGGTTCAAATCATAGAAAGTTAGAGTGTCACTCCTCTTGCACATTAGCCGGTATTGTGCCTTTTGTATTAAATTCGGATGCAATTTCTTTGTTTCATCGTCGATAAGAAGGTCAAAGGGATACAGAAAACCTGAATGAAGCATCGCAATCTAAAACTGGAGTCACAGGAGAGGTTCAAATCATTGAATGTTAGAGTGTCAGTCCACTTTTACTTAAGTCGGCATTGTGCCTTTTGTATTAAATTCGGATGCTATTTCTGTGTTTCATCGTCAATAAGAAGGTCCACTGTATACAGTAAACCTGAAGTGAAGCATCGGATTCTAAAACTGGACTCGCAGGAGGGGTACAAATCATAGTAAGTTAGAGTGTCAGTCCTCTTTTACTTAAGTCGGCATTGTGCCTTTTGTATTAAATTCCGATGCAATTTCTGTGTTTCATCATCAATAAGAAGGTGCAAGGTATACAGTAAACTTGAAGTGAAGCATCGGAATCGATAACTCGACTCACAGGAGAGGTTCAAATCATAGAAAGTGAGAGTGGCAGTCCTCTTGTACTTAAGTCGGCATTGTGCCATTTATATTAAATTCTGATGCAATTTCTGTGTTTCATCGTTAATAAGAAGGCCCAAGGGATACAGTAAACCTGAAGTGAAGCATCGGAATCCAAAACTGGACTCACAGGAGAGGTTCAAATCATAGAAATTTAGAGTGTCACTCCTCTTGTACTTAAGACGGTATTGTGCCCTTTGTATTAAATTCGGATGCAATCTCTGTGTTTCATCGTCAATAAGAAGGTCCAATGGATACAGTAAACCTGAAGTGAAGCGTCGGAATCTAAAACTGGTCTCACAGGATAGGTTCAAATCATAGAATGTTAGAGTGTCAGTCCACTTTTACTTAAGTCGACATTGTGCCTTTTGTATTAAATTCGGATGCAATTTCTGTGTTTCATCGTCAATAAGAAGGTCCAAGGTATACAGTAAACCTGAAGTGAAGCATCGGATTCTAAAACTGGACTCACAGGAGGGGTTCAAATCATAAAAAATTAGAGTGTCAGTCCTCTTTTACATAAGTCGGCATTGTGCCCTTTGTATTAAATTCCGATGCAATTTCTGTGTTTCATCGTCAATTAGAAGGTGCAAGGTATATAGTAAACCTGAAGTGAAGCAGCGGAATGTAAAACTGGACTCACAGGACAGGTTCAAATCATAGAAAGTGAGAGTGTCAGTCCTCTTGTACTTAAGTCGGCATTGTGCCATTTGTATTAAATTTGGATGCAATATCTGTTTTTCACCGTCAATAAGATGGTTCAAGGGATACAGTAAACCTGAAGTGAAGCATAGGAATCTAAAACTAGACTCACAGGAGAGGTTCAAATCATAGAAAGTTAAATTGTCTGTCCTATTGTACTTAAGTCGACATTGTGCCTTTGGTATTAAATTCGGATGCAAACTTTGTGTTTCATCGTCAATAAGAAGGTCCAAGGGATACAGTAAACCTGAGGCGAAACATCGGAATCTAAAACAGGACTCACAGTAGAGGTTCAAATCATAGAAAGTGAGAGTTTAAGTCCTCTTGTACTTATGTCGTCATTGTGCCTTTTGTATTAAATTCGGATGCAATTTCTGTGTTTCATCGTCAATAAGAAGGTCCAAATGATACAGTAAACGTTAAGTGAAGCATCGGAATCTAAAACTGGTCTCACAGGAGAGGTTCAAATCATAGAAAGCTAGAGTGACAGTCCTCTTTTACTTAAGTCGGCATTGTGAATCTTGTATTAAATTCGGATGCAATTTCGGTGTTTCATCGTCAATAAGAGGGTCCAAGGGATACAGTAAACCTGAAGTGAAGCATCGGAATCTAAAACTGGACTCCCAGGAGAGGTCAAATCATTGAAAGTGAGAGTGTCAGTCCTCCTGTACTTGAGTCGGCATTGTGCCATTTGTATTAAATTCGGATGCAATTTCTGTGTTTCATCGCCAATGAGAAGGTCCAAGGGATACTGTAAACCTGAAGTGAAGCATCGGAATCTAAAACTGGACTCACGGGAGAGGTTCAAATCATAGAAAGTGAGAGTGTCAGTCCTCTTTTACTTAAGTCGGCATTGTGCCTTTTGTATTAAATTCGGATGCAATTTCTGTGTTTCATCGTCAATAAGAAGGTCCAATGGATACAGTAAACCTGAAGTGAAGCATCGGAATCTAAATCTAGACTTACAGGAGAGGTTCAAATCAAAGAAAATTATAGTGTCAGTCCTCTTTTACTTAAGTCGGCATTGTGCCATTTGTATTAAATTCCGATGCAATTTCTGTGTTTCATCGTCAATATGAAGGTGCAAGGAATACAGAAAACCTGAAGTGAAGCATCGGATTGTAAAACTGGACTCACAGGAGGGGTTCAAATCATAGAAAGTTAGAGTGTCGGTCCTCTTTTACTTAAGTCGGCATTGTGCCTTTTGTATTAAATTCCGATGCAATTTCTGTGTTTCATCGTCAATAAGAAGGTCCACGGTATACAGTTAACCTGAAGTGAAGCATCGGATTCTAAAACTGGACTCACAGGAGGGGTTCAAATCATAGTAAGTTAGAGTGTCAGTCCTCTTTTACTTAAGTCGGCATTGTGCGTTTTGTATTACATTCCGATGCAATTTCTGTGTTTCATCGTCAATAAGAAGGTGCAAGGTATACAGTAAACCTGAAGTGAAGCATCGGATCCTAAAACTGGTCTCACAGGAGGGATTCAAATCATAGAAAGTTAGAGTGTCACTCCTCTTGTACTTAAGACGGTATTGTGCCTTTTGTATAAAATTCGGATGCAATTTCTGTGTTGTGTTTCATCGTCAATACGAAGGTGCAAGGTATGAAGTAAACCCTGATGTGAGTCATCGGAATGCTAAACTGGACTCAAAGGACAGGTTCAAATCATAGAAAGTGAGAGTGTCAGTCCTCTTGTACTTAAGTCGGCATTGTGCCATTTGTATTAAATTGGATGCAATTTCTGTGTTTTATCGTCAATAAGAATGTTCAAGGGATTCTGTGAACCTGAAGTGAAGCATCGGAATCTAAAACTAGACTCACAGGAGAGGTTCAAATCATAGAAAGTTAGAGTGTCTGTCCTCTTGTACTTAAGTCGGCATTGAGCCTTTTGTATTAAATTCGGATGCTAACTCTGTGTTTCATCGTCAATAAGAAGGTCCAAGGGATACAGTAAACCTGAGGTGAAGCATCGGAATCTAAAACTGGACTCACAGTAGAGGTTCAAATCATAGAAAGTGAGAGTGTCAGTCCTCTTGTACTTAAGTCTGCATTGTGCCTTTTGTATTAAATTCGGATGCAATTTCTGTGTTTCATCGTTAATAAGAAAGTCCAAATGATACAGTAAACCTGAAGTGAAGCATCGGAATCTAAAACTGGTCTCACAGGAGAGGTTCAAATCATAGAAAGTTAGAGTGTCAGTCCTCTTGTACTTAAGTCGGCATTGTGCCATTTGTATTAAATTCGGATTCAATTTCTGTGTTTCATCGTCAATAAGAAGGTCCAAGGGATTCAGTAAACTGAGGTGAAACATCGGAATCTAGAACTGGACTCACAGTAGAGGTTCAAATCATAGAAAGTGAGAGTCTCAGTCCTCTTGTACTTAAGTCGTCATTGTGCCTTTTGCATTAAATTTGGATGCAATTTCTGTGTTTCATCGTCAATAAGAAGGTTCAAATGATACAGTAAACCTGAAGTGAAGCATCGGAATTTAAACTGGTCTCACAGGAGAGGTTCAAATCATAGAATGTTAGAGTGTCAGTCCTCTTTTAATTAAGTCGGCATTGTGCCTCTTGTATTAAATTCGGGATGCAATTTCTGTGTTTCATCGTCAATAAGAAGGTCCAAGGGATATAGTAAAGCTGAAGTGAAGCATCGGAATCTAAAACTAGACTCTCAGGAGAGGTTCAAATCATAGAAAGTTTAGAGTGTCAGTCCGCTTGTGCCTTAAGTCGGCATTGTGCCATTTGTATTAAATTCCGATGCAATCTCTCTGTTTCATCGTCAATAAGAAGGTCCAAGGTATACAGTAAACCTGAAGTGAAGCATCGAAATCTGAAACCTGGACTTACAGGAGAGGTTCAAATCATAGAAAGTGAGAGTGTCAATTCTGTTCTACTTAAGTCGGCATTGTGCCATTTGTATTAAATTCGGATGAAATTTCTGTGTTTCATCGTCAATGAGAAGGTCCAGGGGATACAGTAAACCTGAAGTGAAGCATCGGAATCTAAAACTGGTCTCACAGGAGAGGTTCAAATCATAGAAATTGAGAGTGTCAATTGCCTTGTACTTAAGTCGGCATTGTGCCATTTGTATTAAATTCGGATGCAATTTCTGTGTTTCATCGTCAATGAGAAGGTCCAGGGGATACAGTAAACCTGAAGTGAAGCATCGGAATCTAAATCTAGACTTACAGGGAGAGGGTTCAAATCAAAGAAAATATAGTGTCAGTCCTCTTTTACTTAAGTCGGCATTGTGCCATTTGTATTAAATTCCGATGCAATTTCTGAGTTTCATCGTCAATATGAAGGTGCAAGGAATACAGAAAACCTGAAGTGAAGCATCGGATTGTAAAACTGGACTCACAGGAGGGGTTCAAATCATAGAAAGTTAGAGTGTCGGTCCTCTTTTACTTAAGTCGGCATTGTGCCTTTTGTATTAAATTCCGATGCAATTTCTGTGTTTCATCGTCAATAAGAAGGTCCACGGTATACAGTTAACCTGAAGTGAAGCATCGGAATTTCTAAAACTGGACTCACAGGAGGGGTTCAAATCATAGTAAGTTAGAGTGTCAGTCCTCTTTTACTTAAGTCGGCATTGTGCCTTTTGTATTACATTCCGATGCAATTTCTGTGTTTCAATCGTCAATAAGAAGGTGCAAGGTATACAGTAAACCTGAAGTGAAGCATCGGATCCTAAAACTGGTCTCACAGGAGGGATTCAAATCATAGAAAGTTAGAGTGTCACTCCTCTTGTACTTAAGACGGTATTGTGCCTTTTGTATAAAATTCGGATGCAATTTCTGTGTTTCATCGTCAATACGAAGGTGCAAGGTATGAAGTAAACCTGATGTGAGTCATCGGAATGCTAAACTGGACTCAAAGGACAGGTTCAAATCATAGAAAGTGAGAGTGTCAGTCCTCTTGTACTTAAGTCGGCATTGTGCCATTTGTATTCAAATTGGATGCAATTTCTGTGTTTTATCGTCAATAAGAATGTTCAAGGGATTCTGTGAACCTGAAGTGAAGCATCGGAATCTAAAACTAGACTCACAGGAGAGGTTCAAATCATAGAAAGTTAGAGTGTCTGTCCTCTTGTACTTAAGTCGGCATTGAGCCTTTTGTATTAAATTCGGATGCTAACTCTGTGTTTCATCGTCAATAAGAAGGTCCAAGGGATACAGTAAACCTGAGGTGAAGCATCGGAATCTAAAACTGGACTCACAGTAGAGGTTCAAATCATAGAAAGTGAGAGTGTCAGTCCTCTTGTACTTAAGTCTGCATTGTGCCTTTTGTATTTAATTCGGATGCAATTTCTGTGTTTCATCGTTAATAAGAAAGCCAAAATGATACAGTAAACCTGAAGTGAAGCATCGGAATCTAAAAACTGGGTCTCACAGGAGAGGTTCAAATCATAGAAAGTTAGAGTGTCAGTCCTCTTGTACTTAAGTCGGCATTGTGCCATTTGTATTAAATTCGGATTCAATTTCTGTGTTTCATCGTCAATAAGAAGGTCCAAGGGATTCAGCAAACCTGAGGTGTAACATCGGAATCTAGAACTGGACTCACAGTAGAGGTTCAAATCATAGAAAGTGAGAGTCTCAGTCCTCTTGTACTTAAGTCGTCATTGTGCCTTTTGCATTAAATTTGGATGCAATTTCTGTGTTTCATCGTCAATAAGAAGGTTCAAATGATACAGTAAACCTGAAGTGAAGCATCGAATTTAAAACTGGTCTCACAGGAGAGGTTCAAATCATAGAATGTTAGAGTGTCAGTCCTCTTTTAATTAAGTCGGCATTGTGCCTCTTGTATTAAATTCGATGCAATTTCTGTGTTTCATCGTCAATAAGAAGGTCCAAGGGATATAGTAAAGCTGAAGTGAAGCATCGGAATCTAAAACTAGACTCTCAGGAGAGGTTCAAATCATAGAAAGTTAGAGTGTCAGTCCGCTTGTGCTTAAGTCGGCATTGTGCCATTTGTATTAAATTCCGATGCAATCTCTGTGTTTCATCGTCAATAAGAAGTCCAAGGTATACAGTAAACCTGAAGTGAAGCATCGAAATCTGAAACTGGACTTACAGGAGAGGTTCAAATCATAGAAAGTGAGAGTGTCCAATTCTGTTGTACTTAAGTCGGCATTGTGCCATTTGTATTAAATTCGGATGAAATTTCTGTGTTTCATCGTCAATGAGAAGGTCCAGGGGATACAGTAAACCTGAAGTGAAGCATCGGAATCTAAAACTGGTCTCACAGGAGAGGTTCAAATCATAGAAATTGAGAGTGTCAATTCCCTTGTACTTAAGTCGGCATTGTGCCATTTGTATTAAATTCGGATGCAATTTCTGTGTTTCATCGTCAATGAGAAGGTCCAGGGGATACAGTAAACCTGAAGTGAAGCATCGGAATCTAAAACAGACTCACAGGAGAGGTTCAAATCATAGAAAGTTAGAGTGTCCTGTCCTCGTGTACTTAAGTCGGCATTGTCCTTTTGTATTAAATTCGGTAGCAATTTCTGTGTTTCATCGTCATAAGAAGGTCCAAGGGATACAGTAAACCTTAAGTAAAGCATCGGAATCTAAAACTGGTCTCACAGGAGAGGTTCAAATCATAGTATGTTAAAGTGTCAGTCCTCTTTTCCTTAAGTCGGCCTTGTACCTTTTGTATTGAATTTCGGATGCTATTTCTCTGTTTCATCGTCAATAAGAAGGTCCTAGGGATACAGTAAACCTGAAGTGAAGCATAGGAAATCTAAAACTTCACTCACTGGAGAGGTTCAAATCATAGAAACTTAGAGTGTCAGTCCACTTTTACTTAAGACGACATTGTGCCTTTTGTATTAAATTCGGATGCAATTTCTGTGTTTCATCGTCAATAAGAAGGTCCACGGGATACAGTAAACCTGAAGTGAAGCATCGAATCTAAAACTGGACTCACAGGAGCGGTTCAAATCATAGTAAGTTAAAGTGTCAGTCCTCGTTTACTTAAGTCGGCATTGTGCCTTTTGTATTAAATTCGGATGCAATTTCTGTGTTTCATCGTCCATAAGAAGGTCCACGGGATACATTAAACCTGAAGTGAAGCATCGGAATCTAAAACTGGACTCACAGGAGCGGTTCAAATCATAGAATGGTAGAGTGTCAGTCCTCTTTTACTTAAGTCGGCATTGTGCCTTCTGTAATACATCCGGATGCAATTTCTGTGTTTCATCGTCAATAAGAAGGTCCAAGGGATACAGTGAACCGGAAGTGAAGCATCTGAATCTAAAACTGGACTCACAGGAGAGGTTAAATCATAGAAAGTTAGAGTGACAGTCCTCTTTTAGTTAAGTCGGCATTGTGCCATTTGTATTAAATTTCCGATTGAATTTCTGTGTTTCATCGTCAATAAGATGGTGCAAGGTATACAGTAAACCTGAAGTGAAGCATCAGAATCTAAAACTGGACTCACAGGAGAGGTTCAAATCATAGAAAGTGAGAGTGTCAGTCCGCTTTTACTTAAGTCGGCATTATGCCATCTGTATTAAATCCGGATGCAATTTCTGTGTTTCATCGTCAATAAGACGGTCCAAGGGATAGAGTAAACCTGAAGTGAAGCATCGAATCTAAAACTGGACTCACAGGAGAGGTTCAAATCATAGAAAGTGAGAGTGTCACTCCTCTTGCACATAAGCCGGTATTGTGCCTTTTGTATTAAATTCGGATGCAATTTCTTTGTTTAATCGTCAATAAGAAGGTCCAAGGGATACAGTAAACCTGAAGTGAAGCATCGGAATCTAAAACTGGACTCTCAGGAGAGGTTCAAATCGTAGAAAGTGAGAATGTCAGTCCACTTTTACTTAAGTCGGCATTGTGCTTTTTGTATTAAATTCGGATGCAATTTCTGTGTTTCCTTGTCCATAAGAAGGTCCAAGGTATACAGTAAACCTGAAGTGAAGCATCGGATTCTAAAACTGGACTCACAGGAGGGGTTCAAATCATAGTAAGTTAGAGTGTCAGTCCTCTTTTACTTAAGTCGGCATTGTGCCTTTTGTATTAAATTCCGATGCAATTTCTGTGTTTCATCATCAATAAGAATGTGCAAGGTATACAGTAAACATGAAGTGAAGCATCGGAATCGATAACTCGACTCACAGGAGAGGTTCAAATCATAGAAAGTGAGAGTGGCAGTCCTCTTGTACTTAAGTCGGCATTGTGCCATTTATATTAAATTCGGATGCAATTTCTGTGTTTCATCGTTAATAAGAAGGTCCAAGGGATATAGTAAACCTGAAGTGAAGCATCGGAATCTAAAACTAGACTCTCAGGAGAGGTTCAAATCATAGAAATTTAGAGTGTCAGTCCTCTTGTGCTTAAGTCGGCATTGTGCCATTTGTATTAAATTCCGATGCAATTTCTGTGTTTCATCGTCAATAAGAAGGTCCAAGGTATACAGTAAACCTGAAGTGAGCATCGGAATCTAAAGCTGGACTCACAGGAGAGGTTCAAATCATAGAAAGTGAGAGTGTCAATTCTCTTGTACTTAAGTCGGCATTCTGCCATTTGTATTAAATTCGGATGCAATTTCTGTGTTTCATCGTCAATGAGAAGGTCCAGGGGATACAGTAAACCTGAAGTGAAGCATCGGAATCTAAAACTAGACTCGCAGGAGAGGTTCAAATCATAGAAAGTTAGAGTGTCTGTCCTCTTGTACTTAAGTCGGCATTGTTCCTTTTGTATTAAATTCAGATGCAATATCTGTGTTTCATCGTCAATAAGTAGGTCCAAGTGATACAGTAAACCTGAAGTGAACCTTCGGAATCTAAAAACTGCACTCACAGGATAGATTCAAATCAAAATCATAGAAAGTTAGAGTGTCACTGCTCTCGTACTGAAGTAGGTATTGTGCCTTTTGTATTACTTTCAGATGCAATTTCTGTGTTTCATCGTCAATAAGAAGGTGCAAGGTATACAGTAAACCTAAAGTGAAGCATCGGAATCTGAAACTGGACTCACAGGAGAGGTTCAAATCATAGAAAGTGAGAGTGTCAGTCCTCTTGTACTTAAGTCGGCATTGTGGCATTTGTATTAAATTCGGATGCAATTTCTGTGTTTCATCGTCAATAAGAAGGTCCAAGGGATACAGTAAACCTGAAGTGAAGCATCGGAATCTAAAACTGGACTCACAGGAGCGTTTCAAATCATAGAATGGTAGAGTGTCAGTCCTCTTTTACTTAAGTCGGCATTGTGCCTTCTGTATTACATCCGGATGCAATTTCTGTGTTTCATCGTCAATAAGAAGGTCCAAGGGATACAGTAAACCGGAAGTGAAGCATCTGAATCTAAAACTGGACTCACAGGAGAGGTTAAATCATAGAAAGTTAGAGAGTCAGTCCTCTTTTAGATAAGTCGGCATTGTGCCATT
Source organism: Schistocerca piceifrons (assembly GCF_021461385.2). Classification (NCBI taxonomy): domain Eukaryota; kingdom Metazoa; phylum Arthropoda; class Insecta; order Orthoptera; family Acrididae; genus Schistocerca; species Schistocerca piceifrons. Next base: position 944,084,642 of record NC_060149.1, read on the forward strand.
TGTATTAAATTCCGATTAAATTTCTGAGTTTCATCGTCAATAAGATGGTGCAAGGTATACAGTAAACCTGAAGTGAAGCATCAGAATCTAAAACTGGACTCACAGGAGAGGTTCAAATCATAGAAAGTGAGAGTGTCACTCCGCTTTTACTTAAGTCAGCATTATGCCATCTGTATTAAATCCGGATGCAATTTCTGTGTTTCATCGTCAATAAGACGGTCCAAGGGATACAGTAAACCTGAAGTGAAGCATCGAATCTAAAACTGGACTCACAGGAGAGGTTCAAATCATAGAAAGTTAGAGTGTCACTCCTCTTGCACATAAGCCAGTATTGTGCCTTTTGTATTAAATTCGGATGCAATTTCTTTGTTTAATCGTCAATAAGAAGGTCCAAGGGATACAGTAAACCTGAAGTGAAGCATCGGAACCTAAAACTGGTCTCTCAGGAGAGGTTCAAATCATAGATAGTTTGAATGTCAGTCTTCTTGTACTTAAGTCGGAATTGTGCCATTTGTATTAAATTCGGATGCAATTTCTGTGTTTCGTCGTCAATAAGAAGGTGCAACGTATACAGTAAAATTGAAGTGAAGCATTGGAATCGAAAACTGGAGTCACAGGAGAGGTTCAACTCATAGAAAGTGACAGTGTCAGTCTTCTTGTACTTAAGTCGGCAATGTTCCATTTGTATTAAACTCGGATACAATTTCTGTGTTTCATCGTCAATAAGAAGGTCCAAGGGACACAGTAAACCTGAAGTGAAGCATCGGAATCTAAAACTGGACCCACAGGAGAGGTTCAAATCAAAGAAAGTTAGAGTGTCACTCCTCTTGTACTTAAGTCGGTATTGTGCCTTTTGTATTAGATTCGAAAGCAGCTTCTGTGTTTCATCGTCAATAAGAAAGTGCAAGGGATACAGAAAACCTGAAAGAAGCATCGGAATCTAAAACTGGAGTCACAGGAGAGGTTCAAATCAATGAATGTTAGAGTGTCAGTCCACTTTTACTTAAGTCGGCATTGTGCCCTTTGTATTAAATTCGGATGCAATTTCTGTGTTTCATCGTCCGTAAGAAGGTCCAAGGTATACAGTAAACCTGAAGTAAAGCATCGGATTCTAAAACTGGACTCACAGGAGGGGTTCAAATCATAGTAAGTTAGAGTGTCAGTCCTCTTTTACTTAAGTCGGCATTGTGCCTTTTGTATTAAATTCCGATGCACTTTCTGTGTTTCATCATCAATAAGAAGGTGCAAGGTATACAGTAAACCTGAAGTGAAGCATCGTAATCGATAACTCGACTCACAGGAGAGGTTCAAATCATAGAAAGTGAGAGTGGCAGTCCTCTTGTACTTAAGTCGGCATTGTGCCATTTATATTAAATTCGGATGCAATTTCTGTGTTTCATCGTTAATAAGAAGGTCCAAGGGATACAGTAAACCTGAAGTGAAGCATCGGAATCCAAAACTGGACTCACAGGAGAGGTTCAGATCATAGAAAGTTAGAGTGTCACTCCTCTAGTACTTAAGACGGTATTGTGCCTTTTGTATTAAATTCGGATGCAATTTCTGTGTTTCATCGTCAATAAGAAGGTCCAAGGTATACAGTAAACCTGAAGTGAAGCATCGAAATCTAAAACTGGACTCACAGGAGAGGTTCAAATCATAGAAAGTGAGAGTGTCAATTCTGTTGTACATAAGTCGGCATTGTGCCATTTGTATTAAATTCGGATGCAATTTCTGTGTTTCATCGTCAATGAGAAGGTCCAGGGGATACAGTAAACCTGAAGTGAAGCATCGGAATCTAAAACTAGACTCACAGGAGAGGTTCAAATCATAGAAAGTTAGAGTGTCTGTCCTCTTGTACTTAAGTCGGCATTGTTCCTTTTGTATTAAATTCGGATGCAATTTCTCTGTTTCATCGTCAATAAGAAGGTCCAAGGTATACAGTAAACCTGAAATGAAGCATCGGATTCTAAAACTGGACTCACAGGAGGGGTTCAAATCATAGTAAGTTAAAGTGTCAGTCCTCGTTTACTTAAGTCGGCATTGTGCCTTTTGTATTAAATTCCGATGCAATTTCTGTGTTTCATCGTCAATAAGAAGGTGCAAGGGATACAGTAAACCTAAAGTGAAGCATCGGAATCTGAAACTGGACTCACAGGAGAGGTTCAAATCATAGAAAGTGAGAGTGTCAGTCCTCTTGTACTTAAGTCGGCATTGTGGCATTTGTATTAAATTCGGATGCAATTTCTGTGTTTCATCGTCAATAAGAAGGTCCACGAGATACAGTAAACCTGAAGTGAAGCATCGGAATCTAAAACTGGACTCTCAGGAGAGGTTCAAATCGTAGAAAGTTAGAATGTCAGTCCACTTTTACTTAAGTCGGCATTGTGCTTTTTGTATTAAATTCGGATGCAATTTCAGTGTTTCCTTGTCCATAAGAAGGTCCAAGGTATACAGTAAACCTGAAGTGAAGCATCGGATTCTAAAACTGGATTCACAGGAGGGGTTCAAATCATAGTAAGTTAGAGTGTCAGTCCTCTTTTACTTAAGTCGGCATTGTGCCTTTTGTATTAAATTCCGATGCAATTTCTGTGTTTCATCATCAATAAGAAGGTGCAAGGTATACAGTAAACCTGAAGTGAAGCATCGGAATCGATAACTCGACTCACAGGAGAGGTTCAAATCATAGAAAGTGAGAGTGTCAGTCCTCTTGTACTTAAGTCAGCATTGTGCCATTTATATTAAATTCGGATGCAATTTCTGTGTTTCATCGTTAATAAGAAGGTCCAAGGGATATAGTAAACCTGAAGTGAAGCATCGGAATCTAAAACTAGACTCTCAGGAGAGGTTCAAATCATAGAAATTAAGAGTGTCAGTCCTCTTGTGCTTAAGTCGGCATTGTGCCATTTGTATTAAATTCCGATGCAATTTCTGTGTTTCATCGTCAATAAGAAGGTCCAAGGTATACAGTAAACCTGAAGTGAGCATCGGAATCTAAAACTGGCCTCACAGGAGAGGTTCAAATCATAGAAAGTGAGAGTGTCAATTCTCTTGTACTTAAGTCGGCATTCTGCCATTTGTATTAAATTCGGATGCAATTTCTGTGTTTCATCGTCAATGAGAAGGTCCAGGGGATACAGTAAACCTGAAGTGAAGCATCGGAATCTAAAACTAGACTCGCAGGAGAGGTTCAAATCATAGAAAGTTAGAGTGTCTGTCCTCTTGTACTTAAGTCGGCATTGTTCCTTTTGTATTAAATTCGGATGCAATTTGTGTGTTTCATCGTCAATAAGTAGGTCCAAGTGATACAGTAAACCTGAAGTGAACCTTCGGAATCTAAAAACTGCACTCACAGGAGAGATTCAAATCAAAATCATAGAAAGTTAGTGTGTCACTGCTCTCGTACTGAAGTAGGTATTGTGCCTTTTGTATTACTTTCAGATGCAATTTCTGTGTTTCATCGTCAATAAGAAGGTCCAAGGGATACAGTAAACCTTAAGTAAAGCATCGGAATCTAAAACTGGTCTCACAGGAGAGGTTCAAATCATAGTATGTTAAAGTGTCAGTCCTCGTTTACTTAAGTCGGCATTGTGCCTTTTGCATTAAATTCGGATGCTATTTCTCTGTTTCATCGTCAATAAGAAGGTCCTAGGGATACAGTAAACCTGAAGTGAAGCATAGAAATCTAAAACTGGACTCACAGGAGTGGTTCAAATCATGGAAAGTTAGAGTGTCAGTCCACTTTTACTTAAGACGACATTGTGCCTTTTGTATCAAATTCGGATGCAATTTCTGTGTTTCATCGTCAATAAGAAGGTCCAAGGTATACAGTAAACCTGAAGTGAAGCATCGGATTCTAAAACTGGACTCACAGGAGGGGTTCAAATCGTAGAAAGTTAAAGTGTCAGTCCTCGTTTACTTAAGTCGGCATTGTGCCTTTTGTATTAAATTCCGATGCAATTTCTGTGTTTCATCGTCAATAAGAAGGTGCAAGGTATACAGTAAACCTAAAGTGAAGCATCGGAATCTGAAACTGGACTCACAGGAGAGGTTCAAATCATAGAAAGTGAGAGTGTCAGTCCTCTTGTACTTAAGTCGGCATTGTGGCATTTGTATTAAATTCGGATGCAATTTCTGTGTTTCATCGTCAATAAGAAGGTCCAAGGGATACAGTAAACCTGAAGTGAAGCATCGGAATCTAAAACTGGACTCACAGGAGCGGTTCAAATCATAGAATGGTAGAGTGTCTGTCCTCTTTTACTTAAGTCGGCATTGTGCCTTCTGTATTACATCCGGATGCAATTTCTGTGTTTCATCGTCAATAAGAAGGTCCAAGGGATACAGTAAACCGGAAGTGAAGCATCTGAATCTAAAACTGGACTCACAGGAGAGGTTAAATCATAGAAAGTTAGAGTGTCAGTCCTCTTTTAGTTAAGTCGGCATTGTGCCATTTGTATTAAATTCCGATTAAATTTCTGTGTTTCATCGTCAATAAGATGGTGCAAGGTATACAGTAAACCTGAAGTGAAGCATCAGAATCTAAAACTGGATTCACAGGAGAGGTTCAAATCATAGAAAGTGAGAGTGTCAGTCCGCTTTTACTTAAGTCAGCATTATGCCATCTGTATTAAATCCGGATGCAATTTCTGTGTTTCATCGTCAATAAGACGGTCCAAGGGATACAGTAAACCTGAAGTGAAGCATCGAATCTAAAACTGGACTCACAGGAGAGGTTCAAATCATAGAAAGTTAGAGTGTCACTCCTCTTGCACATAAGCCGGTATTGTGCCTTTTGTATTAAATTCGGATGCAATTTCTTTGTTTAATCGTCAATAAGAAGGTCCAAGGGATACAGTAAACCTGAAGTGAAGCATCGGAATCTAAAACTGGTCTCTCAGGAGAGGTTCAAATCATAGAAAGTTAGAATGTCAGTCTTCTTGTACTTAAGTCGGAATTGTGCCATTTGTATTAAATTCGGATGCAATTTCTGTGTTTCGTCGTCAATAAGAAGGTGCAACGTATACAGTAAAATTGTAGTGAAGCATTGGAATCTAAAACTGGAGTCACAGGAGAGGTTCAACTCATAGAAAGTGACAGTGTCAGTCTTCTTGTACTTTAGTCGGCAATGTTCCATTTGTATTAAACTCGGATACAATTTCTGTGTTTCATCGTCAATAAGAAGGTCCAAGGGATACAGTAAACCTGAAGTGAGGCATCGGAATCTAAAACTGGACCCACAGGAGAGGTTCAAATCAAAGAAAGTTAGAGTGTCACTCCTCTTGTACTTAAGTCGGTATTGTGCCTTTTGTATTAGATTCGGAAGCAGCTTCGGTGTTTCATCGTCAATAAGAAAGTGCAAGGGATACAGAAAACCTGAATGAAGCATCGGAATCTAAAACTGGAGTCACAGGAGTGGTTCAAATCATTGAATGTTAGAGTGTCAGTCCACTTTTACTTAAGTCGGCATTGTGCCTTTTGTATTAAATTCCGATGCAATTTCTGTGTTTCATCGTCAATAAGAAGGTCCAAGGGATACAGTAAACCTTAAGTAAAGCATCGGAATCTAAAACTGGTCTCACAGGAGAGGTTAAAATCATTGTATGTTAAAGTGTCAGTCCTCTTTTACTTAAGTCGGCCTTGTGCCTTTTGTATTGAATTCGAATGCTATTTCTCTGTGTCATCGTCAATAAGAAGGTCCTAGGGATACAGTAACCTGAAGTGAAGCATAGAAATCTAAGACTTCACTCACAGGAGAGGTTCAAATCATAGAAAGTTAGAGTGTCAGTCCACTTTTACTTAAGACGACATTGTGCCTTTTGTATTAAATTCGGATGCAATTTCTGTGCTTCATCGTCAATAAGAAGGTCCAAGGTATACAGTAAACCTGAAGTGAAGCATCGGATTCTAAAACTGGACTCACAGTAGGGGTTCAAATCATAGAAAGTTAAAGTGTCAGTCCTCGTTTACTTAAGTCGGCATTGTGCCTTTTGTATTAAATTCCGATGCAATTTCTGTGTTTCATCGTCAATAAGAAGGTGCAAGGTATACAGTAAACCTAAAGTGAAGCATCGGAATCTAAAACTGGACTCACAGGAGAGGTTCAAATCGTAGAAAGTGAGAGTGTCAGTCCTTTTGTACTTAAGTCGGCATTGTGGCATTTGTATTAAATTCGGATGCAATTTCTGTGTTTCATCGTCAATAAGAAGGTCCAAGGGATACAGTAAACCTGAAGTGAAGCATCGGAATCTAAAACTGGACCCACAGGAGAGGTTCAAATCAAAGAAAGTTAGAGTGTCACTCCTCTTGTACTTAAGTCGGTATTGTGCCTTTTGTATTAGATTCGGAAGCAGTTTCTGTGTTTCATCGTCAATAAGAAAGTGCAAGGGATACAGAAAACCTGAATGAAGCATCGCAATCTAAAACTGGAGTCACAGGAGAGGTTCAAATCATTGAATGTTAGAGTGTCAGTCCACTTTTACTTAAGTCGGCATTGTGCCTTTTGTATTAAATTCGGATGCAATTTCTGTGTTTCATCGTCAATAAGAAGGTCCAAGGTATACAGTAAACCTGAAGTGAAGCATCGGATTGCAAAACTGGACTCACAGGAGGGGTTCAAATCATAGAAGGTTAGAGTGTCAGTCCTCTTTTACTTAAGTAAGCATTGTGCCTTTTGTATTAAATTCCGATGCAATTTCTGTGTTTCATCGTCGATAAGAAGGTCCAAGGGGTACAGTAAACCTGAAGTGAAGCATCGAATTCTAAAACTGGACTCACAGGAGGGGTTCAAATCATAGTAAGTTAGAGTGTCAGTCCTCTTTTACTTAAGTCGGCATTGTGCCATTTGTATTAAATTCAGATGCAATTTCTGTGTTTCATCATCAATAAGAAGGTGCAAGGTATACAGTAAACCTGAAGTGAAGCATCGGAATCGATAATTCGACTCACAGGAGAGGTTCAAATCATAGAAAGTGAGAGTTGCAGTCCTCTTGTACTTAAGTCGGCATTGTGCAATTTATATTAAATTCTGATGCAATTTCTGTGTTTCATCGTTAATAAGAAGGCCCAAGGGATACAGTAAACCTGAAGTGAAGCATCGGAATCCAAAACTGGACTCACAGGAGAGGTTCAAATCATAGAAAGTTAGAGTGTCACTCCTCTTGTACTTAAGACGGTATTGTGCCTTTTGTATTAAATTCGGATGCAATTTCTGTGTTTCATCGTCAATAAGAAGGTCCAAGGGACACAGTAAACCTGAAGTGAAGCATCGGAATCTAAAACTGGTCTCACAGGAGAGGTTCAAATCATAGAAAGTTAGAGTGTCAGTCCACTTTTACTTAAGACGACATTGTGCCTTTTGTATTAAATTCGGATGCAATTTCTGTGCTTCATCGTCAATAAGAAGGTCCAAGGTATACAGTAAACCTGAAGTGAAGCATCGGATTCTAAAACTGGACTCACAGTAGGGGTTCAAATCATAGAAAGTTAAAGTGTCAGTCCTCGTTTACTTAAGTCGGCATTGTGCCTTTTGTATTAAATTCCGATGCAAATTCTGTGTTTCATCGTCAATAAGAAGGTGCAAGGTATACAGTAAACCGGAAGTGAAGCATCTGAATCTAAAACTGGACTCACAGGAGAGGTTAAATCATAGAAAGTTAGAGTGTCACTCCTCTTGCACATAAGCCGGTATTGTGCCTTTTGTATTAAATTCGGATGCAATTTCTTTGTTTCATCGTCAATAAGAAGGTCCAAGGGATACAGTAAACCTGAAGTGAAGCATCGGAATCTAAAACTGGACTCTCAGGAGAGGTTCAAATCATAGAAAGTTAGAATGTCAGTCTTCTTGTACTTAAGTCGGAATTGTGCCTTTTGTATTGAATTCGGATGCAATTTCTGTATTTCATCGTCAATAAGAAGGTGCAACGAATACAGTAAAATTGAAGTGAAGCATTGGAATCTAAAACTGGAGTCACAGGAGAGGCTCAACTCATAGAAAGTGAGAGTGTCACTCTTCTTGTACTTAAGTCGGCAATGTTCCATTTGTATTAAACTCGGATACAATTTCTGTGTTTCATCGTCAATAAGAAGGTCCAAGGGATACAGTAAACCTGAAGTGAAGCATCGGAATCTAAAACTGGACCCACAGGAGAGGTTCAAATCAAAGAAAGTTAGAGTGTCACTCCTCTTGTACTTAAGTCGGTATTGTGCCTTTTGTATTAGATTCGGAAGCAGTTTCTGTGTTTCATCGTCAATAAGAAAGTGCAAGGGATACAGAAAACCTGAATGAAGCATCGCAATCTAAAACTGGAGTCACAGGAGAGGTTCAAATCATTGAATGTTAGAGTGTCAGTCCACTTTTACTTAAGTCGGCATTGTGCCTTTTGTATTAAATTCGGATGCAATTTCTGTGTTTCATCGTCAATAAGTAGGTCCAAGGTATACAGTAAACCTGAAGTGAAGCATCGGATTGCAAAACTGGACTCACAGGAGGGGTTCAAATCATAGAAGGTTAGAGTGTCAGTCCTCTTTTACTTAAGTAAGCATTGTGCCTTTTGTATTAAATTCCGATGCAATTTCTGTGTTTCATCGTCAATAAGAAGGTCCAAGGGGTACAGTAAACCTGAAGTGAAGCATCGAATTCTAAAACTGGACTCACAGGAGGGGTTCAAATCATAGTAAGTTAGAGTGTCAGTCCTCTTTTACTTAAGTCGGCATTGTGCCTTTTGTATTAAATTCCGATGCAATTTCTGTGTTTCATCATCAATAAGAAGGTGCAAGGTATACAGTAAACCTGAAGTGAAGCATCGGAATCGATAATTCGACTCACAGGAGAGGTTCAAATCATAGAAAGTGAGAGTTGCAGTCCTCTTGTACTTAAGTCGGCATTGTGCAATTTATATTAAATTCTGATGCAATTTCTGTGTTTCATCGTTAATAAGAAGGCCCAAGGGATACAGTAAACCTGAAGTGAAGCATCGGAATCCAAAACTGGACTCACAGGAGAGGTACGAATCATAGAAAGTTAGAGTGTCACTCCTCTTGTACTTAAGACGGTATTGTGCCTTTTGTATTAAATTCGGATGCAATTTCTGTGTTTCATCGTCAATAAGAAGGTCCAAGGGACACAGTAAACCTGAAGTGACGCATCGGAATCTAAAACTGGTCTCACAGGAGAGGTTCAAATCATAGAATGTTAGAGTGTCAGTCCACTTTTACTTAAGTCGACATTGTGCCTTTTGTATTAAATTCGGATGCAATTTCTGTGTTTCATCGTCGATAAGAATGTCCAAGGTATACAGTAAACCTGAAGTGAAGCATCGGATTCTAAAACTGGACTCACAGGAGGGGTTCAAATCATAAAAAATTAGAGTGTCAGTCCTCTTTTACATAAGTCGGCATTGTGCCTTTTGTATTAAATTCCGATGCAATTTGTGTGTTTCATCGTCAATTAGAAGGTGCAAGGTATATAGTAAACCTGAAGTGAAGCATCGGAATGTAAAACTGGACTCACAGGACAGGTTCAAATCATAGAAAGTGAGAGTGTCAGTCCTCTTGTACTTAAGTCGGCATTGTGCCATTTGTATTAAATTTGGATGCAATATCTGTTTTTCACCGTCAATAAGAAGGTTCAAGGGATACAGTAAACCTGAAGTGAAGCATAGGAATCTAAAACTAGACTCACAGGAGAGGTTCAAATCATAGAAAGTTAGATTGTCTGTCCTATTGTACTTAAGTCGACATTGTGCCTTTGGTATTAAATTCGGATGCACACTCTGTGTTTCATCGTCAATAAGAAGGTCCAAGGGATACAGTAAACCTGAGGTGAAACATCGGAATCTAAAACAGGACTCACAGTAGAGGTTCAAATCATAGAAAGTGAGAGTTTCAGTTTTCTTGTACTTAAGTCGTCATTGTGCCTTTTGTATTAAATTCGGATGCAATTTCTGTGTTTCATCGTCAATAAGAAGGTCCAAATGATACAGTAAACGTTAAGTGAAGCATCGGAATCTAAAACTGGTCTCACAGGAGAGGTTCTAATCATAGAATGCTAGAGTGACAGTCCTCTTTTACTAAAGTCGGCATTGTGAATCTTGTATTAAATTCGGATGCAATTTCTGTGTTTCATCGTCAATAAGAAGGTCCAAGGGATACAGTAAACCTGAAGTGAAGCATCGGAATCTAAAACTAGACCCTCAGGAGAGGTTCAAATCATAAAAAGTTAGAGTGTCAGTCCTCTTGTACTTAAGTCGGCATTGTGCCATTTGTATTAAATTCGGATGCAATTTCGGTGTTTCATCGTCAATACGAGGGTCCAAGGGATACAGTAAACCTGAAGTGAAGCATCGGAATCTAAAACTGGACTCCCAGGAGAGGTCAAATCATTGAAAGTGAGAGTGTCAGTCCTCCTGTACTTAAGTCGGCATTGTGCCATTTGTATTAAATTCGGATGCAATTTTTGTGTTTCATCGCCAATGAGAAGGTCCAAGGGATACAGTAAACCTGAAGTGAAGCATCGGAATCTAAAACTGGACTCACGGGAGAGGTTCAAATCATAGAATGTGAGAGTGTCAGTCCTCTTTTACTTAAGTCGGCATTGTGCCTTTTGTATTAAATTCGGATGCAATTTCTGTGTTTCATCGTCAATAAGAAGGTCCAATGGATACAGTAAACCTGAAGTGAAGCATCGGAATCTAAATCTAGACTTACAGGAGAGGTTCAAATCAAAGAAAATTATAGTGTCAGTCCTCTTTTACTTAAGTCGGCATTGTGCCATTTGTATTAAATTCCGATGCAATTTCTGTGTTTCATCGTCAATATGAAGGTGCAAGGAATACAGAAAACCTGAAGTGAAGCATCGGATTGTAAAACTGGACTCACAGGAGGGGTTCAAATCATAGAAAGTTAGAGTGTCGGTCCTCTTTCACTTAAGTCGGCATTGTGCCTTTTGTATAAAATTCCGATGCAATTTCTGTGTTTCATCGTCAATAAGAAGGTCCACGGTATACAGTTAACCTGAAGTGAAGCATCGGATTCTAAAACTGGAGTCACAGGAGGGGTTCAAATCATAGTAAGTTAGAGTGTCAGTCCTCTTTTACTTAAGTCGGCATTGTGCCTTTTGTATTACATTCCGATGCAATTTCTGTGTTTCATCGTCAATAAGAAGGTTCAAGGTATACAGTAAACCTGAAGTTAAGCATCGGAATCAAAAACTCGACTCACAGGAGAGGTTAAAATCATAGAAAGTGAGAGTGTCAGTCTCTTGTACTTAAGTCGGCATTGTGCATTTTGTATTAAATTCGGATGCAAACTCTGTGTTTCATCGTCAATAAGAAGGTCCAAGGAATACAGTAAACCTGAGGTGAAGCATCGGAATCTAAAACTGGACTCACAGTAGAGGTTCAAATCACAGAAAGTTAGAGTGTCACTCCTGTTGTACTTAAGACGGTATTGTGCCTTTTGTATTAGATTCGGATGGAATTTCTGTGTTTCATCGTCAATAGGAAGGTCCAAGGTATACTGTAAACCTGAAGTGAAGCATCGGATCCTAAAACTGGTCTCACAGGAGGGATTCAAATCATAGAATGTTAGAGTGTCACTCCTCTTGTACTTAAGACGGTATTGTGCCTTTTGTATAATATTCGGATGCAATTTCTGTGTTTCATCGTCACTACGAAGGTGCAAGGTATGAAGTAAACCTGAAGTGAAGCATCGGAATGTAAAACTGGACTCAAAGGACAGGTTCAAATCATAGAAAGTGAGAGTGTCAGTCCTCTTGTACTTAAGTCGGCATTGTGCCATTTGTATTAAATTTGGATGCAATTTCTGTGTTTTATCGTCAATAAGAATGTTCAAGGGATTCTGTGAACCTGAAGTGAAGCATCGGAATCTAAAACTAGACTCACAGGAGAGGTTCAAATCATAGAAAGTTAGAGTGTCTGTCCTCTTGTACTTAAGTCGGCATTGTGCCTTTTGTATTAAATTCGGATGCTAACTCTGTGTTTCATCGTCAATAAGAAGGTCCAAGGGATACAGTAAACCTGAGGTGAAGCATCGGAATCTAAAACTGGACTCACAGTAGAGGTTCAAAGCATAGAAAGTGAGAGTGTCAGTCCTCTTGTACTTAAGTCGGCATTGTGCCTTTTGTATTAAATTCGGATGCAATATCTGTGTTTCATCGTTAATAAGAAGGTCCAAATGATACAGTAAACCTGAAGTGAAGCATCGGAATCTAAAACTGGTCTCACAGGAGAGGTTCAAATCATAGAAAGTTAGAGTGTCAGTCCTCTTGTACTTAAGTCGGCATTGTGCCATTTGTATTAAATTCGGATTCAATTTCTGTGTTTCATCGTCAATAAGAAGGTCCAAGGGATTCAGTAAACCTGAAGTGAAGCATCGGAATCCAAAACTGGACTCCCAGGAGAGGTCAAATCATAGAAAGTGAGAGTGTCAGTCCTCTTGTACTTAAGTCGGCATTGTGCCATTTGTATTAAATTCGGATGCAATTTCTGTGTTTCATCGTCAATAAGAAGGTCCAAGGGATACAGTAAACCTGAAGTGAAGCATCGGAATCTAAAACTAAACTCACAGGAGAAGTTCTAATCATAGAAAGTGAGAGTGATAGTCCTCTTTTATTTAAGTCGGCATTGTGCCTTTTGTATTAAATTCCGATGCAATTTCTGTGTTTCATCGTCAATAAGAAGGTCGAAGGGATACAGTAAACCTGAAGTGAAGCAACGGAACCTAAAACTGGTCTCACAGGAGAAGTTCAAATCATAGAATGTTAGAGGGTCAGTCTTTTTTTACTTAAGTCGGCATTGTGCATTTGTATAAAATCCGGAAGCAAATTCTGTGTTTCACCGTCAATAAGAAGGTCCAAGGGATACAGTAAACCTGAAGTGAAGCATCGGAATCTAAAACTAGACTCTCAGGAGAGGTTCAAATCATAAAAAGTTAGAGTGTCAGTCCTCTTGTACTTAAGTCGGCATTGTGCCATTTGTATTAAATTCGGATGCAATTTCGGTGTTTCATCGTCAATAAGAGGGTCCAAGGGATACAGTAAACCTGAAGTGAAGCATCGGAATCTAAAACTGGACTCCCAGGAGAGGTCAAATCATTGAAAGTGAGAGTGTCAGTCCTCCTGTACTTAAGTCGGCATTGTGCCATTTGTATTAAATTCGGATGCAATTTTTGTGTTTCATCGCCAATGAGAAGGTCCAAGGGATACAGTAAACCTGAAGTGAAGCATCGGAATCTAAAACTGGACTCACGGGAGAGGTTCAAATCATAGAATGTGAGAGTGTCAGTCCTCTTTTACTTAAGTCGGCATTGTGCCTTTTGTATTAAATTCGGATGCAATTTCTGTGTTTCATCGTCAATAAGAAGGTCCAATGGATACAGTAAACCTGAAGTGAAGCATCGGAATCTAAATCTAGACTTACAGGAGAGGTTCAAATCAAAGAAAATTATAGTGTCAGTCCTCTTTTACTTAAGTCGGCATTGTGCCATTTGTATTAAATTCCGATGCAATTTCTGTGTTTCATCGTCAATATGAAGGTGCAAGGAATACAGAAAACCTGAAGTGAAGCATCGGATTGTAAAACTGGACTCACAGGAGGGGTTCAAATCATAGAAAGTTAGAGTGTCGGTCCTCTTTTACTTAAGTCGGCATTGTGCCTTTTGTATAACATTCCGATGCAATTTCTGAGTTTCATCGTCAATAAGAAGGTCCACGGTATACAGTTAACCTGAAGTGAAGCATCGGATTCTAAAACTGGAGTCACAGGAGGGGTTCAAATCATAGTAAGTTAGAGTGTCAGTCCTCTTTTACTTAAGTCGGCATTGTGCCTTTTGTATTACATTCCGATGCAATTTCTGTGTTTCATCGTCAATAAGAAGGTGCCAGGTATACAGTAAACCTGAAGTGAAGCATCGGAATCAAAAACTCGACTCACAGGAGAGGTTAAAATCATAGAAAGTGAGAGTGTCAGTCTCTTGTACTTAAGTCGGCATTGTGCATTTTGTATTAAATTCGGATGCAAACTCTGTGTTTCATCGTCAATAAGAAGGTCCAAGGAATACAGTAAACCTGAGGTGAAGCATCGGAATCTAAAACTGGACTCACAGTAGAGGTTCAAATCACAGAAAGTTAGAGTGTCACTCCTGTTGTACTTAAGACGGTATTGTGCCTTTTGTATTAAATTCGGATGCAATTTCTGTGTTTCATCGTCAATAGGAAGGTCCAAGGTATACAGTAAACCTGAAGTGAAGCATCGGATCCTAAAACTGGTCTCACAGGAGGGATTCAAATCATAGAAAGTTAGAGTGTCACTCCTCTTGTACTTATGACGGTATTGTGCCTTTTGTATAAAATTCGGATGCAATTTCTGTGTTTCATCGTCACTACGAAGGTGCAAGGTATGAAGTAAACCTGAAGTGAAGCATCGGAATGTAAAACTGGACTCAAAGGACAGGTTCAAATCATAGAAAGTGAGAGTGTCAGTCCTCTTGTACTTAAGTCGGCATTGTGCCATTTGTATTAAATTCGGATTCAATTTCTGTGTTTCATCGTCAATAAGAAGGTCCAAGGGATTCAGTAAACCTGAAGTGAAGCATCGGAATCCAAAACTGGACTCCCAGGAGAGGTCTAATCATAGAAAGTGAGAGTGTCAGTCCTCTTGTACTTAAGTCGGCATTGTGCCTTTTGTATGAAATTCGGATGCAATATCTGTGTTTCATCGTTAATAAGAAGGTCCAAATGATACAGTAAACCTGAAGTGAAGCATCGGAATCTAAAACTGGTCTCACAGGAGAGGTTCAAATCATAGAAAGTTAGAGTGTCAGTCCTCTTGTACTTAAGTCGGCATTGTGCCATTTGTATTAAATTCGGATGCAATTTCTGTGTTTCATCGTCAATAAGAAGGTCCAAGGGATACAGTAAACCTGAAGTGAAGCATCGGAATCTAAAACTAAACTCACAGGAGAAGTTCTAATCATAGAAAGTGAGAGTGATAGTCCTCTTTTACTTAAGTCGGCATTGTGCCTTTTGTATTAAATTCCGATGCAATTTCTGTGTTTCATCGTCAATAAGAAGGTCCAAGGGATACAGTAAACCTGAAGTGAAGCAACGGAACCTAAAACTGGTCTCACAGGAGAGGTTCAAATCATAGAATGTTAGAGGGTCAGTCTTTTTTTACTTAAGTCGGCATGTGCATTTGTATAAAATCCGGAAGCAATTTCTGTGTTTCATCGTCAATAAGAAGGTCCAAGGGATACAGTAAACCTGAAGTGAAGCATCGGAATCTAAAACTAGTCTCACAGGAGAGGTTCAAATCATAGAAAGTTAGATGGTCAGTCCTCTTGTACTTAAGTCCGCATTGTGACATTTGTATTAAATTCCGATGCAATTTCTGTGTTTCATCGTCAGTAAGAAGGTGCAAGGTATACAGTAAACCTGAAGTGAAGCATTGGAATCTAAAACTCGACTCAAAGGAGAGGTTCTAATCATAGAAAGTGAGAGTGTCAGTCCTCTTGTACTTAAGACGGCATTGTGCCATTTGTATTAAATTCGGATGCAATTTCTGTGTTTCATCGTCAATAAGAAGGTGCAAAGTATTAGTGATGCATCGGAATGTAAAACTGGACTCACAGGACAGATTCAAATCATAGAAAGTTAGAGAGTCTGTCCTCTTGTACTTAAGTCGGCATTGTGCCATTTGTATTAAATTCTTATGCAAAGTCTGTGTTTCATCGTCAATAAGAAGGTCCAAGTGATACAGTTAACCTGAGGTGAAGTATCGGAATCTAAAACTGGACTCACGGTAGAGGTTCAAATCATAGAAAGTGAGAGTGTCTGTCCTCTTGTATTTAAGTCGGCATTGTGCCTTTTGTATTAAATTCGGATGCAATTTCTGTGTTTCATCGTCAATAAGTAGGTCCAAGTGATACAGTAAACCTGAAGTGAAACTTCGGAATCTAAAACTGCACTCACAGGAGACATTCAATTCATAGAAAGTTAGAGTGTCACTCCTCTTGTACTTAAGTCGGTATTGTGCCTTTTGTATTAAATTCCGATGCTATTTCTGTGTTTCATCGTCAATAAGATGGTCCAAGGTATACAGTAAACCTCAAGTGAAGCATCGGATCCTAAAACTGGTCTCACAGGAGGGATTCAAATCATAGACAGTTAGAGTGTCACTCCTCTTGTACTTAAGACGGTATTGTGCCTTTTGTATAAAATTCGGATGCAATTTCTGTGTTTCATCGTCAATAAGAAGGTGCAAGGTATGAAGTAAACCTGAAGTGAAGCATCGGAATGTAAAACTGGACTCAAAGGACAGGTTCAAATCATAGAAAGTGAGAGTGTCAGTCCTCTTGTACTTAAGTCGGCATTGTGCCATTTTTATTAAATTTGGATGCAATTTCTGTGTATTATCGTCAATAAGAATGTTCAAGGGATACTGTGAACCTGAAGTGAAGCATCGGAATCTAAAACTAGACTCTCAGGAGAGGTTCAAATCATAGAAAGTTAGAGTGTCTGTCCTCTTGTACTTAAGTCGGCATTGTGCCTTTTGTATTAAATTCGGATGCTAACTCTGTGTTTCATCGTCAATAAGAAGGTCCAAGGGATACTGTAAACCTGAGGTGAAACATCGGAATCTAAAACAGGACTCACAGTAGAGGTTCAAATCATAGAAAGTGAGAGTTTCAGTCCTCTTGTACTTAAGTCGTCATTGTGCCTTTTGTATTAAATTCGGATGCAATTTCTGTGTTTCATCGTCAATAAGAAGGTCCAAATGATACAGTAAACGTTAAGTGAAGCATCGGAATCTAAAACTGGTCTCACAGGAGAGGTTCAAATCATAGAATGCTAGAGTGACAGTCCTCTTTTACTTAAGTCGGCATTGTGAATCTTGTATTAAATTCGGATGCAATTTCTGTGTTTCATCGTCAATAAGAAGGTCCAAGGGATACAGTAAACCTGAAGTGAAGCATCGGAATCTAAAACTAGACTCCCAGGAGAGGTCAAATCATAGAAAGTGAGAGTGTCAGTCCACTTTTACTTAAGTCGACATTGTGCCTTTTGTATTAAATTCGGATGCAATTTCTGTGTTTCATCGTCGATAGGAATGTCCAAGGTATACAGTAAACCTGAAGTGAAGCATCGGATTCTAAAACTGGACTCACAGGAGGGGTTCAAATCATAAAAAATTAGAGTGTCAGTCCTCTTTTACATAAGTCGGCATTGTGCCTTTTGTATTAAATTCCGATGCAATTTCTGTGTTTCATCGTCAATAAGAAGGTCCAAGGGATTCAGTAAACCTGAAGTGAAGCATCGGAATGTAAAACTGGACTCACAGGACAGGTTCAAATCATAGAAAGTGAGAGTGTCAGTCCTCTTGTACTTAAGTCGGCATTGTGCCATTTGTATTAAATTTGGATGCAATATCTGTTTTTCACCGTCAATAAGAAGGTTCAAGGGATACAGTAAACCTGAAGTGAAGCATAGGAATCTAAAACTAGACTCACAGGAGAGGTTCAAATCATAGAAAGTTAGATTGTCTGTCCTATTGTACTTAAGTCGACATTGTGCCTTTGGTATTAAATTCGGATGCAAACTCTGTGTTTCATCGTCATTAAGAAGGTCCAAGGGATACAGTAAACCTGAGGTGAAACATCGGAATCTAAAACAGGACTCACAGTAGAGGTTCAAATCATAGAAAGTGAGAGTTTCAGTCCTCTTGTACTTAAGTCGTCATTGTGCCTTTTGTATTAAATTCGGATGCAATTTCTGTGTTTCATCGTCAATAAGAAGGTCCACGGTATACAGTTAACCTGAAGTGAAGCATCGGATTCTAAAACTGGACTCACAGGAGGGGTTCAAATCATAGTAAGTTAGAGTGTCAGTCCTCTTTTACTTAAGTCGGCATTGTGCCTTTTGTATTACATTCCGATGCAATTTCTGTGTTTCATCGTCAATAAGAAGGTCCAAGGTATACAGTAAACCTGAAGTGAAGCATCGGATCCTAAAACTGGTCTCACAGGAGGGATTCAAATCATAGAAAGTTAGAGTGTCACTCCTCTTGTACTTAAGACGGTATTGTGCCTTTTGTATAAAATTCGGAAGCAATTTCTGTGTTTCATCGTCAATACGAAGGTGCAAGGTATGAAGTAAACCTGAAGTGCAGCATCGGAATGTAAAACTGGACTCAAAGGACAGGTTCAAATCATAGAAAGTGAGAGTGTCAGTCCTCTTGTACTTAAGTCGGCATTGTGCCATTTGTATTAAATTTGGATGCAATTTCTGTGTTTTATCGTCAATAAGAATGTTCAAGGGATTCTGTGAACCTGAAGTGAAGCATCGGAATCTAAAACTAGACTCACAGGAGAGGTTCAAATCATAGAAAGTTAGAGTGTCTGTCCTCTTGTACTTAAGTCGGCATTGTGCCTTTTGTATTAAATTCGGATGCTAACTCTGTGTTTCATCGTCAATAAGAAGGTCCAAGGGATACAGTAAACCTGAGGTGAAGCATCGGAATCTAAAATTGGACTCACAGTAGAGGTTCAAATCATAGAAAGTGAGAGTGTCAGTCCTCTTGTACTTAAGTCGGCATTGTGCCTTTTGTATTAAATTCGGATGCAATTTCTGTGTTTCATCGTTAATAAGAAGGTCCAAATGATACAGTAAACCTGAAGTGAAGCATCGGAATCTAAAACTGGTCTCACAGGAGAGGTTCAAATAATAGAAAGTTAGAGTGTCAGTCCTCTTGTACTTAAGTCGGCATTGTGCCATTTGTATTAAATTCGGATTCAATTTCTGTGTTTCATCGTCAATATGAAGGTCCAAGGGATTCAGTAAACCTGAAGTGAAGCATCGGAATCCAAAGCTGGACTCCCAGGAGAGGTCAAATCATAGAAAGTGAGAGTGTCAGTCCTCTTGTACTTAAGTCGGCCTTGTGCCATTTGTATTAAATTCGAATGCAATTTCTGTGTTTCATCGTCAATAAGAAGGTCCAAGGGATACAGTAAACCTGAAGTGAAGCATCGGAATCTAAAACTAAACTCACAGGAGAGGTTCTAATCATAGAAAGTGAGAGTGACAGTCCTCTTTTACTTAAGTCGGCATTGTGCCTTTTGTATTAAATTCCGATGCAATTTCTGTGTTTCATCGTCAATAAGAAGGTCCAAGGGATACAGTAAACCTGAAGTGAAGCAACGGAACCTAAAAATGGTCTCACAGGAGAGGTTCAAATCATAGTATGTTAGAGGGTCAGTCTTTTTGTACTTAAGTCGGCATTGTGCATTTGTATAAAATCCGGAAGCAATTTCTGTGTTTCATCGTCAATAAGAAGGTCCAAGGGATACAGTAAACCTGAAGTGAAGCATCGGAATCTAAAACTAGTCTCACAGGAGAGGTTCAAATCATAGAAAGTTAGAGTGTCAGTCCTCTTGCACTTAAGTCCGCATTGTGACATTTGTATTAAATTCCGATGCAATTTCTGTGTTTCATCGTCAGTAAGAAGGTGCAAGGTATACAGTAGACCTGAAGTGAAGCATTGGAATCTAAAACTCGACTCAAAGGAGAGGTTCTAATCATAGAAAGTGAGAGTGTCAGTCCACTTGTACTTAAGTCGGCATTGTGCCATTTGTATTAAATTCGGATGCAATTTCTGTGTTTCATCGTCAATAAGAAGGTGCAAAGTATTAGTGAAGCATCGGAATGTAAAACTGGACTCACAGGACAGATTCAAATCATAGAAAGTGAGAGTGTCGGTCCTCTTGTACTTAAGTCGGCATTGTGACATTTGTATTAAATTTGGATGCATTTTCTGTGTTTCATCGTCAATAAGAAGGTTCAAGGGATACAGTAAACCTGAAGTGAAGCATCGGAATCTAAAACTAGACTCACAGGAGAGGTTCAAATCATAGAAAGTTAGAGAGTCTGTCCTCTTGTACTTAAGTCGGCATTGTGCCATTTGTATTAAAATCTTATGCAAACTCTGTGTTTCATCGTCAATAAGAAGGTCCAAGTGATACAGTTAACCTGAGGTGAAGTATCGGAATCTAAAACTGGACTCACAGTAGAGGTTCAAATCGTAGAAAGTGAGAGTGTCTGTCCTCTTGTACTTAAGTCGGCATTGTGCCTTTTGTATTAAATTCGGATGCAATTTCTGTGTTTCATCGTCAATAAGTAGGTCCAAGAAATACAGTAAACCTGAAGTGAAACTTCGGAATCTAAAACTGCACTCACAGGAGACATTCAATTCATAGAAAGTTAGAGTGTCACTCCTCTTGTACTTAAGTCGGTATTGTGCCTTTTGTATTAAATTCCGATGCTATTTCTGTGTTTCATCGTCAATAAGATGGCCCATGGTATACAGTAAACCTCAAGTGAAGCATCGGATCCTAAAACTGGTCTCACAGGAGGGATTCAAATCATAGAAAGTTAGAGTGTCACTCCTCTTGTACTTAAGACGGTATTGTGCCTTTTGTATAAAATTCGGATGCAATTTCTGTGTTTCATCGTCAATAAGAAGGTGCAAGGTATGAAGTAAACCTGAAGTGAAGCATCGGAATGTAAAACTGGACTCAAAGGACAGGTTCAAATCATAGAAAGTGAGAGTGTCAGTCCTCTTGTACTTAAGTCGGCATTGTGGCATTTGTATTAAATTTGGATGCAATTTCTATGGTTTATCGTCAATAAGAATGTTCAAGGGATACTGTGAACCTGAAGTGAAGCATCGGAATCTAAAACTAGACTCTCAGGAGAGGTTCAAATCATAGAAAGTTAGAGTGTCTGTCCTCTTGTACTTAAGTCGGCATTGTGCCTTTTGTATTAAATTCGGATGCTAACTCTGTGTTTCATCGTCAATAAGAAGGTCCAAGGGATACAGTAAACCTGAGGTGAAGCATCGGAATCTAAAACTGGACTCACAGTAGAGGTTCAAATCATAGAAAGTGAGAGTGTCAGTCCTCTGTACTGAAGTCGGCATTGTGCCTTTTGTATTAAATTCGGATGCAATTTCTGTGTTTCATCGTTAATAAGAAGGTCCAAATGATACAGTAAACCTGAAGTGAAGCATCGGAATCCAAAACTGGTCTCACAGGAGAGGTTCAAATCATAGAAAGTTAGAGTGTCAGTCCTCTTGTACTTAAGTCGGCATTGTGCCATTTGTATTAAATTCGGATTCAATTTCTGTGTTTCATCGTCAATAAGAAGGTCCAAGCGATTCAGTAAACCTGAAGTGAAGCATCGGAATCCAAAACTGGACTCCCAGGAGAGGTCAAATCATAGAAAGTGAGAGTGTCAGTCCTCTTGTACTTAAGTCGGCATTGTGCCATTTGTATGAAATTCGGATGCAATTTCTGTGTTTCATCGTCAATAAGAAGGTCCAAGGGATACAGTAAACCTGAAGTGAAGCATCGGAATCTAAAACTAAACTCACAGGAGAGGTTCTAATCATAGAAAGTGAGAGTGACAGTCCTCTTTTACTTAAGTCGGCATTGTGCCTTTTGTATTAAATTCCGATGCAATTTCTGTGTTTCATCGTCAATAAGAAGGTCCAAGGGATACAGTGAACCTGAAGTGAAGCAACGGAACCTAAAACTGGTCTCACAGGAGAGGTTCAAATCATAGAAAGTTAGAGTGTCAGTCCTCTTGTACTTAAGTCGGCATTGTGACATTTGTATTAAATTCCGATGCAATTTCTGTGTTTCATCGTGAATAAGAAGGTGCAAGGTATACAGTAAACCTGAAGTGAAGCATTGGAATCTAAAACTCGACTCACAGGAGAGGTTCTAATCATAGAAAGTGAGAGTGTCAGTCCTCTTGTACTTATGCCGGCATTGTGCCTTTTGTATTAAATTCGGATGCAATTTCTGTGTTTCATCGTCAATACGAAGGTGCAAAGTATTAGTGAAGCATCGGAATGTAAAACTGGACTCACAGGACAGATTCAAATCATAGAAAGTGAGAGTGTCGGTCCTCTTGTACTTAAGTCGGCATTGTGACATTTGTATTAAATTTGGATGCATTCTCTGTGTTTCATCGTCAATAAGAAGGTTCAAGGGATACAGTAAACCTGAAGTGAAGCATCGGAATCTAAAACTAGACTCACAGGAGAGGTTCAAATCATAGAAAGTTAGAGAGTCTGTCCTCTTGTACTTAAGTCGGCATTGTGCCATTTGTATTAAATTCTTATGCAAACTCTGTGTTTCATCGTCAATAAGAAGGTCCAAGTGATACAGTTAACCTGAGGTGAAGTATCGGAATCTAAAACTGGACTCACAGTAGAGGTTCAAATCATAGAAAGTGAGAGTGTCTGTCCTCTTGTACTTAAGTCGGCATTGTGCCTTTTGTATTAAATTCGGATGCAATTTCTGTGTTTCATCGTCAATAAGTAGGTCCAAGTGATACAGTAAACCTGAAGTGAAACTTCGGAATCTAAAACTGCACTCACAGGAGACATTCAATTCATAGAAAGTTAGAGTGTCACTCCTCTTGTACTTAAGTCGGTATTGTGCCTTTTGTATTAAATTCCGATGCTATTTCTGTGTTTCATCGTCAATAAGATGGTCCAAGGTATACAGTAAACCTCAAGTGAAGCATCGGATCCTAAAACTGGTCTCACAGGAGGGATTCAAATCATAGTAAGTTAGAGTGTCACTCCTCTTGTACTTAAGACGGTATTGTGCATTTTGTATAAAATTCGGATGCAATTTCTGTGTTTCATCGTCAATAAGAAGGTGCAAGGTATGAAGTAAACCTGAAGTGAAGCATCGGAATGTAAAACTGGACTCAAAGGACAGGTTCAAATCATAGAAAGTGAGAGTGTCAGTCCTCTTGTACTTAAGTCGGCATTGTGCCATTTGTATTAAATTTGGATGCAATTTCTATGTTTTATCGTCAATAAGAATGTTCAAGGGATACTGTGAACCTGAAGTGAAGCATCGGAATCTAAAACTAGACTCTCAGGAGAGGTTCAAATCAAAGAAAGTTAGAGTGTCTGTCCTCTTGTACTTAAGTCGGCATTGTGCCTTTTGTATTAAATTCGGATGCTAACTCTGTGTTTCATCGTCAATAAGAAGGTCCAAGGGATACAGTAAACCTGAGGTGAAGCATCGGAATCTAAAACTGGACTCACAGTAGAGGTTCAAATCATAGAAAGTGAGAGTGTCAGTCCTCTGTACTGAAGTCGGCATTGTGCCTTTTGTATTACATTCGGATGCAATTTCTGTGTTTCATCGTTAATAAGAAGGTCCAAATGATACAGTAAACCTGAATTGAAGCATCGGAATCTAAAACTGGTCTCACAGGAGAGGTTCAAATCATAGAAAGTTAGAGTGTCAGTCCTCTTGTACTTAAGTCGGCATTGTGCCATTTGTATGAAATTCGGATGCAATTTCTGTGGTTCATCGTCAATAAGAAGGTCCAAGGGATACAGTAAACCTGAAGTGAAGCATCGGAATCTAAAACTAAACTCACAGGAGAGGTTCTAATCATAGAAAGTGAGAGTGACAGTCCTCTTTTACTTAAGTCGGCATTGTGCCTTTTGTATTAAATTCCGATGCAATTTCTGTGTTTCATCGTCAATAAGAAGGTCCAAGGGATACAGTGAACCTGAAGTGAAGCAACGGAACCTAAAACTGGTCTCACAGGAGAGGTTCAAATCATAGAAAGTTAGAGTGTCAGTCCTCTTGTACTTAAGTCGGCATTGTGCCATTTGTATTAAAATCTTATGCAAACTCTGTGTTTCATCGTCAATAAGAAGGTCCAAGTGATACAGTTAACCTGAGGTGAAGTATCGGAATCTAAAACTGGACTCACAGTAGAGGTTCAAATCGTAGAAAGTGAGAGTGTCTGTCCTCTTGTACTTAAGTCGGCATTGTGCCTTTTGTATTAAATTCGGATGCAATTTCTGTGTTTCATCGTCAATAAGTAGGTCCAAGAAATACAGTAAACCTGAAGTGAAACTTCGGAATCTAAAACTGCACTCACAGGAGACATTCAATTCATAGAAAGTTAGAGTGTCACTCCTCTTGTACTTAAGTCGGTATTGTGCCTTTTGTATTAAATTCCGATGCTATTTCTGTGTTTCATCGTCAATAAGATGGCCCATGGTATACAGTAAACCTCAAGTGAAGCATCGGATCCTAAAACTGGTCTCACAGGAGGGATTCAAATCATAGAAAGTTAGAGTGTCACTCCTCTTGTACTTAAGACGGTATTGTGCCTTTTGTATAAAATTCGGATGCAATTTCTGTGTTTCATCGTCAATAAGAAGGTGCAAGGTATGAAGTAAACCTGAAGTGAAGCATCGGAATGTAAAACTGGACTCAAAGGACAGGTTCAAATCATAGAAAGTGAGAGTGTCAGTCCTCTTGTACTTAAGTCGGCATTGTGGCATTTGTATTAAATTTGGATGCAATTTCTATGTTTTATCGTCAATAAGAATGTTCAAGGGATACTGTGAACCTGAAGTGAAGCATCGGAATCTAAAACTAGACTCTCAGGAGAGGTTCAAATCATAGAAAGTTAGAGTGTCTGTCCTCTTGTACTTAAGTCGGCATTGTGCCTTTTGTATTAAATTCGGATGCTAACTCTGTGTTTCATCGTCAATAAGAAGGTCCAAGGGATACAGTAAACCTGAGGTGAAGCATCGGAATCTAAAACTGGACTCACAGTAGAGGTTCAAATCATAGAAAGTGAGAGTGTCAGTCCTCTGTACTGAAGTCGGCATTGTGCCTTTTGTATTAAATTCGGATGCAATTTCTGTGTTTCATCGTTAATAAGAAGGTCCAAATGATACAGTAAACCTGAAGTGAAGCATCGGAATCCAAAACTGGTCTCACAGGAGAGGTTCAAATCATAGAAAGTTAGAGTGTCAGTCCTCTTGTACTTAAGTCGGCATTGTGCCATTTGTATTAAATTCGGATTCAATTTCTGTGTTTCATCGTCAATAAGAAGGTCCAAGCGATTCAGTAAACCTGAAGTGAAGCATCGGAATCCAAAACTGGACTCCCAGGAGAGGTCAAATCATAGAAAGTGAGAGTGTCAGTCCTCTTGTACTTAAGTCGGCATTGTGCCATTTGTATGAAATTCGGATGCAATTTCTGTGTTTCATCGTCAATAAGAAGGTCCAAGGGATACAGTAAACCTGAAGTGAAGCATCGGAATCTAAAACTAAACTCACAGGAGAGGTTCTAATCATAGAAAGTGAGAGTGACAGTCCTCTTTTACTTAAGTCGGCATTGTGCCTTTTGTATTAAATTCCGATGCAATTTCTGTGTTTCATCGTCAATAAGAAGGTCCAAGGGATACAGTGAACCTGAAGTGAAGCAACGGAACCTAAAACTGGTCTCACAGGAGAGGTTCAAATCATAGAAAGTTAGAGTGTCAGTCCTCTTGTACTTAAGTCGGCATTGTGACATTTGTATTAAATTCCGATGCAATTTCTGTGTTTCATCGTGAATAAGAAGGTGCAAGGTATACAGTAAACCTGAAGTGAAGCATTGGAATCTAAAACTCGACTCACAGGAGAGGTTCTAATCATAGAAAGTGAGAGTGTCAGTCCTCTTGTACTTATGCCGGCATTGTGCCTTTTGTATTAAATTCGGATGCAATTTCTGTGTTTCATCGTCAATACGAAGGTGCAAAGTATTAGTGAAGCATCGGAATGTAAAACTGGACTCACAGGACAGATTCAAATCATAGAAAGTGAGAGTGTCGGTCCTCTTGTACTTAAGTCGGCATTGTGACATTTGTATTAAATTTGGATGCATTCTCTGTGTTTCATCGTCAATAAGAAGGTTCAAGGGATACAGTAAACCTGAAGTGAAGCATCGGAATCTAAAACTAGACTCACAGGAGAGGTTCAAATCATAGAAAGTTAGAGAGTCTGTCCTCTTGTACTTAAGTCGGCATTGTGCCATTTGTATTAAATTCTTATGCAAACTCTGTGTTTCATCGTCAATAAGAAGGTCCAAGTGATACAGTTAACCTGAGGTGAAGTATCGGAATCTAAAACTGGACTCACAGTAGAGGTTCAAATCATAGAAAGTGAGAGTGTCTGTCCTCTTGTACTTAAGTCGGCATTGTGCCTTTTGTATTAAATTCAAATGCAATTTCTGTGTTTCATCGTCAATAAGTAGGTCCAAGTGATACAGTAAACCTGAAGTGAAACTTCGGAATCTAAAACTGCACTCACAGGAGACATTCAATTCATAGAAAGTTAGAGTGTCACTCCTCTTGTACTTAAGTCGGTATTGTGCCTTTTGTATTAAATTCCGATGCTATTTCTGTGTTTCATCGTCAATAAGATGGTCCAAGGTATACAGTAAACCTCAAGTGAAGCATCGGATCCTAAAACTGGTCTCACAGGAGGGATTCAAATCATAGTAAGTTAGAGTGTCACTCCTCTTGTACTTAAGACGGTATTGTGCATTTTGTATAAAATTCGGATGCAATTTCTGTGTTTCATCGTCAATAAGAAGGTGCAAGGTATGAAGTAAACCTGAAGTGAAGCATCGGAATGTAAAACTGGACTCAAAGGACAGGTTCAAATCATAGAAAGTGAGAGTGTCAGTCCTCTTGTACTTAAGTCGGCATTGTGCCATTTGTATTAAATTTGGATGCAATTTCTATGTTTTATCGTCAATAAGAATGTTCAAGGGATACTGTGAACCTGAAGTGAAGCATCGGAATCTAAAACTAGACTCTCAGGAGAGGTTCAAATCAAAGAAAGTTAGAGTGTCTGTCCTCTTGTACTTAAGTCGGCATTGTGCCTTTTGTATTAAATTCGGATGCTAACTCTGTGTTTCATCGTCAATAAGAAGGTCCAAGGGATACAGTAAACCTGAGGTGAAGCATCGGAATCTAAAACTGGACTCACAGTAGAGGTTCAAATCATAGAAAGTGAGAGTGTCAGTCCTCTGTACTGAAGTCGGCATTGTGCCTTTTGTATTACATTCGGATGCAATTTCTGTGTTTCATCGTTAATAAGAAGGTCCAAATGATACAGTAAACCTGAATTGAAGCATCGGAATCTAAAACTGGTCTCACAGGAGAGGTTCAAATCATAGAAAGTTAGAGTGTCAGTCCTCTTGTACTTAAGTCGGCATTGTGCCATTTGTATTAAATTCGGATTCAATTTCTGTGTTTCATCGTCAATAAGAAGGTCCAAGCGATTCAGTAAACCTGAAGTGAAGCATCGGAATCCAAAACTGGACTCCCAGGAGAGGTCAAATCATAGAAAGTGAGAGTGTCAGTCCTCTTGTACTTAAGTCGGCATTGTGCCATTTGTATGAAATTCGGATGCAATTTCTGTGGTTCATCGTCAATAAGAAGGTCCAAGGGATACAGTAAACCTGAAGTGAAGCATCGGAATCTAAAACTAAACTCACAGGAGAGGTTCTAATCATAGAAAGTGAGAGTGACAGTCCTCTTTTACTTAAGTCGGCATTGTGCCTTTTGTATTAAATTCCGATGCAATTTCTGTGTTTCATCGTCAATAAGAAGGTCCAAGGGATACAGTGAACCTGAAGTGAAGCAACGGAACCTAAAACTGGTCTCACAGGAGAGGTTCAAATCATAGAAAGTTAGAGTGTCAGTCCTCTTGTACTTAAGTCGGCATTGTGACATTTGTATTAAATTCCGATGCAATTTCTGTGTTTCATCGTGAATAAGAAGGTGCAAGGTATACAGTAAACCTGAAGTGAAGCATTGGAATCTAAAACTCGTCTCACAGGAGAGGTTCTAATCATAGAAAGTGAGAGTGTCAGTCCTCTTGTACTTATGTCGGCATTGTGCCATTTGTATTAAACTCGGATGCAATTTCTGTGTTTCATCGTCAATACGAAGGTGCAAAGTATTAGTGAAGCATCGGAATGTAAAACTGGACTCACAGGACAGATTCAAATCATAGAAAGTGAGAGTGTCACTCCTCTCGTACTTAAGTCGGTATTGTGCCTTTTGTATTAAATTCCGATGCTATTTCTGTGTTTCATCGTCAATAAGAAGATGCAAGGTACTCAGTAAACCTGAAGTGAAGCATCGGAATCAAAAACTCGACTCACAGGAGAGGTTAAAATAATAGAAAGTGAGAGTGTCAGTCCTTTTGTACTTAAGTCGGCATTGTGCCATTTATATTAAATTCAGATGCAATTTCTGTGTTTCATCGTCAATAAGAAGGTCCATGGGATACAGTAAACCTGAAGTGAAGCATCGGAGTCTAAAACTGGACTCACAGGAGAGGTTCAAATCATAGAAAGTTAGAGTGTCACTCCTCTTGAACTTAAGACGGTATTGTGCCTTTTGTATTAAATTCGGATGCAATTTCTGTGTTTCATCGTCAATAAGAAGGTCCAAGGTATACTGTAAACCTGAAGTGAAGCATCGGATCCCAAAACTGGTCTCACAGGAGGGATTCAAATCATAGAAAGTTAGAGTGTCACTCCTCTTTTACTTAAGACGGTATTGTGCCTTTTGTATAAAATTCGGATGCAATTTCTGTGTTTCATCGTCAATAAAAATGTGCAAGGTATAAAGTAAACCTGAAGTAAATCATCGGAATGTAAAACTGGACTCAAAATACAGGTTGAAATCATAGAAAGTGAGAGTGTCAGTCCTCTTGTACTTAAGTCGGCATTGTGCCATTTGTATTAAATTCGGATGCAATTTCTGTGTTTCATCGTCAATAAGAAGGTCCAAGGGATACAGTAAACCTGAAGTGAAGCATCGGAATCTAAAGCTGGACTCACAGGAGAGGTTCTAATCATAGAAAGTGAGGGTGTCAGTCCTCCTTTACTTAAGTCGGCAGTGTTTCTTTTGTATTAAATTCGGATGCAATTTCTGTTTTTCATCGTCAATAAGAAGATCCAAGGGATACAGTAAACCTGAAGCATCGGAATCTAAAACTGGTCTCACAGGAGACGTTCAAATCATAATATGTTAGAGTGGCAGTCCTCTTTTACTTAAGTCGGCATTGTGCCTTTTATTTTAAATTCGGATGCAATTTCTGTGTTTCATCGTCAATAAGAAGGTCCAAGGGATACAGTAAACCTGAAGTGAAGCATCGGAATCTAAAACTGGACTCCCAGGAGAGGTAAAATCATAGAATGTGATAGTATCAGTCCCCGTGTTCTTAAGTCAGCATTGTGCCATTTATATTAAATTCGGATGCAATTTCTGTGTTTCATTGTCAATAGGAAGGTCCAAGGGATACAGTAAACCTGAAGTGAAGCATCGGAATCTAAAACTGGACTCACAGGAGAGTTTCAAATAATAGAAAGTTAGAGAGTCACTCCTCTTGTACTTAAGACGGTATTGTGCCTTTTGTATTAAATTCGGATGCAATTTCTGTGTTTCATCGTCACTAAGAAGGTCCAAGGGATACAGTAAACCTGAAGTGAAGCATCGGAATCTAAAACTGGACTCACAGGAGAGGTTCCAATCATAGAATGTTAGAGTGTCAGTCCACTTTTACTTAAGTCGACATTGTGCCTTTCGTATTAAATTCGGATGCAATTTCTGTGTTTCGTCGTCAATAAGAATGTCCAAGGTATACAGTAACCCTGAAGTGAAGCATCGGATTCTAAAACTGGACTCACAGGAGGGGTTCAAATCATAGAAAGTTAGAGTTTCACTCCTCTTGTACTTAAGACGGTATTGTGCCTTTTGTATTAAATTCGGATGCAATTTCTGTGATTCATCGACAATAAGAAGGTCCAAGTGATACAGTAAACCTGAAGTGAAGCATCGGAATCCAAAACTCGACTCAAAGGAGAGGTTCTAATCATAGAAACTTAGAGTGCCAGTCCTCTTGTACTTAAGTCGGCATTGTGCCATTTGTATTAAATACGGATGCAATTTCTGTGTTTCATCGTCAATAAGAAGGTCCAAGGGATACAGTAAACCTGATGTGAAGCAACGGAGTCTAAAACTGGACTCCCAGGAGGGGTCAAATCATAGAAAGTGAGAGTGTCAGTCCTCTTGTACTTAAGTCGGCATTGTGCCATTTGTATTAAATTCGGATGCAATTTCTGTGTTTCATCGTCAATAAGAAGGTCCAAGGGATACAGTAAACCTGAAGTGAAGCATCGGAATCTAAAACTGGACTCACAGGAGAGGTTCTAATCATAGAAAGTGAGAGTGTCAGTCCTCCTTTACTTAAGTCGGCATTGTGCCTTTTGTATTAAATTCGGATGCAATTTCGGTTTTTCATCGTCAATAAGAAGGTCCAAGGCTTACAGTAAACCTGAAGTGAAGCTACGGAATCTAAAACTGGTCTCACAGGAGAGGTTCAAATCATAGAATGTTAGAGTGTCAGTCCTCTTTTACTTAAGTCGGCTTTGTGCCTTTTATTTTAAATTCAGTTGCTATTTCTGTGTTTCATCGTCAATATGAAGGTCCAAGGGATACAGTAAACCTGAAGTGAAGCATCGGAATCTAAAACTGGACTCCCAGGAGAAGTAAAATCATATAAAGTGATAGTGTCAGTCCTCTTGTATTTAAGTCAGCATTGTGCCATTTATATTAAATTCGGATGCAATTTCTGTGTTTCATTGTCAATAGGAAGGTCCAAGGGATACAGTAAACCTGAAGTGAAGCATCGGAATCTAAAACTGGACTCACAGGAGAGTTTCAAATAATAGAAAGTTAGAGAGTCACTCCTCTTGTACTTAAGACGGTATTGTGCCTTTTGTATTAAATTCGGATGCAATTTCTATGTTTCATCGTCAATAAGAAGGTCCAAGGGATACAGTAAGCCTGAAGTGAAGCATCGGAATCTAAAACTGGACTCACAGTAGAGGTTCAAATCATGGAATGTTAGAGTGTCAGTCCACTTTTACTTAAGTCGACATTGTGCCTTTTGTATTAAATTCGGATGCAATTTCTGAGTTTCATCGTCAATAAGAAGGTCCAAGGTATACAGTAAACCTGAAGTGAAGCATCGGATTCTAAAACTGGACTCACAGGAGGGGTTCAAATAATAGAATGTTAGATTGTCAGTCCTCTTTACTTAAGTCGGCATTGTGCTTTTGTATTAAATTCCGATGCAATTTCTGTGTTTCATCGTCAATAAGAATGTGCAAGGTATGCAGTAAACCTGAAGTGAATCATCGGAATCCAAAACTCGACTCACAGGAGAGGTTCAAATCATAGAAAGTGAGAGTGTCAGTCCTCTTGTACTTAAGTCGGCATTGTGCCATTTATAATCAATTCTGATGCAATATCTGTGTTTCATCGTCAATAAGACGGTCCAAGGGATACAGTAAACCTGAAGTGAAGCATCGGAATCTAAAACTGGACCCACCGGAAAGGTTCAAATCAAAGAAAGTTAGAGTGTCAATCCTCTTGTACTGAAGACGGTATTGTGCCTTTTGTATTAAATTCGGATGCAATTTCTGTGTTTCATCGTCAATAAGAAGGTCCAAGGGATACAGTAAACGTCAGGTGAAGCATCGGAATCTAAAACTGGACTCACAGGAGAGGTTCAAGTCATAGAATTTTAGAGTGTCAGTCCATTTTACTTAAGTCGACATTGTGCCATTTGTATTAAATTCGGATGCAATTTCTGTGATTCATCGACAATAAGAAGGTCCAAGGTATACAGTAAACCTGATGTGAAGCATCGGATCCTAAAACTGGACTCACAGACTGGGTTCAAATCATAGAAAGTTAGAGCGTCAGTCCTCTTTTACTTAAGTCAGCATTGTGCCATTTATATTAAATTCGGATGCAATTTCTGTGCTTCATTGTCAATACGAAGGTCCAAGGGATACAGTAAACCTAAAGTGAAGCATCGGAATCTAAAACTGCACTCACAGGAGAGTTTCAAATCATAGAAAGTTAGAGTGTCACTCCTCTTGTACTTAAGACGGTAATGTGCCTTTTGTATTAAATTCGGATGCAATTTCTGTGTTTCATCGTCAATAAGAAGGTCCAAGGTATACAGTATACCTGAAGTGAAGCATCGGATTCTAAAACTGGACTCACAAGAGGGGTTCAAATCATAGAAATTAGAGTGTCAGTCCTCTTTACTAAAGTCGGCATTGTGCCTTTTGTATTAAATTCCGATGCAATTTCTGTGTTTCATCGTCAATAAGAAGGTGCAAGGTATACAGTAAACCTGAAGTGAAGCATCGGAATCTAAAACTGGACTCAAAGGAGAGGTTCAAATCATAGAATGTTAGAGTGTCAGTCCTCTTTTACTTAAGTCGGCATTGTGAGATTTATATTAAATTCGGATGCAATTTCTGTGATTCTTCGACAATAAGAAGGTCCAAGGTATACAGTAAACCTGAAGTGAAGCATCGGATCCTAAAACTGGACTCACAGAAGGGGTTCAAATCATAGAAAGTTAGAGTGTCAGTCCACTTTTACTTAAGTCGACATTGTGCCTTTTGTATTAAATTGGGATGCAATTTCTGTGATTCATCGACAATAAGAAGGTAAAAGTGATACAGTAAACCTGAAGTGAAGCATCGGAATCCAAAACTCGACTCACAGGAGAGGTTCTAATCATAGAAAGTTAGAGTGTCAGTCCTCTTGTACTTAAGTCGGCATTGTGCCATTTGTAGTAAATACGGATGCAATTTCTGTGTTTCATCGTCAATAAGAAGGTCCAAGGGATACAGTAAACCTGAAGTGAAGCAACGGAATCTAAAACTGGACTCCCAGGAGGGGTCAAATCATAGAAAGTGAGAGTGTCAGTCCTCTTGTACTTAAGTCGGCATTGTGCCATTCGTATTAAATTCGGATGCAATTTCTGTGTTTCATCGTCAATAAGAAGGTTCAAGAGATACAGTAAACCTGAAGTGAAGCATCGGAATCTAAAACTAAACTCACAGGAGAGGTTCAAATCATAGAATGTTAGAGGGTCAGTCCTCTTTTACTTAAGTCGGCATTGTGCCTTTTGTATTAAATTCGGATGCAATTTCTGTGTTTCACCGTCAATGAGAAGGTCCAAATGATCCAGTAAACCTGAAGTGAAGCATCGGAATCTAAAACTGGTCTCACAGGAGAGGTTCAAATCATAGAATGTTAGAGTGTCAGTCATCTTTTACTTAAGTCGGAATTGTGCCTTTTGTATTAATTGTGGATGCAATTTCTGAGTTTCATCGTCAATAAGAAGGTCCAAGGGACACAGTTAACCTGAAGTAAAGTATAGGAATCTAAAACTGGACTCACAGGAGAGGTTCAAATCATAGAAAGTTAGAGTGTCAGTCCTCTTGTACTTAAGTCGTCATTGTGCCATTTGTATTAAATTCCGATGCAATTTCTGTGTTTCATCGTCAATAAGAAGGTGCAAGGTAAACAGTAAACCTGAAGTGAAGCATCGGAATCTAAAACTCGACTCACAGGAGAGGTTCCAATCATAGAAAGTTAGATTGACAGTCCTCTTGTACTTAAGTCGGAATTGTGCCATTTGTATTAAATATGGATGCAATTTCAATGTTTCATCGTCAATAAGAAGGTCCAAGGGATACAGTAAACCTGAAGTGAAAAAACGGAATCTAAAACTGGACTCCCAGGAGGGGTCAAATCATAGAAAGTGAGAGTGTCAGTCCTCTTGTACTTAAGTCGGCATTGTGCCATTTGTATTAAATTCGGATGCAATTTCTGTGTTTCATCGTCAATAAGAAGGTCCAAGGGATACAGTAAACCTGAAGTGAAGCATCGGAATCTAAAGCTGGACTCACAGGAGAGGTTCTAATCATAGAAAGTGAGAGTGTCAGTCCTCCTTTACTTAAGTCGGCAGTGTGCCTTTTGTATTAAATTCGGATGCAATTTCTGTTTTTCATCGTCAATAAGAAGGTCCAAGGGATACAGTAAACCTGAAGCATCGGAATCTAAAACTGGTCTCACAGGAGAGGTTCAAATCATAGAATGTTAGAGTGGCAGTCCTCTTTTACTTAAGTCGGCATTGTGCCTTTTATTTTACATTCGGATACAATTTCTGTGCTTCATCGTCAATAAGAAGGTCCAAGGGATACAGTAAAACCTGAAGTGAAGCATCGGAATCTAAAACTGGACTCCCAGGAGAAGTAAAATCATAGAAAGTGATAGTGTCAGTCCCCGTGTTCTTAAGTCAGCATTGTGCCATTTATATTAAATTCGGATGCAATTTCTGTGTTTCATTGTCAACAGGAAGGTCCAAGGGATACAGTAAACCTGAAGTGAAGCATCGGAATCTAAAACTGGACCCACAGGAGAGTTTCAAATAATAGAAAGTTAGAGAGTCACTCTTCTTGTACTTAAGACGGTATTGTGCCTTTTGTATTAAATTCCGATGCAATTTCTGTGTTTCATCGTCATTAAGAAGGTGCAAGGTATACAGTAAACCTGAGGTGAAGCATCGGAATGTAAAACTGGACTCACAGGAAAGGTTCAAATCATAGAAAGTGAGAGTGTCAGTCCTCTTGTACTTAAGTCGGCATTGTGACATTTGTATTAAATTTGGATGCAATTTCTGTGTTTTATCGTCAATAAGGAGGTTCAAGGGATACTGTAAACCTGAAGTGGAGCATCGGAATCTAAAACTAGACTCACAGGAGAGGTTCAAATCATAGAAAGTTATAGTGTCTGTCCTCTTCTACTTAAGTCGGCATTGTGTCTTTTGTATTAAATTCGGATGCAAACTCTGTGTTTCATCGTCAATAAAAAGGTCCAATGTATACAGTAAACCTGAGGTGAAGCATCGGAATCTAAAACTGGACTCACAGTAGAGGTTCAATTCATAGAAAGTGAGAGTGTCAGTCCTCTTGTACTTAAGTCGGCATTGTGCCATTTGTATTAAATTCGGATGCAATTTCTGTGTTTCATTATCATTAAGAGGGTCCAAGGGATACAATAAATCTGAAGTGAAGCATCGGAATCTAAAACTGGACTCTCTGGAGAGGTTCAAATCGTAGAAAGTGAGAGTGTCAGTCCACTTTTACTTAAGTCGACATTGTGCCTTTTGTATTAAATTCGGATGCAATTTCTGTGATTCATCGACAATAAGAAGGTCCAAGTGATACAGTAAACCTGAAGTGAAGCATCGGAATCCAAAACTCGACTCAAAGGAGAGGTTCTAATCATAGAAAGTTAGAGTGTCAGTCCTCTTGTACTTAAGTCGGCATTGTGCCATTTGTATTAAATACGGATGCAATTTCTGTGTTTCATCGTCAATAAGAAGGTCCAAGGGATACAGTAAACCTGAAGTGAAGCAACGTAGTCTAAAACTGGACTCCCAGGAGGGGTCAAATCATAGAAAGTGAGAGTGTCAGTCCTCTTGTCCTTAAGTCGGCATTGTGCCATTTGTATTAAATTCGGATGCAATTTCTGTGTTTCATCGTCAATAAGAAGGTCCAAGGGATACACTAAACCTAAAGTGAAGCATCGGAATCTAAAACTGGACCCACAGGAGAGGTTCTAATCATAGAATGTTAGAGTGTCAGTCCTCTTTTACTTAAGTCGGCATTGTGCCTTTTATTTTAAATTCGGATGCTATTTCTGTGATTCATCGTCAATATGAAGGTCCAAGGGATACAGTAAACCTGAAGTGAAGCATCGGAATCTAAAACTGGATTCCCAGGAGAAGTAAAATCATATAAAGTGATAGTGTCAGTCCTCTTGTATTTAAGTCAGCATTGTGCCATTTATATTAAATTCGGATGCAATTTCTGTGTTTCATTGTCAATAGGAAGGTCCAAGGGATACAGTAAACCTGAAGTGAAGCATCGGAATCTTAAACTGGACTCACAGGAGAGTTTCAAATAATAGAAAGTTAGAGAGTCACTCCTCTTGTACTTACGAAGGTATTGTGCCTTTTGTATTAAATTCGGATGCAATTTCTATGTTTCATCGTCAATAAGAAGGTCCAAGGGATACAGTAAGCCTGAGGTGAAGCATCGGAATCTAAAACTGGACTCACAGTAGAGGTTCAAATCATAGAATGTTAGAGTGTCAGTCCACTTTTACTTAAGTCGACATTGTGCCTTTTGTATTAAATTCGGATGCAATTTCTGAGTTTCATCGTCAATAAGAGGGTCAAGGTATACAGTAAACCTGAAGTGAAGCATCGGAATCTAAAACCGGACTCACTGGAGGGGTTCAAATAATAGAAAGTTAGATTGTCAGTCCTCTTTACTTAAGTCGGCATTGTGCTTTTGTATTAAATTCCGATGCAATTTCTGTGTTTCATCGTCAATAAGAATGTGCAAGGTATGCAGTAAACCTGAAATGAAGCATCGGAATCAAAAACTCGACTCACAGGAGAGGTTCAAATCATAGAAAGTGAGAGTGTCAGTCCTCTTGTACTTAAGTCGGCATTGTGCCATTTAGATTAAATTCTGATGCAATATCTGTGTTTCATCGTCAATAAGACGGTCCAAGGGATACAGTAAACCTGAAGTGAAGCATCGGAATCTAAAACTTGACCCACAGGACAGGTTCAAATCAAAGAAAGTTAGAGTGTCACTCCTCTTGTACTGAAGACGGTATTGTGCCTTTTGTATTAAATTCGGATGCAATTTCTGTGTTTCATCGTCAATAAGAAGGTCCAAGGGATACAGTAAACCTCAGGTGAAGCATCGGAATCTAAAACTGGACTCACAGGAGAGGTTCAAGTCATAGAATTTTAGAGTGTCAGTCCACTTTTACTTAAGTCGACATTGTGCCATTTGTATTAAATTCGGATGCAATTTCTGTGATTCATCGACAATAAGAAGGTCCAAGGTATACAGTAAACCTGAAGTGAAGCATCGGATCCTAAAACTGGACTCACAGACTGGGTTCAAATCATAGAAAGTTAGAGCGTCAGTCCTCTTTTACTTAAGGCAGCATTGTGCCATTTATATTAAATTCGGATGCAATTTCTGTGCTTCATTGTCAATACGAAGGTCCAAGGGATACAGTAAACCTAAAGTGAAGCATCGGAATCTAAAACTGCACTCACAGGAGAGTTTCAAATCATAGAAAGTTAGAGTGTCACTCCTCTTGTACTTAAGACGGTAATGTGCCTTTTGTATTAAATTCGGATGCAATTTCTGTGTTTCATCGTCAATAAGAAGGTCCAAGGTATACAGTAAACCTGAAGTGAAGCATCGGATCCTAAAACTGGACTCACAGAAGGGGTTCAAATCATAGAATGTTAGAGGGTCAGTCCTCTTTTACTTAAGTCGGCATTGTGCCTTTTGTATTAAATTCGGATGCAATTTCTGTGTTTCATCGTCAATAAGAAGGTCCAAGGGACACAGTTAACCTGAAGTAAAGTATCGGAATCTAAAACTGGACCCACAGGAGAGGTTCAAATCATAGAAAGTTAGAGTGTCAGTCTTCTTGTACTTAAGTCGGCATTGTGCCATTTGTATTAAATTCCGATGCAATTTCTGTGTTTCATCGTCAACAAGAAGGTACAAGGTAAACAGTAAACCTGAAGTGAAGCATCGGAATTTAAAACTCGACTCACAGGAGAGGTTCTAATCATAGAAAGTTAGAGTGACAGTCCTCTTGTACTTAAGTCGGAATTGTGCCATTTGTATTAAATATGGATGCAATTTCTGTGTTTCATCGTCAATAAGAAGGTCCAAGGTATACAGTAAAAATGAAGTGAAGCATCGGAATCTAAAACTAGACTCTCAGGAGAGGTTCAAATCATAGTATGTTAAAGTGTCAGTCCTCTTTTACTTAAGTCGGCCTTGTGCCTTTTGTATTGAATTCGAATGCTATTTCTCTGTTTCATCGTCAATAAGAAGGTCCTAGGGATACAGTAACCTGAAGTGAAGCATAGAAATCTAAGACTTCACTCACAGGAGAGGTTCAAATCATAGAAAGTTAGAGTGTCAGTCCACTTTTTCTTAAGACGACATTGTGCCTTTTGTATTAAATTCGGATGCAATTTCTGTGCTTCATCGTCAATAAGAAGGTCCAAGGTATACAGTAAACCTGAAGTGAAGCTTCGAATCTAAAACTGGACTCACAGGAGAGGTTCAAATCATAGAAAGTTAGAGTGTCACTCCTCTTGCACATAAGCCGGTATTGTGTCTTTTGTATTAAATTCGGATGCAATTTCTTTGTTTCATCGACAATAAGAAGGTCCAAGGGATACAGTAAACCTGAAGTGAAGCATCGGAATCTAAAACTGGACTCTCAGGAGAGGTTCAAATCATAGAAAGTTAGAATGTCAGTCTTCTTTTACTGAAGTCGGAATTGTGCCTTTTGTATTGAATTCGGATGCAATTTCTGTATTTCATCGTCAATAAGAAGGTGCAACGAATACAGTAAAATTGAAGTGAAGCATTGGAATCTAAAACTGGAGTCACAGGAGAGGTTCAACTCATAGAAAGTGAGAGTATCAGTCTTCTTGTACTTAAGTCGGCAATGTTCCATTTCTATTAAACTCGGATACAATTTCTGTGTTTCATCGTCAATAAGAAGGTCCAAGGGATACAGTAAACCTGAAGTGAAGCATCGGAATCTAAAACTGGACCCACAGGAGAGGTTCAAATCAAAGAAAGTTAGAGTGTCACTCCTCTTGTACTTGAGTCGGTATTGTGCCTTTTGTATTAGATTCGGAAGCAGTTTCTGTGTTTCATCGTCAATAAGAAAGTGCAAGGAATACAGAAAACCTGAATGAAGCATCGCAATCTAAAACTGGAGTCACAGGAGAGGTTCAAATCATTGAATGTTAGAGTGTCAGTCCACTTTTACTTAAGTCGGCATTGTGCCTTTTGTATTAAATTCGGATGCAATTTCTGTGTTTCATCGTCAATAAGAAGGTCCAAGGTATACAGTAAACCTGAAGTGAAGCATCGGATTGCAAAACTGGACTCACAGGAGGGGTTCAAATCATAGAAGGTTAGAGTGTCAGTCCTCTTTTACTTAAGTAAGCATTGTGCCTTTTGTATTAAATTCGGATGCAATTTCTGTGTTTCATCGTCGATAAGAATGTCCAAGGTATACAGTAAACCTGAAGTGAAGCATCGGATTCTAAAACTGGACTCACAGGAGGGGTTCAAATCATAAAAAATTAGAGTGTCAGTCCTCTTTTACATAAGTCGGCATTGTGCCTTTTGTATTAAATTCCGATGCATTTTCTGTGTTTCATCGTCAATTAGAAGGTGCAAGGTATATAGTAAACCTGAAGTGAAGCATCGGAATGTAAAACTGGACTCACAGGACAGGTTCAAATCATAGAAAGTGAGAGTGTCAGTCCTCTTGTACTTAAGTCGGCATTGTGCCATTTGTATTAAATTTGGATGCAATATCTGTTTTTCACCGTCAATAAGAAGGTTCAAGGGATACAGTAAACCTGAGGTGAAACATCGGAATCTAAAACAGGACTCACAGTAGAGGTTCAAATCATAGAAAGTGAGAGTTTCAGTCCTCTTGTACTTAAGTCGTCATTGTGCCTTTTGTATTAAATTCGGATGCAATTTCTGTGTTTCATCGTAAATAAGAAGGTCCAAATGATACAGTAAACGTTAAGTGAAGCATCGGAATCTAAAACTGGTCTCACAGGAGAGGTTCAAATCATAGAATGCTAGAGTGACAGTCCTCTTTTACTTAAGTCGGCATTGTGAATCTTGTATTAAATTCGGATGCAATTTCTGTGTTTCATCGTCAATAAGAAGGTCCAAGGGATACAGTAAACCTGAAGTGAAGCATCGGAATCTAAAACTAGACTCTCAGGAGAGGTTCAAATCATAGAAAGTTAGAGTGTCAGTCCTCTTGTACTTAAGTCGGCATTGTGCCATTTGTATTAAATTCGGATGCAATTTCGGTGTTTCATCGTCAATAAGAGGCTCCAAGGGATACAGTAAACCTGAAGTGAAGCATCGGAATCTAAAACTGGACTCCCAGGAGAGGTCAAATCATTGAAAGTGAGAGTGTCAGTCCTCCTGTACTTAAGTCGGCATTGTGCCATTTGTATTAAATTCGGATGCAATTTCTGTGTTTCATCGCCAATGAGAAGGTCCAAGGGATACAGTAAACCTGAAGTGAAGCATCGGAATCTAAAACTGGACTCACGGGAGAGGTTCAAATCACAGAATGTGAGAGTGTCAGTCCTCTTTTACTTAAGTCGGCATTGTGCCTTTTGTATTAAATTCGGATGCAATTTCTGTGTTTCATCGTCAATAAGAAGGTCCAATGGATACAGTAAACCTGAAGTGAAGCATCGGAATCTCAATCTAGAATTACAGGAGAGGTTCAAATCAAAGAAAATTATAGTGTCAGTCCTCTTTTACTTAAGTCGGCATTGTGCCATTTGTATTAAATTCCGATGCAATTTCTGTGTTTCATCGTCAATATGAAGGTGCAAGGAATACAGAAAACCTGAAGTGAAGCATCGGATTGTAAAACTGGACTCACAGGAGGGGTTCAAATCATAGAAAGTTAGAGTGTCGGTCTTCTTTTACTTAAGTCGGCATTGTGCCTTTTGTATTAAATTCCGATGCAATTTCTGTGTTTCATCGTCAATAAGAAGGTCCACGGTATACAGTTAACCTGAAGTGAAGCATCGGATTCTAAAACTGGAGTCACAGGAGAGGTTAAAATCATAGAAAGTGAGAGTGTCAGTCCTCTTGTACTTAAGTCGGCATTGTGCATTTTGTATTAAATTCGGATGCAAACTCTGTGTTTCATCGTCAATAAGAAGGTCCAAGGAATACAGTAAACCTGAGGTGAAGCATCGGAATCTAAAACTGGACTCACAGTAGAGGTTCAAATCACAGAAAGTTAGAGTGTCACTCCTGTTGTACTTAAGACGGTATTGTGCCTTTTGAATTAAATTCGGATGCAATTTCTGTGTTTCATCGTCAATAAGAAGGTCCAAGGTATACAGTAAACCTGAAGTGAAGCATCGGATCCTAAAACTGGTCTCACAGGAGGGATTCAAATCATAGAAAGTTAGAGAGTCACTCCTCTTGTACTTAAGACGGTATTGTGCCTTTTGTATAAAATTCGGATGCAATTTCTGTGTTTCATCGTCAATACGAAGGTGCAAGGTATGATGTAAGCCTGAAGTGAAGCATCGGAATGTAAAACTGGACTCAAACTACAGGTTCAAATCATAGAAAGTGAGAGTGTCAGTCCTCTTGTACTTAAGTCGGCATTGTGCCATTTGTATTAAATTTGGATGCAATTTCTGTGTTTTATCATCAATTAGAATGTACAAGTGATTCTGTGAACCAGAAGTGAAGCATCGGAATCTAAAACTAGACTCACAGGAGAGGTTCAAATCATAGAAAGTTAGTGTGTCTGTCCTCTTGTACTTAAGTCGGCATTGTGCCTTTTGTATTAAATTCGGATGGTAACTCTGTGTTTCATCGTCAATAAGAAGGTCCAAGGGATTCAGTAAACCTGAAGTGAAGCATCGGAATCCAAAACTGGACTCCCAGGAGGGGTCAAATCATAGAAAGTGAGAGTGTCAGTCCTCTTGTACTTAAGTCGGCATTGTGCCATTTGTATTAAATTCGGATGCAATTTCTGTGTTTCATCGTCAATAAGAAGGTCCAAGGGATACAGTAAACCTGAAGTGAAGCATCGGAATCTAAAACTAAACTCACAGGAGAAGTTCTAATCATAGAAAGTGAGAGTGACAGTCCTCTTTTACTTAAGTCGGCATTGTGCCTTTTGTATTAAATTCCGATGCAA
This sequence comes from Schistocerca piceifrons, assembly GCF_021461385.2. Classification (NCBI taxonomy): domain Eukaryota; kingdom Metazoa; phylum Arthropoda; class Insecta; order Orthoptera; family Acrididae; genus Schistocerca; species Schistocerca piceifrons. The sequence continues at coordinate 944,126,274 of NC_060149.1, forward strand.
TTTCTGTGTTTAATCGTCAATAAGAAGGTCCAAGGGATACAGTAAACCCGAAGTGAAGCAACGGAACCTAAAACTGGTCTCACAGGAGAGGTTCAAATCATAGAATGTTAGAGGGTCAGTCTTTTTTTACTTAAGTCGGCATTGTGCATTTGTATAAAATCCGGAAGCATATTCTGTGTTTCATCGTCAATAAGAAGGTCCAAGGGATACAGTAAACCTGAAGTGAAGCATCGGAATCTAAAACTAGTCTCACAGGAGAGGTTCAAATCATAGAAAGTTAGAGTGTCAGTCCTCTTGTACTTAAGTCCGCATTGTGACATTTGTATTAAATTCCGATGCAATTTCTGTGTTTCATCGTCAGTAAGAAGGTGCAAGGTATACAGTAAACCTGAAGTGAAGCATTGGAATCTAAAACTCGACTCAAAGGAGAGGTTCTAATCATAGAAAGTGAGAGTGTCAGTCCTCTTGTACTTAAGTCGGCATTGTGCCATTTGTATTAAATTCGGATGCAATTTCTGTGTTTCATCGTCAATAAGAAGGTGCAAAGTATTAGTGAAGCATCGGAATGTAAAACTGGACTCACAGTAGAGGTTCTAATCATAGAAAGTGAGAGTGTCTGTCCTCTTGTACTTAAGTCGGTATTGTGCCTTTTGTATTAAATTCCGATGCTATTTCTGTGTTTCATCGTCAATAAGATGGTCCAAGGTATACAGTAAACCTCAAGTGAAGCATCGGATCCTAAAACTGGTCTCACAGGAGGGATTCAAATCATAGAAAGTTAGAGTGTCACTCCTCTTGTACTTAAGACGGTATTGTGCCTTTTGTATAAAATTCGGATGCAATTTCTGTGTTTCATCGTCAATAAGAAGGTGCAAGGTATGAAGTAAACCTGAAGTGAAGCATCGGAATGTAAAACTGGACTCAAAGGACAGGTTCAAATCATAGAAAGTGAGAGTGTCAGTCCTCTTGTACTTAAGTCGGCATTGTGCCATTTGTATTAAATTTGGATGCAATTTCTGTGTTTTATCGTCAATAAGAATGTTCAAGGGATACTGTGAACCTGACGTGAAGCATCGGAATCTAAAACTAGACTCTCAGGAGAGGTTCAAATCATAGAAAGTTAGAGTGTCTGTCCTCTTGTACTTAAGTCGGCATTGTGCCTTTTGTATTAAATTCGGATGCTAACTCCGTGTTTCATCGTCAATAAGAAGGTCCAAGGGATACAGTAAACCTGAGGTGAAGCATCGGAATCTAAAACTGGACTCACAGTAGAGGTTCAAATCATAGAAAGTGAGAGTGTCAGTCCTCTGTACTGAGTCGGCATTGTGCCTTTTGTATTAAATTCGGATGCAATTTCTGTGTTTCATCGTTAATAACAAGGTCCAAATGATACAGTAAACCTGAAGTGAAGCATCGGAATCTAAAACTGGTCTCACAGGAGAGGTTCAAATCATAGAAAGTTAGAGTGTCAGTCCTCTTGTACTTAAGTCGGCATTGTGCCATTTGTATTAAATTCGGATTCAATTTCTGTGTTTCATCGTCAATAAGAAGGTCCAAGGGATTCAGTAAACCTGAAGTGAAGCATCGGAATCCAAAACCGGACTCCCAGGAGAGGTCAAATCATAGAAAGTGAGAGTGTCAGTCCACTTTTACTTAAGTCGACATTGTGCCTTTTGTATTAAATTCCGATGCTATTTCTGTGTTTCATCGTCGATAAGAATGTCCAAGGTATACAGTAAACCTGAAGTGAAGCATCGGATTCTAAAACTGGACTCACAGGAGGGGTTCAAATCATAAAAAATTAGAGTGTCAGTCCTCTTTTACATAAGTCGGCATTGTGCCTTTTGTATTAAATTCCGATGCAATTTCTGTGTTTCATCGTCAATTAGAAGGTGCAAGGTATATAGTAAACCTGAAGTGAAGCATCGGAATGTAAAACTGGACACACAGGACAGGTTCAAATCATAGAAAGTGAGAGTGTCAGTCCTCTTCTACTTAAGTCGGCATTGTGCCATTTGTATTAAATTTGGATGCAATATCTGTTTTTCACCGTCAATAAGAAGGTTCAAGGGATACAGTAAACCTGAAGTGAAGCATAGGAATCTAAAACTAGACTCACAGGAGAGGTTCAAATCATAGAAAGTTAGATTGTCTGTCCTATTGTACTTAAGTCGACATTGTGCCTTTGGTATTAAATTCGGATGCAAACTCTGTGTTTCATCGTCAATAAGAAGGTCCAAGGGATACAGTAAACCTGAGGTGAAACATCGGAATCTAAAACAGGACTCACAGTAGAGGTTCAAATCATAGAAAGTGAGAGTTTCAGTCCTCTTGTACTTAAGTCGTCATTGTGCCTTTTGTATTAAATTCGGATGCAATTTCTGTGTTTCATCGTCAATAAGAAGGTCCACGGTATACAGTTAACCTGAAGTGAAGCATCGGATTCTAAAACTGGACTCACAGGAGGGGTTCAAATCATAGTAAGTTAGAGTGTCAGTCCTCTTTTACTTAAGTCGGCATTGTCCCTTTTGTATTACATTCCGATGCAATTTCTGTGTTTCATCGTCAATAAGAAGGTGCAAGGTATACAGTAAACATGAAGTGAAGCATCGGAATCAAAAACTCGACTCACAGGAGAGGTTAAAATCATAGAAAGTGAGAGTGTCGGTCCTCTTGTACTTAAGTCGGCATTGTGCATTTTGTATTAAATTCGGATGCAAACTCTGTGTTTCATCGTCAAGAAGAAGGTCCAAGGAATACGGTAAACCTGAGGTGAAGCATCGGAATCTAAAACTGGACTCACAGTAGAGGTTCAAATCACAGAAAGTTAGAGTGTCACTCCTCTTGTACTTAGGACGGTATTGTGCCTTTTGTATTAAATTCGGATGCAATTTCTGTGTTTCATCGTCAATAAGAAGGTCCAAGGTATACAGTAAACCTGAAGTGAAGCATCGGATCCTAAAACTGGTCTCACAGGAGGGATTCAAGTCATAGAAAGTTAGAGTGTCACTCCTCTTGTACTTAAGACGGTATTGTGCCTTTTGTATAAAATTCGGATGCAATTTCTGTGTTTCATCGTCAATACGAAGGTGCAAGGTATGACGTAAACCTGAAGTGAAGCATCGGAATGTAAAACTGGACTCAAAGGACAGGTTCAAATCATAGAAAGTGAGAGTGTCAGTCCTCTTGTACTTAAGTCGGCATTGTGCCATTTGTATTAAATTTGGATGCAATTTCTGTGTTTTATCGTCAATAAGAATGTTCAAGGGATTCTGTGAACCTGAAGTGAAGCATCGGAATCTAAAACTAGACTCACAGGAGAGGTTCAAATCATAGAAAGTTAGAGTGTCTGTCCTCTTGTACTTAAGTCGGCATTGTGCCTTTTGTATTAAATTCGGATGCTAACTCTGTGTTTTATCGTCAATAAGAAGGTCCAAGGGATACAGTAAACCTGAGGTGAAGCATCGGAATCTAAAACTGGACTCACAGTAGAGGTTCAAATCATAGAAAGTGAGAGTGTCAGTCCTCTTGTACTTAAGTCGGCATTGTGCCTTTTGTATTAAATTCGGATGCAATTTCTGTGTTTCATCGTTAATAAGAAAGTCCAAATGATACAGTAAACCTGAAGTGAAGCATCGGAATCTAAAACTGGTCTCACAGGAGAGGTTCAAATCATAGAAAGTTAGAGTGTCAGTCGTCTTGTACTTAAGTCGGCCTTGTGCCATTTGTATTAAATTCGGATGCAATTTCTGTGTTTCATCGTCAATAAGAAGGTCCAAGGGATACAGTAAACCTGAAGTGAAGCATCGGAATCTAAAACTAAACTCACAGGAGAGGTTCCAATCATAGAAAGTGAGAGTGACAGTCCTCTTTTACTTAAGTCGGCATTGTGCCTTTTGTATTAAATTCCGATGCAATTTCTGTGTTTCATCGTCAATAAGAAGGTCCTAGGGATACAGTAAACCTGAAGTGAAGCAACGGAACCTAAAACTGGTCTCACAGGAGAGGTTCAAATCATAGAATGTTAGAGGGTCAGTCTTTTTTTACTTAAGTCGGCATTGTGCATTTGTATAAAATCCGGAAGCAATTTCTGTGTTTCATCGTCAATAAGTAGGTCCAAGGGATACAGTAAACCTGAAGTGAACCATCGGAATCTAAAACTAGTCTCACAGGAGAGGTTCTAATCATAGAAAGTTAGAGTGTCAGTCCTCTTGTACTTAAGTCCGCATTGTGACATTTGTATTAAATTCCGATGCAATTTCTGTGTTTCATCGTCAGTAAGAAGGTGCAAGGTATACAGTAAACCTGAAGTGAAGCATTGGAATCTAAAACTCGACTCAAAGGAGAGGTTCTAATCATAGAAAGTGAGAGTGTCAGTCCACTTGTACTTAAGTCGGCATTGTGCCATTTGTATTAAATTCGGATGCAATTTCTGTGTTTCATCGTCAATAAGAAGGTGCAAAGTATTAGTGAAGCATCGGAATGTAAAACTGGACTCACAGGACAGATTCAAATCATAGAAAGTGAGAGTGTCGTTCCTCTTGTACTTAAGTCGGCATTGTGACATTTGTATTAAATTTGGATGCATTTTCTGTGTTTCATCGTCAATAAGAAGGTTCAAGGGATACAGTAAACCTGAAGTGAAGCATCGGAATCTAAAACTAGACTCACAGGAGAGGTTCAAATCATAGAAAGTTAGAGAGTCTGTCCTCTTGTACTTAAGTCGGCATTGTGCCATTTGTATTAAATTCTTATGCAAACTCTGTGTTTCATCGTCAATAAGAAGGTCCAAGTGATACAGTTAACCTGAGGTGAAGTATCGGAATCTAAAACTGGACTCACAGTAGAGGTTCAAATCATAGAAAGTGAGAGTGTCTGTCCTCTTGTACTTAAGTCGGCATTGTGCCTTTTGTATTAAATTCGGATGCAATTTCTGTGTTTCATCGTCAATAAGTAGGTCCAAGTGATACAGTAAACCTGAAGTGAAACTTCGGAATCTAAAACTGCACTCACAGGAGACATTCAATTCATAGAAAGTTAGAGTGTCACTCCTCTTGTACTTAAGTCGGTATTGTGCCTTTTGTATTAAATTCCGATGCTATTTCTGTGTTTCATCGTCAATAAGATGGTCCAAGGTATACAGTAAACCTCAAGTGAAGCATGGGATCCTAAAACTGGTCTAACAGGAGGGATTCAAATCACAGAAAGTTAGAGTGTCACTCCTCTTGTTCTTAAGACGGTATTGTGCCTTTTGTATAAAATTCGGATGCAATTTCTGTGTTTCATCGTCAATAAGAAGGTGCAAGGTATGAAGTAAACCTGAAGTGAAGCATCGGAATGTAAAACTGGACTCAAAGGACAGGTTCAAATCATAGAAAGTGAGAGTTTCAGTCCTCTTGTACTTAAGTCGGCATTGTGCCATTTGTATTAAATTTGGATGCAATTTCTGTGTTTTATCGTCAATAAGAATGTTCAAGGGATTCTGTGAACCTGAAGTGAAGCATCGGAATCTAAAACTAGACTCACAGGAGAGGTTCAAATCATAGAAAGTTAGAGTGTCTGTCCTCTTGTACTTAAGTCGGCATTGTGCCTTTTGTATTAAATTCGGATGTAACTCTGTGTTTTATCGTCAATAAGAAGGTCCAAGGGATACAGTAAACCTGAGGTGAAGCATCGGAATCTAAAACTGGACTCACAGTAGAGGTTCAAATCATAGAAAGTGAGAGTGTCAGTCCTCTTGTACTTAAGTCAGCATTGTGCCTTTTGTATTAAATTCGGATGCAATTTCTGTGTTTCATCGTTAATAAGAAGGTCCAAATGATACAGTAAACCTGAAGTGAAGCGTCGGAATCTAAAACTGGTCTCACAGGAGAGGTTCAAATCATAGAAAGTTAGAGTGTCGGTCCTCTTGTACTTAAGTCGGCATTGTGCCATTTGTATTAAATTCGGATTCAATTTCTGTGTTTCATCGTCAATAAGAAGGTCCAAGGGATTCAGTAAACCTGAAGTGAAGCATCGGAATCCAAAACTGGACTCCCAGGAGAGGTCAAATCATAGAAAGTGAGAGTGTCAGTCCTCTTGTACTTAAGTCGGCCTTGTGCCATTTGTATTAAATTCGGATGCAATTTCTGTGTTTCATCGTCAATAAGAAGGTCCAAGGGATACAGTAAACCTGAAGTGAAGCATGGGAATCTAAAACTAAACTCACAGGAGAGGTTCTAATCATAGAAAGTGAGAGTGACAGTCCTCTTTTACTTAAGTCGGCATTGTGCCTTTTGTATTAAATTCCGATGCAATTTCTGTGTTTCATCGTCAATAAGAAGGTCCAAGGGATACAGTAAACCTGAAGTGAAGCAACGGAACCTAAAACTGGTCTCACAGGAGAGGTTCAAATCATAGAATGTTAGAGGGTCAGTCTTTTTTTACTTAAGTCGGCATTGTGCATTTGTATAAAATCCGGAAGCAATTTCTGTGTTTCATCGTCAATAAGAAGGTGCAAAGTATTAGTGAAGCATCGGAATGTAAAACTGGACTCACAGGACAGATTCAAATCATAGAAAGTGAGAGTGTCGGTCCTCTTGTACTTAAGTCGGCATTGTGACATTTGTATTAAATTTGGATGCATTTTATGTGTTTCATCGTCAATAAGAAGGTTCAAGGGATACAGTAAACCTGAAGTGAAGCATCGGAATCTAAAACTAGACTCACAGGAGAGGTTCAAATCATAGAAAGTTAGAGAGTCTGTCCTCTTGTACTTAAGTCGGCATTGTGCCATTTGTATTAAATTCTTATGCAAACTCTGTGTTTCATCGTCAATAAGAAGGTCCAAGTGATACAGTTAACCTGAGGTGAAGTATCGGAATCTAAAACTGGACTCACATTAGAGGTTCAAATCATAGAAAGTGAGAGTGTCTGTCCTCTTGTACTTAAGTCGGCATTGTGCCTTTTGTATTAAATTCGGATGCAATTTCTGTGTTTCATCGTCAATAAGTAGGTCCAAGTGATACAGTAAACCTGAAGTGAAACTTCGGAATCTAAAACTGCACTCACAGGAGACATTCAATTCATAGAAAGTTAGAGTGTCACTCCTCTTGTACTTAAGTCGGTATTGTGCCTTTTGTATTAAATTCCGATGCTATTTCTGTGTTTCATCGTCGATAAGATGGTCCAAGGTATACAGTAAACCTCAAGTGAAGCATCGGATCCTAAAACTGGTCTCACAGGAGGGATTCAAATCATAGAAAGTTAGAGTGTCACTCCTCTTGCACTTAAGACGGTATTGTGCCTTTTGTATAAAATTCGGATGCAATTTCTGTGTTTCATCGTCAATAAGAAGGTGCAAGGTATGAAGTAAACCTGAAGTGAAGCATCGGAATGTAAAACTGGACTCAAAGGACAGGTTCAAATCATAGAAAGTGAGAGTGTCAGTCCTCTTGTACTTAAGTCGGCATTGTGCCATTTGTATTAAATTTGGATGCAATTTCTATGTTTTATCGTCAATACGAATGTTCAAGGGATACTGTGAACCTGAAGTGAAGCATCGGAATCTAAAACTAGACTCTCAGGAGAGGTTCAAATCACAGAAAGTTAGAGTGTCTGTCCTCTTGTACTTAAGTCGGCATTGTGCCTTTTGTATTAAATTCGGATGCTAACTCTGTGTTTCATCGTCAATAAGAAGGTCCAAGGGGTACAGTAAACCTGAGGTGAAGCATCGGAATCTAAAACTGGACTCACAGTAGAGGTTCAAATCATAGAAAGTGAGAGTGTCAGTCCTCTGTACTGAAGTCGGCATTGTGCCTTTTGTATTAAATTCGGATGAAATTTCTGTGTTTCATCGTTAATAAGAAAGTCCAAATGATGCAGTAAACCTGAAGTGAAGCATCGGAATCTAAACCTGGTCTCACAGGAGAGGTTCAAATCATAGAAAGTTAGAGTGTCAGTCCTCTTGTACTTAAGTCGGCATTGTGCCATTTGTATTAAATTCGGATTCAATTTCTGTGTTTCATCGTCAATAAGAAGGTCCAAGCGATTCAGTAAACCTGAAGTGAAGCATCGGAATCCAAAACTGGACTCCCAGGAGAGGTCAATTCATAGAAAGTGAGAGTGTCAGTCCTCTTGTACTTAAGTCGGCATTGTGCCATTTGTATGAAATTCGGATGCAATTTCTGTGTTTCATCGTCAATAAGAAGGTCCAAGGGATACAGTAAACCTGAAGTGAAGCATCGGAATCTAAAACTAAACTCACAGGAGAGGTTCAAATCATAGAAAGTGAGAGTGACAGTCCTCTTTTACTTAAGTCGGCATTGTGCCTTTTGTATTAAATTCCGATGCAATTTCTGTGTTTCATCGTCAATAAGAAGGTCCAAGGGATGCAGTGAACCTGAAGTGAAGCAACGGAACCTAAAACTGGACTCACAGGAGAGGTTCAAATCATAGAAAGTTAGAGTGTCAGTCCTCTTGTACTTAAGTCGGCATTGTGACATTTGTATTAAATTCCGATGCAATTTCTGTGTTTCATCGTGAATAAGAAGGTGCAAGGTATACAGTAAACCTGAAGTGAAGCATTGGAATCTAAAACTCGACTCACAGGAGAGGTTCTAATCATAGAAAGTGAGAGAGTCAGTCCTCTTGTACTTATGTCGGCATTGTGCCATTTGTATTAAATTCGGATGCAATTTCTGTGTTTCATCGTCAATACGAAGGTGCAAAGTATTAGTGAAGCATCGGAATGTAAAACTGGACTCACAGGACAGATTCAAATCATAGAAAGTGAGAGTGTCACTCCTCTCGTACTTAAGTCGGTATTGTGCCTTTTGTATTAAATTCCGATGCTATTTCTGTGTTTCATCGTCAATACGAAGATGCAAGGTACTCAGTAAACCTGAAGTGAAGCATCGGAATCAAAAACTCGACTCACAGGAGAGGTTAAAATAATAGAAAGTGAGAGTGTCAGTCCTCTTGTACTTAAGTCGGCATTGTGCCATTTATATTAAATTCAGATGCAATTTCTGTGTTTCATCGTCAATAAGAAGGTCCATGGGATACAGTAAACCTGAAGTGAGGCATCGCAGTCTAAAACTATACTCACAGGAGGGGTTCAAAACATAGAAAGTTAGAGTGTCACTCCTGTTGTACTTAAGACGGTATTGTGCGTTTTGTATTAAATTCGGATGCAATTTCTGTGTTTCATCGTCAATAAGAAGGTCCAAGGTATACTGTAAACCTGAAGTGAAGCATCGGATCCCAAAACTGGTCTCACAGGAGGGATTCAAATCATAGAAAGTTAGAGTGTCACTCCTCTTTTACTTAAGACGGTATTGTGCCTTTTGTATAAAATTCGGATGCAATTTCTGTGTTTCATCGTCAATAAAAATGTGCAAGGTATAAAGTAAACCTGAAGTAAATCATCGGAATGTAAAACTGGACTCAAAGGACAGGTTGAAATCATAGAAAGTGAGAGTGTCAGTCCTCTTGTACTTAAGTCGGCATTATGCCTTTTGTATTATATTCGGATGCAAACTCTGTGTTTCATCGTCAATAAGAAGGTCCAAGGGATACAGTAAACCTGAGGTGAAGCATCGGAATCTAAAACTGGACTCACAGTAGAGGTTCAAATCATAGAAAGTGAGAGTATCAGTCCTCTTGTACTTATGTCGGCATTGTGCCTTTTGTATTAAATTCGGATGCAATTTCTGTGTTTCATCGTTAATAAGAAGGTCCAAATGATACAGTAAACCTGAAGTGAAGCATCGGAATCTAAAACTGGTCTCACAGAAGAGGTTCAAATCATAGAAAGTGAGAGTGTCAGTCCTCTTGTACTTAAGTCGGCATTGTGCCATTTGTATTAAATTCGGATTTAATTTCTGTGATTCATCGTCAATAAGAAGGTCCAAGGGATTTAGTAAACCTGAAGTGAGGCATCGGAATCCAAAAGTGGACTCCCAGGAGAGGTCAAATCTTAGAAAGTGAGAGTGTCAGTCCTCTTGTACTTAAGTCGGCATTGTGCCATTTGTATTAAATTCGGATGCAATTTCTGTGTTTCATCGTCAATAGGAAGGATCAAGGGATACAGTAAACCTGAAGTGAAGCATTGGAATCTAAAACTAAACTCACAGGAGAGGTTCAAATCATAGAATGTTAGAGGGTCAGTCCTCTTTTACTTAAGTCGGCATTGTGCCTTTTGTATTAAATTCGGATGCAATTTCTGTGTTTCACCGTCAATGAGAAGGTCCAAATGATCCAGTAAACCAGAAGTGAAGCATCGGAATCTAAAACTGGTCTCACAGGAGAGGTTCAAACCATAGAATGTTAGAGTGTCAGTCATCTTTTACTTAAGTCGGAATTTTGCCTTTTGTATTAATTGTGGATGCAATTTCTGAGTTTCATCGTCAATAAGAAGGTCCAAGGGACACAGTTAACCTGAAGTAAAGTATCGGAATCTAAAACTGGACTCACAGGAGAGGTTCAAATCATAGAAAGTTAGAGTGTCAGTCCTCTTGTACTTAAGTCGGCATTGTGCCATTTGTATTAAATTCCGATGCAATTTCTGTGTTTCATCGTCAATAAGATGGTACAAGGGATACAGTAAACCTGAAGTGAAGCAACGGAATCTAAAACTGGACTCCCAGGAGGGGTCAAATCATAGAAAGTGAGAGTGTCAGTCCTCTTGTACTTAAGTCGGCATTGTGCCATTTGTATTAAATTCGGATGCAATTTCTGTGTTTCATCGTCAATACGAAGGTCCAAGGGATACAGTAAACCTGAAGTGAAGCATCGGAATCTAAAGCTGGACTCACAGGAGAGGTTCTAATCATAGAAAGTGAGAGTGTCAGTCCTCCTTTACTTAAGTCGGCAGTGTTTCTTTTGTATTAAATTCGGATGCAATTTCTGTTTTTCACGTCAATTAGAAGGTCCAAGGGATACAGTAAACCTGAAGCATCGGAATCTAAAACTGGTCTCACAGGAGACGTTCAAATCATAAAATGTTAGAGTGGCAGTCCTTATTTACTGAAGTCGGCATTGTGCCTTTTATTTTAAATTCGGATGCAATTTCTGTGTTTCATCGTCAATAAGAAGGTCCAAGGGATACAGTAAACCTGAAGTGAAGCATCGGAATCTAAAACTGGACTCCCAGGAGAGGTAAAATCATAGAATGTGATAGTATCAGTCCCCGTGTTCTTAAGTCAGCATTGTGCCATTTATATTAAATTCGGATGCAATTTCTGTGTTTCATTGTCAATAGGAAGGTCCAAGGGATACAGTAAACCTGAAGTGAAGCATCGGAATCTAAAACTGGACTCACAGGAGAGTTTCAAATAATAGAAAGTTAGAGAGTCACTCCTCTTGTACTTAAGACGGTATTGTGCCTTTTGTATTAAATTCGGATGCAATTTCTGTGTTTCATCGTCAATAAGAAGGTCCAAGGGATACAGTAAACCTGAAGTGAAGCATCGGAATCTAAAACTGGACTCACAGGAGAGGTTCCAATCATAGAATGTTAGAGTGTCAGTCCACTTTTACTTAAGTCGACATTGTGCCTTTCGTATTAAATTCGGATGCAATTTCTGTGTTTCGTCGTCAATAAGAAGGTCCAAGGTATACAGTAAACCTGAAGTGAAGCATCGGATTCTAAAACTGGACTCACAGGAGGGGTTCAAATCATAGAAAGTTAGAGTGTCAGTCCTCTTTACTTAAGTCGGCATTATGCTTTTGTATTAAATTCCGATGCAATATCTGTGTTTCATCGTCAATAAGAATGTGCAAGGTATACAGTAAACCTGAAGTGAAGCATCGGAATCAAAAACTCGACTCAAAGGAGCGGTTCTAATCATAGAAAGTTAGAGTGTCAGTCCTCTTGTACTTAAGTCGGCATTGTGCCATTTGTATTAAATACGGATGCAATTTCTGTGTTTCATCGTCAATAAGAAGGTCCAAGGGATACAGTAAACCTGAAGTGAAGCAACGGAGTCTAAAACTGGACTCCCAGGAGGGGTCAAATCATAGAAAGTGAGAGTGTCAGTCCTCTTTTCCTTTAGTCGGCAATGTGCCTTTTGTATAAAATTCGGATGCAATTTCTGTGTTTCATCGTCAATAAGAAGCTCCAAATGATACAGTAAACCTGAAGTGAAGCATCGGAATCTAAAACTGGTCTCACAGGAGATGTTCAAATCATAGAAAGCTTGAGAGTCAGTCCTCTTTTACTTAAGTCGGCATTGTGCCTTTTGTATTAAATTCCGATGCAATTTCTGTGTTTCATCGTCATTAAGAAGGTGCAAGGTATACAGTAAACCTAAAGTGAAGCATCGGAATGTAAAACTGGACTCACAGGAAAGGTTCAAATCATAGAAAGTGAGAGTGTCAGTCCTCTTGTACTTAAGTCGGCATTGTGACATTTGTATTAAATTTGGATGCAATTTCTGTGTTTTATCGTCAATAAGGAGGTTCAAGGGATACTGTAAACCTGAAGTGGAGCATCGGAATCTAAAACTAGACTCACAGGAGAGGTTCAAACCATAGAAAGTTATAGTGTCTGTCCTCTTCTACTTAAGTCGGCATTGTGCCATTTGTATTAAATTCGGATGCAATTTCTGTGTTTCATCATCATTAAGAGGGTCCAAGTGATACAATAAATCTGAAGTGAAGCATCGGAATCTAAAACTGGTCTCTCAGGAGAGGTTCAAATCATATAAAGTAAGAGTGTCAGTCCACTTTTACTTAAGTCGACATTGTGCCTTTTGTATTAAATTCGGATGCAATTTCTGTGATTCATCGACAATAAGAAGGTCCAAGTGATACAGTAAACCTGAAGTGAAGCATCGGAATCCAAAACTCGACTCAAAGGAGAGGTTCTAATCATAGAAACTTAGAGTGCCAGTCCTCTTGTACTTAAGTCGGCATTGTGCCATTTGTATTAATTACGGATGCACTTTCTGTGTTTCATCGTCAATAAGAAGGTCCAAGGGATACAGTAAACCTGAAGTGAAGCAACGGAGTCTAAAACTGGACTCCCAGGAGGGGTCAAATCATAGAGAGTGAGAGTGTCAGTCCTCTTGTACTTAAGTCGGCATTGTGCCATTTGTATTAAATTCGGATGCAATTTCTGTGTTTCATTGTCAATAAGAAGGTCCAAGGGATACAGTAAACCTGAAGTGAAGCATCGGAATCTAAAACTGGACTCACAGGAGAGGTTCTAATAATAGAAAGTGAGAGTGTCAGTCCTCCTTTACTTAAGTCGGCATTGTGCCTTTTGTATTAAATTCGGATGCAATTTCTGTTTTTCATCGTCAATAAGAAGGTCCAAGGCATACAGTAAACCTGAAGTGAAGCATCGGAATCTAAAACTGGTCTCACAGGAGAGGTTCAAATCATAGAATGTTAGAGTGTCAGTCCTCTTTTACTTAAGTCGGCATTGTGCCTTGTATTTTAAATTCGGATGCTATTTCTGTGTTTCATCGTCAATATGAAGGTCCAAGGGATACAGTAAACCTGAAGTGAAGCATCGGAATCTAAAACTGGACTCCCAGAAGAAGTAAAATCATATAAAGTGATAGTGTCAGCCCTCTTGTATTTAAGTCAGCATTGTGCCATTTATATTAAATTCGGATGCAATTTCTGTGTTTCATTGTCAATAGGAAGGTCCAAGGGATACAGTAAACCTGAAGTGAAGCATCGGAATCTAAAACTGGACTCACAGGAGAGTTTCAAATAATAGAAAGTTAGAGAGTCACTCCTCTTGTACTTAACACGGTATTGTGCCTTTTGTATTAAATTCGGATGCAATTTCTATGTTTCATCGTCAATAAGAAGGTCCAAGGGATACAGTAAGCCTGAAGTGAAGCATCGGAATCTAAAACTGGACTCACAGTAGAGGTTCAAATCAAAGAATGTTAGAGTGTCAGTCCACTTTTACTTAAGTCGACATTGTGCCTTTTGTATTAAATTCGGATGCAATTTCTGAGTTTCATCGTCAATAAGAAGGTCCAAGGTATACAGTAAACCTGAAGTGAAGCATCGGATTCTAAAACTGGACTCACAGGAGGGGTTCAAATAATAGAAAGTTAGATTGTCAGTCCTCTTTACTTAAGTCGGCATTGTGCTTTTGTATTAAATTCCGATGCAATTTCTGTGTTTCATCGTCAATAAGAATGTGCAAGGTATGCAGTAAACCTGAAGTGAAGCATCGGAATCAAAAACTCGACTCACAGGAGAGGTTCAAATCATAGAAAGTGAGAGTGTCAGTCCTCTTGTACTTAAGTCGGCATTGTGCCATTTATATTAAATTCTGATGCAATATCTGTGTTTCATCGTCAATAAGACGGTCCAAGGGATACAGTAAACCTGAAGTGAAGCATCGGAATCTAAAACTGGACCCACAGGACAGGTTCAAATCAAAGAAAGTTAGAGTGTCAGTCCACTTTTACTTAAGTCGACATTGTGCCATTTGTATTAAATTCGGATGCAATTTCTGTGATTCATCGACAATAAGAAGGTCCAAGGGATACAGTAAACCTGAAGTGAAGCATCGGAATCCAAAACTCGACTCACAGGAGAGGTTCTAATCATAGAAAGTTAGAGTGTCAGTCCTCTTGTACTTAAGTCGGCATTGTGCCATTTGTAGTAAATACGGATGCAATTTCTGTGTTTCATCGTCAATAAGAAGGTCCAAGGGATACAGTAAACCTGAAGTGAAGCAACGGAATCTAAAACTGGACTCCCAGGAGGGGTCAAATCATAGAAAGTGAGAGTGTCAGTCCTCTTGTACTTAAGTCGGCATTGTGCCATTTGTATTAAATTCGGATGCAATTTCTGTGTTTCATCGTCAATAAGAAGGTTCAAGAGATACAGTAAACCTGAAGTGAAGCATCGGAATCTAAAACTAAACTCACAGGAGAGGTTCAAATCATAGAATGTTAGAGGGTCAGTCCTCTTTTACTTAAGTCGGCATTGTGCCTTTTGTATTAAATTCGGATGCAATTTCTGTGTTTCACCGTCAATGAGAAGGTCCAAATGATCCAGTAAACCTGAGGTGAAGCATCGGAATCTAAAACTGGTCTCACAGGAGAGGTTCAAATCATAGAATGTTAGAGTGTCAGTCATCTTTTACTTAAGTCGGAATTGTGCCTTTTGTATTAATTGTGGATGCAATTTCTGAGTTTCATCGTCAATAAGAAGGTCCAAGGGACACAGTTAACCTGAAGTAAAGTATCGGAATCTAAAACTGGACTCACAGGAGAGGTTCAAATCATAGAAAGTTAGAGTGTCAGTCCTCTTGTACTTAAGTCGTCATTGTGCCATTTGTATTAAATTCCGATGCAATTTCTGTGTTTCATCGTCAATAAGAAGGTGCAAGGTAAACAGTAAACCTGAAGTGAAGCATCGGAATCTAAAACTCGACTCACAGGAGAGGTTCTAATCATAGAAAGTTAGAGTGACAGTCCTCTTGTACTTAAGTCGGAATTGTGCCATTTGTATTAAATATGGATGCAATTTCTGTGTTTCATCGTCAATAAGAAGGTCCAAGGGATACAGCAAACCTGAAGTGAAAAAACGGAATCTAAAACTGGGCTCCCAGGAGGGGTCAAATCATAGAAAGTGAGAGTGTCAGTCCTCTTGTACTTAAGTCGGCATTGTGCCATTTGTATTAAATTCGGATGCAATTTCTGTGTTTCATCGTCAATAAGAAGGTCCAAGGGATACAGTAAACCTGAAGTGAAGCATCGGAATCTAAAGCTGGACTCACAGGAGAGGTTCTAATCATAGAAAGTGAGAGTGTCAGTCCTCCTTTACTTAAGTCGGCAGTGTGCCTTTTGTATTAAATTCGGATGCAATTTCTGTTTTTCATCGTCAATAAGAAGGTCCAAGGGATACAGTAAACCTGAAGCATCGGAATCTAAAACTGGTCTCACAGGAGAGGTTCAAATCATAGAATGTTAGAGTGGCAGTCCTCTTTTACTTAAGTCGGCATTGTGCCTTTTATTTTAAATTCGGATGCAATTTCTGTGCTTCATCGTCACTAAGAAGGTCCAAGGGATACAGTAAAACCTGAAGTGAAGCATCGGAATCTAAAACTGGACTCCCAGGTGAAGTAAAATCATAGAAAGTGATAGTGTCAGTCCCCGTGTTCTTAAGTCAGCATTGTGCCATTTATATTAAATTCGGATGCAATTTCTGTGTTTCATTGTCAATAGGAAGGTCCAAGGATACAGTAAACCTGAAGTGAAGCATCGGAATCTAAAACTGGACTCACAGGAGAGTTTCAAATAATAGAAAATTAGAGAGTCACTCTTCTTGTACTTAAGACGGTATTGTGCCTTTTGTATTAAATTCGGATGCAATTTCTGTGTTTCACCGTCAATAAGAAGGTCCAAGGGATACAGTAAACCTGAAGTGAAGCATCGGAATCTGAAACTGGACTCACAGGAGAGGTTCCAATCATAGAATGTTAGAGTGTCAGTCCACTTTTACTTAAGTCGACATTGTGCCTTTCGAATTACATTCGGATGCAATTTCTGTGTTTCGTCGTCAATAAGAAAGTCCAAGGTATACAGTAAACCTGAAGTGAAGCATCGGATTCTAAAACTGGACTCACAGGAGGGGTTCAAATCATAGAAAGTTAGAGTGTCAGTCCTCTTTACTTAAGTCGGCATTGTGCTTTTGTATTAAATTCCGATGCAATATCTGTGTTTCATCGTCAATAAGAATGTGCAAGGTATGCAGTAAACCTGAAGTGAAGCATCGTAATCAAAAACTCGACTCACAGGAGAGGTTCTAATCATAGAAAGTTAGAGTGTCAGTCCTCTTGTACTTAAGTCGGCATTGTGCCATTTGTATTAAATACGGATGCAATTTCTGTGTTTCATCGTCAATAAGAAGGTCCAAGGGATACAGTAAACCTGAAGTGAAGCAACGGAGTCTAAAACTGGAATCCCAGGAGGGGTCAAATCATAGAAAGTGACAGTGTCAGTCCTCTTTTCCTTTAGTCGGCATTGTGCCTTTTGTATTAAATTCGGATGCAATTTCTGTGTTTCATCGTCAATAAGAAGCTCCAAATGATACAGTAAACCTGAAGTGAAGCATCGGAATCTAAAACTGGTCTCACAGGAGATGTTCAAATCATAGAAAGCTTGAGAGTCAGTCCTCTTTTACTTAAGTCTGCATTGTGCCTTTTGTATTAAATTCCGATGCAATTTCTGTGTTTCATCGTCATTAAGAAGGTGCAAGGTATACAGTAAACCTGAGGTGAAGCATCGGAATGTAAAACTGGACTCACAGGAAAGGTTCAAATCATAGAAAGTGAGAGTGTCAGTCCTCTTGTACTTAAGTCGGCATTGTGACATTTATATTAAATTTGGATGCAATTTCTGTGTTTTATCGTCAATAAGGAGGTTCAAGGGATACTGTAAACCTGAAGTGGAGCATCGGAATCTAAAACTAGACTCACAGGAGAGGTTCAAATCATAGAAAGTTATAGTGTCTGTCCTCTTCTACTTAAGTCGGCATTGTGCCATTTGTATTAAATACGGATGCAATTTCTGTGTTTCATCGTCAATAAGAAGGTCCAAGGGATACAGTAAACCTGAAGTGAAGCAACGGAGTCTAAAACTGGACTCCCAGGAGGGGTCAAATCATAGAAAGTGAGAGTGTCAGTCCTCTTGTTCTTAAGTCGGCATTGTGCCATTTGTATTAAATTCGGATGCAATTTCTGTGTTTCATCGTCAATAAGAAGGTCCAAGGGATACACTAAACCTGAAGTGAAGCATCGGAATCTAAAACTGGACTCACAGTAGAGGTTCAAATCATAGAATGTTAGAGTGTCAGTCCACTTTTACTTAAGTCGACATTGTGCCTTTTGTATTAAATTCGGATGCAATTTCTGAGTTTCATCGTCAATAAGAAGGTCCAAGGTATACAGTAAACCTGAAGTGAAGCATCGGATTCTAAAACTGGACTCACTGGAGGGGTTCAAATAATAGAAAGTTAGATTGTCAGTCCTCTTTACTTAAGTCGGCATTGTGCTTTTGTATTAAATTCCGATGCAATTTCTGTGTTTCATCGTCAATAAGAATGTGCAAGGTATGCAGTAAACCTGAAGTGAAGCATCGGAATCAAAAGCTCGACTCACAGGAGAGGTTCAAATCATAGAAAGTGAGAGTGTCAGTCCTCTTGTACTTAAGTCGGCATTGTGCCATTTATATTAAATTCTGATGCAATATCTGTGTTTCATCGTCAATAAGACGGTCCAAGGGATACAGTAAACCTGAAGTGAAGCATCGGAATCTAAAACTTGACCCACAGGACAGGTTCAAATCAAAGAAAGTTAGAGTGTCACTCCTCTTGTACTGAAGACGGTATTGTGCCTTTTGTATTAAATTCGGATGCAATTTCTGTGTTTCATCGTCAATAAGAAGGTCCAAGGGATACAGTAAACCTCAGGTGAAGCATCGGAATCTAAAACTGGACTCACAGGAGAGGGTCAAGTCATAAAATTTTAGAGTGTCAGTCCAGTTTTACTTAAGTCGACATTGTGCCATTTGTATTAAATTCGGATGCAATTTCTGTGATTCATCGACAATAAGAAGGTCCAAGGTATACAGTAAACCTGAAGTGAAGCATCGGATCCTAAAACTGGACTCACAGACTGGGTTCAAATCATAGAAAGTTAGAGCGTCAGTCCTCTTTTACTTAAGGCAGCATTGTGCCATTTATATTAAATTCGGATGCAATTTCTGTGCTTCATTGTCAATACGAAGGTCCAAGGGATACAGTAAACCTAAAGTGAAGCATCGGAATCTAAAACTGCACTCACAGGAGAGTTTCAAATCATAGAAAGTTTGAGTGTCACTCCTCTTGTACTTAAGACGGTAATGTGCCTTTTGTATTAAATTCAGATGCAATTTCTGTGTTTCATCGTCAATAAGAAGGTCCAAGGTATACAGTATACCTGAAGTGAAGCATCGGATTCTAAAACTGGACTCACAAGAGGAGTTCAAATCATAGAAAGTTAGAGTGTCAGTCCTCTTTACTAAAGTCGGCATTGTGCCTTTTGTATTAAATTCCGATGCAATTTCTGTGTTTCATCGTCAATAAGAAGGTGCAAGGTATACAGTAAACCTGAAGTGAAGCATCGGAATCTAAAACTGGACTCAAAGGAGAGGTTCGAATCATAGAATGTTGGAGTGTCAGTCCTCTTTTACTTAAGTCGGCATTGTGCCATTTATATTAAATTCGGATGCAATTTCTGTGATTCATCGACAATAAGAAGGTCCAAGGTATACAGTAAACCTGAAGTGAAGCATCGGATCCTAAAACTGGACTCACAGAAGGGGTTCAAATCATAGAAAGTTAGAGTGTCAGTCCACTTTTACTTAAGTCGACATTGTGCCTTTTGTATTAAATTGGGATGCAATTTCTGTGATTCATCGACAATAAGAAGGTCCAAGTGATACAGTAAACCTGAAGTGAAGCATCGGAATCCAAAACTCGACTCACAGGAGAGGTTCTAATCATAGAAAGTTAGAGTGTCAGTCCTCTTGTACTTAAGTCGGCAATGTGCCATTTGTAGTAAATACGGATGCAATTTCTGCGTTTCATCGTCAATAAGAAGGTCCAAGGGATACAGTAAACCTGAAGTGAAGCCACGGAGTCTAAAACTGGACTCCCAGGAGGGGTCAAATCATAGAAAGTGACAGTGTCAGTCCTCTTTTCCTTTAGTCGGCATTGTGCCTTTTGTATTAAATTCGGATGCAATTTCTGTGTTTCATCGTCAATAAGAAGCTCCAAATGATACAGTAAACCTGAAGTGAAGCATCGGAGTCTAAAACTGGTCTTACAGGAGATGTTCAAATCATAGAAAGCTTGAGAGTCAGTCCTCTTTTACTTAAGTCTGCATTGTGCCTTTTGTATTAAATTCCGATGCAATTTCTGTGTTTCATCGTCATTAAGAAGGTGCAAGGTATACAGTAAACCTGAAGTGAAGCATCGGAATGTAAAACTGGACTCACAGGAAAGGTTCAAATCATAGAAAGTGAGAGTGTCAGTCCTCTTGTACTTAAGTCGGCATTGTGACATTTGTATTAAATTTGGATGCAATTTCTGTGTTTTATCGTCAATAAGGAGGTTCAAGGGATACTGTAAACCTGAAGTGGAGCATCGGAATCTAAAACTAGACACACAGGAGAGGTTCAAATCATAGAAAGTTATAGTGTCTGTCCTCTTCTACTTAAGTCGGCATTGTGTCTTTTGTATTAAATTCGGATGCAAACTCTGTGTTTCATCGTCAATAAAAAGGTCCAATGGATACAGTAAACCTGAGGTGAAGCATCGGAATCTAAAACTGGACTCACAGTAGAGGTTCAAATCATAGAAAGTGAGAGTGTCAGTCCTCTTGTACCTAAGTCGGCATTGTGCCATTTGTATTAAATTCGGATGCAATTTCTGTGTTTCATCGTCATTAAGAGGGTCCAAGGGATACAATAAATCTGAAGTGAAGCATCGGAATCTAAAACTGGACTCTCAGGAGAGGTTCAAATCATAGAAAGTGAGAGTGTCAGTCCACTTTTACTTAAGTCGACATTGTGCCTTTTGTATTAAATTCGGATGCAATTTCTGTGATTCATCGACAATAAGAAGGTCCAAGTGATACAGTAAACCTGAAGTGAAGCATCGGAATCCAAAACTCGACTCAAAGGAGAGGTTCTAATCATAGAAAGTTAGAGTGTCAGTCCTCTTGTACTTAAGTCGGCATTGTGCCATTTGTATTAAATACGGATGCAATTTCTGTGTGTCATCGTCAATAAGAAGGTCCAAGGGATACAGTAAACCTGAAGTGAAGCAACGGAGTCTAAAACTGGACTCCCAGGAGGGGTCAAATCATAGAAAGTGAGAGTGTCAGTCCTCTTGTTCTTAAGTCGGCATTGTGCCATTTGTATTAAATTCGGATGCAATTTCTGTGTTTCATCGTCAATAAGAAGGTCCAAGGGATACACTAAACCTGAAGTGAAGCATCGGAATCTAAAACTGGACTCACAGGAGAGGTTCTAATCATAGAATGTTAGAGTGTCAGTCCTTTTTTACTTAAGTCGGCATTGTGCCTTTTATTTTAAATTCGGATGCTATTTCTGTGTTTCATCGTCAATATGAAGGTCCAAGGGATACAGTAAACCTGAAGTGAAGCATCGGAATCTAAAACTGGACTCGCAGGAGAAGTAAAATCATATAAAGTGATAGTGTCAGTCCTCTTGTATTTAAGTCAGCATTGTGCCATTTATATTAAATTCGGATGCAATTTCTGTGTTTCATTGTCAATAGGAAGGTCCAAGGGATACAGTAAACCTGAAGTGAAGCATCGGAATCTAAGACTGGACTCACAGGAGAGTTTCAAATAATAGAAAGTTAGAGAGTCACTCCTCTTGTACTTAAGACGGTATTGTGCCTTTTGTATTAAATTCGGATGCAATTTCTATGTTTCATCGTCAATAAGAAGGTCCAAGGGATACAGTAAGCCTGAAGTGAAGCATCGGAATCTAAAACTGGACTCACAGTAGAGGTTCAAATCATAGAATGTTAGAGTGTCAGTCCACTTTTACTTAAGTCGACATTGTGCCTTTTGTATTAAATTCGGATGCAATTTCTGAGTTTCATCGTCAATAAGAAGGTCCAAGGTATACAGTAAACCTGAAGTGAAGCATCGGATTCTAAAACTGAACTCACTGGAGGGGTTCAAATAATAGAAAGTGAGATTGTCAGTCCTCTTTACTTAAGTCGGCATTGTGCTTTTGTATTAAATTCCGAAGCAATTTCTGTGTTTCATCGTCAATAAGAATGTGCAAGGTATGCAGTAAACCTGAAGTGAAGCATCGGAATCAAAAACTCGACTCACAGGAGAGGTTCAAATCATAGAAAGTGATAGTGTCAGTCCTCTTGTACTTTAGTCGGCATTGTGCCATTTATATTAAATTCTGATGCAATATCTGTGTATCATCGTCAATAAGACGGTCCAAGGGATACAGTAAACCTGAAGTGAAGCATCGGAATCTAAAACTTGACCCACAGGACAGGTTCAAATCAAAGAAAGTTAGAGTGTCACTCCTCTTGTACTGAAGACGGTATTGTGCCTTTTGTATTAAATTCGGATGCAATTTCTGTGTTTCATCGTCAATAAGAAGGTCCAAGGGATACAGTAAACCTCAGGTGAAGCATCGGAATCTAAAACTTTACTCACAGGAGAGGGTCAAGTCATAGAATTTTAGAGTGTCAGTCCACTTTTACTTAAGTCGACATTGTGCCATTTGTATTAAATTCGGATGCAATTTCTGTGATTCATCGACAATAAGAAGGTCCAAGGTATACAGTAAACCTGAAGTGAAGCATCGGATCCTAAAACTGGACTCACAGACTGGGTTCAAATCATAGAAAGTTAGAGCGTCAGTCCTCTTTTACTTAAGGCAGCATTGTGCCATTTATATTAAATTCGGATGCAATTTCTGTGCTTCATTGTCAATACGAAGGTCCAAGGGATACAGTAAACCTAAAGTGAAGCATCGGAATCTAAAACTGGACTCAAAGGAGAGGTTCGAATCATAGAATGTTGGAGTGTCAGTCCTCTTTTACTTAAGTCGGCATTGTGCCATTTATATTAAATTCGGATGCAATTTCTGTGATTCATCGACAATAAGAAGGTCCAAGGTATACAGTAAACCTGAAGTGAAGCAGCGGATCCTAAAACTGGACTCACAGAAGGGGTTCAAATCATAGAAAGTTAGAGTGTCAGTCCACTTTTACTTAAGTCGACATTGTGCCTTTTGTATTAAATTGGGATGCAATTTCTGTGATTCATCGACAATAAGAAGGTCCAAGTGATACAGTAAAAGCTGAAGTGAAGCATCGGAATCCAAAACTCGACTAACAGGAGAGGTTCTAATCATAGAAAGTTAGTGTGTCAGTCCTCTTGTACTTAAGTCGGCAATGTGCCATTTGTAGTAAATACGGATGCAATTTCTGTGTTTCATCGTCAATAAGAAGGTCCAAGGGATACAGTAAACCTGAAGTGAAGCAACGGAATCTAAATCTGGACTCCCAGGAGGGGTCAAATCATAGAAAGTGAGAGTGTCAGTCCTCTTGTACTTAAGTCGGCATTGTGCCATTTGTATTAAATTCGGATGCAATTTCTGTGTTTCATCGTCAATAAGAAGGTTCAAGAGATACAGTAAACCTGAAGTGAAGCATCGGAATCTAAAACTAAACTCACAGGAGAGGTTCAAATCATAGAATGTTAGAGGGTCAGTCCTCTTTTACTTAAGTCGGCATTGTGCCTTTTGTATTAAATTCGGATGCAATTTCTGTGTTTCACCGTCAATGAGAAGGTCCAAATGATCCAGTAAACCTGAAGTGAAGCATCGGAATCTAAAACTGGTCTCACAGGAGAGTTTCAAATCATAGAATGTTAGAGTGTCAGTCATCTTTTACTTAAGTCGGAATTGTGCCTTGTGTATTAATTGTGGATGCAATTTCTGAGTTTCATCGTCAATAAGAAGGTCCAAGGGACACAGTTAACCTGAAGTAAAGTATCGGAATCTAAAACTGGACTCACAGGAGAGGTTCAAATCATAGAAAGTTAGAGTGTCAGTCCTCTTGTACTTAAGTCGGCATTGTGCCATTTGTATTAAATTCCGATGCAATTTCTGTGTTTCATCGTCAATAAGAAGGTGCAAGGTAAACAGTAAACCTGAAGTGAAGCATCGGAATCTAAAACTCGACTCACAGGAGAGGTTCTAATCATAGAAAGTTAGAGTGACAGTCCTCTTGTACTTAAGTCGGCATTGTGCCATTTGTATTAAATTCGGATGCAATTTCTGTGTTTCATCGTCAATAAGAAGGTCCAAGGGATACAGTAAACCTGAAGTGAAGCAACGGAATCTAAAAGTGGACTCCCAGGAGGGGTCAAATCATAGAAAGTGAGAGTGTCAGTCCTCTTGTACTTAAGTCGGCATTGTGCCATTTGTATTAAATTCGGATGCAATTTCTGTGTTTCATCGTCAATAAGAAGGTCCAAGGGATACAGTAAACCTGAAGTGAAGCATCGGAATCTAAAGCTGGACTCACAGGAGAGGTTCTAATCATAGAAAGTGAGAGTGTCAGTCCTCCTTTACTTAAGTCGGCAGTGTGCCTTTTGTATTAAATTCGGATGCAATTTCTGTTTTTCATCGTCAATAAGAAGGTCCAAGGGATACAGAAAACCTGAAGCATCGGAATCTAAAACTGGTCTCACAGGAGAGGTTCAAATCATAGAATGTTAGTGTGGCAGTCCTCTTTTACTTAAGTCGGCATTGAGACTTTTATTTTAAATTCGGATGCAATTTCTGTGCTTCATCGTCAATAAGAAGGTCCAAGGGATACAGTAAACCTGAAGTGAAGCATCGGAATCGAAAACTGGACTCCCAGGAGAAGCAAAATCATAGAAAGTGATAGTGTCAGTCCCCGTGTTCTTAAGTCAGCATTGTGCCATTTATATTAAATTCGGATGCAATTTCTGTGTTTCATTGTCAATAGGAAGGTCCAAGGGATACAGTAAACCTGAAGTGAAGCATCGGAATCTAAAACTGGACTCACAGGAGAGTTTCAAATAATAGAAAGTTAGAGAGTCACTCTTCTTGTACTTAAGACGGTATTGTACCTTTTGTATTAAATTCGGATGCAATTTCTGAGTTTCATCGTCAATAAGAAGGTCCAAGGTATACAGTAAACCTGAAGTGAAGCATCGGATTCTAAAACTGAACTCACTGGAGGGGTTCAAATAATAGAAAGTGAGATTGTCAGTCCTCTTTACTTAAGTCGGCATTGTGCTTTTGTATTAAATTCCGAAGCAATTTCTGTGTTTCATCGTCAATAAGAATGTGCAAGGTATGCAGTAAACCTGAAGTGAAGCATCGGAATCAAAAACTCGACTCACAGGAGAGGTTCAAATCATAGAAAGTGAGAGTGTCAGTCCTCTTGTACTTAAGTCGGCATTGTGCCATTTATATTAAATTCTGATGCAATATCTGTGTTTCATCGTCAATAAGACGGTCCAAGGGATACAGTAAACCTGAAGTGAAGCATCGGAATCTAAAACTTGACCCACAGGACAGGTTCAAATCAAAGAAAGTTAGAGTGTCACTCCTCTTGTACTGAAGACGGTATTGTGCCTTTTGTATTAAATTCGGATGCAATTTCTGTGTTTCATCGTCAATAAGAAGGTCCAAGGGATACAGTAAACCTCAGGTGAGGCATCGGAATCTAAAACTTTACTCACAGGAGAGGGTCAAGTCATAGAATTTTAGAGTGTCAGTCCACTTTTACTTAAGTCGACATTGTGCCATTTGTATTAAATTCGGATGCAATTTCTGTGATTCATCGACAATAAGAAGGTCCAAGGTATACAGTAAACCTGAAGTGAAGCATCGGATCCTAAAACTGGACTCACAGACTGGGTTCAAATCATAGAAAGTTAGAGCGTCAGTCCTCTTTTACTTAAGGCAGCATTGTGCCATTTATATTAAATTCGGATGCAATTTCTGTGCTTCATTGTCAATACGAAGGTCCAAGGGATACAGTAAACCTAAAGTGAAGCATCGGAATCTAAAACTGGACTCAAAGGAGAGGTTCGAATCATAGAATGTTGGAGTGTCAGTCCTCTTTTACTTAAGTCGGCATTGTGCCATTTATATTAAATTCGGATGCAATTTCTGTGATTCATCGACAATAAGAAGGTCCAAGGTATACAGTAAACCTGAAGTGAAGCATCGGATCCTAAAACTGGACTCACAGAAGGGGTTCAAATCATAGAAAGTTAGAGTGTCAGTCCACTTTTACTTAAGTCGACATTGTGCCTTTTGTATTAAATTGGGATGCAATTTCTGTGATTCATCGACAATAAGAAGGTCCAAGTGATACAGTAAACCTGAAGTGAAGCATCGGAATCCAAAACTCGACTAACAGGAGAGGTTCTAATCATAGAAAGTTAGAGTGTCAGTCCTCTTGTACTTAAGTCGGCAATGTGCCATTTGTAGTAAATACGGATGCAATTTCTGTGTTTCATCGTCAATAAGAAGGTCCAAGGGATACAGTAAACCTGAAGTGAAGCAACGGAATCTAAATCTGGACTCCCAGGAGGGGTCAAATCATAGAAAGTGAGAGTGTCAGTCCTCTTGTACTTAAGTCGGCATTGTGCCATTTGTATTAAATTCGGATGCAATTTCTGTGTTTCATCGTCAATAAGAAGGTTCAAGAGATACAGTAAACCTGAAGTGAAGCATCGGAATCTAAAACTAAACTCACAGGAGAGGTTCAAATCATAGAATGTTAGAGGGTCAGTCCTCTTTTACTTAAGTCGGCATTGTGCCTTTTGTATTAAATTCGGATGCAATTTCTGTGTTTCACCGTCAATGAGAAGGTCCAAATGATCCAGTAAACCTGAAGTGAAGCATCGGAATCTAAAACTGGTCTCACAGGAGAGTTTCAAATCATAGAATGTTAGAGTGTCAGTCATCTTTTACTTAAGTCGGAATTGTGCCTTGTGTATTAATTGTGGATGCAATTTCTGAGTTTCATCGTCAATAAGAAGGTCCAAAGGACACAGTTAACCTGAAGTAAAGTATCGGAATCTAAAACTGGACTCACAGGAGAGGTTCAAATCACAGAAAGTTAGAGTGTCAGTCCTCTTGTACTTAAGTCGGCATTGTGCCATTTGTATTAAATTCCGATGCAATTTCTGTGTTTCATCGTCAATAAGAAGGTGCAAGGTAAACAGTAAACCTGAAGTGAAGCATCGGAATCTAAAACTCGACTCACAGGAGAGGTTCTAATCATAGAAAGTTAGAGTGACAGTCCTCTTGTACTTAAGTCGGCATTGTGCCATTTGTATTAAATTCGGATACAATTTCTGTGTTTCATCGTCAATAAGAAGGTCCAAGGGATACAGTAAACCTGAAGTGAAGCAACGGAATCTAAAACTGGACTCCCAGGAGGGGTCAAATCATAGAAAGTGAGAGTGTCAGTCCTCTTGTACTTAAGTCGGCATTGTGCCATTTGTATTAAATTCGGATGCAATTTCTGTGTTTCATCGTCAATAAGAAGGTCCAAGGGATACAGTAAACCTGAAGTGAAGCATCGGAATCTAAAGCTGGACTCACAGGAGAGGTTCTAATCATAGAAAGTGAGAGTGTCAGTCCTCCTTTACTTAAGTCGGCAGTGTGCCTTTTGTATTAAATTCGGATGCAATTTCTGTTTTTCATCGTCAATAAGAAGGTCCAAGGGATACAGAAAACCTGAAGCATCGGAATCTAAAACTGGTCTCACAGGAGAGGTTCAAATCATAGAATGTTAGTGTGGCAGTCCTCTTTTACTTAAGTCGGCATTGAGACTTTTATTTTAAATTCGGATGCAATTTCTGTGCTTCATCGTCAATAAGAAGGTCCAAGGGATACAGTAAACCTGAAGTGAAGCATCGGAATCTAAAACTGGACTCACAGGAGAGGTTCCAATCATAGAATGTTAGAGTGTCAGTCCACTTTTACTTAAGTCGACATTGTGCCTTTCGTATTACATTCGGATGCAATTTCTGTGTTTCGTCGTCAATAAGAAGGTCCAAGGTATACAGTAAACCTGAAGTGAAGCATCGGATTCTAAAACTGGACTCACAGGAGGGGTTCAAATCATAGAAAGTTAGAGTGTCAGTCCTCTTTACTTAAGTCGGCATTGTGCTTTTGTATTAAATTCCGATGCAATATCTGTGTTTCATCGTCAATAAGAATGTGCAAGGTATACAGTAAACCCGAAGTGAAGCATCGGAATCAAAAACTCGGCTCACAGGAGAGGTTCTAATCATAGAAAGTTAGAGTGTCAGTCCTCTTGTACTTAAGTCGGCATTGTGCCATTTGTATTAAATACGGATGCAATTTCTGTGTTTCATCGTCAATAAGAATGTCCAAGGGATACAGTACACCTGAAGTGAAGCAACGGAGTCTAAAACTGGACTCCCAGGAGGGGTCAAATCATAGAAAGTGAGAGTGTCAGTCCTCTTTTCCTTTAGTCGGCATTTTGCCTTTTGTATTAAATTCGGATGCAATTTCTGTGTTTCATCGTCCATAAGAAGCTCCAAATGATACAGTAAACCTGAAGTGAAGCATCGGAATCTAAAACTGGTCTCACAGGAGATGTTCAAATCATAGAAAGCTTGAGAGTCAGTCCTCTTTTACTTAAGTCGGCATTGTGCCTTTTGTATTAAATTCCGATGCAATTTCTGTGTTTCATCGTCATTAAGAAGGTGCAAGGTATACAGTAAACCTGAAGTGAAGCATCGGAATGTAAAACTGGACTCACAGGAAAGGTTCAAATCATAGAAAGTGAGAGTGTCAGTCCTCTTGTACTTAAGTCGGCATTGTGACATTTGTATTAAATTTGGATGCAATTTCTGTGTTTTATCGTCAATAAGGAGGTTCAAGGGATACTGTAAACCTGAAGTGGAGCATCGGAATCTAAAACTAGACTCACAGGAGAGGTTCAAATCATAGAAAGTTATAGTGTCTGTCCTCTTCTACTTAAGTCGGCATTGTGTCTTTTGTATTAAATTCGGATGCAAACTCTGTGTTTCATCGTCAATAAAAAGGTCCAATGGATACAGTAAACCTGAGGTGAAGCATCGGAATCTAAAACTGGACTCACAGTAGAGGTTCAAATCATAGAAAGTGAGAGTGTCAGTCCTCTTGTACTTAAGTCGGCATTGTGCCATTTGTATTAAATACGGATGCAATTTCTGTGTTTCATCGTCAATAAGAAGGTCCAAGGGATACAGTAAACCTGAAGTGAAGCAACGGAGTCTAAAACTGGACTCCCAGGAGGGGTCAAATCATAGAAAGTGAGAGTGTCAGTCCTCTTGTACTTAAGTCGGCATTGTGCCATTTGCATTAAATTCGGATGCAATTTCTGTGTTTCATCGTCAATAAGAAGGTCCAAGGGATACACTAAACCTGAAGTGAAGCATCGGAATCTAAAACTGGACTCACAGGAGAGGTTCTAATCATAGAAAGTGAGAGTGTCAGTACTCCTTTACTTAAGTCGGCATTGTGCCTTTTGTATTAAATTCGGATGCAATTTCTGTTTTTCATCGTCAATAAGAAGGTCCAAGGCATACAGTAAACCTGAAGTGAAGCATCGGAATCTAAAACTGGACTCACAGGAGAGGTTCCAATCATAGAATGTTAGAGTGTCAGTCCTCTTTTACTTAAGTCGGCATTGTGCCTTTTATTTTAAATTCGGATGCTATTTCTGTGTTTCATCGTCAATATGAAGGTCCAAGGGATACAGTAAACCTGAAGTGAAGCATCGGAATCTAAAACTGGACTCCCAGGAGAAGTAAAATCATATAAAGTGATAGTGTCAGTCCTCTTGTATTTAAGTCAGCATTGTGCCATTTATATTAAATTCGGATGCAATTTCTGTGTTTCATTGTCAATAGGAAGGTCCAAGGGATACAGTAAACCTGAAGTGAAGCATCGGATCCTAAAACTGGACTCACAGACTGGGTTCAAATCATAGAAAGTTAGAGCGTCAGTCCTCTTTTACTTAAGTCAGCATTGTGCCATTTATATTAAATTCGGATGCAATTTCTGTGCTTCATTGTCAATACGAAGGTCCAAGGGATACAGTAAACCTAAAGTGAAGCATCGGAATCTAAAACTGCACTCACAGGAGAGTTTCAAATCATAGAAAGTTAGAGTGTCACTCCTCTTGTACTTAAGACGGTAATGTGCCTTTTGTATTAAATTCGGATGCAATTTCTGTGTTTCATCGTCAATAAGAAGGTCCAAGGTATACAGTATACCTGAAGTGAAGCATCGGATTCTAAAACTGGACTCACAAGAGGGGTCCAAATCATAGAAAGTTAGAGTGTCAGTCCTCTTTACTAAATTCGGCATTGTGCCTTTTGTATTAAATTCCGATGCAATTTCTGTGTTTCATCGTCAATAAGAAGGTGCAAGGTATACAGTAAACCTGAAGTGAAGCATCGGAATCTAAAACTGGACTCAAAGGAGAGGTTGGAATCATAGAATGTTAGAGTGTCAGTCCTCTTTTACTTAAGTCGGCATTGTGCCTTTTATATTAAATTCGGATGCAATTTCTGTGATTCATCGACAATAAGAAGGTCCAAGGTATACAGTAAACCTGAAGTGAAGCATCGGATCCTAAAACTGGACTCACAGAAGGGGTTCAAATCAAAGAAAGTTAGAGTGTCAGTCCACTTTTACTTAAGTCGACATTGTGCCTTTTGTATTAAATTGGGATGCAATTTCTGTGATTCATCGACAATAAGAAGGTCCAAGTGATACAGTAAACCTGAAGTGAAGCATCGGAATCCAAAACTCGACTCACAGGATAGGTTCTAATCATAGAAAGTTAGAGTGTCAGTCCTCTTGTACTTAAGTCGGCAATGTGCCATTTGTAGTAAATACGGATGCAATTTCTGTGTTTCATCGTCAATAAGAAGGTCCAAGGGATACAGTAAACCTGAAGTGAAGCAACGGAATCTAAAACTGGACTCCCAGGAGGGGTCAAATCATAGAAAGTGAGAGTGTCAGTCCTCTTGTACTTAAGTCGGCATTGTGCCATTTGTATTAAATTCGGATGCAATTTCTGTGTTTCATCGTCAATAAGAAGGTTCAAGAGATACAGTAAACCTGAAGTGAAGCATCGGAATCTAAAACTAAACTCACAGGAGAGGTTCAAATCATAGAATGTTAGAGGGTCAGTCCTCTTTTACTTAAGTCGGCATTGTGCCTTTTGTATTAAATTCGGATGCAATTTCTGTGTTTCACCGTCAATGAGAAGGTCCAAATGATCCAGTAAACCTGAAGTGAAGCATCGGAATCTAAAACTGGTCTCACAGGAGAGGTTCAAATCATAGAATGTTAGAGTGTCAGTCATCTTTTACTTAAGTCGGAATTGTGCCTTTTGTATTAATTGTGGATGCAATTTCTGAGTTTCATCGTCAATAAGAAGGTCCAAGGGACACAGTTAACCTGAAGTAAAGTATCGGAATCTAAAACTGGACTCACAGGAGAGGTTCAAATCATAGAAAGTTAGAGTGTCAGTCCTCTTGTGCTTAAGTCGGCATTGTGCCATTTGTATTAAATTCCGATGCAATTTCTGTGTTTCATCGGCAATAAGAAGGTGCAAGGTAAACAGTAAACCTGAAGTGAAGCATCGGAATCTAAAACTCGACTCACAGGAGAGGTTCTAATCATAGAAAGTTAGAGTGACAGTCCTCTTGTACTTAAGTCGGAATTGTGCCATTTGTATTAAATATGGATGCAATTTCTGTGTTTCATCGTCAATAAGAAGGTCCAAGGGATACAGTAAACCTGAAGTGAAGCAACGGAATCTAAAACTGGACTCCCAGGAGGGGTCAAATCATAGAAAGTGAGAGTGTCAGTCCTCTTGTACTTAAGTCGGCATTGTGCCATTTGTATTAAATTCGGATGCAATTTCTGTGTTTCATCGTCAATAAGAAGGTCCAAGGGATACAGTAAACCTGAAGTGAAGCATCGGAATCTAAAGCTGGACTCACAGGAGGGGTTCAAATCATAGAATGTTAGAGTGGCAGTCCTCTATTACTTAAGTCGGCATTGTGCCTTTTATTTTAAATTCGGATGCAATTTCTGTGCTTCATCGTCAATAAGAAGGTCCAAGGGATACAGTAAACCTGAAGTGAAGCATCGGAATCGAAAACTGGACTCCCAGGAGAAGTAAAATCATAGAAAGTGATAGTGTCAGTCCCCGTGTTCTTAAGTCAGCATTGTGCCATTTATATTAAATTCGGATGCAATTTCTGTGTTTAATTGTCAATAGGAAGGTCCAAGGGATACAGTAAACCTGAAGTGAAGCATCGGAATCTAAAACTGGACTCACAGGAGAGTTTCAAATAATAGAAAGTTAGAGAGTCACTCTTCTTGTACTTCAGACGGTATTGTGCCTTTTGTATTAAATTCGGATGCAATTTCTGTGTTTCATCGTCAATAACAAGGTCCAAGGGATACAGTAAACCTGAAGTGAAGCATCGGAATCTAAAACTGGACTCATTGGAGAGGTTCCAATCATAGAATGTTAGAGTGTCAGTCCACTTTTACTTAAGTCGACATTGTGCCTTTCGTATTACATTCGGATGCAATTTCTGTGTTTCGTCATCAATAAGAAGGTCCAAGGTATACAGTAAACCTGAAGTGAAGCATCGGATTCTAAAACTGGACTCACAGGAGGGGTTCAAATCATAGAAAGTTAGAGTGTCAGTCCTCTTTACTTAAGTCGGCATTGCGCTTTTGTATTAAATTCCGATGCAATATCTGTGTTTCATCGTCAATAAGAATGTGCAAGGTATACAGTAAACCTGAAGTGAAGCATCGGAATCAAAAACTCGACTCACAGGAGAGGTTCTAATCATAGAAAGTTAGAGTGTCAGTCCTCTTGTACTTAAGTCGGCATTGTGCCATTTGTATTAAATACGAATGCGATTTCTGTGTTTCGTCGTCAATAAGAAGGTCCAAGGGATACAGTAAACCTGAAGTGAAGCAACGGAGTCTAAAACTGGACACCCAGGAGGGGTCAAATCATAGAAAGTGAGAGTGTCAGTCCTCTTTTCCTTTAGTCGGCATTGTGCCTTTTGTATTAAATTCGGATGCAATTTCTGTGTTTCATCGTCCATAAGAAGCTCCAAATGATACAGTAAACCTGAAGTGAAGCATCGGAATCTAAAACTGGTCTCACAGGAGATGTTCAAGTCATAGAAAGCTTGAGAGTCAGTCCTCTTTTACTTAAGTCGGCATTGTGCCTTTTGTATTAAATTCCGATGCAATTTCTGTGTTTCATCGTCATTAAGAAGGTGCAAGGTATACAGTAAACCTCAAGTGAAGCAACGGAATGTAAAACTGGACTCACAGGAAAGGTTCAAATCATAGAAAGTGAGAGTGTCAGTCCTCTTGTACTTAAGTCGGCATTGTGACATTTGTATTAAATTTGGATGCAATTTCTGTGTTTTATCGTCAATAAGGAGGTTCAAGGGATACTGTAAACCTGAAGTGGAGCATCGGAATCTAAAACTAGACTCACAGGAGAGGTTCAAATCATAGAAAGTTATAGTGTCTGTCCTCTTCTACTTAAGTCGGCATTGTGTCTTTTGTATTAAATTCGGATGCAAACTCTGTGTTTCATCGTCTATAAAAAGGTCCAATGGATACAGTAAACCTGAGGTGAAGCATCGGAATCTAAAACTGGACTCACAGTAGAGGTTCAAATCATAGAAAGTGAGAGTGTCAGTCCTCTTGTTCTTAAGTCGGCATTGTGCCTTTTGTATTAAATTCGGATGCAATTTCTGTTTTTCATCGTCAATAAGAAGGTCCAAGGCATACAGTAAACCTGAAGTGAAGCATCGGAATCTAAAACTGGACTCACAGGAGAGGTTCCAATCATAGAATGTTAGAGTGTCAGTCCTCTTTTACTTAAGTCGGCATTGTGCCTTTTATTTTAAATTCGGATGCTATTTCTGTGTTTCATCGTCAATATGAAGGTCCAAGGGATACAGTAAACCTGAAGTGAAGCATCGGAATCTAAAACTGGACTCCCAGGAGAAGTAAAATCATATAAAGTGATAGTGTCAGTCCTCTTGTATTTAAGTCAGCATTGTGCCATTTATATTAAATTCGGATGCAATTTCTGTGTTTCATTGTCAATAGGAAGGTCCAAGGGATACAGTAAACCTGAAGTGAAGCATCGGATCCTAAAACTGGACTCACAGACTGGGTTCAAATCATAGAAAGTTAGAGCGTCAGTCCTCTTTTACTTAAGTCAGCATTGTGCCATTTATATTAAATTCGGATGCAATTTCTGTGCTTCATTGTCAATACGAAGGTCCAAGGGATACAGTAAACCTAAAGTGAAGCATCGGAATCTAAAACTGCACTCACAGGAGAGTTTCAAATCATAGAAAGTTAGAGTGTCCCTCCTCTTGCACTTAAGACGGTAATGTGCCTTTTGTATTAAATTCGGATGCAATTTCTGTGTTTCATCGTCAATAAGAAGGTCCAAGGTATACAGTATACCTGAAGTGAAGCATCGGATTCTAAAACTGGACTCACAAGAGGGGTCCAAATCATAGAAAGTTAGAGTGTCAGTCCTCTTTACTAAAGTCGGCATTGTGCCTTTTGTATTAAATTCCGATGCAATTTCTGTGTTTCATCGTCAATAAGAAGGTGCAAGGTATACAGTAAACCTGAAGTGAAGCATCGGAATCTAAAACTGGACTCAAAGGAGAGGTTCGAATCATAGAATGTTAGAGTGTCAGTCCTCTTTTACTTAAGTCGGCATTGTGCCATTTATATAAAATTCGGATGCAATTTCTGTGATTCATCGACAATAAGAAGGTCCAAGGTATACAGTAAACCTGAAGTGAAGCATCGGATCCTAAAACTGGACTCACAGAAGGGGTTCAAATCATAGAAAGTTAGAGTGTCAGTCCACTTTTACTTAAGTCGACATTGTGCCTTTTGTATTAAATTGGGATGCAATTTCTGTGATTCATCGACAATAAGAAGGTCCAAGTGATACAGTAAACCTGAAGTGAAGCATCGGAATCCAAAACTCGACTCACAGGAGAGGTTCTAATCATAGAAAGTTAGAGTGTCAGTCCTCTTGTACTTAAGTCGGCAATGTGCCATTTGTAGTAAATACGGATGCAATTTCTGTGTTTCATCGTCAATAAGAAGGTCCAAGGGATACAGTAAACCTGAAGTGAAGCAACGGAATCTAAAACTGGACTCCCAGGAGGGGTCAAATCATAGAAAGTGAGAGTGTCAGTCCTCTTGTACTTAAGTCGGCATTGTGCCATTTGTATTAAATTCGGATGCAATTTCTGTGTTTCATCGTCAATAAGAAGGTTCAAGAGATACAGTAAACCTGAAGTGAAGCATCGGAATCTAAAACTAAACTCACAGGAGAGGTTCAAATCATAGAATGTTAGAGGGTCAGTCCTCTTTTACTTAAGTCGGCATTGTGCCTTTTGTATTAAATTCGGATGCAATTTCTGTGTTTCACCGTCAATGAGAAGGTCCAAATGATCCAGTTAACCTGAAGTGAAGCATCGGAATCTAAAACTGGTCTCACAGGAGAGGTTCAAATCATAGAATGTTAGAGTGTCAGTCATCTTTTACTTAAGTCGGAATTGTGCCTTTTGTATTAATTGTGGATGCAATTTCTGAGTTTCATCGTCAATAAGAAGGTCCAAGGGACACAGTTAACCTGAAGTAAAGTATCGGAATCTAAAACTGGACTCACAGGAGAGGTTCAAATCATAGAAAGTTAGAGTGTCAGTCCTCTTGTACTTAAGTCGGCATTGTGCCATTTGTATTAAATTCCGATGCAATTTCTGTGTTTCATCGGCAATAAGAAGGTGCAAGGTAAACAGTAAACCTGAAGTGAAGCATCGGTATCTAAAACTCGACTCACAGGAGAGGTTATAATCATAGAAAGTTAGAGTGACAGTCCTCTTGTACTTAAGTCGTAATTGTGCCATTTGTATTAAATATGGATGCAATTTCTGTGTTTCATCGTCAATAAGAAGGTCCAAGGGATACAGTAAACCTGAAGTGAAGCAACGGAATCTAAAACTGGACTCCCAGGAGGGGTCAAATCATAGAAAGTGAGAGTGTCAGTCCTCTTGTACTTAAGTCGGCATTGTGCCATTTGTATTAAATTCGGATGCAATTTCTGTGTTTCATCGTCAATAAGAAGGTCCAAGGGATACAGTAAACCTGAAGTGAAGCATCGGAATCTAAAGCTGGACTCACAGGAGGGGTTCAAATCATAGAATGTTAGAGTGGCAGTCCTCTTTTACTTAAGTCGGCATTGTGCCTTTTATTTTAAATTCGGATGCAATTTCTGTGCTTCATCGTCAATAAGAAGGTCCAAGGGATACAGTAAACCTGAAGTGAAGCATCGGAATCGAAAACTGGACTCCCAGGAGAAGTAAAATCATAGAAAGTGATAGTGTCAGTCCCCGTGTTCTTAAGTCAGCATTGTGCCATTTATATTAAATTCGGATGCAATTTCTGTGTTTCATTGTCAATAGGAAGGTCCAAGGGATACAGTAAACCTGAAGTGAAGCATCGGAATCTAAAACTGGACTCACAGGAGAGTTTCAAATAATAGAAAGTTAGAGAGTCACTCTTCTTGTACTTAAGACGGTATTGTGCCTTTTGTATTAAATTCGGATGCAATTTCTGTGTTTCATCGTCAATAACAAGGTCCAAGGGATACAGTAAACCTGAAGTGAAGCATCGGAATCTAAAACTGGACTCACTGGAGAGGTTCCAATCATAGAATGTTAGAGTGTCAGTCCACTTTTACTTAAGTCGACATTGTGCCTTTCGTATTACATTCGGATGCAATTTCTGTGTTTCGTCGTCAATAAGAAGGTCCAAGGTATACAGTAAACCTGAAGTGAAGCATCGGATTCTAAAACTGGACTCACAGGAGGGGTTCAAATCATAGAAAGTTAGAGTGTCAGTCCTCTTTACTTAAGTCGGCATTGTGCTTTTGTATTAAATTTCGATGCAATATCTGTGTTTCATCGTCAATAAGAATGTGCAAGGTATACAGTAAACCTGAAGTGAAGCATCGGAATCAAAAACTCGACTCACAGGAGAGGTTCTAATCATAGAAAGTTAGAGTGTCAGTCCTCTTGTACTTAAGTCGGCATTGTGCCATTTGTATTAAATACGGATGCAATTTCTGTGTTTCATCGTCAATAAGAAGGTCCAAGGGATACAGTAAACCTGAAGTGAAGCAACGGAGTCTAAAACTGGACACCCAGGAGGGGTCAAATCAGAGAAAGGGAGAGTGTCAGTCCTCTTTTCCTTTAGTCGGCATTGTGCCTTTTGTATTAACTTCGGATGCAATTTCTGTGTTTCATCGTCCATAAGAAGCTCCAAATGATACAGTAAACCTGAAGTGAAGCATCGGAATCTAAAACTGGTCTCACAGGAGATGTTTAAATCATAGAAAGCTTGAGAGTCAGTCCTCTTTTACTTAAGTCGGCATTGTGCCTTTTGTATTAAATTCCGATGCAATTTCTGTGTTTCATCGTCATTAAGAAGGTGCAAGGTATACAGTAAACCTGAAGTGAAGCATCGGAATGTAAAACTGGACTCACAGGAAAGGTTCAAATCATAGAAAGTGAGAGTGTCAGTCCTCTTGTACTTAAGTCGGCATTGTGACATTTGTATTAAATTTGGATGCAATTTCTGTGTTTTATCCTCAATAAGGAGGTTCAAGGGATACTGTAAACCTGAAGTGGAGCATCGGAATCTAAAACTAGACTCACAGGAGAGGTTCAAATCGTAGAAAGTTATAGTGTCTATCCTCTTCTACTTAAGTCGGCATTGTGTCTTTTGTATTAAATTCGGATGCAAACTCTGTGTTTCATCGTCAATAAAAAGGTCCAATGGATACAGTAAACCTGAGGTGAAGCATCGGAATCTAAAACTGGACTCACAGTAGAGGTTCAAATCATAGAAAGTGAGAGTGTCAGTCCTCTTGTACTTAAGTCGGCATTGTGCAGTTTGTATTAAATTCGGATGCAATTTCTGTGTTTCATCGTCATTAAGAGGGTCCAAGGGATACAATAAATCTGAAGTGAAGCATCGGAATCTAAAACTGGACTCTCAGGAGAGGTTCAAATCATAGAAAGTGAGAGTGTCAGTCCACTTTTACTTAAGTCGACATTGTGCCTTTTGTATTAAATTCGGATGCAATTTCTGTGATTCATCGACAATAAGAAGGTCCAAGTGATACAGTAAACCTGAAGTGAAGCATCGGAATCCAAAACTCGACTCAAAGGAGAGGTTCTAATCATAGAAAGTTAGAGTGTCAGTCCTCTTGTACTTAAGTCGGGATTGTGCCATTTGTATTAAATACGGATGCAATTTCTGTGTTTCGTCGTCAATAAGAAGGTCCAAGGGATACAGTAAACCTGAAATGAAGCAACGGAGTCTAAAACTGGACTCCCAGGAGGGGTCAAATCATAGAAAGTGAGAGTGTCAGTCCTCTTTACTGAAGTCGGCATTGTGCCTTTTGTAATAATTTCCGATGCAATTTCTGTGTTTCATCGTCAATAAGAAGGTGCGAGGTATACAGTAAACCTGAAGTGAAGCATCGGAATCTAAAACTGGACTCACAGGAGAGGTTCTAATCATAGATTGTTAGAGTGTCAGTCCTCTTTTACTTAAGTCGGCATTGTGCCTTTTATTTTAAATTCGGATGCTATTTCTGTGTTTCATCGTCAATATGAAGGTCCAAGGAATCCAGTAAACCTGAAGTGAAGCATCGGAATCTAAAACTGGACTCCCAGGAGAAGTAAAATCATATAAAGTGATAGTGTCAGTCCTCTTGTATTTAAGTCAGCATTGTGCCATTTATATTAAATTCGGATGCAATTTCTGTGTTTCATTGTCAATAGGAAGGACCAAGGGATACAGTAAACCTGAAGTGAAGCATCGGAATCTAAAACTGGACTCACAGGAGAGTTTCAAACAATAGAAAGTTAGAGAGTCACTTCTCTTGTACTTAAGACGGTATTGTGCCTTTTGTATTAAATTCGGATGCAATTTCTATGTTTCATCGTCAATAAGAAGGTCCAAGGGATACAGTAAGCCTGAAGTGAAGCATCGGAATCTAAAACTGGACTCACAGTAGAGGTTCAAATCATAGAATGTTAGAGTGTCAGTCCACTTTTACTTAAGTCGACATTGTGCGTTTTGTATTAAATTCGGATGCAATTTCTGAGTTTCATCGTCAATAAGAAGG
Source organism: Schistocerca piceifrons (assembly GCF_021461385.2). Classification (NCBI taxonomy): domain Eukaryota; kingdom Metazoa; phylum Arthropoda; class Insecta; order Orthoptera; family Acrididae; genus Schistocerca; species Schistocerca piceifrons. The sequence continues at coordinate 944,165,157 of NC_060149.1, forward strand.
TCCAAGGTATACAGTAAACCTTAAGTGAAGCATCGGATTCTAAAACTGGACTCACAGGAGGGGTTCAAATAATAGAAAGTTAGATTGTCAGTCCTCTTTACTTAAGTCGACATTGTGCGTTTTGTATTAAATTCGGATGCAATTTCTGTGATTCATCGACAATAAGAAGGTCCAAGGTATACAGTAAACCTGAAGTGAAGCATCGGATCCTAAAACTGGACTCACAGACTGGGTTCAAATCATAGAAAGTTAGAGCGTCAGTCCTCTTTTACTTAAGTCAGCATTGTGCCATTTATATTAAATTCGGATGCAATTTCTGTGCTTCATTGTCAATACGAAGGTCCAAGGGATACAGTAAACCTAAAGTGAAGCATCGGAATCTAAAACTGCACTCACAGGAGAGTTTCAAATCATAGAAAGTTAGAGTGTCACTCCTCTTGTACTTAAGACGGTAATGTGCCTTTTGTATTAAATTCGGATGCAATTTCTGTGTTTCATCGTCAATAAGAAGGTCCAAGGTATACAGTATACCTGAAGTGAAGCATCGGATTCTAAAACTGGACTCACAAGAGGGGTTCAAATCATAGAAAGTCAGAGTGTCAGTCCTCTTTACTGAAGTCGGCATTGTGCCTTTTGTAATAAATTCCGATGCAATTTCTGTGTTTCATCGTCAATAAGAAGGTGCAAGGTATACAGTAAACCTGAAGTGAAGCATCGGAATCTAAAACTGGACTCAAAGGAGAGGTTCGATTCATAGAATGTTTGAGTGTCAGTCCTCTTTTACTTAAGTCGGCATTGTGCCATTTATACTAAATTCGGATGCAATTTCTGTGATTCATCGACAATAAGAAGGTCCAAGGTATACAGTAAACCTGAAGTGAAGCATCGGATCCTAAAACTGGACTCACAGAAGGGGTTCAAATCATAGAAAGTTAGAGTGTCAGTCCACTTTTACTTAAGTCGACATTGTGCCTTTTGTATTAAATTGGGATGCAATTTCTGTGATACATCGACAATAAGAAGGTCCAAGTGATACAGTAAACCTGAAGTGAAGCATCGGAATCCAAAACTCGACTCACAGGAGAGGTTCTAATCATAGAAAGTTAGAGTGTCAGTCCCCTTGTACTTAAGTCGGCAATGTGCCATTTGTAGTAAATACGGATGCAATTTCTGTGTTTCATCGTCAATAAGAAGGTCCAAGGGATACAGCAAACCTGAAGTGAAGCAACGGAATCTAAAACTGGACTCCCAGGAGGGGTCAAATCATAGAAAGTGAGAGTGTCAGTCCTCTTGTACTTAAGTCGGCATTGTGCCATTTGTATTAAATTCGGATGCAATTTCTGTGTTTCATCGTCAATAAGAAAGTTCAAGAGATACAGTAAACCTGAAGTGAAGCATCGGAATCTAAAACTAAACTCACAGGAGAGTTTCAAATCATAGAATGTTAGAGGGTCAGTCCTCTTTTACTTAAGTCGGCATTGTGCCCTTTGTATTAAATTCGGATGCAATTTCTGTGTTTCACCGTCAATGAGAAGGTCCAAATAATCCAGTAAACCTGAAGTGAAGCATCGGAATCTAAAACTGGTCTCACAGGAGAGGTTCAAATCATAGAATGTTAGAGTGTCAGTCATCTTTTACTTAAGTCGGAATTGTGCCTTTTGTATTAATTGTGGATGCAATTTCTGAGTTTCATCGTCAATAAGAAGGTCCAAGGGACACAGTTAACCTGAAGTAAACTATCGGAATCTAAAACTGGACTCACAGGAGAGGTTCAAATCGTAGAAAGTTAGAGTGTCAGTCCTCTTGTACTTAAGTCGGCATTGTGCCATTTGTATTAAATTCCGATGCAATTTCTGTGTTTCATCGTCAATAAGAAGGTGCAAGGTAAACAGTAAACCTGAAGTGAAGCATCGGAATCTAAAACTCGACTCACAGGAGAGGTTCTAATCATAGAAAGTTAGAGTGACAGTCCTCTTGTACTTAAGTCGGAATTGTGCCATTTGTATTAAATATGGATGCAATTTCTGTGTTTCATCGTCAATAAGAAGGTCCAAGGGATACAGTAAACCTGAAGTGAAGCAACGGAGTCTAAAACTGGACTCCCAGGAGGGGTCAAATCATAGAAAGTGAGAGTGTCAGTCCTCTTTTCCTTTAGTCGGCATTGTGCCTTTTGTATTAAATTCGGATGCAATTTCTGTGTTTCATCGTCCATAAGAAGCTCCAAATGATACAGTAAACCTGAAGTGAAGCATCGGAATCTAAAACTGGTCTCACAGGAGATGTTCAAATCATAGAAAGCTTGAGAGTCAGTCCTCTTTTACTTAAGTCGGCATTGTGCCTTTTGTATTAAATTCCGATGCAATTTCTGTGTTTCATCGTCATTAAGAAGGTGCAAGGTATACAGTAAACCTGAAGTGAAGCATCGGAATGTAAAACTGGACTCACAGGAAAGGTTCAAATCATAGAAAGTGAGAGTGTCAGTCCTCTTGTACTTAAGTCGGCATTGTGACTTTTGTATTAAATTTGGATGCAATTTCTGTGTTTTATCGTCAATAAGGAGGTTCAAGGGATGCTGTAAACCTGAAGTGGAGCATCGGAATCTAAAACTAGACTCACAGGAGAGATTCAAATCATAGAAAGTTATAGTGTCTGTCCTCTTCTACTTAAGTCGGCATTGTGTCTTTTGTATTAAATTCGGATGCAAACTCTGTGTTTCATCGTCAATAAAAAGGTCCAATGGATACAGTAAACCTGAGGTGAAGCATCGGAATCTAAAACTGGACTCACAGTAGAGGTTCAAATCATAGAAAGTGAGAGTGTCAGTCCTCTTGTACTTAAGTGGGCATTGTGCAGTTTGTATTAAATTCGGATGCAATTTCTGTGTTTCATCGTCATTAAGAGGGTCCAAGGGATACAATAAATCTGAAGTGAAGCATCGGAATCTAAAACTGGACTCTCAGGAGAGGTTCAAATCATAGCAAGTGAGAGTGTCAGTCCACTTTGACTTAAGTCGACATTGTGCCTTTTGTATTAAATTCGGATGCAATTTCTGTGATTCATCGACAATAAGAATGTCCAAGTGATACAGTAAACCTCAAGTGAAGCATCGGAATCCAAAACTCGACTCAAAGGAGAGGTTCTAATCATAGAAAGTTAGAGTGTCAGTCCTCTTGTACTTAAGTCGGCATTGTGCCATTTGTATTAAATACGGATGCAATTTCTGTGTTTCATCGTCAATAAGAAGGTCCAAGGGATACAGTAAACCTGAAGTGAAGCAACAGAGTCTAAAACTGTACTCCCAGGAGGGGTCAAATCATAGAAAGTGAGAGTGTCAGTCCTCTTGTACTTAAGTCGGCATTGTGCCATTTGTATTAAATTCGGATGCAATTTCTGTGTTTCATCGTCAATAAGAAGGTCCAAGGGATACACTAAACCTGAAGTGAAGCATCGTAATCTAAAACTGGACTCACAGGAGAGGTTCTAATCATAGAAAGTGAGAGTGTCAGTCCTCTTTTACTTAAGTCGGCATTGTGCCTTTTATTTTAAATTCGGATGCTATTTCTGTGTTTCATCGTCAATATGAAGGTCCAAGGGATACAGTAAACCTGAAGTGAAGCATCGGAATCTAAAACTGGACTCACAGTAGAGGTTCAAATCATAGAATGTTAGAGTGTCAGTCCACTTTTACTTAAGTCGACATTGTGCCTTTTGTATTAAATTCGGATGCAATTTCTGAGTTTCATCGTCAATAAGAAGGTCCAAGGTATACAGTAAACCTGAAGTGAAGCATCGGATTCTAAAACTGGACTCACAGGAGGGGTTCAAATAATAGAAAGTTAGATTGTCAGTCCTCTTTACTTAAGTCGGCATTGTGCTTTTGTATTAAATTCCGATGCAATTTCTGTGTTTCATCGTCAATAAGAATGTGCAAGGTATGCAGTAAACCTGAAGTGAAGCATCGGAATCAAAAACTCGACTCACAGTAGAGGTTCAAATCATAGAAAGTGAGTGTGTCAGTCCTCTTGTACTTAAGTCGGCATTGTGCCATTTATATTAAATTCTGATGCAATATCTGTGTTTCATCGTCAATAAGACGGTCCAAGGGATACAGTAAACATGTAGTGAAGCATCGGAATCTAAAACTGGACCCACAGGACAGGTTCAAATCAAAGAAAGTTAGAGTGTCACTCCTCTTGTACTGAAGACGGTATTGTGCCTTTTGTATTAAATTCGGATGCAATTTCTGTGTTTCATCGTCAATAAGAAGGTCCAAGGGATACAGTAAACCTCAGGTGAAGCATCGGAATCTAAAACTGGACTCACAGGAGAGGTTCAAGTCATAGAATTTTAGAGTGTCAGTCCACTTTTACTTAAGTCGACATTGTGCCATTTGTATTAAATTCGGATGCAATTTCTGTGATTCATCGACAATAAGAAGGTCCAAGGTATACAGTAAACCTGAAGTGAAGCATCGGATCCTAAAACTGGACTCACAGACTGGGTTCAAATCATAGAAAGTTAGAGCGTCAGTCCTCTTTTACTTAAGTCAGCATTGTGCCATTTATATTAAATTCGGATGCAATTTCTGTGCTTCATTGTCAATACGAAGGTCCAAGGGATACAGTAAACCTAAAGTGAAGCATCGGAATCTAAAACTGGACTCACAGGAGAGTTTCAAATCATAGAAAGTTAGAGTGTCACTCCTCTTGTACTTATGACGGTATTGTGCCTTTTGTATTAAATTCGGATGCAATTTCTGTGTTTCATCGCCAATAAGAAGGTCCAAGGGATACAGTAAACCTGAAGTGAAGCATCGGAATCTAAAACTGGACTCACAGTAGAGGTACAAATCATAGAATGTTAGAGTGTCAGTCCACTTTTACTTAAGTCGACATTGTGCCTTTTGTATTAAATTCGGATGCAATTTCTGAGTTTCATCGTCAATAAGAAGGTCCAAGGTATACAGTAAACCTGAAGTGAAGCATCGGATTCTAAAACTGGACTCACAGGAGGGGTTCAAATAATAGAAAGTTAGATTGTCAGTCCTCTTTACTTAAGTCGGCATTGTGCTTTTGTATTAAATTCCGATGCAATTTCTGTGTTTCATCGTCAATAAGAATGTGCAAGGTATGCAGTAAACCTGAAGTGAAGCATCGGAATCAAAAACTCGACTCACAGTAGAGGTTCAAATCATAGAAAGTGAGAGTGTCAGTCCTCTTGTACTTAACTCGGCATTGTGCCATTTATATTAAATTCTGATGCAATATCTGTGTTTCATCGTCAATAAGACGGTCCAAGGGATACAGTAAACATGAAGTGAAGCATCGGAATCTAAAACTGGACCCACAGGACAGGTTCAAATCAAAGAAAGTTAGAGTGTCACTCCTCTTGTACTGAAGACGGTATTGTGCCTTTTGTATTAAATTCGGATGCAATTTCTGTGTTTCATCGTCAATAAGAAGGTCCAAGGGATACAGTAAACCTCAGGTGAAGCATCGGAATCTAAAACTGGACTCACAGGAGAGGTTCAAGTCATAGAATTTTAGAGTGTCAGTCCACTTTTACTTAGGTCGACATTGTGCCTTTTGTATTAAATTCGGATGCAATTTCTGTGATTCATCGACAATAAGAAGGGTCCAAGTGATACAGTAAACCTGAAGTGAAGCATCGGAATCCAAAACTCGACTCACAGGAGAGGTTCTAATCATAGAAAGTTAGAGTGTCAGTCCTCTTGTACTTAAGTCGGCATTGTGCCATTTGTAGTAAATACGGATGCAATTTCTGTGTTTCATCGTCAATAAGAAGGTCCAAGGGATACAGTAAACCTGAAGTGAAGCAACGGAATCTAAAACTGGACTCCCAGGAGGGGTCAAATCAGAGAAAGTGAGAGTGTCAGTCCTCTTGTACTTAGGTCGGCAATGTGCCATTTGTATTAAATTCGGATGCAATTTCTGTGATTCATCGTCAATAAGAAGGTCCAAGGGATACAGTAAACCTGAAGTGAAGCATCGGAATCTAAAACTGGACTCACAGGAGAGGTTCTAATCATAGAAAGTTAGAGTGTCAGTCCTCCTTTACTTAAGTCGGCATTGTGCCTTTTGTATTAAATTCGGATGCAATTTCTGTTATTCGTCGTCAATAAGAAGGTCCAAGGCATACAGTAAACCTGAAGTGAAGCATCGGAATCTAAAACTGGTCTCACAGGAGAGGTTGAAATCATAGAATGTTAGAGTGTCAGTCCTCTTTTACTTAAGTCGGCATTGTGCCTTTTATTTTAAATTCGGATGCTATTTCTGTGTTTCATCGTCAATATGAAGGTCCAAGGGATACAGTAAACCTGAAGTGAAGTATCGCAATCTAAAACTGGACTCCCAGGAGAAGTAAAATCATAGAAAGTGATAGTGTCAGTCCTCTTGTATTTAAGTCAGCATTGTGCCATTTATATTAAATTCGGATGCAATTTCTGTGTTTCATTGTCAATAGGAAGGTCCAAGGGATACAGTAAACATGAAGTGAAGCATCGGAATGTAAAACTGGACTCACAGGAGAGTTTCAAATAATAGAAAGTTAGAGAGTCACTCCTCTTGTACTTAAGACGGTATTGTGCCTTTTGTTTTAAATTCGGATGCAATTTCTGTGTTTCATCGTCAATAAGAAGGTCCAAGGGATACAGTAAACCCGAAGTGAAGCATCGGAATCTAAAACTGGACTCACAGTAGAGGTTCCAATCATAGAATGTTAGAGTGTCAGTCCACTTTTACTTAAGTCGACATTGTGCCTTTTGTATTAAATTCGGATGCAATTTCTGAGTTTCATCGTCAATAAGAAGGTCCAAGGTATACAGTAAACCTGAAGTGAAGCATCGGATTCTAAAACTGGACTCACAGGAGGGGTTCAAATAATAGAAAGTTAGATTGTCAGTCCTCTTTACTTAAGTCGGCATTGTGCTTTTGTATTAAATTCCGATGCAATTTCTGTGTTTCATCGTCAATAAGAATGTGCAAGGTATGCAGTAAACCTGAAGTGAAGCATCGGAATCAAAAACTCGACTCACAGGAGAGGTTCAAATCATAGAAAGTGAGAGTGTCAGTCCTCTTGTACTTAAGTCGGCATTGTGCCATTTATATTAAATTCTGATGCAATATCTGTGTTTCATCGTCAATAAGACGGTCCAAGGGATACAGTAAACCTGAAGTGAAGCATCGGAATCTAAAACTGGACCCACAGGAAAGGTTCAAATCAAAGAAAGTTAGAGTGTCACTCCTCTTGTACTGAAGACGGTATTGTGCCTTTTGTATTAAATTCGGATGCAATTTCTGTGTTTCATCGTCAATAAGAAGGTTTAAGGGATACAGTAAACCTCAGGTGAAGCATCGGAATCTAAAACTGGACTCACAGGAGTGGTTCAAGTCATAGAATTTTAGAGTGTCAGTCCACTTTTACTTAAGTCGTCATTGTGCCATTTGTATTAAATTCGGATGCAATTTCTGTGATTCATCGACAATAAGAAGGTCCAAGGTATATAGTAAACCTGAAGTGAAGCATCGGATCCTAAAACTGGACTCACAGATTGGGTTCAAATCATAGAAAGTTAGAGCGTCAGTCCTCTTTTACTTAAGTCGGCATTGTGCCTTTTGTATTAAATTCCGATGCAATTTCTGTGTTTCATCGTCAATAAGAAGGTACACGGTATGCAGTAAACCTGAAGTGAAGCATCAGATTCAATAACTGGACTCACAGGAGGGGTCAAATCATAGTAAGACTGTCAGTCCTCTTTTACTTAAGTCGGCATTGTGCCTTTTGTATTCAATTCAGATGCAATTTCTGTGTTTCATCGTCAATAAGAAGGTCCACGGTATACAGCAAACCTGAAGTGAAGCATCGGATTCTAAATCTGGACTCACAGGAGGGGTTCAAATCATAGTAAGTTAGAGTGTCAGTCCTCTTTTACTTAAGTCGGCATTGTGCCTTTTGTATTAAATTCCGATGCATTTTCTGTGTTTCATCGTCAATAACAAGGTGCAAGGTATACAGTAAACCTGAAGTGAAGCATCGGAATCTAAAACTGGACTCACAGGAGAGGTTCAAATCATAGAAAGTGAGAGTGTAAGTCCTCTTGTACTTAAGTAGGCATTGTGATATTTGTATTCAATTCAGATGCAATTTCTGTGTTTCATCGTCAATAAGAAGGTCCAGGGGATACAGTAAACCTGAAGTGAAGCATCTGAATCCAGAACTAGACTCACAGGAGAGGTTCAAATCATAGAAAGTTAGGGTGTCTGTCCTCTTGTACTTAAGTCGGCATTGTGCCATTTGTATTAAACTCTTATGCAAACTCTGTGTTTCATCGTCAATAAGATGGTCCAAGTTTTACAGTAAACCTGAGGTGAATCATCGGAATCTAAAACTGGACTCACAGTAGAGGTTCAAATCATAGAAAGTGAAAGTGTCAGTCCTCTTGTCCTTTAGTCGGCATTGTGCCTTTAGTATTAAATTCGGATGCAATTTCTGTGTTTCATCGTCAATAAGAAGGTCCAAGTGATACAGTAAACCCGAAGTGAAGCTTCGGAATCTAAAACTGCCCTCACAGGAGAGATTCAAATCATAGAAAGTTAGAGTGTCACTCCTCCCGTACTTAAGTCGGTATTGTGCCTTTTGTATTAAATTTGGATGCAATTTCTGTGTTTCATCGTCAACAAGAAGGTCCAAGAGATACAGTTAACCTTAAGTGAAGCATCGGAACCTAAAACTGGTCTAACAGGAGAGGTTCAAATCATAGAATGTTAGAGTGTCTGTCCTCTTTTACTTAAGTCGGCCTTGTGCCTTTTGTATTAAATTCGGATGCAATTTCTCTGTTTCATCGTCAATAAGAAGGTCCTAGGGATACAGTAAACCTGAAGTGAAGCATCGGATTCTAAAACTGGACTCACAGGAGGGGTTCAAATCATAGAAAGTTAGATTGTCAGTCCTCTTTACTTAAGTCGGCATTGTGCTTTTGTATTAAATTCCGATGCAATTTCTGTGTTTCATCGTCAATAAGAATGTGCAAGGTATACAGTAAACCTGAAGTGAAGCATCGGAATCAAAAACTCGACTCACAGGAGAGGTTCAAATCATAGAAAGTGAGAGTGTCAGTCCTCTTGTACTTAAGTCGGCATTGTGCCATTTATATTAAATTCTGATGCAATATCTGTGTTTCATCGTCAATAAGACGGTCCAAGGGATACAGTAAACCTGAAGTGAAGCATCGGATCCTAATACTGGACTCACAGACTGGGTTCAAATCATAGAGAGTTAGAGCATCAGTTCTCTTTTACTTAAGTCGGCATTGTGCCTTTTGTATTAAATTCAGATGCAATTTCTTTGTTTCATCGTCAATAAGAAGGTCCACTTTATGCAGTAAACCTGAAGTGAAGCATTGGATTCTAAAACTGGACTCACAGGAGGGGTTCAAATCATTGTAATAGTGTCAGTCCTCTTTTACTTAAGTCGGCATTGTGCCTTTTGTGTTAAATTCCGATGCAATTTCTGTGTTTCATCGTCAATAAGAAGGTGCAAGGTATACAGTAAACCTGAAGTGAAGCATCGGAATCTAAAACTGGACTCACAGGAGAGGTTCAAATCATAGAAAGTGAGAGTGTCAGTTCTCTTCTACTTAAGCCGGCATTGTGCCATTTGTTTTAAATTCGGATGCAATTTCTGTGTTTCATCGTCAATAAGAACGTCCAAGTGTTACAGTAAACCTGAAGAGAAGCTTCGGAATCTAAAACTGCACTCACAGGACAGATTCAAATCATAGAATGTTAGAGTGTCAGTCCTCTTTTACTTAAGTCGGCCTTGTGCCTTTTGTATTAAATTCGGATGCAATTTCTGTGTTTCATCGTCAATATGAAGGTCCAAGGGATACAGTAAACCTGAAGTGAAGCATCCGAATCTAAAACTGGACTCCCAGGAGAAGTAAAATCATAGAAAGTGATAGTGTCAGTCCTCTTGTATTTAAGTCAGCATTGTGCCATTTATATTAAATTCGGATGCAATTTCTGTGTTTCATTGTCAATAGGAAGGTCCAAGGGATACAGTAAACCTGAAGTGAAGCATCGGAATCTAAAACTGGACTCACAGGAGAGTTTCAAATAATAGAAAGTTAGAGAGTCACTCCTCTTGTACTTAAGACGGTATTGTGCCTTTTGTATTAAATTCGGATGCTATTTCTGTGTTTCATCGTCAATAAGAAGGTCCAAGGGATACAGTAAACCCGAAGTGAAGCATCGGAATCTAAAACTGGACTCACAGTAGAGGTTCCAATCATAGAATGTTAGAGAGTCAGTCCACTTTTACTTAAGTCGACATTGTGCCTTTTGTATTAAATTCGGATGCAATTTCTGAGTTTCATCGTCAATAAGAAGGTCCAAGGTATACAGTAAACCTGAAGTGAAGCATCGGATTCTAAAACTGGACTCACAGGAGGGGTTCAAATAATAGAAAGTTAGATTGTCAGTCCTCTTTACTTAAGTCGGCATTGTGATTTTGTATTAAATTCCGAAGCAATTTCTGTGTTTCATCGTCAATAAGAATGTGCAAGGTATGCAGTAAACCTGAAGTGAAGCATCGGAATCTAAAACTGGACTCACAGGAGAGTTTCAAATAATAGAAAGTTAGAGAATCACTCCTCTTGTACTGAAGACGGTATTGTGCCTTTTGTATTAAATTCGGATGCTAACTCTGTGTTTCATCGTCAATAAGAAGGTGCAAGGTATACAGTAAACCTGAAGTGAGGCATCGGAATCAAAAACTCGACTCACAGGAGAGGTTCAAATCATAGAACGTGAGAGTGTCAGTCCTCTTTTACATAAGTCGGCATTGTGCCTTTTGTATTAAATTCCGATGCAATTTCTGTGTTTCATCGTCAATAAGAAGGTCCAAGGGATACAGTAAACCTGAAGTGAATCATCGGAATCTAAAACTGGACTCACAGGAGAGGTTCCAATAATAGAATGTTAGAGTGTCAGTCCACTTTTACTTAAATCGACATTGTGCCTTTTGTATTAAATTCGGATGCAATTTCTGTGTTTCATCGTCAATAAGAAGGTCCAAGGTATACAGTAAACCTGAAGTGAAGCATCGGATTCTAAAACTGGACTCACAGGAGGGGTTCAAATCATAGAAAGTTAGATTGTCAGTCCTCTTTACTTAAGTCGGCATTGTGCTTTTGTATTAAATTCCGATGCAATTTCTGTGTTTCATCGTCAATAAGAATGTGCAAGGTATACAGTAAACCTGAAGTGAAGCATCGGAATCAAAAACTCGACTCACAGGAGAGGTCCAAATCATAGAAAGTGAGAGTGTCAGTCCTCTTGTACTTAAGTCGGCATTGTGCCATTTATATTAAATTCTGATGCAATATCTGTGTTTCATCGTCAATAAGACGGTCCAAGGGATACAGTAAACCTGAAGTGAAGCATCGGATCCTAATACTGGACTCACAGACTGGGTTCAAATCATAGAAAGTTAGAGCATCAGTCCTCTTTTACTTAAGTCGGCATTGTGCCTTTTGTATTAAATTCCGATGCAATTTCTGTGTTTCATCGTCAATAAGAAGGTCCACTTTATGCAGTAAACCTGAAGTGAAGCATCGGATTCTAAAACTGGTCTCACAGGAGGGGTTCAAATCATAGTAAGAGTGTCAGTCCTCTTTTACTTAAGTCGGCATTGTGCCTTTTGTATTATATTCCGATGCAATTTCTGTGTTTCATCGTCAATAAGAAGGTGCAAGGTATACAGTAAACCTGAAGTGAAGCATCGGAATCTAAAACTGGACTCACAGGAGAAGTTCAAATCATAGAAGTGAGAGTGTCAGTTCTCTTCTACTTAAGTCGGCATTGTGCCATTTGTTTTAAATTCCGATGCATTTTCTGTGTTTCATCGTCAATAACAAGGTGCAAGGTATACAGTAAACCTGAAGTGAAGCATCGGAATCTAAAACTGGACTTACAGGAGAGGTTCAAATCATAGAAAGTGAGAGTGTCAGTCCTCTTGTACTTAAGTCGGCATTGTGCCATTTGTATTCAATTCAGATGCAATTTCTGTGTTTCATCGTCAATAAGAAGGTCCAGGGGATACAGTAAACCTGAAGTGAAGCATCGGAATCCAAAACTAGACTCACAGGAGAGGTTCAAATCATAGAAAGTTAGGGTGTCTGTCCTCTTGTACTTAAGTCGGCATTGTGCCATTTGTATTAAACTCTTATGCAAACTCTGTGTTTCATCGTCAATAAGAAGGTCCAAGTTATACAGTAAACCTGAGGTGAATCATCGGAATCTAAAACTGGACTCACAGTAGAGGTTCAAATCATAGAAACTGAAAGTGTCAGTCCTCTTGTCCTTTAGTCGGCATTGTGCCTTTAGTATTAAATTCGGATGCAATTTCTGTGTTTCATCGTCAATAAGAAGGTCCAAGTGATACAGTAAACCCGAAGTGAAGCTTCGGAATCTAAAACTGCCCTCACAGGAGAGATTCAAATCATAGAAAGTTAGAGTGTCACTCCTCCCGTACTTAAGTCGGTATTGTGCCTTTTGTATTAAATTTGGATGCAATTTCTGTGTTTCATCGTCAACAAGAAGGTCCAAGAGATACAGTTAACCTTAAGTGAAGCATCGGAACCTAAAACTGGTCTAACAGGAGAGGTTCAAATCATAGAATGTTAGAGTGTCTGTCCTCTTTTACTTAAGTCGGCCTTGTGCCTTTTGTATTAAATTCGGATGCAATTTCTCTGTTTCATCGTCAATAAGAAGGTCCTAGGGATACAGTAAACCTGAAGTGAAGCATCGGATTCTAAAACTGGACTCACAGGAGGGGTTCAAATCATAGAAAGTTAGATTGTCAGTCCTCTTTACTTAAGTCGGCATTGTGCTTTTGTATTAAATTCCGATGCAATTTCTGTGTTTCATCGTCAATAAGAATGTGCAAGGTATACAGTAAACCTGAAGTGAAGCATCGGAATCAAAAACTCGACTCACAGGAGAGGTTCAAATCATAGAAAGTGAGAGTGTCAGTCCTCTTGTACTTAAGTCGGCATTGTGCCATTTATATTAAATTCTGATGCAATATCTGTGTTTCATCGTCAATAAGACGGTCCAAGGGATACAGTAAACCTGAAGTGAAGCATCGGATCCTAATACTGGACTCACAGACTGGGTTCAAATCATAGAGAGTTAGAGCATCAGTTCTCTTTTACTTAAGTCGGCATTGTGCCTTTTGTATTAAATTCAGATGCAATTTCTTTGTTTCATCGTCAATAAGAAGGTCCACTTTATGCAGTAAACCTGAAGTGAAGCATTGGATTCTAAAACTGGACTCACAGGAGGGGTTCAAATCATTGTAATAGTGTCAGTCCTCTTTTACTTAAGTCGGCATTGTGCCTTTTGTGTTAAATTCCGATGCAATTTCTGTGTTTCATCGTCAATAAGAAGGTGCAAGGTATACAGTAAACCTGAAGTGAAGCATCGGAATCTAAAACTGGACTCACAGGAGAGGTTCAAATCATAGAAAGTGAGAGTGTCAGTTCTCTTCTACTTAAGCCGGCATTGTGCCATTTGTTTTAAATTCGGATGCAATTTCTGTGTTTCATCGTCAATAAGAACGTCCAAGTGTTACAGTAAACCTGAAGAGAAGCTTCGGAATCTAAAACTGCACTCACAGGACAGATTCAAATCATAGAATGTTAGAGTGTCAGTCCTCTTTTACTTAAGTCGGCCTTGTGCCTTTTGTATTAAATTCGGATGCAATTTCTGTGTTTCATCGTCAATATGAAGGTCCAAGGGATACAGTAAACCTGAAGTGAAGCATCCGAATCTAAAACTGGACTCCCAGGAGAAGTAAAATCATAGAAAGTGATAGTGTCAGTCCTCTTGTATTTAAGTCAGCATTGTGCCATTTATATTAAATTCGGATGCAATTTCTGTGTTTCATTGTCAATAGGAAGGTCCAAGGGATACAGTAAACCTGAAGTGAAGCATCGGAATCTAAAACTGGACTCACAGGAGAGTTTCAAATAATAGAAAGTTAGAGAGTCACTCCTCTTGTACTTAAGACGGTATTGTGCCTTTTGTATTAAATTCGGATGCTATTTCTGTGTTTCATCGTCAATAAGAAGGTCCAAGGGATACAGTAAACCCGAAGTGAAGCATCGGAATCTAAAACTGGACTCACAGTAGAGGTTCCAATCATAGAATGTTAGAGAGTCAGTCCACTTTTACTTAAGTCGACATTGTGCCTTTTGTATTAAATTCGGATGCAATTTCTGAGTTTCATCGTCAATAAGAAGGTCCAAGGTATACAGTAAACCTGAAGTGAAGCATCGGATTCTAAAACTGGACTCACAGGAGGGGTTCAAATAATAGAAAGTTAGATTGTCAGTCCTCTTTACTTAAGTCGGCATTGTGATTTTGTATTAAATTCCGAAGCAATTTCTGTGTTTCATCGTCAATAAGAATGTGCAAGGTATGCAGTAAACCTGAAGTGAAGCATCGGAATCTAAAACTGGACTCACAGGAGAGTTTCAAATAATAGAAAGTTAGAGAATCACTCCTCTTGTACTGAAGACGGTATTGTGCCTTTTGTATTAAATTCGGATGCTAACTCTGTGTTTCATCGTCAATAAGAAGGTGCAAGGTATACAGTAAACCTGAAGTGAGGCATCGGAATCAAAAACTCGACTCACAGGAGAGGTTCAAATCATAGAACGTGAGAGTGTCAGTCCTCTTTTACATAAGTCGGCATTGTGCCTTTTGTATTAAATTCCGATGCAATTTCTGTGTTTCATCGTCAATAAGAAGGTCCAAGGGATACAGTAAACCTGAAGTGAATCATCGGAATCTAAAACTGGACTCACAGGAGAGGTTCCAATAATAGAATGTTAGAGTGTCAGTCCACTTTTACTTAAATCGACATTGTGCCTTTTGTATTAAATTCGGATGCAATTTCTGTGTTTCATCGTCAATAAGAAGGTCCAAGGTATACAGTAAACCTGAAGTGAAGCATCGGATTCTAAAACTGGACTCACAGGAGGGGTTCAAATCATAGAAAGTTAGATTGTCAGTCCTCTTTACTTAAGTCGGCATTGTGCTTTTGTATTAAATTCCGATGCAATTTCTGTGTTTCATCGTCAATAAGAATGTGCAAGGTATACAGTAAACCTGAAGTGAAGCATCGGAATCAAAAACTCGACTCACAGGAGAGGTCCAAATCATAGAAAGTGAGAGTGTCAGTCCTCTTGTACTTAAGTCGGCATTGTGCCATTTATATTAAATTCTGATGCAATATCTGTGTTTCATCGTCAATAAGACGGTCCAAGGGATACAGTAAACCTGAAGTGAAGCATCGGATCCTAATACTGGACTCACAGACTGGGTTCAAATCATAGAAAGTTAGAGCATCAGTCCTCTTTTACTTAAGTCGGCATTGTGCCTTTTGTATTAAATTCCGATGCAATTTCTGTGTTTCATCGTCAATAAGAAGGTCCACTTTATGCAGTAAACCTGAAGTGAAGCATCGGATTCTAAAACTGGTCTCACAGGAGGGGTTCAAATCATAGTAAGAGTGTCAGTCCTCTTTTACTTAAGTCGGCATTGTGCCTTTTGTATTATATTCCGATGCAATTTCTGTGTTTCATCGTCAATAAGAAGGTGCAAGGTATACAGTAAACCTGAAGTGAAGCATCGGAATCTAAAACTGGACTCACAGGAGAGGTTCAAATCATAGAAGTGAGAGTGTCAGTTCTCTTCTACTTAAGTCGGCATTGTGCCATTTGTTTTAAATTCCGATGCATTTTCTGTGTTTCATCGTCAATAACAAGGTGCAAGGTATACAGTAAACCTGAAGTGAAGCATCGGAATCTAAAACTGGACTTACAGGAGAGGTTCAAATCATAGAAAGTGAGAGTGTCAGTCCTCTTGTACTTAAGTCGGCATTGTGCCATTTGTATTCAATTCAGATGCAATTTCTGTGTTTCATCGTCAATAAGAAGGTCCAGGGGATACAGTAAACCTGAAGTGAAGCATCGGAATCCAAAACTAGACTCACAGGAGAGGTTCAAATCATAGAAAGTTAGGGTGTCTGTCCTCTTGTACTTAAGTCGGCATTGTGCCATTTGTATTAAACTCTTATGCAAACTCTGTGTTTCATCGTCAATAAGAAGGTCCAAGTTATACAGTAAACCTGAGGTGAATCATCGGAATCTAAAACTGGACTCACAGTAGAGGTTCAAATCATAGAAACTGAAAGTGTCAGTCCTCTTGTCCTTTAGTCGGCATTGTGCCTTTTGTATTAAATTCGGATGCAATTTCTGTGTTTCATCGTCAATAAGAAGGTCCAAGTGATACAGTAAACCTGAACTGAAGCTTCGGAATCTAAAACTGCACTCACAGGAGAGATTCAAATCATAGAAAGTTAGAGTGTCACTCCTCCCGTACTTAAGTCGGTATTGTGCCGTTTGTATTAAATTTGGATGCAATTTCTGTGTTTCATCGTCAACAAGAAGGTCCAAGAGATACAGTAAACCTTAAGTGAAG
Organism: Schistocerca piceifrons; assembly: GCF_021461385.2. Classification (NCBI taxonomy): domain Eukaryota; kingdom Metazoa; phylum Arthropoda; class Insecta; order Orthoptera; family Acrididae; genus Schistocerca; species Schistocerca piceifrons. The sequence goes on from NC_060149.1 coordinate 944,181,725, forward strand.
CATCGGAACCTAAAACTGGTCTCACAGGAGAGGTTCAAATCAAAGAATGTTAGAGTGTCAGTCCTCTTTTACTTAAGTCGGCCTTGTGCCTTTTGTATTAAATTCGGATGCAATTTCTCTGTTTCATCGTCAATAAGAAGGTCCTAGGGATACAGTAAACCTCAAGTTAAGCATCGGAATCTAAAACTTCACTCACAGGAGAGGTTCAAATCATAGAAAGTTAGAGTGTCAACCCTCTTTTACATAAGTCGGCATTGTGCCATTTGCATTAAATTCCGATGCAAGTTCTGTGTTTCATCGTCAATAAGAAGGTGCAAGGTATACAGTAAACCTGAAGTGAAGCATCGGAATCAAAAACTCGACTCACAGGAGAGGTTCAAATCATAGAAAGTGAGAGTGTCAGTCCTCTTTTACTTAAGTCGGCATTGTGCCTTTTGTATTAAATTCCGATGCAATTTCTGTGTTTCATCGTCAAGAGGAAGGTCCAAGGGATACAGTAAACCTGAAGTGAAGCATCGGAATCAAAAACTGGACTCACAGGAGAGGTTCCAATCATAGAATGTTAGAGTGTCAGTCCACTTTTACTTAAGTCGACATTGTGCCTTTTGTATTAAATTCGGATGCAATTTCTGTGTTTCATCGTCAATAAGAAGGTCCAAGGTATACAGTAAACCTGAAGTGAAGAATCGGATTCTAAAACTGGACTCACAGGAGGGGTTCAAATCATAGAAAGTTAGATTGTCAGTCCTCTTTACTTAAGTCGGCATTGTGCTTTTGTATTAAATTCCGATGCAATTTCTGTGTTTCATCGTCAATAAGAATGTGCAAGGTATACAGTAAACCTGAAGTGAAGCATCGGAATCAAAAACTCGACTCGCAGGACAGGTTCAAATCATAGAAAGTGAGAGTGTCAGTCCTCTTGTACTTAAGCCGGCATTGTGCCATTTATATTAAATTCTGATGCAATATCTGTGTTTCATCGTCCATAAGACGGTCTAAGGGATACAGTAAACCTGAAGTGAAGCATCGGATTCTAAAACTGGACTCACTGGAGGGGTTCAAATCATAGTAAGGGTGTCAGTCCTCTTTTACTTGAGTCGGCATTGTGCCTTTTGTATTAAATTCCGATGCAATTTCTGTGTTTCATCGTCAATAAGAAGGTGCAATGTATACAGTAAACCTGAAGTGAAGCATCGGAATCTAAAACTGGACTCACAGGAGAGGTCCAAATCATAGAAAGTGAGAGTGTCAGTTCTCTTCTACTTAAGCCGGCATTGTGCCATTTGTTTTAAATTCGGATGCAAGTTCTGTATTTCATCGTCTATAAGAAGGTCCAGGGGTTACAGTAAACCTGTAGTGAAGCATCGGAATCTAAAACTAGACTCACAGGAGAGGTTCAAATCATAGAAAGTTAGAGTGTCTGTCCTCTTGTACTTAAGTCGGCATTGTGCCTTTTGTATTAAATTCGGATGCAAACTCTGTGTTTCATCGTCAATAAGTAGGTCCAAGGGATACAGTAAACCTGAGGTGAAGCATCGGAATCTAAAACTGGACTCACAGTAGAGGTTGAAATCATAGAAAGTGAGAGTGTCAGTCCTCTTGTACTTAAGTCGGCATTGTGCAATTTGTATTAAATTCTGATGCAATTTCTGTGTTTCACCGTCTTTAAGAAGGTCCAAGGGATACAGTAAATCTGAAGTGAAGCATCGGAATCTAAAACTGGACTCACAGGAGAGGTTCCAATCATAGAATGTTAGAGTGTCAATCCACTTTTACTTAAGTCGACATTGTGCCTTTTGTAATAAATTCGGATGCAATTTCTGTGTTTCATCGTCAATAAGAAGGTCCAAGGTATACAGTAAACCTGAAGTGAAGCATCGGATTCTAAAACTGGACTCACACGAGGGGTTCAAATTATAAAAAGTAGAGTGTCAGTCCTCTTGTACTTAAGTCGGCATTGTGCAATTTATATTAAATTCGGATGCAATATCTGTGTTTCTTCGTCAATAAGAAGGTACAAGGGATACAGTAAACCGGAAGTGAAGCATCGGAATCTAAAACTGGACTCACAGCAAAGGTTCAAATCATAGAAAGTTAGAGTGTCACTCATCTTGTACTTAAAACGGTATTGTGCCTTTTGTATTAAATGCGGATGCAATTTCTGTGTTTCATCGTCAATAAGAAGGTCCAAGGGATACAGTAAACCTCAAGTGAAGCATCGGAATCTAAAACTGGACTCACAGGAGTGGTTCAAATCATAGAATGTTAGAGTGTCAGTCCACTTTTACTTAAGTCGACATTGTGCCTTTGTATTAAATTCGGATGCAATTTCTGTGATTCATCGACAATAAGAAATTCCAAGGTATACAGTTAACCTGAAGTGAAGCATCGCATCCTAAAACTGGACTCACAGAAGGGGTTCAAATCATAGAAAGTTAGAGCGTCAGTCCCCTTTTACTTAAGTCGGCATTGTGCCTTTTGTATTAAATTCCGATGCAATTTCTGTGTTTCATCGTCAATAAGAAGCTCCACGGTATACAGTAAACCTGAAGTGAAGCATCGGATTCTAAATCTGGACTCACAGGAGGGGTTCAAATCATAGTAAGTTAGAGTGTCAGTCCTCTTTTACTTAAGTCGGCATTGTGCCTTTTGTATTAAATTCCGATGCATTCTCTGTGTTTCATCGTCAATAAGAAAGTGCAAGGTATACAGTAAAACTGAAGTGAAGCATCGGAATCTAAAACTGGACTCACAGGAGAGGTTCAAATCATAGAAAGTGAGAGTGTCAGTCCTCTAGTACTTAAGTCGGCATTGTGCCATTTGTATTCAATTCGGATGCAATTTCTGTGTTTCATCGTCAATAAGAAGGTCCAGGGGATACAGTAAACCTGAAGTGAAGCATCGGAATCCAAAACTAGACTCACAGGAGAGGTTCAAATCATAGAAAGTTGGGTGTCTGTCCTCTGGTACTTAAGTCGGCATTGTGCCATTTGTATTAAACTCTTATGCAAACTCTGTGTTTCATCGTCAATAAGAAGGTCCAAGTTGTACAGTAAACCTGAGGTGAATCATCGGAATCTAAAACTGGACTCACAGTAGAGGTTAAATTCATTGAAAGTGAAAGTGTCAGTCCTCTTGTCCTTTAGTCGGCATTGTGCCTTTAGTATTAAATTCGGATGCAATTTCTGTGTTTCATCGTCAATAAGAAGGTCCAAGTGATACAGTAAACCTGAAGTGAAGCTTCGGAATCTAGAACTACACTCACTTGAGAGATTCAAATCATAGAAAGTTAGAGTGTCACTGATCCCGTACTTAAGTCGGTATTGTGCCTTTTGTATTAAATTTGGATGCAATTTCTGTGTTTCATCGTCAACAAGAAGGTCCAAGAGATACAGTAAACCTTAAGTGAAGCATCGGAACCTAAAACTGGTCTCACAGGAGAGGTTCAAATCATAGAATGTTAGAGTGTCAGTCCTCTTTTACTTACGTCGGCCTTGTGCCTTTTGTATTAAATTCGGATGCAATTTCTCTGTTTCATCGTCAATAAGAAGGTCCTAGGGATACACTAAACCTGAAGTGAAGCATCGGAATCTAAAACTTCACTCGTAGGAGAGGTTCAAATCATAGAAAGTTAGAGTGTCAGTCCTCTTTTACTTAAGTCGGCATTGTGCCATTTGTATTAAATTCCGATGCAATTTCTGTGTTTCATCGTAAATAAGAAGGTGCATGCTATACAGTAAACCTGAAGTGAAGCATCGGAATCAAAAACTCGAATCACAGGACAAGTTCAAACCATAGAAAGTGAGAGTGCCAGTCCGCTTGTACTTAAGTCGACTTTGTGCAATTTATATTAAATTCGGATGCAGTTTCTGTGTTTCATCGTCAATAAGAAGGCCCAAGGGATACAATAAACCTGAAGTGAAGCATCCGAATCTAAAACTGGACTCACAGGAGTGGTTCAAATCATAGAAAGTTAGAGTGTCACTCCTCTTGTACTTAAGACGGTATTGTGCCTTTTGTATAAAATTCGGATGCAATTTCTGTGTTTCATCGTCAGTAAGAAGCTCCAAATGATACAGTAAACCTGAAGTGAAGCATCGGAATCTAAAACTGGTCTCACAGGAGATGTTCAAATCATAAAAAGCTTGAGAGTCAGTCCTCTTTTACTTAAGTCGGCATTGTGCCTTTTGTATTAAATTCCGGTGCAATTTCTGTGTTTCATCGTCAATAAGAAGGTGCAAGGTATACAGTAAGCCTGAAGTGAAGCATCGGAATGTAAAACTAGACTCACAGGACAGGTTCAAATCAAAGTAAGTGAGAGTGTCAGTCCACTTGTACTTAAGTCGGCATTGTGCCATTTGTATTAAATTTGGATGCAATTTCTGTGTTTTATTGTCAATAAGAAGGTTTAAGGGATACTGTAAACCTGAAGTGGAGCACCGGAATCTAAAACTAGACTCACAGGAGATGTTCAAATCATAGAAAGTTAGAGTGTCTGTCCTCTTGTACTTAAGTCGGCATTGTGCCTTTTGTATTAAATTCGGATGCAAACTCTGTGTTTCATCGTCAATACGTAGGTCCAAGGGATACAGTAAACCTGAGGTGAAGCATCGGAATCTAAAACTGGACTCACAGTAGAGGTTCAAATCATAGAAAGTGAGAGTGTCAGTCCTCTTGTACTTAAGTAGGCATTGTGCCATTTGTATTAAATTCTGATCCAATTTCTGTGTTTCATCGTCATTAAGAAGGTCCAAGGGATACAGTAAATCTGAAGTGAAGCATCGGAATCTAAAACTGGACTCACAGGAGAGGTTCCAATCATAGAATATTAGAGTGTCAATCCACTTTTACTTAAGTCGACATTGTGCCTTATGTAATAAATTCGGATGCAATTTCTGTGTTTCATCGTCAATAAGAAGGTCCAAGGTATACAGTAAACCTGAAGTGAAGCATCGGATTCTAAAACTGGACTCACACGAGGGGTTCAAATTATAAAAAGTTAGAGTGTCAGTCCTCTTGTACTTAAGTCGGCATTGTGCAATTTATATTAAATTCGGATGCAATATCTGTGTTTCATCGTCAATAAGAAGGTACAAGGGATACAGTAAACCGGAAGTGAAGCATCGGAATCTAAAACTGGACTCACAGCAAAGGTTCAATTCATAGAAAGTTAGAGTGTCACTCATCTTGTACTTAAAAAGGTATTGTGCCTTTTGTATTAAATTCGGATGCAATTTCTGTGTTTCATCGTCAATAGGAAGGTCCAAGGAATACAGTAAACCTCAAGTTAGGCATCGGAATCTAAAACTGGACTCACAGGAGTGGTTCAAATCATAGAATGTTAGAGTGTCAGTCCACTTTTACTTAAGTCGACATTGTGCCTTTGTATTAAATTCGGATGCAATTTCTGTGATTCATCGACAATAAGAAGGTCAAAGGTATACAGTTAACCTGAAGTGAAGCATCGGATCCTAAAACTGGACTCACAGAAGGGGTTCAAATCATAGAAAGTTAGAGCGTCAGTCCCCTTTTACTTAAGTCGGCATTGTGCCTTTTGTATTAAATTCCGATGCAATTTCTGTGTTTCATCGTCAATAAGAAGGTCCACGGTATACAGTAAACCTGAAGTGAAACATCGGATTCTAAATCTGGACTCACAGGAGGGGTTCAAATCATAGTAATTTAGAGTGTCAGTCCTCTTTTACTTAAGTCGGCATTGTGCCTTTTGTATTAAATTCCGATGCATTTTCTGTGTTTCATCGTCAATAAGAAGGTGCAAGTTATACAGTAAACCTGAAGTGAAGCATCGGAATCTAAAACTGGACTCACAGGAGAGGTTCAAATCATAGAAAGTGAGAGTGTCAGTCCTCTTGTACTTAAGTCGGCATTGTGCCATTTGTATTCAATTCCGATGCAATTTCTGTGTTTCATCGTCAATAAGAAGGTCCAGGGGATACAGTAAACCTGAAAAGAAGCATCGGAATCCAAAACTAGACTCACAGGAGAGGTTCAAATCATAGAAAGTTAGGGTGTCTGTCCTCTGGTACTTAAGTCGGCATTGTGCCATTTGTATTAAACTCTTATGCAAACTCTGTGTTTCATCGTCAATAAGAAGGTCCAAGTTGTACAGTAAACCTGAGGTGAATCATCGGAATCTAAAACTGGACTCACAGTAGAGGTTAAATTCATAGAAAGTGAAAGTGTCAGTCCTCTTGTCCTTTAGTCGGCATTGTGCCTTTAGTATTAAATTCGGATGCAATTTCTGTGTTTCATCGTCAATAAGAAGGTCCAAGTGATACAGTAAACCTGAAGTGAAGCTTCGGAATCTAGAACTGCACTCACTTGAGAGATTCAAATCATAGAAAGTTAGAGTGTCACTGCTCCCGTACTTAAGTCGGTATTGTGCCTTTTGTATTAAATTTGGATGCAATTTCTGTGTTTCATCGTCAACAAGAAGGTCCAAGAGATACAGTAAACCTTAAGTGAAGCATCGGAACCTAAAACTGGTCTCACAGGAGAGGTTCAAATCATAGAATGTTAGAGTGTCAGTCCTCTTTTACTTAAGTCGGCCTTGTGCCTTTTGTATTAAATTCGGAAGCAATTTCTCTGTTTCATCGTCAATAAGAAGGTCCTAGGGATACAGTAAACCTGAAGTGAAGCATCGGAATCTAAAACTTCACTCACAGGAGAGGTTCAAATCATAGAAAGTTAGAGTGTCAGCCCTCTTTTACATAAGTCGGCATTGTGCCATTTGCATTAAATTCCGATGCAATTTTTGTGTTTCATCGTCAATAAGAAGGAGCAAGGTATACAGTAAACCTGAAGTGAAGCATCGGAATCTAAAACTGGACTCACAGGACAGGTTCAAATCATAGAAAGTGAGAGTGTCAGTCCTCTTGTACTTAAGTCGGCATTGTGCCATTTGTATTAAGTGTGGATGCAATTTCTGTGTTTTATCGTCAATAAGAAGGTTCAAGGGATACTGTAAACCTGAAGTGAAGCATTGGAATCTAAAACTAGACTCACAGGAGAGGTTCAAATCATAGAAAGTTAGAGTGTCTGTCTGCTTGTACTTAAGTCGGCATTGTGCCTTTTGTATTAAATTCGGATGCAAACTCTGTGTTTCATCGTCAATAAGAAGGTCCAAGGGATACAGTAAACCTGAGGTGAAGCATCGGAATCTAAAACTGGACTCACAGTAGAGGTTCAAATCATAGAAAGTGAGAGTGCCAGTCCTCTTGTACTTAAGTCGGCATTGTGCCTTTTTTATTAAATTCGGATGCAATTTCTGTGTTTCATCGTCAACAAGAAGGTCCATATGATACAGTGAACCTGAAGTGAAGCATCGGAATCTAAAACTGGTCTCACAGGAGAGGTTCAAATCATAGAAAGTGAGAGTGTCAGTCCTCTTGTACTTAAGTCGGCATTGAGCCATTTGTATTAAATTCGGATGCAATTTCTGTGTTTCATCGTCACTAAGAAGGTCCAAGGGATACAGTAAACCTGAAGTGAAGCATCGGAATCCAAAACTGGACTCCCAGGAGAGGTCAAATCATAGAAGGTGAGAGTGTCAGTCCTCTTGTACTTAATTCGGCATTGTGCCATTTGTATTAAATTCGGATGCAATTTCTGTGTTTCATCGTTAATAAGAAGGTCCAAGGGATACAGTAAACCTGAAGTGAAGCATCGGAATCTAAAACTGGACTCACAGGAGAGTTTCTAATCATTGAAAGTGAGAGTGTCAGTCCTCTTTTACTTAAGTCGGCATTGTGCCTTTTGTATTAAATTCCGATGCAATTTCTGTGTTTCATCGTCAATAAGAAGGTGCAAGGTATACGGTTAACCTGAAGTGAAGCATCGGAATCTACAACTCGACTCACAGGAGAGGTTCTAATCATAGAAAGTGAGAGTGTCAGTCCTCTTGTACTTAAGTCGGCATTGTGCCATTTATATTAAACTCGGATGCAATTTCTGTGTTTCATCGTCAATAAGAAGGTGCAAGGTATACAGTAAACCTGAAGTGAAGCATCGGAATGTAAAACTGGACTCACAGGACAGATTCAAATCATAGAAAGTGAGAGTGTCAGTCCACTTGTACTTAAGTTGGCATTGTGCCATTTGTATTAAATTTGGATGCAATTTCTGTGTTTCATCGTCAATAAGAAGGTTCAAGCGATACAGTAAACCTGAAGTGAAGCATCGGAATCGAAAACTAGACTCACAGGAGAGGTTCAAATCATAGAAAGTGAGAAGGTCAGTCCTCTTGTACTTAAGTCGGCATTGTGCCTTTTGTATTCAATTCGGATGCAAACTCTGTGTTTCATCGTCAATAAGAAGGTCCAAGGGATACATTAAACATGAGGTGAAGCATCGGAATCTAAAACAGGACTCACAGTATAGGTTCAAATCATAGAAAGTGAGAAGGTCAGTCCTCTTGTACTTAAGTCGGCATTGTGCCTTTTGTATTAAATTCGGATGCAATTTCTGTGTACCATCGTCAATAATAAGGTCCAAATGATCCAGTAAACCTGAAGTGAATCATCGGAATCTAAAACTGGTCTCACAGGAGAGGTTCAAATCATAGAATGTTAGAGTGTCAGTCCTCTTTTACTTACGTCGGCCTTGTGCCTTTTGTATTAAATTCGGATGCAATTTCTCTGTTTCATCGTCAATAAGAAGGTCCTAGGGATACACTAAACCTGAAGTGAAGCATCGGAATCTAAAACTTCACTCGTAGGAGAGGTTCAAATCATAGAAAGTTAGAGTGTCAGTCCTCTTTTACTTAAGTCGGCATTGTGCCATTTGTATTAAATTCCGATGCAATTTCTGTGTTTCATCGTAAATAAGAAGGTGCATGCTATACAGTAAACCTGAAGTGAAGCATCGGAATCAAAAACTCGAATCACAGGACAAGTTCAAACCATAGAAAGTGAGAGTGCCAGTCCGCTTGTACTTAAGTCGACTTTGTGCAATTTATATTAAATTCGGATGCAGTTTCTGTGTTTCATCGTCAATAAGAAGGCCCAAGGGATACAATAAACCTGAAGTGAAGCATCCGAATCTAAAACTGGACTCACAGGAGAGGTTCAAATCATAGAAAGTTAGAGTGTCACTCCTCTTGTACTTAAGACGGTATTGTGCCTTTTGTATAAAATTCGGATGCAATTTCTGTGTTTCATCGTCAGTAAGAAGCTCCAAATGATACAGTAAACCTGAAGTGAAGCATCGGAATCTAAAACTGGTCTCACAGGAGATGTTCAAATCATAAAAAGCTTGAGAGTCAGTCCTCTTTTACTTAAGTCGGCATTGTGCCTTTTGTATTAAATTCCGGTGCAATTTCTGTGTTTCATCGTCAATAAGAAGGTGCAAGGTATACAGTAAGCCTGAAGTGAAGCATCGGAATGTAAAACTAGACTCACAGGACAGGTTCAAATCAAAGTAAGTGAGAGTGTCAGTCCACTTGTACTTAAGTCGGCATTGTGCCATTTGTATTAAATTTGGATGCAATTTCTGTGTTTTATTGTCAATAAGAAGGTTTAAGGGATACTGTAAACCTGAAGTGGAGCACCGGAATCTAAAACTAGACTCACAGGAGATGTTCAAATCATAGAAAGTTAGAGTGTCTGTCCTCTTGTACTTAAGTCGGCATTGTGCCTTTTGTATTAAATTCGGATGCAAACTCTGTGTTTCATCGTCAATACGTAGGTCCAAGGGATACAGTAAACCTGAGGTGAAGCATCGGAATCTAAAACTGGACTCACAGTAGAGGTTCAAATCATAGAAAGTGAGAGTGTCAGTCCTCTTGTACTTAAGTAGGCATTGTGCCATTTGTATTAAATTCTGATCCAATTTCTGTGTTTCATCGTCATTAAGAAGGTCCAAGGGATACAGTAAATCTGAAGTGAAGCATCGGAATCTAAAACTGGACTCACAGGAGAGGTTCCAATCATAGAATGTTAGAGTGTCAATCCACTTTTACTTAAGTCGACATTGTGCCTTATGTAATAAATTCGGATGCAATTTCTGTGTTTCATCGTCAATAAGAAGGTCCAAGGTATACAGTAAACCTGAAGTGAAGCATCGGATTCTAAAACTGGACTCACACGAGGGGTTAAAATTATAAAAAGTTAGAGTGTCAGTCCTCTTGTACTTAAGTCGGCATTGGGCAATTTATATTAAATTCGGATGCAATATCTGTGTTTCATCGTCAATAAGAAGGTACAAGGGATACAGTAAACCGGAAGTGAAGCATCGGAATCTAAAACTGGACTCACAGCAAAGGTTCAAATCATAGAAAGTTAGAGTGTCACTCATCTTGTACTTAAAAAGGTATTGTGCCTTTTGTATTAAATTCGGATGCAATTTCTGTGTTTCATCGTCAATAGGAAGGTCCAAGGAATACAGTAAACCTCAAGTTAGGCATCGGAATCTAAAACTGGACTCACAGGAGTGGTTCAAATCATAGAATGTTAGAGTGTCAGTCCACTTTTACTTAAGTCGACATTGTGCCTTTGTATTAAATTCGGATGCAATTTCTGTGATTCATCGACAATAAGAAGGTCAAAGGTATACAGTTAACCTGAAGTGAAGCATCGGATCCTAAAACTGGACTCACAGAAGGGGTTCAAATCATAGAAAGTTAGAGCGTCAGTCCCCTTTTACTTAAGTCGGCATTGTGCCTTTTGTATTAAATTCCGATGCAATTTCTGTGTTTCATCGTCAATAAGAAGGTCCACGGTATACAGTAAACCTGAAGTGAAACATCGGATTCTAAATCTGGACTCACAGGAGGGGTTCAAATCATAGTAAGTTAGAGTGTCAGTCCTATTTTACTTAAGTCGGCATTGTGCCTTTTGTATTAAATTCCGATGCATTTTCTGTGTTTCATCGTCAATAAGAAGGTGCAAGTTATACAGTAAACCTGAAGTGAAGCATCGGAATCTAAAACTGGACTCACAGGAGAGGTTCAAATCATAGAAAGTGAGAGTGTCAGTCCTCTTGTACTTAAGTCGGCATTGTGCCATTTGTATTCAATTCGGATGCAATTTCTGTGTTTCATCGTCAATAAGAAGGTCCAGGGGATACAGTAAACCTGAAAAGAAGCATCGGAATCCAAAACTAGACTCACAGGAGAGGTTCAAATCATAGAAAGTTAGGGTGTCTGTCCTCTGGTACTTAAGTCGGCATTGTGCCATTTGTATTAAACTCTTATGCAAACTCTGTGTTTCATCGTCAATAAGAAGGTCCAAGTTGTACAGTAAACCTGAGGTGAATCATCGGAATCTAAAACTGGACTCACAGTAGAGGTTAAATTCATAGAAAGTGAAAGTGTCAGTCCTCTTGTCCTTTAGTCGGCATTGTGCCTTTAGTATTAAATTCGGATGCAATTTCTGTGTTTCATCGTCAATAAGAAGGTCCAAGTGATACAGTAAACCTGAAGTGAAGCTTCGGAATCTAGAACTGCACTCACTTGAGAGATTCAAATCATAGAAAGTTAGAGTGTCACTGCTCCCGTACTTAAGTCGGTATTGTGCCTTTTGTATTAAATTTGGATGCAATTTCTGTGTTTCATCGTCAACAAGAAGGTCCAAGAGATACAGTAAACCTTAAGTGAAGCATCGGAACCTAAAACTGGTCTCACAGGAGAGGTTCAAATCATAGAATGTTAGAGTGTCAGTCCTCTTTTACTTAAGTCGGCCTTGTGCCTTTTGTATTAAATTCGGAAGCAATTTCTCTGTTTCATCGTCAATAAGAAGGTCCTAGGGATACAGTAAACCTGAAGTGAAGCATCGGAATCTAAAACTTCACTCACAGGAGAGGTTCAAATCATAGAAAGTTAGAGTGTCAGCCCTCTTTTACATAAGTCGGCATTGTGCCATTTGCATTAAATTCCGATGCAATTTTTGTGTTTCATCGTCAATAAGAAGGAGCAAGGTATACAGTAAACCTGAAGTGAAGCATCGGAATCTAAAACTGGACTCACAGGACAGGTTCAAATCATAGAAAGTGAGAGTGTCAGTCCTCTTGTACTTAAGTCGGCATTGTGCCATTTGTATTAAGTGTGGATGCAATTTCTGTGTTTTATCGTCAATAAGAAGGTTCAAGGGATACTGTAAACCTGAAGTGAATCATTGGAATCTAAAACTAGACTCACAGGAGAGGTTCAAATCATAGAAAGTTAGAGTGTCTGTCCTCTTGTACTTAAGTCGGCATTGTGCCTTTTGTATTAAATTCGGATGCAAACTCTGTGTTTCATCGTCAATAAGAAGGTCCAAGGGATACAGTAAACCTGAGGTGAAGCATCGGAATCTAAAACTGGACTCACAGTAGAGGTTCAAATCATAGAAAGTGAGAGTGCCAGTCCTCTTGTACTTAAGTCGGCATTGTGCCTTTTTTATTAAATTCGGATGCAATTTCTGTGTTTCATCGTCAACAAGAAGGTCCATATGATACAGTAAACCTGAAGTGAAGCATCGGAATCTAAAACTGGTCTCACAGGAGAGGTTCAAATCATAGAAAGTGAGAGTGTCAGTCCTCTTGTACTTAAGTCGGCATTGAGCCATTTGTATTAAATTCGGATGCAATTTCTGTGTTTCATCGTCAATAAGAAGGTCCAAGGGATACAGTAAACCTGAAGTGAAGCATCGGAATCCAAAACTGGACTCCCAGGAGAGGTCAAATCATAGAAGGTGAGAGTGTCAGTCCTCTTGTACTTAATTCGGCATTGTGCCATTTGTATTAAATTCGGATGCAATTTCTGTGTTTCATCGTTAATAAGAAGGTCCAAGGGATACAGTAAACCTGAAGTGAAGCATCGGAATCTAAAACTGGACTCACAGGAGAGTTTCTAATCATTGAAAGTGAGAGTGTCAGTCCTCTTTTACTTAAGTCGGCATTGTGCCTTTTGTATTAAATTCCGATGCAATTTCTGTGTTTCATCGTCAATAAGAAGGTGCAAGGTATACGGTTAACCTGAAGTGAAGCATCGGAATCTACAACTCGACTCACAGGAGAGGTTCTAATCATAGAAAGTGAGAGTGTCAGTCCTCTTGTACTTAAGTCGGCATTGTGCCATTTATATTAAACTCGGATGCAATTTCTGTGTTTCATCGTCAATAAGAAGGTGCAAGGTATACAGTAAACCTGAAGTGAAGCATCGGAATGTAAAACTGGACTCACAGGACAGATTCAAATCATAGAAAGTGAGAGTGTCAGTCCACTTGTACTTAAGTTGGCATTGTGCCATTTGTATTAAATTTGGATGCAATTTCTGTGTTTCATCGTCAATAAGAAGGTTCAAGCGATACAGTAAACCTGAAGTGAAGCATCGGAATCGAAAACTAGACTCACAGGAGAGGTTCAAATCATAGAAAGTGAGAAGGTCAGTCCTCTTGTACTTAAGTCGGCATTGTGCCTTTTGTATTCAATTCGGATGCAAACTCTGTGTTTCATCGTCAATAAGAAGGTCCAAGGGATACATTAAACATGAGGTGAAGCATCGGAATCTAAAACAGGACTCACAGTATAGGTTCAAATCATAGAAAGTGAGAAGGTCAGTCCTCTTGTACTTAAGTCGGCATTGTGCCTTTTGTATTAAATTCGGATGCAATTTCTGTGTACCATCGTCAATAAGAAGGTCCAAATGATCCAGTAAACCTGAAGTGAATCATCGGAATCTAAAACTGGTCTCACAGGAGAGGTTCAAATCATAGAATGTTAGAGCGTCAGTCATCTTTTACTTAAGTCGGCATTGTGCCTTTTGTATTAATTTCGGATGCAATTTCTGTGTTTCATCGTCAATAAGAAGGTCCAAGGGATACAGTTAACCTGAAGTGTAGCATCGGAATCTAAAACTAGACTCACAGGAGAGGTTCAAATCATAGAAAGTTAGAGTGTCAGTAATCTTGTACTTAAGTCGGCATTGTGCCATTTGTATTAAATTCCGATGCAATTTCTGTGTTTCATCGTCAATAAGAAGGTGCAAGGTATACAGTAAACCTGAAGTGAAGCATCGGAATGTAAAACTGGACTCACAGGACAGGTTCAAATCATAGAAGGTGAGAGTGTCAGTCCTCTTGTACTTATGTCGGCATTGTGCCATTTGTATTAAATTTGGTTGCAATCTCTGTGTTTCATCGTCAATAAGAACGTTCAAGGGATACAGTAAACCTGAAGTGAAGCATCGGAATCTAAAACTAGACTCACAGGAGAGGTTCAAATCATAGAATGTTAGAGTGTCTTTCCTCTTCTACTTAAGTCGGCATTGTGCCATTTGTATTAAATTCCATTGCAATTTCTGTGTTTCATCGTCAATAAGAAGGTCCAAGAGATACAGTAAACCTGAAGTGAAGCATCGGAATATAAAACTGGACTCACAGGAGAGGTTCAGATCATAGAAAGTTAGGTTGTCACTCCTCTCTTACTTAGGCGGTATTGTGCCATTTGTATTAATTTCGGATGCAGTTTCTGTGTTTCATCGTCAATAAGAAGGTTCAAGGGATACAGTAAACCTAAAGTGAAGCATCGGAATCTAAAACTGGACTCACAGGAGCGGTTCAAATCATAGAAAGTGAGAGTGTCAGTCCTCTTGTACTTAAGTCGGCGTTATGCCATTTGTATTAAGTCTGGATGCAATATCTGTGTTTCATCGTCAATAAGAAGGTCCAAGGGATACAGTAAACCTGAAGCGAAGCATCGGAACCTAAAACTGGACTCACAGGACAGGTTCAAATCATACAAAGTGAGAGTGTCAGTCCTCTTGTACTTAAGTCGGCATTATGCCATTTGTATTAAATCTGGATGCAATATCTGTGTTTCATCGTCAATAAGAAGGTCCAAGGGATACAGTAAACCTGAAGCGAAGCATCGGATTCTAAAACTTGACTCACAGGAGGGGTTCAAATCATAGAAAATTACAGTGTCAGTCCTCTTTTGTTTAAGCCGGTATTGTGCCATTTGTATTAAATTCGGATGCAATTATGGTGTTTCATCGTTAATAAGAATGTCCAAGGGATACAGTAAACCTGAAGTGAAGCATCGGAATATAAAACTGGACTCACAGGAGAGGTTCAAATCACAGAAAGTTAGATTGTCACTCCTCTTGTACTTAAGCCGGTTTTGTGCCATTTGGTATAAATTCGGATGCAATTTCTGTGTTTCATCGTCAATAAGAAAGTGCAACGTATACAGTAAACCTGAAGTGAAGCATCGGAATCTAAAACTGGACTCACAGGACAGGTTCAAATCATAGAAAGTGAGAGTGTCAGTCCTCTTGTACTTAAGTCGGCATTGTGCCATTTGTATTAAACTCGGATACAAATTCTGTGTTTCATCGTCAATAAGAAGGTCCAAGTCATACAGTAAAACTGAAGAGAAGCATCGGAATCTAAAACTGGACTCACAGTAGAGGTTCAAATCATAGAAAGTTAGAGTGTCACTCCTCTTGTACTTAAGTCGGTATTGTGTCTTTTGTATTAAATTCGGATGCAATTTCTGTGTTTCATCGTCAATAAGAAGGTCCAAGGGAAGAGGTAAACCTGAAGTGAAGCATTGGAATCTAAAACTGGACTCCCAGGAGAAGTAAAATCATAGAAAGTGATAGTGTCAGTCCTCTTGTACTTAAGTCAGCATTGTGCCATTTATATTAAATTCGGATGCAATTTCTGTGTTTCATCGTCAATAGGTAGGTCCAAGGGATACAGTAAACCCGAAGTGAAGCATCGGAATCTAAAACTGGACTCACAGGAGAGGTTCCAATCATAGAATGTGAGAGTGTCAGTCCACTTTTACTTATGTCGACATTGTGCCATTTGTAATAAATTCAGATGCAATTTCTGTGTTTCATCGTCAATAGGAAGGTCCAAGGTATACAGTAAACCTGAAGTGAAGCATCGGATTCTAAAACTGGACTAAGAGGAGGGGTTCAAATCATAGAAAATTAGTGTGTCAGTCCTCTTTACTAAAGTCGGCATTGTGCCTTTTGTATTAAATTCCGATGCAATTTCTGTGTTTCGTCGTCAATAAGAACGTGCAAGGTATACAGTAAACCTGAAGTGAAGCATCGGAATCTAAAACTGGGCTCACAGGAGAGGTTCAAATCATAGAAAGTTATAGTGTCACTCCTCTTGTACTTAAGACGGTATTTTGCCTTTTGTATTAAATTCGGATGCAATTTCTGTGTTTCATCGTCAATAAGAAGGTCCAAGTCATACAGTGAATCTGAAGAGAAGCATCAGAATCAAAAACTCGACTCACAGGAGAGGTTTAAATCATAGAAAGTGAGAGTGTCAGTCCTCTTGTACTTAAGTCGGCATTGTGCCATTTATATTAAATTCGGATGCAATATCTGTGTTTCATCGTCAATAAGAAGGTACAAGGGATACAGTAAACCTGAAGTGAGCATCGGATTCTAAAACTGGACTCACAGGAGAGGTTCAAATCATAGAAAGTTAGAGTGTCAGTCCTCTTTACTTAAGTCGGCATTGTGCTTTTGTATTAAATTCCGATGCAATATCTGTGTTTCATCGTCAATACGAATGTGCAAGGTATACAGTAAACCTAAAGTGAAGCATCGGAATCAAAAACACGACTCACAGGAGAGGTTCAAATCATAGAAAGTGAGAGTGTCAGTCCTCTTGTACTTAAGTCGGCATTGTGCCATTTATATTAAATTCTGATGCAATATCTGTGTTTCATCGTCAATAAGACGGTCCAAGGGATACAGTAAACCTGAAGTGAAGCATCGGAATCGAAAACTGGACCCACAGGAGAGGTTCAAATCATAGAAAGTTAGAGTGTCACTCCTCTTGTACTGAAGACGGCATTGTGCCTTTTGTATTAAATTCGGATGCAATTTCTGTGTTTCATCATCAATAAGAAGGTCCAAGGCATACAGTAAACCTGAAGTGAAGCATCGGAATCTAAAACTGGACTCACAGGAGAGGTTGAAATCATAGAAAGTTAGAGTGTCACCCTTATAGTACTTAAGCCGGTATTGTGCCTTTTGTATTAAATTCGGATGCAATTTCTGTGTTTCATCGTCAATACGAATGTCCAAGGGACACAGTAAACCTGAAGTGAAGCATCGGAATCTAAAACTGTACTCACAGGAGAGGTTCAAATCATAGAAAGTTAGAATATCAGTCCTCTTGTACTAAAGTCGGCATTGTGCCTTTTGTATTAAATTGGGATGCAATTTCTGTGTTTCATCGTCAATAAGAAGGTGCAACGTATACAGTAAACCTGAAGTGAAGCATCGGAATCTAAAACTGGACTCACAGGACAGGTTCAAATCATAGAAAGTGAGAGTGTCAGTCCTCTTGTACTTAAGTCGGCATTGTGCCATTTGTATTAAACTCGGATACAATTTCTGTGTTTCATCGTCAATAAGAAGGTCCAAGTCATACAGTAAACCTGAAGAGAAGCATCGGAATCTAAAACTGGACTCACAGGTGAGGTTCAAATCATAGAAAGTTAGAGTGTCACTCCTCTTGTACTTAAGTCGGTATTGTGTCTTTTGTATTAAATTCGGATGCAATTTCTGTGTTTCATCGTCAATAAGAAGGTCCAAGGGATACAGTTAACCTGAAGTGAAGCATCGGAATCAAAAACTCGACTCACAGGAGAGGTTCAAATCATAGAAAGTGAGAGTGTCAATCCTCTTGTACTTAAGTCGGCATTGTGATTTTGGTATTAAATTCCGATGCAATTTCTGTGTTTCATCGTCAATAAGAAAGTGCAAGGTATACAATAAACCTGAAGTGAAGCATCGGAATCTAAAACTGGACTCACAGGAGAGGTTCAAATCATAGAAAGTGAGAGTGTCAGTCCTCTTGTACTTAAGTCGGCATTGTGCCATTTGTATTACACTCTTACGCAAACTCTGTTTTTCATCGGCAATAAGAAGGTCCAAGTGATACAGTAAACCTGAGGTGAATCATCGGAATCTAAAACTGGAATCACAGTAGAGATTCAAATCATAGAAAGTGAGAGTGCCAGTCCTCTTGTCCTTTAGTCCGCATTGTGCCTTTTGTATTAAATTCGGATGCAATTTCTGTGTTTGATCGTCAATAACAAGGTCCAAGTGTTATAGTAAACCTGAAGTGAAGCATCGGAATCTAAAACTGCACTCACAGGAAAGATTCAAATCATAGAACGTCAGAGTGTCACTCCTCTCGTTCTTAAGTCGGTATTGTGCCTTTTGGATTAAATTTGGATGCAATTTCTGTGTTTCATCGTCAATAAGAAGGTCCAAGGGATACAGTAAACCTTAAGTGAAGCATCGGCACCTAAAACTGGTCTCACAGGAGAGGTTCAAATCATAGAATGTTAGAGTGTCAGTCCTCTTTTACTTAAGTCGGCCTTGTGCCTTTTGTATTAAATTCGGATGCAATTTCTCTGTTTCATCGACAATAAGATGGTCCTAGGGATACAGTAAACCTGAAGTGAAGCATCGGAATCTAAAACTTCAATCACAGGAGAGGTTAAAATCATAGAAAGCTAGAGTGTCGGTCCTCAATTACTTAAGTCGGCATTGTGCCATTTGTATTAAATTCCGATGCAATTTCTGTGTTTCATCGTCAATAAGAAGGGGCATGGTATACAGTAAACCTGAAGTGAAGCATCGGAATCAAAAACTTGACTCACAGGAGAGGTTCATATCATTGAAACTGAGAGTGTCAGTCCTCTTGTACTTAGGTCGGCATTGTGCATTTGTATTAAATTCGGATGCAATATCTGTGTTTCATCGTCAATAAGAAGGTCCAAATGATACAGTAAACCTGAAGTGAAGCATCGGAATCTAAAACTGGACTCCCAGGAGAGGTCAAATCATAGAAAGTGTGAGTGTCAGTCCTCTTGTACTTATGTCAGCATTGTGCCATTTATATTAAATTCGGATGCAATTTCTGTGCTTCATTGTCAATACGAAGGTCCAAGGGATACAGTAAACCTGAAGTGAAGCATCGGAATCTAAAACTGGACTCACAGGAGAGTTTCAAATCATAGAAAGTTAGAGTGCCACTCCTCTTGTACTTAAGACGGTATTGTGCCTTTCGTATTAAATTCGGATGCAATTTCTGTGTTTCATCGTCAATAACAAGGTGCAAGGTATACAGTAAACCTGAAGTGAAGTATCGGAATCCAAAACTGGACTCAAAGGAGAGGTTCAAAGCATAGAATGTTAGAGTGTCAGTCCTCTTTTACTTAAGTCGGCATTGTGCCATTTCTATTAAATACGGATGCAATTTCTGTGTTTCATCGTCAATAAGATGGTCCAAGGGATACAGTAAACCTGAAGTGAAGCAACGGAATCTAAAACTGGACTCCCAGGAGGGGTCAAATCATAGAAAGTGAAAGTTTCAGTCCTCTTGTACTTAAGTCGGCATTGTGCCATTTTTATTAAATTCGGATGCAATTTCTGTGTTTCATCGTCAATAAGAAGGTACAAGGAATACAGTAAACCTGAAGTGAAGCATCGGAATCTAAAACTGGACTCACAGGAGAGGTTTTAATCATAGAAAGTGAGAGTGTCATTCCTCCATTACTTAAGTCGGCATTGTGCCTTTTGTATTAAATTCGGATGCAATTTCTGTTTTTCATCGTCAATAAGAAGGTCCAAGGCATACAGTAAACCTGAAGTGAAGCATCGGAATCTAAAACTGGCCTCACAGGAGAGGTTCAAATCATAGAATGTAAGAGTGTCAGTCCTCTTTTACTTAAGTCGGCATTGTGCCTTTTATTTTAAATTCGGATGCAATTTCTGTGTTTCATCGTCAATAAGAAGGTCCAAGGGATACAGTAAACCTCAAGTGAAGCATCGGAATCTAAAACTGGACTCCCAGGAGAAGTAAAATCATAGAAAGTGATAGTGTCAGTCCTCTTGTATTTAAGTCAGCATTGTGCCATTTATATTAAATTCGGATGGAATTTCTGTGTTCCATTGTCAATAGGAAGGTCCAAGGGATACAGTAAACCTGAAGTGAAGCATCGGATTCTAAAACTGGACTCACAGGAGAGTTTCAAATAATAGAAAGTTAGAGAGTCACTCCTCTTGTACTTAAGACGGTATTGTGCCTTTTGTATTAAATTCGGATGCAATTTCTGTGTTTCATCGTCAATAAGAAGGATCAAGGGATACAGTAAACCTGAAGTGAAGCATCGTAATTAATACTGGACTCCCAGGAGAGGTCAAATCATAGAAAGTGAGAGTGTCAGTCCTCTTGTACTTAAGTCAGCATTGTGCCATTTATATTAAATTCGGATGCAATTTCTGTGCTTCATTGTCAATACGAAGGTCCAAGGGATACAGTAAACCTGAAGTGAAGCATCGGAATCTAAAACTGGACTCACAGGAGAGTTTCAAATCATAGAAAGTTAGAGTGTCACTCCTCTTGTACTTAAGACGGTATTGTGCCTTTTGTATTAAATTCGGATGCAACTACTGTGTTTCATCGTCAATAAGAAGGTCCGAGGTATACAGTAAACCTGAAGTGAAGCATCGGATTCTAAAACTGGACTCACAGGAGGGGTTCAAATCATAGAATGTTAGAGTGTCAGTCCACTTTTACTTAAGTCGACATCGTGCCTTTTGTATTAAATTCGGATGCAATTTCTGTGATTCATCGACAATAAGAAGGTCCAAGTGATACAGTAAACCTGAAGTGAAGCATCGGAATCCAAAACTCGACTCACTGGAGAGGTTCTAATCATAGAAAGTTAGAGTGTCAGTCCTCTTTTACTTAAGTCGGCATTGTGCCATTTGTATTAAATACGGATGCTATTTCTGTGTTTCATCGTCAATAAGATGGTCCAAGGATTACAGTAAACCTGAAGTGAAGCAACGGAATCTAAAACTGGACTCCGAGGAGGGGTCAAATCATAGAAAGTGAGAGTGTCAGTCCTCTTGTACTTATGTCGGCATTGTGCCATTTGTATTAAATTTAGATGCAATTTCTGTGTTTCGTCGTCAATAAGGAGGTCCAAGGGATACAGTAAACCTGAAGTGAAGCATCGGAATCTAAAACTGGACTCACAGAAGAGTTTCAAATAATAGAAAGTTAGAGAGTCACTCCTCTTGTACTTAAGACGGTATTGTGCCTTTTGTATTAAATTCGGATGCAATTTCTGTGTTTCATCGTCAATAAGAAGGTCCAAGGGATACAGTAAACCTGAAGTGAAGCATCGGAATCTAAAACTGGACTCACAGGAGAGGTTCCAATTTTAGAAAGTTAGATTGTCAGTTTTCTTTACTTAAGTCGGCATTGTGCTTTTGTATTAAATTCCGATGCAATTTCTGTGTTTCATCGTCAATAAGAATTTGCAAGGTATACAGTAAACCAGAAGTGAAGCATCGGAATCGAAAACTCGACTCACAGGAGAGGTTCAAATCATAGAAAGTGAGAGTGTCAGTCCTCTTGTACTTAAGTCGGCATTGTGTCATTTATATTAAATTCTGATGCAATATCTGTGTTTCATCGTCAATAAGACGGTCCAAGGGATACAGTAAACCTGAAGTGAAGCATCGGAATCTAAAACTGGACCCACAGGAGAGGTTCAAATCAAAGAAAGTTAGAGTGTCACTCCTCTTGAACTGATGACGGTATTGTGCCTTTTGTATTAAATTCGGATGCAATTTCTGTGTTTCATCGTCAATAAGAATGTCCAAGGGACACAGTAAACCTGAAGTGAAGCATCGGAATCTAAAACTGTACTCACAGGAGAAATTCAAATCATAGAAAGTGAGAGTGACAGTCCTCTTGTACATAAGTCGGCATTATGCCATTTGTTTTAAATCTGGATGCAATTTCTGTGTTTCATCGTCAATAAGAAGGTCCAAGGGATACAGTAAACCTGAAGTGAAGCATCGGATTCTAAAACTGGACTCACAGGAGGGGTTCAAATCATAGAAAGTTAGAGTGTCAGTCCTCTTTTGTTTAAGCCGGTATTGTGCCATTTGTATTAAATTCGGATGCAATTATGGTGTTTCATCGTCAATAAGAAGGTCCAAGGGATACAGTAAACCTGAAGTGAAGCATCGGAATATAAAACTGGACTCACAGGAGAGGTTCAAATCACAGCAAGTTAGATTGTCACTCCTCTTGTACTTAAGCCGGTGTTGTGCCATTTGTATTAAATTCGGATGCAATTTCTGTGTTTCATCGACAATAAGAAGGTCCAAGGGATACAGTAAACCTAAAGTGAAGCATCGGAATCTAAAACTGGATTCACAGGAGCGGTTCAAATCATAGAATGGTAAAGGGTCAGTCCTCTTTTACTTAAGTCTGCATTGTGTTTTTTGTATTAAATTCGGTTGCAATTTCTGTGTTTCATCGTCAATAAGAAGGTCCAAGGCATACAGTAAACCTGAAGTGAAGCATCGGAATCTAAAACTGGACTCACAGGAGAGGTTGAAATCATAGAAAGTTAGAGTGTCACCCTTATAGTACTTAAGCCGGTATTGTGCCTTTTGTATTACATTCGGATTCAATTTCTGTGTTTCATCGTCAATAAGAATGTCCAAGGGACACAGTAAACCTGAAGTGAAGCATCGGAATCTAAAACTGTACTCACAGGAGAGGTTCAAATCATAGAAAGTTAGAATATCATTCCTCTTGTACTAAAGTCGGCATTGTGCCTTTTGTATTAAATTGGGATGCAATTTCTGTGTTTCATCGTCAATAAGAAGGTGCAACGTTTACAGTAAACCTGAAGTGAAGCATCGGAATCTAAAACTGGACTCACAGGACAGGTTCAAATCATAGAAAGTGAGAGTGTCAGTCCTCTTGTACTTAAGTCGGCATTGTGCCATTTGTATTAAACTCGGATACAATTTCTGTGTTTCATCGTCAATAAGAAGGTCCAAGTCATACAGTAAACCTGAAGAGAAGCATCGGAATCTAAAACTGGACTCACAGGAGAGGTTCAAATCATAGAAAGTTAGAGTGTCACTCCTCTTGTACTTAAGTCGGTATTGTGTCTTTTGTATTAAATTCGGATGCAATTTCTGTGTTTCATCGTCAATAAGAAGGTCCAAGGGATACAGTAAACCTGAAGTGAAGCATCGGAATCAAAAACTCGACTCACAGGAGAGGTTCATATCATAGAAAGTGAGAGTGTCAGTCCTCTTGTACTTAAGTCGGCATTGTGCCATTTGTATTACACTCATACGCAAACTCTGTTTTTCATCGGCAATAAGAAGGTCCAAGTGATACAGTAAACCTGAGGTGAATCATCGGAATCTAAAACTGGACTCACAGTAGAGATTCAAATCATGGAAAGTGAGAGTGTCAGTCCTCTTGTCCTTTAGTCCGCATTGTGCCTTTTGTATTAAATTCGGATGCAATTTCTGTGTTTCATCGTCAATAAGAAGGTCCAAGTGTTATAGTAAACCTGAAGTGAAGCTTCGGAATCTAAAACTGCACTCACAGGAGAGATTCAAATCATAGAACGTCAGAGTGTCACTCCTCTCGTTCTTAAGTCGGTATTGTGCTTTTTGGATTAAATTTGGATGCAATTTCTGTGTTTCATCGTCAATAAGACGGTCCAAGGGATACAGTAAACCTTAAGTGAACCATCGGCACCTAAAACTGGTCTCACAGGAGAGGTTCAAATCATAGAATGTTAGAGTGTCAGTCCTCTTTTACTTAAGTCGGCCTTGTGCCTTTTGTATTAAATTCGGATGCAATTTCTCTGTTTCATCGACAATAAGAAGGTCCTAGGGATACAGTAAACCTGAAGTGAAGCATCGGAATCTAAAACTGCAATCACAGGAGAGGTTAAAATCATAGAAAGTTAGAGTGTCGGTCCTCTTTTACTTAAGTCGGCATTGTGCCATTTGTATGAAATTCCGATGCAATTTCTGTGTTTCATCGTCAATAAGAAGGGGCATGGTATACAGTAAACCTGAAGTGAAGCATCGGAATCAAAAACTCGACTCACAGGAGAGGTTCAAATCATAGAAACTGAGAGTGTCAGTCCTCTTGTACTTAGGTCGGCATTGTGCATTTGTATTCAATTCGGATGCAATATCTGTGTTTCATCGTCAATAAGATGGTCCAAATGATCCAGTAAACCTGAAGTGAAGCATCGGAATCTAAAACTGGACTCCCAGGAGAGGTCAAATCATAGAAAGTGAGAGTGTCTGTCCTCTTGTACTTAAGTCAGCATTGTGCCATTTATATTAAATTCGGATGGAATTTCTGTGCTTCATTGTCAATACGAGGGTCCAAGCGATACAGTAAACCTGAAGTGAAGCATCGGAATCTAAAACTGGACTCACAGGAGAGTTTCAAATCATAGAAAGTTAGAGTGTCACTCCTCTTGTACTTAAGACGGTATTGTGCCTTTTGTATTAAATTCGGATGCAATTTCTGTGTTTCATCGTCAATAAGAAGGTGCAAGGTATACAGTAAACCTGAAGTGAAGTATCGGAATCCAAAACTGGACTCAAAGGAGAGGTTCAAATCTTAGAATGTTAGAGTGTCAGTCCTCTTTTACTTAAGTCGGCATTGTGCCATTTGTATTAAATTCCGATGCGATTTCTGTGTTTCATCGTCAATAAGGAGGTGCAAGGTATACAGTAAACCTGAACTGAAGCATCGGAATAAAAAACTCGATTCACAGGGGAGGTTTAAATCATAGAAAGTGAGAGTGTCAGTCCTCTTGTACTTAAGTCGGCATTGTACAATTTATATTAAATTTGGATGCAATTTCTGTGATTCATCGACAATAAGAAGGTCCAAGGTATACAGTAAATCTGAAGTAAAGCATCGGATCCTAAAACTGGACTCACGGAAGGGGTTCAAATCATACAATGTTAGAGTGTCAGTCCACTTTCACTTAAGTCGACATTGTGCCTTTTGTATTAAATTCGGATGCAATTTCTGTGATTCGTCGACAATAAGAAGGTCCAAGTGATACAGTAAACCTGAAGTGAAGCATCGGAATACAAATCTCGACTCACAGGAGAGGTTCTAATCATAGAAAGTTAGAGTGTCAGTCCTCTTGTACTTAAGTCGGCATTGTGCCATTTGTATTAAATACAGATGCAATTTCTGTGTTTCATCGTCAATAAGATGGTCCAAGGGATAGAGTAAACCTGAAGTGAAGCAACGGAATCTAAAACTGGACTCCAAGGAGGGGTCAAATCATAGAAAGTGAGAGTGTCAGTCCTCTTGTACTTAAATCGGCATTGTGCCATTTGTATTAAATTCGGATGCAATTTCTGTGTTTCATCGTCAATAAGAAGGTACAAGGGATACAGTAAACCTGAAGTGAAGCATTGGAATCTAAAACTGGACTCACAGGAGAGGTTTTAACCATAGAAAGTGAGAGTGTCATTCCTCCATTACTTAAGTCGGCATTGTGCCTTTTGTATTAAATTCGGGTGCAATTTCTGTTTTTCATCGTCAATAAGAAGGTCCAAGGCATACAGTAAACCTGAAGTGAAGCATCAGAATCTAAAACTTTTCTCACAGGAGAGGTTCAAATGATAGAATGTTAGAGTGTCAGTCCTCTTTTACTTAAGTCGGCATTGTGCCTTTTATTTTAAATTCGGATGCAATTTCTGTGTTTCATCGTCAATAAGAAGGTCCAAGGGATACAGTAAACCTCAAGTGAAGCATCGGAATCTAAAACTGGACTCCCAGGAGAAGTAAAATCATAGAAAGTGATAGTGTCAGTCCTCATGTATTTAAGTCAGCATTGTGCCATTTATATTAAATTCGGATGCAATTTCTGTGTTTCATTGTCAATAGGAAGGTCCAAGGGATACAGTAAACTTGAAGTGAAGCATTTGAATCTAAAACTGTACTCACAGGAGAGTTTCAAATAATAGAAAGTTAGAGAGTCACTCCTCTTGTACTTAAGACGGTATTGTGCCTTTTGTATTAAATTCGGATGCAATTTCTGTGTTTCATCGTCAATAAGAAGGATCAAGGGATACAGTAAACCTGAAGTGAAGCATCGGAATCTAATACTGGACTCCCAGGAGAGGTCAAATCATAGAAAGTGAGAGTGTCAGTCCTCTTGTACTTAAGTCAGCATTGTGCCATTTATATTAAATTCGGATGCAATTTCTGTGCTTCATTGTCAATACGACGGTCCAAGGGATACAGTAAACCAGAAGTGAAGCATCGGAATCTAAAACTGGACTCACAGGAGAGTTTCAAATCATAGAAAGTTAGAGTGTCACTCCTCTTGTACTTAAGACGGTATTGTGCCTTTTGTATTAAATTCGGATGCAACTTCTGTGTTTCATCGTCAATAAGAAGGTCCAAGGTATACAGTAAACCTGAAGTGAAGCATCGGAATCCAAAACTCGACTCACTGGAGAGGTTCTAATCATAGAAAGTTAGAGTGTCAGTCCTCTTGTACTTAAGTCGGCATTGTGCCATTTGTATTAAATACGGATGCAATTTCTGTATTTCATCGTCAATAAGATGGTCCAAGGGATACAGTAAACCTGAAGTGAAGCAACGGAATCTAAAACTGGACTCCGAGGAGGGGTCAAATCATAGAAAGTGAGAGTGTCAGTCCTCTTGTACTTAAGTCGGCATTGTGCCATTTGTATTAAATTCGGATGCAATTTCTGTGTTTCGTCGTCAATAAGGAGGTCCAAGGGATACAGTAAACCTGAAGTGAAGCATCGGAATCTAAAACTGGACTCACAGGAGAGGTTTTAATCATAGAAAGTGAGAGTGTCAGTCCTCCTTTACTTAAGTCGGCATTGTGCCTTTTGTATTAAATTCGGATGCAATTTCTGTTTTTCATCGTCAATAAGAAGGTCCAAGGCATACAGTAAACCTGAAGTGAAGCATCGGAATCTAAAACTGGTCTCACAGGAGAGGTTCAAATCGTAGAATGTTAGAGTGTCAGTCCTCTTTTACTTAAGTCGGCATTGTGCCTTTTACTTTAAATTCGGATGCAATTTCTGTGTTTCATCGTCAATAAGAAGGTCGAAGGGATACAGTAAACCTGAAGTGAAGCTTCGGAATCTAAAACTGGACTCACAGAAGAGTTTCAAATAATAGAAAGTTAGAGAGTCACTCCTCTTGTACTTAAGACGGTATTGTGCCTTTTGTATTAAATTCGGATGCAATTTCTGTGTTTCATCGTCAATAAGAAGGTCCAAGAAATACAGTAAACCTGAAGTGAAGCATCGGAATCTAAAACTGGACTCACAGGAGAGGTTCCAATCATAGAAAGTGAGATTGTCAGTTTTCTTTACTTAAGTCGGAATTGTGCTTTTGTATTAAATTCCGATGCAATTTCTGTGTTTCATCGTCAATAAGAATGTGCAAGGTAAACAGTAACCCTGAAGTGAAGCATCGGAATCAAAAACTCGACTCACAGGAGAGGTTCAAATCATAGAAAGTGAGAGTGTCAGTCCTCTTGTACTTAAGTCGGCATTGTGTCATTTATATTAAATTCTGATGCAATATCTGTGTTTCATCGTCAATAAGACGGTCCAAGGGATACAGTAAACCTGAAGTGAAGCATCGGAATCTAAAACTGGACCCACAGGAGAGGTTCAAATCAAAGAAAGTTAGAGTGTCACTCCTCTTGTACTGAAGACGGTATTGTGCCTTTTTGTATTAAATTCGGATGCAATTTCTGTGTTTCATCGACAATAAGAAGGTCCAAGTGATACAGTAAACCTCAAGTGAAGCATCGGAATCTAAAACTGGACTCACAGCAGAGGTTCAAGTCATAGAATATTAGAGTGTCAGTCCACTTTTACTTAATTCGACATTGTGCCATTTGTATTAAATTCGGATGCATTTTCTGTGATTCATCGACAATAAGAAGGTCCAAGGTATACAGTAAACCTGAAGTGAAGCATCGGAATCTAAAACTGGACTCACAGGAGGGGTTCAAATCATAGTAAGAGTGTCAGTCCTCTTTCACTTAAGTCGGCATTGTGCCTTTTGTATTAAATTCCGATGCAATTTCTGTGTTTCATCGTCAATAAGAAGGTCCACGGTATGCAGTAAACCTGAAGTGAAGCATCGGATTCTAAAACTATACTCACAGGAGGGGTTCAAATCATAGTAAGAGTGTCGGTCCTCTTTTACTTAAGTCGGCATTGTGCTTTTTGTATTAAATTCCGATGCAATTTCTGTGTTTCATCGTCAATAAGAAGGTGCAAGGTATACAGTAAACCTGAAGTGAAGCATCGGAATCTAAAACTGGACTTACGGGAGAGGTTCAAATCATAGAAAGTGAGAGTGTCAGTCCTCTTCTACTTAAGCCGACATTGTGCCATTTGTTTAAAATTCGGATGCAATTTCTGTGTTTCATCGTCAATAAGAAGGTCCAGGGGATACAGTAAACCTGAAGTGAAGCATCGGAATCTAAAACTAGACTCACAGGAGAGGTTCAAATCATAGAAAGTTAGGGTGTCTGTCCTCTTGTACTTAAGTCGGCATTGTGCCATTTGTATTAAACTCTTATGCAAACTCTGTGTTTCATCGTCAATAAGAAGGTCCAAGGGATACAGTAAACCTTAAGTGAAGCATCGGAACCTATAACTGGTCTCACAGGAGAGGTTCAAATCATAGAATGTTAGAGTGTCAGTCCTCTTTTACTTAAGTCGGCATTGTGACATTTGTATTAAATTCCGATGCGATTTCTGTGTTTCATCGTCAACAAGGAGGTGCAAGGTATACAGTAAACCTGAAGTGAAGCATCGGAATAAAAAACTCGATTCACAGGGGAGGTTTAAATCATAGAAAGTGAGAGTGTCAGTCCTCTTGTACTTAAGTCGGCATTGTACCATTTATATTTAATTTGGATGCAATTTCTGTGATTCATCGACAATAAGAAGGTCCAAGGTATACAGTAAACCTGAAGTGAAGCATCGGATCCTAAAACTGGACTCACAGAAGGGGTTCAAATCATAGAATGTTAGAGTGTCAGTCCACTTTTACTTAAGTCGACATTGTGCCTTTTGTATTAAATTCGGATGCAATTTCTGTGATTCATCGACAATAAGAAGGTCTAAGTGATACAGTAAACCTGAAGTGAAGCATCGAAATACAAAACTCGACTCACAGGAGAGGTTCTAATCATAGAAATTTAGAGTGTCAGTCCTCTTGTACTTAAGTCGGCATTGTGCCATTTGTATTAAATTCGGATGTAATTTCTGTGTTTCATCGTCAATAAGAAGGTACAAGGGATACAGTAAACCTGAAGTGAAGCATCGGAATCTAAAACTGGACTCACAGGAGAGGTTTTAATCATAGAAAGTGAGAGTGTCATTCCTCCATTACTTAAGTCGGCATTGTGCCATTTGTATTAAATTCGGATGCAATTTCTGTTTTTCTTCGTCAATATGAAGTTCCAAGGCATACAGTAAACCTGAAGTGAAGCATCGGAATCTAAAACTGGTCTCACAGGAGAGGTTCAAATCATAGAATGTTATAGTGTCAGTCCTCTTTTACTTAAGTCGGCATTGTGCCTTTTATTTTAAAATCGGATGCAATTTCTGTGTTTCATCGTCAATAAGAAGGTCCAAGGGATACAGTAAACCTCAAGTGAAGCATCGGAATCTAAAACTGGACTCCCAGGAGAAGTAAAATCATAGAAAGTGATAGTGTCAGTCCTCTTGTATTTAAGTCAGCATTGTGCCATTTATATTAAATTCGGATGCAATTTCTGTGTTTCATTGTCAATAGGAAGGTCCAAGGGATACAGTAAACCTGAAGTGAAGCATCGGAATCTAAAACTGGACTCACAGGAGAGTTTCAAATAATAGAAAGTTAGAGAATCACTCCTCTTGTACTTAAGATGGTATTGTGCCTTTTGTATTAAATTCGTATGCAATTTCTGTGTTTCATCGTCAATAAGAAGGATCAAGGGATACAGTAAACCTGAAGTGAAGCATCGGAATCTAATACTGGACTTCCAGGAGAGGTCAAATCATAGAAAGTGAGAGTGTCAGTCCTCTTGTACTTAAGTCAGCATTGTGCCATTTATATTAAATTCGGATGCAATGTCTGTGCTTCATTGTCAATACGAAGGTCCAAGGGATACAGTAAACCTGAAGTGAAGCATCGGAATCTAAAACTGGACTCACAGGAGAGTTTCAAATCATAGAAAGTTAGAGTGTCACTCCTCTTGTACTTAAGACGGTATTGTGCCTTTTGTATTAAATTCGGATGCAACTTCTGTGTTTCATCGTCAATAAGAAGGTCCAAGGTATACAGTAAACCTGAAGTGAAGCATCGGATTCTAAAACTGGACTCACAGGAGAGGTTCAAATCATAGAATGTTAGAGTGTCAGTCCACTTTTACTTAAGTCGACATTGTGCCTTTTGTATTAAATTCGGATGCAATTTCTGTGATTCATCGACAATAAGAAGGTCCAAGTGAAACAGTAAACCTGAAGTGAAGCATCGGAATCCAAAACTCGACTCACTGGAGAGGTTCTAATCATAGAAAGTTAGAGTGTCAGTCCTCTTGTACTTAAGTCGGCATTGTGCCATTTGTATTAAATACGGATGCAATTTCTGTGTTTCATCGTCAATAAGATGGTCCAAGGGATACAGTAAACCTGAAGTGAAGCAACGGAATCTAAAACTGGACTCCGAGGAGGGGTCAAATCATAGAAAGTGAGAGTGTCAGTCCTCTTCTACTTAAGCCGACATTGTGCCATTTGTTTAAAATTCGGATGCAATTTCTGTGTTTCATCGTCAATAAGAAGGTCCAGGGGATACAGTAAACCTGAAGTGAAGCATCGGAATCAAAAACTAGACACACAGGAGA
Organism: Schistocerca piceifrons; assembly: GCF_021461385.2. NCBI lineage: Eukaryota > Metazoa > Arthropoda > Insecta > Orthoptera > Acrididae > Schistocerca > Schistocerca piceifrons. The sequence continues at coordinate 944,212,490 of NC_060149.1, forward strand.
GGTTCAAATCATAGAAAGTTAGGGTGTCTGTCCTCTTGTACTTAAGTCGGCATTGTGCCATTTGTATTAAACTCTTATGCAAACTCTGTGTTTCATCGTCAATAAGAAGGTCCAAGGGATACAGTAAACCTTAAGTGAAGCATCGGAACCTATAACTGGTCTCACAGGAGAGGTTCAAATCATACAATGTTAGAGTGTCAGTCCTCTTTTACTTAAGTCGGCCTTGTGCCTTTTGTATTAAATTCGGATGCAATATCTCTGTTTCATCGTCAATAAGAAGGTCCTAGGGATACAGTAAACCTGAAGTGAAGCATCGGAATCTAAAACTTCACTCACAGGAGAGGTTCAAATCATAGAAAGTTAGAGTGTCAGTCCTCTTTTAGTTAAGTCGGCATTGTGCCATTTGTATTAAATTCCGATGCTGTTTCTGTGTTTCATCGTCAATAAGAAGGTGCATGCTATACCGTAAACCTGAAGTGATGCATCGGGATCAAAAACTCGACTCACAGGAGAGGTTCAAACCATAGAAAGTGAGAGTGTCAGTCCGCTTGTACTTAAGTCGACTTTGTGCCATTTATATTAAATTCGGATGCAATTTCTGTGTTTCATCGTCAATAAGAAGGCCCAAGGGATACAGTAAACCTGAAGTGAAGCATCGGAATCTAAAACTGGACTCACAGGAGAGGTTCAAATCATAGAAAGTTAGAGTGTCACTCCTCTTGCACTTAAGACGGTATTGTGCCTTTTGTATAAAATTCGGATGCAATTTCTGTGTTTCATCGTCAGTAAGAAGCTCCAAATGATACAGTAAACCTGAAGTGAAGCATCGGAATCTAAAACTGGTCTCACAGGAGATGTTCAAATCATAGAAAGCTTGAGAGTCAGTCCTCTTATAACTTAACTCGGCATTGTGCCTTTTGTATTAAATTCCGGTGCAATTTCTGTGTTTCATAGTCAATAAGAAGGTGCAAGGTATACAGTAAACCTGAAGTGAAGCATCGGAATGTAAAACTGGACTCACAGGACAGGTTCAAATCACAGAAAGTGAGAGTGTCAGTCCTCTTGTACTTAAGTTGGCATTGTGCCATTTGTATTAAATTTGGATGCAATTTCTGTGTTTTATTGTCAATAAGAAGGTTCAAGGGATACTATAAACCTGAAGTGGAGCATCGGAATCTAAAACTGGACTCACAGGAGAGGTTCAAATCATAGAAAGTTAGAGTGTCTGTCCTCATGTACTTAAGTCGGCATTGTGCCTTTTGTATTAAATTCGGATGCAAACTCTGTGTTTCATCGTCAATAAGTAGGTCCAAGGGATACAGTAAACCTGAGGTGAAGCATCGGAACCTAAAACTTGACTCACAGTAGAGGTTCAAATCATAGAAAGTGAGAGTGTCAGTCCTCTTGTACTTAAGTCAGCATTGTGCCATTTGTATTAAATTCGGATGCAATTTCTGTGTTTCATCGTTAATAAGAAGATCCAAATGATACAGTAAACCTGAAGTGAAGCATCGGAATCTAAAACTGGACTCCCAGCAGAGGTCAAATCATAGAAAGTGAGAGTGTCAGTCACCTTGTACTTAAGTCAGCATTGTGCCATTTATATTAAATTCGGATGCAATTTCTGTGCTTCATTGTCAATAGGAAGGTACAAGGGATACAGTAAACCTGAAGTGAAGCATCGGAATCTTAAACTGGACTCACAGCAAAGGTTCAAATCATAGAATGTTAGAGTGTCAGTCCTCTTTTACTTAAGTCGACATTGTGCCTTTTGTAATAAATCCGGATGCAATTTCTGTGTTTCATCGTCAATAAGAAGGTCCAAGGTATACAGTAAACCTGAAGTGAAGCATCGTATTCTAAAACTGGAGTCACAGGAGGGGTGCAAATCATAAAAAGTTAGAGTGTCAGTCCTCTTGTACTTAAGTCGGAATTGTGCCATTTATATTATATTCGGATGCAATATCTGTGTTTCATCGTCAATAAGAAGGTACAAGGGATACAGTAAACCAGAAGTGAAGCATCGGAATCTAAAACTGGACTCACAGCAAAGGTTCAAATCATAGAATGTTAGAGTGTCAGTCCACTTTTACTTAAGTCGACATTGTGCCTTTTGTATTAAATTCGGATGCAATTTCTGTGATTCATCGACAATAAGAAGGTCCAATGTATACAGTAAACCTGAAATGAAGCATCGGGTCCCAAAACTGGACTCACAGAAGGGGTTCAAATCGTAGAAAGTTAGAGCGTCAGTCCTCTTTTACTTAAGTCGGCATTGTGCCTTTTGTATTAAATTCCAATGCAATTTCTGTGTTTCATCGTCAATAAGAAGGTCCACGGTATACAGTAAACCTGAAGTGAAGCATCGGATTCTAAATCTGGACTCTCAGGAGGGGTTCAAATCATAGTAAGTTAGAGTGTCAGTCCTCTTCTACTTAAGTCGGCATTGTGCCTTTTGTATTAAATTCCGATGCATTTTCTGTGTTTCATCGTCAATAAGAAGGTGCAAGGTATACAGTAAACCTGAAGTGAAGCATCGGAATCTAAAACTGGACTCACAGGAGAGGTTCAAATCATAGAAAGTGAGAGTGTCAGTCCTCTTGTACTTAAGTCGGCATTGTGCCATTTGTATTCAATTCGGATGCAATTTCTGTGTTTCATCGTCAATAAGAAGGTCCAGGGGATACAGTAAACCTGAAGTGAAGCATCGGAATCCAAATCTAGACCCACAGGAGGAGTTCAAATCATAGAAAGTTAGGGTGTCTGTCCTCTTGTACTTAAGTCGGCATTGTGTCATTTGTATTAAACTCTTATGCAAACTCTGTGTTTCATCGTCAATAAGAAGGTCCAAGTTAAACAGTAAACCTGAGGTGAATCATCAGAATCTAAAACTGGACTCACAGTAGAGGTTCAAATCATAGAAAGTGAAAGTGTCAGTCCTCTTGTCCTTTAGTCGGCATTGTGCCTTTTGTATTAAATTCGGATGCAATTTCTGTGTTTCATCGTCAATAAGAAGGTCCAAGTGATACAGTAAACCTGAAGTGAAGCATCGGAATCTAAAACTGGACTCACAGGAGAGTTTCAAATCATAGATGGTTAGAGTGTCACTGCTCTTGTACTTAAGACGGTATTGTGAATTTTGTATTAAATTCGGATGCAATTACTGTGTTTCATCGTCAATAAGAAGGCCCAAGGGATACAGTAAACCTGAAGTGAAGCATCGGAATCTAAAACTGGACTCACAGGAGAGGTTCCAATCATAGAATGTTAGAGTGTCAGTCCTCTTTTACTTAAGTCGGCCTTGTGCCTTTTGTATTAATTTCGGATGCAATTTCTCTGTTTCATCGTCAATAAGAAGGTGCAAGGTATACAGTAAACCTGAAGTGAAGCATCGGAATCTAAAACTGGACTCACAGGAGAGGTTCAAATCATAGAAAGTGAGAGTGTCAGTCCTCTTGTACTTAAGTCGTAATTGTGCCATTTGTAATCTATTCGGATGCACTTTCTGTGTTTCATCGTCAATAAGAAGGTCCAGGGGATACTGTAAACCTGATGTGAAGCATCGGAATCCAAATCTAGACTCACAGGAGAGGTTCAAATCAAAGAAAGTTAGGGTGTCTGTCCTCTTGTACTTAAGTCGGCATTGTGCCATTTGTATTAAACTCTTATGCAAACTCTGTGTTTCATCGTCAATAAGAAGGTCCAAGTTAAACAGTAAACCTGAGGTGAATCATCGGAATCTAAAACTGGACTCACAGTAGAGGTTCAAATCATAGAAAGCGAATGTGTCAGTCCTCTTGTCCTTTAGTCGGCATTGTGCCTTTTGTATTAAATTCGGATGCAATTTCTGTGTTTCATCGTCAATAAGAAGGTCCAAGTGATACAGTAAACCTGAAGTGAAGCTTCGGAATCTAAAACTGCACTCACAGCAGAGATTCAAATAATAGAAAGTTATAGTGTCACTCCTCCCGTACTTAAGTCGGTATTGTGCCTTTTGTATTAAATTTGGATGCAATTTCTGTGTTTCATCGTCAACAAGAAGGTCCAAGAGATACAGTAAACCTTAAGTGAAGCATTGGAACCTAAAACTGGTCTCACAGGAGAGGTTCAAATCATAGAATGTTAGAGTGTCAGTCCTCTTTTACTTAAGTCGGCCTTGTGCCTTTTGTATTAATTTCGGATGCAATTTCTCTGTTTCATCGTCAATAAGAAGGTACTAGGGATACAGTAAACCTGAAGTGAAGCATCGGAATCTAAAACTTCACTCGCAGGAGAGGTTCAAATCATAGGAAGTTAGGGTGTCAGCCCTCTTTTACATAAGTCGGCATTGTGCCATTTGCATTAAATTCCGATGCAATTTCTGTGTTTTATCGTCAATAAGAAGGTTCAAGGGATACTGTAAACCTGAAGTGAAGCATTGGAATCTAAAACTAGACTCACAGGAGAGGTTCAAATCATAGAAAGTTAGAGTGTCTGTCCTCTTGTACTTAAGTCGGCATTGTGCCTTTTGTATTAAATTCGGATGCAATTTCTGTGTTTCATCGTCAACAAGAAGGTCCATATGATACAGTAAACCTGAAGTGAAGCATCGGAATCTAAAACTGGTCTGACAGGAGAGGTTCAAATCATAGAAATTGAGAGTGTCAGTCCTCTTGTACTTAAGTCGGCATTGTGCCATTTGTATTAAATTCGGATGCAATTTCTGTGTTTCATCGTCAATAAGAAGGTCCAAGGGATACAGTAAACCTGAAGTGAAGCATCGGAATCCAAAACTGGACTCCCAGGAGAGGTCAAATCATAGAAGGTGAGAGTGTCAGTCTTCTTGTACTTAATTCGGCCTTGTGCCATTTGTATTAAATTCGGATGCAATTTCTGTGTTTCATCGTTAATAAGAAGGTTCAAGGGATACAGTAAACCTGAGGTGAAGCATCGGAATCTAAAGCAGGACTCACAGTATGGGTTCAAATCATAGAAAGTGAGAGGGTCAGTCCTCTTGTACTTAAGTCGGCATTGTGCCTTTTGTATTAAATTCGGATGCAATTTCTGTGTACCATCGTCAATAAGAAGGTCCAAATGATCCAGTAAACCTGAAGTGAATCATCGGAATCTAAAACTGGTCTCACAGGAGAGGTTGAAATCATAGAATGTTAGAGTGTCAGTCATCTTTTACTCAAGTCGGCATTGTGCCTTTTGTATTAATTTCAGATGCAACTTCTGTGTTTCATCGTCAATAAGAAGGTCCAAGGGATACAGTTAACCTAAAGTGTAGCATCGGAATCTAAAACTAGACTCACAGGAGAGGTTCAAATCATAGAAAGTTAGAGTGTCAGTCCTCTTTTACTTAAGTCGGCATTGTGCCATTTGTATTAAATTCCGATGCAATATCTGTGTTTCATCGTCAATAAGAAGGTACAAGGTATACAGTAAACCTGAAGTGAAGCATCGGATTCTAAATCTGGACTCACAGGAGGGGTTCAAATCATAGTAAGTTAGAGTGTCAGTCCTCTTTTACTTAAGTCGGCATTGTGCCTTTTGAATTAAATTCCGATGCATTTTCTGTGTTTCATCGTCAATAAGAAGGTGCAAGGTATACAGTAAACCTGAAGTGAAGCATCGGAATCTAAAACTGGACTCACAGGAGAGGTTCAAATCATTGAAAGTGAGAGTGTCAGTCCTCTTGTACTTAAGTCGGCATTGTGCCATTTGTAATCTATTCGGATGCAATTTCTGTGTTTCATCGTCAATAAGAAGGTCCAGGGGATACAGTAAACCTGAAGTGAAGCATCGGAATCCAAATCTAGACTCACAGGAGAGGTTCAAATCATAGAAAGTTAGGGTGTCTGTCCTCTTGTACTTAAGTCGGCATTGTGCCATTTGTATTAAACTCTTATGCAAACTCTGTGTTTCATCGTCAATAAGAAGGTCCAAGTTAAACAGTAAACCTGAGGTGAATCATCGGAATCTAAAACTGGACTCACAGTAGAGGTTCAAATCATAGAAAGCGAATGTGTCAGTCCTCTTGTCCTTTAGTCGGCATTGTGCCTTTTGTATTAAATTCGGATGCAATTTCTGTGTTTCATCGTCAATAAGAAGGTCCAAGTGATACAGTAAACCTGAAGTGAAGCTTCGGAATCTAAAACTGCACTCACAGCAGAGATTCAAATAATAGAGAGTTATAGTGTCACTCCTCCCGTACTTAAGTCGGTATTGTGCCTTTTGTATTAAATTTGGATGCAATTTCTGTGTTTCATCGTCAACAAGAAGGTCCAAGAGATACAGTAAACCTTAAGTGAAGCATTGGAACCTAAAACTGGTCTCACAGGAGAGGTTCAAATCATAGAATGTTAGAGTGTCAGTCCTCTTTTACTTAAGTCGGCCTTGTGCCTTTTGTATTAATTTCGGATGCAATTTCTCTGTTTCATCGTCAATAAGAAGGTCCTAGGGATACAGTAAACCTGAAGTGAAGCATCGGAATCTAAAACTTCACTCGCAGGAGAGGTTCAAATCATAGGAAGTTAGGGTGTCAGCCCTCTTTTACATAAGTCGGCATTGTGCCATTTGCATTAAATTCCGATGCAATTTCTGTGTTTTATCGTCAATAAGAAGGTTCAAGGGATACTGTAAACCTGAAGTGAAGCATTGGAATCTAAAACTAGACTCACAGGAGAGGTTCAAATCATAGAAAGTTAGAGTGTCTGTCCTCTTGTACTTAAGTCGGCATTGTGCCTTTTGTATTAAATTCGGATGCAAACTCTGTGTTTCATCGTCAATAAGAAGGTCCAAGGGATACAGAAACCTGAGGTGAAGCATCGCAATCTAAAACTGGACTCACAGTAAGGGTTCAAATCATAGTAAGTGAGAGTGCCAGCCCTCTTGTACTTAAGTCGGCGTTGTGCCTTTTGTATTAAATTCGGATACAATTTCTGTGTTTCATCGTCAACAAGAAGGTCCATATGATACAGTAAACCTGAAGTGAAGCATCGGAATCTAAAACTGGTCTGACAGGAGAGGTTCAAATCATAGAAATTGAGAGTGTCAGTCCTCTTGTACTTAAGTCGGCATTGTGCCATTTGTATTAAATTCAGATGCAATTTCTGTGTTTCATCGTCAATAAGAAGGTCCAAGGGATACAGTAAACCTGAAGTGAAGCATCGGAATCCAAAACTGGACTCCCAGGAGAGGTCAAATCATAGAAGGTGAGAGTGTCAGTCTTCTTGTACTTAATTCGGCATTGTGCCATTTGTATTAAATTCGGATGCAATTTCTGTGTTTCATCGTTAATAAGAAGGTTCAAGGGATACAGTAAACCTGAGGTGAAGCATCGGAATCTAAAGCAGGACTCACAGTATGGGTTCAAATCATAGAAAGTGAGAGGGTCAGTCCTCTTGTACTTAAGTCGGCATTGTGCCTTTTGTATTAAATTCGGATGCAATTTCTGTGTACCATCGTCAATAAGAAGGTCCAAATGATCCAGTAAACCTGAAGTGAATCATCGGAATCTAAAACTGGTCTCACAGGAGAGGTTGAAATCATAGAATGTTAGAGTGTCAGTCATCTTTTACTTAAGTCGGCATTGTGCCTTTTGTATTAATTTCAGATGCAATTTCTGTGTTTCATCGTCAATAAGAAGGTCCAAGGGATACAGTTAACCTAAAGTGTAGCATCGGAATCTAAAACTAGACTCACAGGAGAGGTTCAAATCATAGAAAGTTAGAGTGTCAGTCCTCTTGTACTTAAGTCGGCATTGTGCCATTTGTATTAAATTCCGATGCAATATCTGTGTTTCATCGTCAATAAGAAGGTACAAGGTATACAGTAAACCTGAAGTGAAGCATCGGATTCTAAATCTGGACTCACAGGAGGGGTTCAAATCATAGTAAGTTAGAGTGTCAGTCCTCTTTTACTTAAGTCGGCATTGTGCCTTTTGAATTAAATTCCGATGCATTTTCTGTGTTTCATCGTCAATAAGAAGGTGCAAGGTATACAGTAAACCTGAAGTGAAGCATCGGAATCTAAAACTGGACTCACAGGAGAGGTTCAAATCATTGAAAGTGAGAGTGTCAGTCCTCTTGTACTTAAGTCGGCATTGTGCCATTTGTAATCTATTCGGATGCAATTTCTGTGTTTCATCGTCAATAAGAAGGTCCAGGGGATACAGTAAACCTGAAGTGAAGCATCGGAATCCAAATCTAGACTCACAGGAGAGGTTCAAATCATAGAAAGTTAGGGTGTCTGTCCTCTTGTACTTAAGTCGGCATTGTGCCATTTGTATTAAACTCTTATGCAAACTCTGTGTTTCATCGTCAATAAGAAGGTCCAAGTTAAACAGTAAACCTGAGGTGAATCATCGGAATCTAAAACTGGACTCACAGTAGAGGTTTAAATCATAGAAAGCGAATGTGTCAGTCCTCTTGTCCTTTAGTCGGCATTGTGCCTTTTGTATTAAATTCGGATGCAATTTCTGTGTTTCATCGTCAATAAGAAGGTCCAAGTGATACAGTAAACCTGAAGTGAAGCTTCGGAATCTAAAACTGCACTCACAGCAGAGATTCAAATAATAGAAAGTTATAGTGTCACTCCTCCCGTACTTAAGTCGGTATTGTGCCTTTTGTATTAAATTTGGATGCAATTTCTGTGTTTCATCGTCAACAAGAAGGTCCAAGAGATACAGTAAACCTTAAGTGAAGCATTGGAACCTAAAACTGGTCTCACAGGAGAGGTTCAAATCATAGAATGTTAGAGTGTCAGTCCTCTTTTACTTAAGTCGGCCTTGTGCCTTTTGTATTAATTTCGGATGCAATTTCTCTGTTTCATCGTCAATAAGAAGGTCCTAGGGATACAGTAAACCTGAAGTGAAGCATCGGAATCTAAAACTTCACTCGCAGGAGAGGTTCAAATCATAGGAAGTTAGGGTGTCAGCCCTCTTTTACATAAGTCGGCATTGTGCCATTTGCATTAAATTCCGATGCAATTTCTGTGTTTTATCGTCAATAAGAAGGTTCAAGGGATACTGTAAACCTGAAGTGAAGCATTGGAATCTAAAACTAGACTCACAGGAGAGGTTCAAATCATAGAAAGTTAGAGTGTCTGTCCTCTTGTACTTAAGTCGGCATTGTGCCTTTTGTATTAAATTCGGATGCAAACTCTGTGTTTCATCGTCAATAAGAAGGTCCAAGGGATACAGAAACCTGAGGTGAAGCATCGCAATCTAAAACTGGACTCACAGTAAGGGTTCAAATCATAGTAAGTGAGAGTGCCAGCCCTCTTGTACTTAAGTCGGCGTTGTGCCTTTTGTATTAAATTCGGATACAATTTCTGTGTTTCATCGTCAACAAGAACTTCCATATGATACAGTAAACCTGAAGTGAAGCATCGGAATCTAAAACTGGTCTGACAGGAGAGGTTCAAATCATAGAAATTGAGAGTGTCAGTCCTCTTGTACTTAAGTCGGCATTGTGCCATTTGTATTAAATTCAGATGCAATTTCTGTGTTTCATCGTCAATAAGAAGGTCCAAGGGATACAGTAAACCTGAAGTGAAGCATCGGAATCCAAAACTGGACTCCCAGGAGAGGTCAAATCATAGAAGGTGAGAGTGTCAGTCTTCTTGTACTTAATTCGGCATTGTGCCATTTGTATTAAATTCGGATGCAATTTCTGTGTTTCATCGTTAATAAGAAGGTTCAAGGGATACAGTAAACCTGAGGTGAAGCATCGGAATCTAAAGCAGGACTCACAGTATGGGTTCAAATCATAGAAAGTGAGAGGGTCAGTCCTCTTGTACTTAAGTCGGCATTGTGCCTTTTGTATTAAATTCGGATGCAATTTCTGTGTACCATCGTCAATAAGAAGGTCCAAATGATCCAGTAAACCTGAAGTGAATCATCGGAATCTAAAACTGGTCTCACAGGAGAGGTTGAAATCATAGAATGTTAGAGTGTCAGTCATCTTTTACTTAAGTCGGCATTGTGCCTTTTGTATTAATTTCAGATGCAATTTCTGTGTTTCATCGTCAATAAGAAGGTCCAAGGGATACAGTTAACCTAAAGTGTAGCATCGGAATCTAAAACTAGACTCACAGGAGAGGTTCAAATCATAGAAAGTTAGAGTGTCAGTCCTCTTGTACTTAAGTCGGCATTGTGCCATTTGTATTAAATTCCGATGCAATATCTGTGTTTCATCGTCAATAAGAAGGTACAAGGTATACAGTAAACCTGAAGTGAAGCATCGGATTCTAAATCTGGACTCACAGGAGGGGTTCAAATCATAGTAAGTTAGAGTGTCAGTCCTCTTTTACTTAAGTCGGCATTGTGCCTTTTGAATTAAATTCCGATGCATTTTCTGTGTTTCATCGTCAATAAGAAGGTGCAAGGTATACAGTAAACCTGAAGTGAAGCATCGGAATCTAAAACTGGACTCACAGGAGAGGTTCAAATCATTGAAAGTGAGAGTGTCAGTCCTCTTGTACTTAAGTCGGCATTGTGCCATTTGTAATCTATTCGGATGCAATTTCTGTGTTTCATCGTCAATAAGAAGGTCCAGGGGATACAGTAAACCTGAAGTGAAGCATCGGAATCCAAATCTAGACTCACAGGAGAGGTTCAAATCATAGAAAGTTAGGGTGTCTGTCCTCTTGTACTTAAGTCGGCATTGTGCCATTTGTATTAAACTCTTATGCAAACTCTGTGTTTCATCGTCAATAAGAAGGTCCAAGTTAAACAGTAAACCTGAGGTGAATCATCGGAATCTAAAACTGGACTCACAGTAGAGGTTTAAATCATAGAAAGCGAATGTGTCAGTCCTCTTGTCCTTTAGTCGGCATTGTGCCTTTTGTATTAAATTCGGATGCAATTTCTGTGTTTCATCGTCAATAAGAAGGTCCAAGTGATACAGTAAACCTGAAGTGAAGCTTCGGAATCTAAAACTGCACTCACAGCAGAGATTCAAATAATAGAAAGTTATAGTGTCACTCCTCCCGTACTTAAGTCGGTATTGTGCCTTTTGTATTAAATTTGGATGCAATTTCTGTGTTTCATCGTCAACAAGAAGGTCCAAGAGATACAGTAAACCTTAAGTGAAGCATTGGAACCTAAAACTGGTCTCACAGGAGAGGTTCAAATCATAGAATGTTAGAGTGTCAGTCCTCTTTTACTTAAGTCGGCCTTGTGCCTTTTGTATTAATTTCGGATGCAATTTCTCTGTTTCATCGTCAATAAGAAGGTCCTAGGGATACAGTAAACCTGAAGTGAAGCATCGGAATCTAAAACTTCACTCGCAGGAGAGGTTCAAATCATAGGAAGTTAGGGTGTCAGCCCTCTTTTACATAAGTCGGCATTGTGCCATTTGCATTAAATTCCGATGCAATTTCTGTGTTTTATCGTCAATAAGAAGGTTCAAGGGATACTGTAAACCTGAAGTGAAGCATTGGAATCTAAAACTAGACTCACAGGAGAGGTTCAAATCATAGAAAGTTAGAGTGTCTGTCCTCTTGTACTTAAGTCGGCATTGTGCCTTTTGTATTAAATTCGGATGCAAACTCTGTGTTTCATCGTCAATAAGAAGGTCCAAGGGATACAGAAACCTGAGGTGAAGCATCGCAATCTAAAACTGGACTCACAGTAAGGGTTCAAATCATAGTAAGTGAGAGTGCCAGCCCTCTTGTACTTAAGTCGGCGTTGTGCCTTTTGTATTAAATTCGGATACAATTTCTGTGTTTCATCGTCAACAAGAACTTCCATATGATACAGTAAACCTGAAGTGAAGCATCGGAATCTAAAACTGGTCTGACAGGAGAGGTTCAAATCATAGAAATTGAGAGTGTCAGTCCTCTTGTACTTAAGTCGGCATTGTGCCATTTGTATTAAATTCAGATGCAATTTCTGTGTTTCATCGTCAATAAGAAGGTCCAAGGGATACAGTAAACCTGAAGTGAAGCATCGGAATCCAAAACTGGACTCCCAGGAGAGGTCAAATCATAGAAGGTGAGAGTGTCAGTCTTCTTGTACTTAATTCGGCATTGTGCCATTTGTATTAAATTCGGATGCAATTTCTGCGTTTCATCGTTAATAAGAAGGTTCAAGGGATACAGTAAACCTGAGGTGAAGCATCGGAATCTAAAGCAGGACTCACAGTATGGGTTCAAATCATAGAAAGTGAGAGGGTCAGTCCTCTTGTACTTAAGTCGGCATTGTGCCTTTTGTATTAAATTCGGATGCAATTTCTGTGTACCATCGTCAATAAGAAGGTCCAAATGATCCAGTAAACCTGAAGTGAATCATCGGAATCTAAAACTGGTCTCACAGGAGAGGTTGAAATCATAGAATGTTAGAGTGTCAGTCATCTTTTACTTAAGTCGGCATTGTGCCTTTTGTATTAATTTCAGATGCAATTTCTGTGTTTCATCGTCAATAAGAAGGTCCAAGGGATACAGTTAACCTAAAGTGTAGCATCGGAATCTAAAACTAGACTCACAGGAGAGGTTCAAATCATAGAAAGTTAGAGTGTCAGTCCTCTTGTACTTAAGTCGGCATTGTGCCATTTGTATTAAATTCCGATGCAATATCTGTGTTTCATCGTCAATAAGAAGGTACAAGGTATACAGTAAACCTGAAGTGAAGCATCGGATTCTAAATCTGGACTCACAGGAGGGGTTCAAATCATAGTAAGTTAGAGTGTCAGTCCTCTTTTACTTAAGTCGGCATTGTGCCTTTTGAATTAAATTCCGATGCATTTTCTGTGTTTCATCGTCAATAAGAAGGTGCAAGGTATACAGTAAACCTGAAGTGAAGCATCGGAATCTAAAACTGGACTCACAGGAGAGGTTCAAATCATAGAAAGTGAGAGTGTCAGTCCTCTTGTACTTAAGTCGGCATTGTGCCATTTGTAATCTATTCGGATGCAATTTCTGTGTTTCATCGTCAATAAGAAGGTCCAGAGGATACAGTAAACCTGAAGTGAAGCATCGGAATCCAAATCTAGACTCACAGGAGAGGTTCAAATCATAGAAAGTTAGGGTGTCTGTCCTCTTGTACTTAAGTCGGCATTGTGCCATTTGTATTAAACTCTTATGCAAACTCTGTGTTTCATCGTCAATAAGAAGGTCCAAGTTAAACAGTAAACCTCAGGTGAATCATCGGAATCTAAAACTGGACTCACAGTAGAGGTTCAAATCATAGAAAGTGACAGTGTCAGTCCTCTTGTCCTTTAGTCGGAATTGTGCCTTTTGTATTAAATTCGGATGCAATTTCTGTGTTTCATCGTCAATAAGAAGGTCCAAGTGATACAGTAAACCTGAAGTGAAGCTTCGGAATCTAAAACTGCACTCACAGCAGAGATTCAAATAATAGAAAGTTAGAGTGTCACTCCTCCTGTACTTAAGTCGGTATTGTGCCTTTTGTATTAAATTTGGATGCAATTTCTGTGTTTCATCGTCAACAAGAAGGTCCAAGAGATACAGTAAACCTTAAGTGAAGCATCTTAACCTAAAACTGGTCTCACAGGAGAGGTTCAAATCATAGAATGTTAGAGTGTCAGTCCTCTTTTACTTAAGTCGGCCTTGTGCCTTTTGTATTAATTTCGGATGCAATTTCTCTGTTTCATCGTCAATAAGAAGGTCCTAGGGATACAGTAAACCTGAAGTGAAGCATCGGAATCTAAAACTTCACTCGCAGGAGAGGTTCAAATCATAGGAAGTTAGGGTGTCAGCCCTCTTTTACATAAGTCGCCATTGTGCCATTTGCATTAAATTCCGTTGCAATTTCTGTGTTTCATCGTCAATAAGAAGGTGCAAGGTATACAGTAAACCTGAAGTGAAGCATAGAATCAAAAACTCGACTCACAGGAGAGGTTCAAATCATAGAAAGTGAGAGTGTCAGTCCTCTTTTACTTAAGTCGGCATTGTGCCTTTTGTATTAAATTCCGATGCAATTTCTGTGTTTCATCGTCAATAAGAAGGTGCAAGGTATACAGTAACCCTGAAGTGAAGCATCGGAATCTAAAACTGGTCTCACAGGACAGGTTCAAATCATAGAAAGTGAGAGTGTCTGTCCTCTTGTACTTAAGTCGGCATTGTGGCATTTGTATTAAATGTGGATGCAATTTCTGTATTTTATCGTCAATAAGAAGGTTCAAGGGATACTGTAAACCTGAAGTGAAGCATTTGAATCTAAAACTAGACTCACAGGAGAGGTTCAAATCATAGAAAGTTAGAGTGTCTGTCCTCTTGTACTTAAGTCGGCATTGTGCCTATTGTATTAAATTCGGATGCAAACTCTGAGTTTCATCGTCAATAAGAAGGTCCAAGGGATACAGTAAACCTGAGGTGAAGCATCGGAATCTAAAACTGGACTCACAGTAAGGGTTCAAATCATAGTAAGTGAGAGTGCCAGCCCTCTTGTACATAAGTCGGCGTTGTGCCTTTTGTATTAAATTCGGATGCAATATCTGTGTTTCATCGTCAACAAGAAGGTCCATATGATACAGTAAACCTGAAGTGAAGCATCGGAATCTAAAACTGGTCTCACAGGAGAGGTTCAAATCATAGAAAGTGAGAGTGTCAGTCCTCTTGTACTTAAGTCGGCATTGTGCCATTTGTATTAAATTCGGATGCAATTTCTGTGCTTCATCGTCAATAAGAAGGTCCAAGGGATACAGTAAACCTGAAGTGAAGCATCGGAATCCAAAACTGGACTCCCAGGAGAGGTCAAATCATAGAAGGTGAGAGTGTCAGTCCTCTTGTACTTAATTCGGCATTGTGCCATTTGTATTAAATTCGGATGCAATTTCTGTGTCTCATCGTCAATAAGAAGGTCCAAGGTATACAGTTAACCTGAAGTGAAGCATCGGAATGTAAAACCGGACTCACAGGACAGATTCAAATCATAGAAAGTGAGAGTGTCAGTCGTCTTGTACTTAAGTCGGCATTGTGCCATTTGTATTAAATTTGGATGCAATTTCTGTGTTTCATCGTCAATAAGAAGGTTCAAGGGATACAGTAAACCTGAAGTGAAGCATCGGAATCTAAAGCAGGACTCACAGTATGGGTTCAAATCATAGAAAGTGAGAGGGTCAGTCCTCTTGTACTTAAGTCGGCATTGTGCCTTTTGTATTAAATTCGGATGCAATTTCTGTGTACCATCGTCAATAAGAAGGTCCAAATGATCCAGTAAACCTGAAGTGAATCATCGGAATCTAAAACTGGTCTCACAGGAGAGGTTCAAATCATAGAATGTTAGAGTGTCAGTCATCTTTTACTTAAGTCGGCATTGTGCCTTTTGTATTAATTTCAGATGCAATTTCTGTGTTTCATCGTCAATAAGAAGGTCCAAGGGATACAGTTAACCTGAAGTGTAGCATTGGAATCTAAAACTCGACTCACAGGAGAGGTTCTAATCATAGAAAGTGAGAGTGTCAGTCCTCTCGTACCTAAGTCGGCATTGTGCCATTTGTATTAAATTCGGATGCAATTTCTGTGTTTCATCGTCAATAAGAAGGTCCAAGGGATACAGTAAACCAGAAGTGAAGCATCGGAATCTAAAACTGGACTCCCAGGAGGGGTCAAATCATAGAAAGTTAGATTGTCACTCCTCTTGTAGTTGAGGTGGCATTGTGCCATTTGTATTAAATTTTTGTTGCAATATCTGTGTTTCATCGTCAATAAGAACGTTCAAGGGATACAGTAAACCTGAAGTGAAGCGTCGGAATCTAAAACTAGACTCACAGAAGAGGTTCAAATCGTAGAAAGTTAGAGTGTCTGTCCTCTTCTACTTAAGTCGGCATTGTGCCATTTGTATTAAATTCCATTGCAATTTCTGTGTTTCATCGTCAATAAGAAGGTGCAAGGTATACAGTAAACCTGAAGTGAAGCATCGGAATGTAAAACTGGACTCACAGGACAGGTTCAAATCATAGAAAGTGAGAGTGTCAGTCCTCTTGTACTTAAGTCGGCATTGTGCCATTTGTATTCAATTCGGATGCAAACTCTGTGTTTCATCGTCAATAAGTAGGTCCAAGGGATACAGTAAACGTGAGGTGATGCATCGGAATCTAAAACTGGACTCACAGTAGAGGTTCTAATCATAGAAAGTGAGAGTGTCAGTCCTCTAGTACTTAAGTCGGCATTGTGCCATTTGTATTAAATTCGGATGCAATTTCTGTGTTTCATCGTCATTAAGAAGGTCCAAGGGATACAGTAAATCAGAAGTGAAGCATCGGAATCTAAAACTGGACTCACAGGAGAGGTTCAAATCATAGAAGGTGAGAGTGTCAGTCCTCTTGTACTTAAGTCGGCATTGTGCCATTTGTATTAAACTTTTATGCAAACTCTGTGTTTCATCGTCAATAAGAAGGTCCAAGTTATACAGTAAACCTGAGGTGAATCATCGGAATCTAAAACTGGGCTCACAGTAGAGGTTCAAATCATAGAAAGTGAGAGTGTCAGCCTTCTTGTACTTAAGTCAGCATTGTGCCATTTGTATTCAATTCGGATGCAATTTCTGTGTTTCATCGTCAATAAGAAGGTCCAGGGGATTCAGTAAACCTGAAGTGAAGCATCGGAATCCCAAACTAGACTCACAGGAGAGGTTCAAGTCATAGAAAGTTAGGGTGTCTGTCCTCTTGTACTTAAGTCGGCATTGTGCCATTTGTATTAAACTCTTATGCAAACTCTGTGTTTCATCGTCAATAAGAAGGTCCAAGAGATACAGTAAACCTGAAGTGAAGCTTCGGAATCTAAAACTGCACTCACAGCAGAGATTCAAATCATAGATAGTTAGAGTGTCACTCCTCCCGTACTTAAGTCGGCATTGTGCCTTTTGTATTAAATTCGGATGCAAACTCTGTGTTTCATCGTCAATAAGAAGGTCCAAGGGATACAGTAAACCTGAAGTGAAGCATCGGAATCCAAAACTGGACTCCCAGGAGAGGTCAAATCATAGAAGGTGAGAGTGTCAGTCCTCTTGTACTTAATTCGGCATTGTGCCATTTGTATTAAATTCCGATGCAATTTCTGTGTTTCATCGTCAATAAGAAGGTGCAAGGTATACAGTAAACCTGAAGTGAAGCATCGGAATCTAAAACTTGTCTCACAGGAGAGGTTCAAATCATAGAAAGTGAGAGTGTCAGTCCTCTTGTACTTAAGTCGGCATTGTGCCATTTGTATTAAATTCGGATGCAATTTCTGTGTTTCATCGTCAATAAGAAGGTCAAAGGGATACAGTAAACCTGAAGTGAAGCATCGGAATCCAAAACTGGACTCCCAGGAGAGGTCAAATCATAGAAGGTGAGAGTGTCAGTCCTCTTGTACTTAATTCGGCATTGTGCCATTTGTATTAAATTCGGATGCAATATCTGTGTTTCATCGTTAATAAGAAGGTCCAAGGGATACAGTAAACCTGAAGTGAAGCATCGGAATCCAAAACTGGACTCACAGGAGAGTTTCTAATCATTGAAAGTGAGAGTGTCAGTCCTCTTTTACTTAAGTCGGCATTGTGCCTTTTGTATTAAATTCGGATGCAATTTCTGTGTCTCATCGTCAATAAGAAGGTCCAAGGGATACAGTAAAACTGAAGTGAAGCAACGGATTCTAAAACTGGTCTCACAGGAGAGGTTCACATCATAGAATGTTAGAGTGTCAGTCCTCTTTTACTTAAGTCGGCATTGTGCCTTTTGTATTAAATTCGGATGCAATTTCTGTGTTTCATCGTCAATAAGAAAGTCCAAGGGATACAGTAAATCTGAAGTGAAGCATCGAAATCTAAAACTAGACTCACAGGAGATGTTCAAATCATAGAAAGTTAGAGTGTCAGTCCTCTTGTACTTAAGTCGGCATTGTGCCATTTGTATTAAAATCCGATGCAATTTCTGTGTTTCATCGTCAATAAGAAGGTCCAAGGGATACAGTAAACAAGAGGTGAAGCATCGGAATCTAAAACAGGACTCACAGTATAGGTTCAAATCTTAGAAAGTGAGAGGGTCAGTCCTCTTGTACTTAAGTCGGCATTGTGCCTTTTGTATTACATTCGGATGCAATTTCTGTGTACCATCGTCAATAAGAAGGTCCAAATGATCCAGTAAACCTGAAGTGAATCATCGGAATCTAAAACTGGTCTCACAGGAGAGGTTCAAATCATAGAATGTTAGAGTGTCAGTCATCTTGTACCTAAGTCGGCATTGGGCCTTTTGTATTAAATTCGGATGCAATTTCTGTGTTTCATCGTCAATAAGAAGGTCCAAGGCATACAGTTAACCTGAAGTGTAGCATCGGAATCTAAAACTAGACTCACAGGAGAGGTTCAAATCATAGAAAGTTAGAGTGTCAGTCCTCTTGTACTTAAGTCGGCATTGTGCCATTTGTATTAAATTCCGATGCAATTTCTGTGTTTCATCGTCAATAAGAAGGTACAAGGTATACGGTAAACCTGAAGGGAAGCATCGGAATCTAAAACTCGACTCACAGGAGAGGTTCTAATCATAGAAAGTTAGATTGTCACTCCTCTTGTACTTAAGCCGGTATTGTGACATTTGTATTAAATTTGGTTGCAATTTCTGTGTTTCATCGTCAATAAGAACGTTCAAGGGATACAGTAAACCTGAAGTGAAGCATCGGAATCTAAAACTAGACTCATAGGAGAGGTTCAAATCATAGAAAGTTAGAGTGTCAGTCCTCTTTACTTATGTCGGCATTGTGCCTTTTGTATTAAATTCCGATGCAATTTCTGTGTTTCATCGTCAATAAGAAGGTGCAAGGTATACAGTAAACCTGAAGTGAAGCATCGGAATGTAAAACTGGACTCACAGGACAGGTTCAAATCATAGAAAGTGAGAGTGTCAGTCCTCTTGTACTTAAGTCGGCATTGTGTCATTTGTATTAATTTTGGTTGCAATATCTGTGTTTGATCGTCAATAAGAACGTTCAAGGGATACAGTAAACCTGAAGTGAAGCATCGGAATCTAAAACTAGACTCACAGAAGAGGTTCAAATCATAGAAAGTTAGAGTGTCTGTCCTCTTCTACTTAAGTCGGCTTTGTGCCATTTGTATTAAATTCCATTGCAATTTCTGTGTTTCATCGTCAATAAGAAGGTCCAAGGGATACAATAAACCTGAAGTGAAGCATCGGAATCCAAAAGTGGACTCCCAGGAGAGGTCAAATCATAGAAGGCGAGAGTGTCAGTCCTCTTGTACTTCATTCGGCATTGTGCCATTTCTATTAAATTCGGATGCAATTTCTGTGTTTCATCGTTAATAAGAAGGTCCAAGGGATACAGTAAACCTGAAGTGAAGCATCGGAATCTAAAACTGGACTCACAGGAGAGTTTCTAATCATTGAAAGTGAGAGTGTCAGTCCTCTTTTACTTAAGTCGGCATTGTGCCTTTTGTATTAAATTCGGATGCAATTTCTGTGTCTCATCGTCAATAAGAAGGTGCAAGGGATACAGTAAACCCGAAGTGAAGCACGGGAATCTAAAACTTGTCTCACAGGAGAGGTTCACATCATAGTATGTTAGAGTGTCAGTCCTCTTTTACTTAAGGCGGCATTGTGCCTTTTGTATTAAATTCGGATGCAATTTCTGTGTTTCATCGTCAATAAGAATGTCCAAGGGATAAAGTAAACCTGAAGTGAAGCATCGGAATCTAAAACTAGACTCACAGGAGAGGTTCAAATCATAGAAAGTTAGAGTGTCAGTCCTCTTGTACTTAAGTCGGCATTGTGCCATTTGTATTACATTCCGATGCAATTTCTGTGTTTCATCGTCAATAAGAAGGTGCAAGGTATACAGTAAACCTGAAGTGAAGCATCGGAATCTAAAACTCGACTCACAGGAGAGGTTCTAATCATAGAAAGTGAGAGTGTCAGTCCTCTTGTACTTAAGTCGGCATTGTGCCATTTATATTATACTCGGATGCAATTTCTGTGTATCATCGTCAATAAGAAGGTGCAAGGTATACAGTAAACCTGAAGTGAAGCATCGGAATGTAAAACTGGACTCACAGGCAGATTCAAATCATAGAAAGTGAGAGTGTCAGTCCTCTTGTACTTAAGTCGGCATTGTGCCATTTGTATTAAATTTGAATGCAATATCTGTGTTTCATCGTCAATAAGAAGGTTCAAGGGATACAGTAAACCTGAAGTGAAGCATCGGAATCGAAAACTAGACTCGCAGGAGAGGTTCAAATCATAGAAAGTTAGAGTGTCTGTCCTCTTGTACTTAAGTCGGCATTGTGCATTTTGTATTAAATTCGGATGCAAACTCTGTGTTTCATCGTCAATAAGAAGGTCCAAGGGATACAGTAAACATGAGGTGAAGCATCGGAATCTAAAACAGGACTCACAGTATAGGTTCAAATCATAGAAAGTGAGAGGGTCAGTCCTCTTGTACTTAAGTCGGCATTGTGCCTTTTGTATTAAATTCGGATGCAATTTCTGTGTACCATCGTCAATAAGAAGGTCCAAATGATCCAGGAAACCTGAAGTGAATCATCGGAATCTAAAACTGGTCTCACAGGAGAGGTTCAATTCATAGAATGTTAGAGTGTCAGTCATCTTTTACTTAAGTCGGCATTGTGCCTTTTGTATTAATTTCGGATGCACTATCTGTGTTTCATCGTCAATAAGAAGGTACAAGGGATTCAGTTAACCTGAAGTGTAGCATCGGAATCTAAAACTTGACTCACAGGAGAGGTTCAAATCATAGAAAGTTAGAGTGTCAGTCCTCTTGTACTTATGTCGGCATTGTGCCATTTGTATTAAATTCCGATGCAATTTCTGTGTTTCATCGTCAATAAGAAGGTACAAGGTATACAGTAAACCAAAAGTGAAGCATCGGAATCTAAATCTCGACTCACAGGAGAGGTTCAAATCATAGGAAGTGAGAGTGTCAGTCCTCTTGTACCTAAGTCGGCATTGTGCCATTTGTTTTAAATTCGGATGCAACTTCTGTGTTTCATCGTCAATAAGAGGGTCCAAGAGATACAGTAAACCTGAAGTGAAGCATCGGAATCCAAAACTGGACTCCCAGGAGGGGTCAAATCATAGAAAGTTAGATTGTCACTCATCTTGTACTTAAGCCGGTGTTGTGCCATTTGTATTAAATTTGGTTGCAATTTCTGTGCTTCATCGGCAATAAGAACGTTCAAGGGATACAGTAAACCTGAAGTGAAACATCGGAATCTAAAACTAGACTCACAGGAGAGGTTCAAATCATAGGAAGTTAGAGTGTCTGTCCTCTTCTACTTAAGTCGGCATTGTGCCATTTGTATTAAATTCCATTGCAATTTCTGTGTTGCATCGTCAATAAGAAGGTCCAAGGGATACAGTAAACCTGAAGTGAAGCATCGGAATATAAAACTGGACTCACAGGAGAGGTTCAGATCATAGAAAGTTAGATTGTCACTCCTCTTGTACTTAAGGCGGTATTGTGCCATTTGTATTAATTTCGGATGCAATTTCTGAGTTTCATCGTCAATAAGAAGGTCCAAGGGATACAGTAAACCTAAAGCGAAGCATCGGAATCTAAAACTGGACTCACAAGAGCGGTTCAAATCATAGAATGGTAGAGGGTCAGTCCTCTTTTACTTCAGTCGGCATTGTGCTTTTTGTATTAAATTCGGTTGAAATTTCCGTGTTTCATCGTCAATAAGAAGGTCGAACGGATACAGTAATCCTGAAGTGAAGCATCGAATTCTAAATCTGGACTCACAGGAGGGGTTCAAATCATAGTAAGTTTGAGTGTCAGTCCTCTTTTACTTAAGGCGGCATTGTGCCTTTTGTATTAAATTCCGATGCAATTTCTGTGTTTCATCGTCAATAAGAAGGTGCAAGGTATACAGTAAACCTGAAGTGAAGCATCGGAATCCAAAACTGGACTCACAGGAGAGGTTCAAATCGTAGATAGTGAGAGTGTCAGTCCTCTTGTACTTAAGTCGGCATTGTGCCAATTGTATGAAATTCGGATGCAATTTCTGTGTTTCATCGTCAATAAGAATGTCCAGGGGATACAGTAAACCTGAAGTGAAGCATCGGAATCCAAAACTAGACTCACAGGAGAGGTTCAAATCTTAGAAAGTTAGGGTGTCTGTCCACTTGTACTTAAGTCGGCATTGTGCCATTTGTATTAAACTCTTATGCAAACTCTGTGTTTCATCGTCAATAAAAAGTCGAAGTTATACAGTAAACCGGAGGTGAATCATCGGAATCTAAAACTGGACTCACAGTAGGGGTTCATATCATAGAAAGTGAGAGTGTCAGTCCTCATGTCCTTTAGTCGACATTGTGCCTTTTGTATTAAATTCGGATGCAATTTCTGTGTTTCATCGTCAATAAGAAGGTCCTAGTGATACAGTAAACCTGAAGTGAAGCTTCGGAATCTAAAACTGGTCTCACAGGAGAGGTTCAAATCATAGAAAGTTAGAGTGTCAGTCCTCTTGTACTTAAGTCGGCATTGTGCCATTTGTATTAAATTCCGATG
This sequence comes from Schistocerca piceifrons, assembly GCF_021461385.2. Lineage (NCBI taxonomy): Eukaryota > Metazoa > Arthropoda > Insecta > Orthoptera > Acrididae > Schistocerca > Schistocerca piceifrons. The sequence continues at coordinate 944,234,954 of NC_060149.1, forward strand.
CAATTTCTGTGTTTCATCGTCAATAAGAAGGTGCAAGGTATACAGTAAACCTGAAGTGAAGCATCGGAATCTAAAACTCGACTCACAGGAGAGGTTCTAATCATAGAAAGTGAGAGTGTCAGTCCTCTTGTACTTAAGTCGGCATTGTGCCATTTATATTAAACTCGGATGCAATTTCTGTGTTTCATCGTCAATATGAAGGTGCAAGGTATACAGTAAACCTGAAGTGAAGCATCGGAATGTAAAACTGGACTCACAGGACAGATTCGAATCATAGAAAGTGAGAGTGTCAGTCCTCTTGTACTTAAGTCGGCATTGCGCCATTTGTATTAAATTTGGATGCAATTTCTGTGTTTCATCGTCAATAAGAAGGTTCAAGGGATACAGTAAACCTGAAGTGAAGCATAGGAATCGAAAACAAGACTCACAGGAGAGGTTCAAATCATAGAAAGTTAGAGTGTCTGTCCTCTTGTACTTAAGTCGGCATTGTGCATTTGGATTAAATTCGGATGCAAACTCTGTGTTTCATCGTCAATAAGAAGGTCCAAGGGATACAGTAAACATGAGGTGAAGCATCGGAATCTAAAACAGGACTCACAGTATAGGTTCAAATCATAGAAAGTGAGAGGGTCAGTCCTCTCGTACTTAAGTCGGCATTGTGCCTTTTGTATTAAATTCGGATGCAATTTCTGTGTACCATCGTCAATAAGAAGGTCCAAATGATCCAGCAAACCTGAAGTTAATCATCGGAATCTAAAACTGGTCTCACAGGAGAGGTTCAATTCATAGAATGTTAGAGTGTCAGTCATCTTTTACTTAAGTCGGCATTGTGCCTTTTGTATTAATTTTGGATGCTATTTCTGTGTTTCATCGTCAATAAGAAGGTCCAAGGTATACAGTTAACCTGAAGTGTAGTATCGGAATCTAAAACTAGACTCACAGGAGAGGTTCAAATCATAGAAAGTTAGAGTGTCAGTCCTCTTGTACTTAAGTCGGCATTGTGCCATTTGTATTAAATTCCATTGCAATTTCTGTGTTTCATCGTCAATAAGAAGGTCCAAGGGATACAGTAAACCTGAAGTGAAGCATCGGAATATAAAACTGGACTCACAGGAGAGGTTCAGATCATAGAAAGTTGGATTGTCAGTCCTGTTGTACTTAAGGCGGTATTGTGCCAATTGTATTAATTTCGGATGCAATTTCTGTGTTTCATCGTCAATAAGAAGGTCCAAGGGATACAGTAAACCTAAAGTGAAGCATCGGAATCTAAAACTGGACTCACAGGAGCGGTTCAAATCATAGAATGGTAAAGGGTCAGTCCTCTTTTAGTTCAGTCGGCATTGTGCTTTTTGTATTAAATTCGGTTGAAATTTCTGTGTTTCATCGTCAATAAGAAGGTCCAAGGGATACAGTAAACCTGAAGTGAAGCATCGGAATCTAAAACTGGACTCACAGGAGAGGTTTTAATCATAGAAAGTGAGAGTGTCATTCCTCCATTACTTAAGTCGGCATTGTGCCTTTTGTATTAAATTCGGATGCAATTTCTGTTTTTCATCGTCAATAAGAAGGTCCAAGGCATACAGTAATCATTAAGAGAAGCATCGGAACCTAAAACTGGTCTCACAGGAGAGGTTCAAATCATAGAAAGTTGGAGTGTCAGTCCTCTTGTACTTAAGTCGGCATTGGGCCATTTGTATTAAATTCCGATGCAATTTCTGTGTTTCATCGTCAATAAGAAGGTGCAAGGTATACAGTAAACCTGAAGTGAAGCATCGGAATCTAAAACTCGACTCGCAGGAGAGGTTCTAATCATAGAAAGTGAGAGTGTCAGTCCTCTTGTACTTAAGTCGGCATTGTGCCATTTATATTAAACTCGGATGCAATTTCTGTGTTTCATCGTCAATAAGAAGGTCCAAGGGATACAGTAAACATGAGGTGAAGCATCGGAATCTAAAACAGGACTCACAGTATAGGTTCAAATCATAGAAAGTGAGAGTGTCAGTCCTCTTGTACTTAAGTCGGCATTGTGCCATTTGTATTAATTTTGGTTGCAATTTCTGTGTTTCATCGTCAATAAGAACGTTCAAGGGATACAGTAAACCTGAAGTGAAACATCGGAATCTAAAACTAGACTCACAGAAGAGGTTCAAATCATAGAAAGTTAGAGTGTCTGTCCTCTTCTACTTAAGTCGGCTTTGTGCCATTTGTATTAAATTCCATTGCAATTTCTGTGTTTCATCGTCAATAAGAAGGTCCAAGGGATACAATAAACCTGAAGTGAAGCATCGGAATCCAAAACTGGACTCCCAGGAGAGGCAAATCATAGAAGGTGAGAGTGTCAGTCCTCTTGTACTTAATTCGGCATTGTGCCATTTCTATTAAATTCTGATGCAATTTCTGTGTTTCATCGTTAATAAGAAGGTCCAAGGGATACAGTAAACCTGAAGTGAAGCATCGGAATCTAAAACTGGACTCACAGGAGAGTTTCTAATCATTGAAAGTGAGAGTGTCAGTCCTCTTTTACTTAAGTCGGCATTGTGCCTTTTGTATTAAATTCGGATGCAATTTCTGTGTCTCATCGTCAATAAGAAGGTGCAAGGGATACAGTAAACCTGAAGTGAAGCAACGGAATCTAAAACTGGTCTCACAGGAGAGGTTCACATCATAGAATGTTAGAGTGTCAGTAATCTTTTACTTAAGTCGGTATTGTGCCTTTTGTATTAAATTCGGATGCAATTTCTGTGTTTCATCGTCAATAAGAAGGTGCAAGGTATACAGTAAACCTGAAGTGAAGCATCGGAATCTAAAACTCGACTCACAGGAGAGGTTCTAACCATAGAAAGTGAGAGTGTCAGTCCTCTTGTACTTAAGTCGGCATTGTGCCATTTATATTAAACTCGGATGCAATTTCTGTGTTTCATCGTCAATATGAAGGTGCAAGGTATACAGTAAACCTGAAGTGAAGCATCGGAATGTAAAACTGGACTCACAGGACACATTCAAATCATAGAAAGTGAGAGTGTCAGTCCTCTTGTACTTAAGTCGGCATTGCGCCATTTGTATTAAATTTGGATGCAATTTCTGTGTTTCATCGTCAATAAGAAGGTTCAAGGGATACAGTAAACCTGAAGTGAAGCATAGGAATCGAAAACAAGACTCACAGGAGAGGTTCAAATCATAGAAAGTTAGAGTGTCTGTCCTCTTGTACTTAAGTCGGCATTGTGCCTTTTGTATTAAATTCGGATGCAAACTCTGTGTTTCATCGTCAATAAGAAGGTCCAAGGGATACAGTAAACATGAGGTGAAGCATCGGAATCTAAAACAGGACTCACAGTATAGGTTCAAATCATAGAAAGTGAGAGGGTCAGTCCTCTCGTACTTATGTCGGCATTGTGCCTTTTGTATTAAATTCGGATGCAATTTCTGTGTACCTTCGTCAATAAGAAGGTCCAAATGATCCAGCAAACCTGAAGTTAATCATCGGAATCTAAAACTGGTCTCACAGGAGAGGTTCAATTCATAGAATGTTAGAGTGTCAGTCATCTTTTACTTAAGTCGGCATTGTGCCTTTTGTATTAATTTTGGATGCTATTTCTGTGTTTCATCGTCAATAAGAAGGTCCAAGGTATACAGTTAACCTGAAGTGTAGCATCGGAATCTAAAACTAGACTCACAGGAGAGGTTCAAATCAATGAAAGTTAGAGTGTCAGTCCTCTTGTACTTAAGTCGGCATTGTGCCATATGTATTAAATTCGAATGCAATTTCTGTGTTTCATCGTCAATAAAAGGTCCAAGGGATACAGTAAACCTGAGGTGAAGCATCGGAATCTAAAACTGGACGCCCAGGAGGGGTAAAATCATAGAAAGTTAGACTGTCACACCTCTTGTACTTAAGCCGGTATTGTGCCATTTGTATTAAATTTGGTTGCAATTTCTGTGTTTCATCGTCAATAAGAACGTTCAAGGGATACAGTAAACCTGAAGTGAAGCATCGGAATCTAAAACTAGACTCACAGGAGAGGTTCAAATCATAGAAAGTTAGAGTGTCTGTCCTCTTCTACTTAAGTCGGCATTGGGCCATTTGTATTAAATTCCATTGCAATTTCTGTGTTTCATCGTCAATAAGAAGGTCCAAGGGATACAGTAAACCTGAAGTGAAGCATCGGAATATAAAACTGGACTCACAGGAGAGGTTCAGATCATAGAAAGTTGGATTGTCAGTCCTCTTGTACTTAAGGCGGTATTGTGCCATTTGTATTAATTTCGGATGCAATTTCTGTGTTTCATCGTCAATAAGAAGGTCCAAGGGATACAGTAAACCTAAAGTGAAGCATCGGAATCTAAAACTGGACTCACAGGAGCGGTTCAAATCATAGAATGGTAAAGGGTCAGTCCTCTTTTAGTTCAGTCGGCATTGTGCTTTTTGTATTAAATTCGGTTGAAATTTCTGTGTTTCATCGTCAATAAGAAGGTCCAAGGGATACAGTAAACCTGAAGTGAAGCATCGGATTCTGAATCTGGACTCACAGGAGGGGTTCAAATCATAGTAAGTTAGAGTGTCAGTCCTCTTTTACTTAAGTCGGCATTGTGCCTTTTGTACTAAATTCCGATGCAATTTCTGTGTTTCATCGTCAATAAGAAGGTCCAAGGGATACCGTAAACATGAGGTGAAGCATCGGAATCTAAAACAGGACTCACAGTATAGGTTCAAATCATAGAGAGTTAGAGTGTCACTCCTCCCGTACTTATGTCGGTATTGTGCCTTTTGTAATAAATTTGGATGCAATTTCTGTGTTTCATCGTCAATAAGAAGGTCCAAGGGATACAGTAATCATTAAGAGAAGCATCGGAACCTAAAACTGGTCTCACAGGAGAGGTTCAAATCATAGAAAGTTAGAGTGTCAGTCCTCTTGTACTTAAGTCGGCATTGGGCCATTTGTATTAAATTCCGATGCAATTTCTGTGTTTCATCGTCAATAAGAAGGTGCAAGGTATACAGTAAACCTGAAGTGAAGCATCGGAATCTAAAACTCGACTCGTAGGAGAGGTTCTAATCATAGAAAGTGAGAGTGTCAGTCCTCTTGTACTTAAGTCGGCATTGTGCCATTTATATTAAACTCGGATGCAATTTCTGTGTTTCATCGTCAATAAGAAGGTCCAAGGGATACAGTAAACATGAGGTGAAGCATCGGAATCTAAAACAGGACTCACAGTATAGGTTCAAATCATAGAAAGTGAGAGTGTCAGTCCTCTTGTACTTAAGTCGGCATTGTGCCATTTGTATTAATTTTGGTTGCAATTTCTGTGTTTCATCGTCAATAAGAACGTTCAAGGGATACAGTAAACCTGAAGTGAAACATCGGAATCTAAAACTAGACTCACAGAAGAGGTTCAAATCATAGAAAGTTAGAGTGTCTGTCCTCTTCTACTTAAGTCGGCTTTGTGCCATTTGTATTAAATTCCATTGCAATTTCTGTGTTTCATCGTCAATAAGAAGGTCCAAGGGATACAATAAACCTGAAGTGAAGCATCGGAATCCAAAACTGGACTCCCAGGAGAGGCAAATCATAGAAGGTGAGAGTGTCAGTCCTCTTGTACTTAATTCGGCATTGTGCCATTTCTATTAAATTCTGATGCAATTTCTGTGTTTCATCGTTAATAAGAAGGTCCAAGGGATACAGTAAACCTGAAGTGAAGCATCGGAATCTAAAACTGGACTCACAGGAGAGTTTCTAATCATTGAAAGTGAGAGTGTCAGTCCTCTTTTACTTAAGTCGGCATTGTGCCTTTTGTATTAAATTCGGATGCAATTTCTGTGTCTCATCGTCAATAAGAAGGTGCAAGGGATACAGTAAACCTGAAGTGAAGCAACGGAATCTAAAACTGGTCTCACAGGAGAGGTTCACATCATAGAATGTTAGAGTGTCAGTAATCTTTTACTTAAGTCGGTATTGTGCCTTTTGTATTAAATTCGGATGCAATTTCTGTGTTTCATCGTCAATAAGAAGGTGCAAGGTATACAGTAAACCTGAAGTGAAGCATCGGAATCTAAAACTCGACTCACAGGAGAGGTTCTAACCATAGAAAGTGAGAGTGTCAGTCCTCTTGTACTTAAGTCGGCATTGTGCCATTTATATTAAACTCGGATGCAATTTCTGTGTTTCATCGTCAATATGAAGGTGCAAGGTATACAGTAAACCTGAAGTGAAGCATCGGAATGTAAAACTGGACTCACAGGACACATTCAAATCATAGAAAGTGAGAGTGTCAGTCCTCTTGTACTTAAGTCGGCATTGCGCCATTTGTATTAAATTTGGATGCAATTTCTGTGTTTCATCGTCAATAAGAAGGTTCAAGGGATACAGTAAACCTGAAGTGAAGCATAGGAATCGAAAACAAGACTCACAGGAGAGGTTCAAATCATAGAAAGTTAGAGTGTCTGTCCTCTTGTACTTAAGTCGGCATTGTGCCTTTTGTATTAAATTCGGATGCAAACTCTGTGTTTCATCGTCAATAAGAAGGTCCAAGGGATACAGTAAACATGAGGTGAAGCATCGGAATCTAAAACAGGACTCACAGTATAGGTTCAAATCATAGAAAGTGAGAGGGTCAGTCCTCTCGTACTTATGTCGGCATTGTGCCTTTTGTATTAAATTCGGATGCAATTTCTGTGTACCATCGTCAATAAGAAGGTCCAAATGATCCAGCAAACCTGAAGTTAATCATCGGAATCTAAAACTGGTCTCACAGGAGAGGTTCAATTCATAGAATGTTAGAGTGTCAGTCATCTTTTACTTAAGTCGGCATTGTGCCTTTTGTATTAATTTTGGATGCTATTTCTGTGTTTCATCGTCAATAAGAAGGTCCAAGGTATACAGTTAACCTGAAGTGTAGCATCGGAATCTAAAACTAGACTCACAGGAGAGGTTCAAATCAATGAAAGTTAGAGTGTCAGTCCTCTTGTACTTAAGTCGGCATTGTGCCATATGTATTAAATTCGAATGCAATTTCTGTGTTTCATCGTCAATAAAAGGTCCAAGGGATACAGTAAACCTGAGGTGAAGCATCGGAATCTAAAACTGGACGCCCAGGAGGGGTAAAATCATAGAAAGTTAGACTGTCACACCTCTTGTACTTAAGCCGGTATTGTGCCATTTGTATTAAATTTGGTTGCAATTTCTGTGTTTCATCGTCAATAAGAACGTTCAAGGGATACAGTAAACCTGAAGTGAAGCATCGGAATCTAAAACTAGACTCACAGGAGAGGTTCAAATCATAGAAAGTTAGAGTGTCTGTCCTCTTCTACTTAAGTCGGCATTGGGCCATTTGTATTAAATTCCATTGCAATTTCTGTGTTTCATCGTCAATAAGAAGGTCCAAGGGATACAGTAAACCTGAAGTGAAGCATCGGAATATAAAACTGGACTCACAGGAGAGGTTCAGATCATAGAAAGTTGGATTGTCAGTCCTCTTGTACTTAAGGCGGTATTGTGCCATTTGTATTAATTTCGGATGCAATTTCTGTGTTTCATCGTCAATAAGAAGGTCCAAGGGATACAGTAAACCTAAAGTGAAGCATCGGAATCTAAAACTGGACTCACAGGAGCGGTTCAAATCATAGAATGGTAAAGGGTCAGTCCTCTTTTAGTTCAGTCGGCATTGTGCTTTTTGTATTAAATTCGGTTGAAATTTCTGTGTTTCATCGTCAATAAGAAGGTCCAAGGGATACAGTAAACCTGAAGTGAAGCATCGGATTCTGAATCTGGACTCACAGGAGGGGTTCAAATCATAGTAAGTTAGAGTGTCAGTCCTCTTTTACTTAAGTCGGCATTGTGCCTTTTGTACTAAATTCCGATGCAATTTCTGTGTTTCATCGTCAATAAGAAGGTCCAAGGGATACCGTAAACATGAGGTGAAGCATCGGAATCTAAAACAGGACTCACAGTATAGGTTCAAATCATAGAGAGTTAGAGTGTCACTCCTCCCGTACTTATGTCGGTATTGTGCCTTTTGTAATAAATTTGGATGCAATTTCTGTGTTTCATCGTCAATAAGAAGGTCCAAGGGATACAGTAATCATTAAGGGGGGACGTACATGAAAATGACCAAATTTGTGAAAAAAATTTTATTGGCTCTTCATTTACTACATGGTATTGAAATTTCAATTACCAAATATTACGTTCCAATTCCGCTTCTAAGGGGGAAAAAAATAATAATTTGTAATAGCTTGCACAGGGCGACGCCCCCCCATCTTGGTCTTCATCCTCTCGTATATCTATTTATACTGCGTTTTTTTCCAGTTTTGTGCAGTCACAATGCAGGGAACGTTTGTGTACTACATCAAGAAGGCTGTGGAATAATATCTCTGCCGCTGGTTTTATATTCTTTGATTTATAGCGTTTGTTTACGAGTGTTTGTTTGGAATACATTTTTACGAAAGTTGTAAGTAGACTTGTTATTATATTTTGCAGCATGCCGCGTTCTAGTAAGGTGTTTAAAAAGGTTAGAAAGTGTCAAGCTTCTCGATGTAGTAAAGACAACTTGAAAACCAGCCCCATAATAACAAATGGAAACGATACTTCAACCAAGAAAGCGAGTGCTTCGAGAAGGAAAATTGACAGCTGTCAATCACTTGATGATTGTGGCTCAGACACTCAAGCTACTAGTGGTTTTAGGCTTATTGATTTGAAAATACTATCTGATATTATATCATCTGCTTGTGTATGTGCTGACTGTGGTGCAAAAAGTTTGAGATTATATGACGAAGAAAACAGAATTGGAATAGTGTGTATGTTGCATCTTACTTGTGAAAGCTGTCATTCAGACACTGCTTTTAGAACTTCGGCATCAAGTAACCGGATATATGAAGCAAATATGCGTTTAATATATGGCATGAGATGTTTGGGCATAGGCAGGGAAGGTACCAGACTGTTTTGTGGGATCATGAACATGCCACAACCAAGTGCTAGGTACACCACTGGAAATAAAACACTGCTAAGTGCTCTTCAAGAGGAAGTGGAAGAAAACTTGAAGTCCTCTGCAAAGGAAGCTGTGAAGATGAATAGTGAACTAAAGACAGAAGCAGATAACACGCCAGACACCGATTTGTGTGTGTCATGTGATGGAACGTGGATGAAGCGTGGACATACATCACTGTATGGAGTATCATCTGTCATTAGTGTTGATACTGGAAAAATTCTTGACGTTCAGGTAATGAGCAAATATTGCTATAGCTGTGTACTCGGAAAGAGAGCTGGTGAAGTGGAAGAAAATAAGTGGCAGGTTGAACACAAGAAAGTGTGCTGTAGAAATTATTCTGGTTCTAGTGGTGGAATGGAACCTGCAGCTATGAAACTTATGTTCCATCGAAGTGTGGAAAAGTACGGTGTTAGATACACAAAATACCTTGGTGATGGTGACTCCAGCTCCTTCAAAACTGTTTTGGAAAGTGAACCTTATGGTCCCCATTGTGCTATAGAAAAGTTGGAATGTGTTGGACATGTGCAAAAACGAATGGGAGGCAGACTTTTAAAATTGAAACGTGAATTGAAGGGCAGGAAACTTGAGGATGGAAAACTTTTAGGTGGTCCCAACAGACTCACAGACAAAGAAATTCATTCTTTACAAGTGTACTATGGCAAGGCAATAAGGGACAACAGTGGAAATTTGAATAACATGCAGAAGGCTGTGTGGTCTATTTATTTTCATAAACTATCCACAGATGACAAACCTGTACATAATTTGTGTGACATATCGTGGTGCAAATTCAAGCAGGCTGAGCGTGATGGCATGAACTATTCACACAAGCACAGTTTACCTGTGGCTGTTTTAAGTGCTATAAAACCAACATTTAGGTGTTTAGCAGAGCCAGACCTCCTACGAAAGTGTGTGCATGGAAAGACACAAAACCCTAATGAAAGTTACAACTCACTGATTTGGAAACGTTGCCCAAAAACAACATTTGTTTCAACAATTATTGTTGAAATTGCTGCATATGATGCTTGTTTAGTTTTTAACAATGGTAATCTTGGAAGAATAAAAACTCTACAGAGGCTAGGATTTCATCCAGGAGCTTTCACCTATTCAATATTGAAGGACATCGATGACAAAAGAGTTGCTGCGGCTGATATTACAGCCAATAAAATTGAACAGCAGGTTAACCAAAGAAGACAAGCAAAGAAGAGACTGCTTGCAGATGAAGAGGAGTATGCATATGGCTTGCACTAGTTCACACAGAGACGGTAAGACCTAATACAAACACTATCAAATCATTGATTCAGTTTTCCCGTAACTTACATTTTTATAACTTTATGTACCTTTTTCTCAAAAACCACAAAAGGTAGAGAAGTGAAATTTGGTATATGACTAGTCAGTACTATAGTGAAAAATTCTGTGGAAGGAATTTTCATTTAATAAAATAGTAAGGTATTTATGGTAGAAAATATTCCTTAAATTTGATATATTATTTTTCAGGGAAATTGGGAGACCCGTAAAAACTGAACAAAAGAAGATATAAAAATTCTGCTCCACAGAGTTTTGTAATTATTTGGTATGAAAGTGTGTACAAAAATTCATTAACATTGCTCTCACAGTTTTCTCAAAAAAGGAACATTTGTAATTACATTGTTGAAAAAAAATTAATTGTTAATAATTAAAGATGTAAAAGGTCAATAAAAATGAAAATTTAGGTTCATATGCGCATAACATTTCTTAATAACTGTACCAAATTTGGATTGATTATCTTAAAAAATTAGAGTTTTATAAAATACTTTTAAAATTACTGCAGTTTCGTGTACGTCCCCCCTTAAGAGAAGCATCGGAACCTAAAACTGGTCTCACAGGAGAGGTTCAAATCATAGAAAGTTAGAGTGTCAGTCCTCTTGTACTTAAGTCGGCATTGGGCCATTTGTATTAAATTCCGATGCAATTTCTGTGTTTCATCGTCAATAAGAAGGTGCAAGGTATACAGTAAACCTGAAGTGAAGCATCGGAATCTAAAACTCGACTCGTAGGAGAGGTTCTAATCATAGAAAGTGAGAGTGTCAGTCCTCTTGTACTTAAGTCGGCATTGTGCCATTTATATTAAACTCGGATGCAATTTCTGTGTTTCATCGTCAATAAGAAGGTCCAAGGGATACAGTAAACATGAGGTGAAGCATCGGAATCTAAAACAGGACTCACAGTATAGGTTCAAATCATAGAAAGTGAGAGTGTCAGTCCTCTTGTACTTAAGTCGGCATTGTGCCATTTGTATTAATTTTGGTTGCAATTTCTGTGTTTCATCGTCAATAAGAACGTTCAAGGGATACAGTAAACCTGAAGTGAAACATCGGAATCTAAAACTAGACTCACAGAAGAGGTTCAAATCATAGAAAGTTAGAGTGTCTGTCCTCTTCTACTTAAGTCGGCTTTGTGCCATTTGTATTAAATTCCATTGCAATTTCTGTGTTTCATCGTCAATAAGAAGGTCCAAGGGATACAATAAACCTGAAGTGAAGCATCGGAATCCAAAACTGGACTCCCAGGAGAGGCAAATCATAGAAGGTGAGAGTGTCAGTCCTCTTGTACTTAATTCGGCATTGTGCCATTTCTATTAAATTCTGATGCAATTTCTGTGTTTCATCGTTAATAAGAAGGTCCAAGGGATACAGTAAACCTGAAGTGAAGCATCGGAATCTAAAACTGGACTCACAGGAGAGTTTCTAATCATTGAAAGTGAGAGTGTCAGTCCTCTTTTACTTAAGTCGGCATTGTGCCTTTTGTATTAAATTCGGATGCAATTTCTGTGTCTCATCGTCAATAAGAAGGTGCAAGGGATACAGTAAACCTGAAGTGAAGCAACGGAATCTAAAACTGGTCTCACAGGAGAGGTTCACATCATAGAATGTTAGAGTGTCAGTAATCTTTTACTTAAGTCGGTATTGTGCCTTTTGTATTAAATTCGGATGCAATTTCTGTGTTTCATCGTCAATAAGAAGGTGCAAGGTATACAGTAAACCTGAAGTGAAGCATCGGAATCTAAAACTCGACTCACAGGAGAGGTTCTAACCATAGAAAGTGAGAGTGTCAGTCCTCTTGTACTTAAGTCGGCATTGTGCCATTTATATTAAACTCGGATGCAATTTCTGTGTTTCATCGTCAATATGAAGGTGCAAGGTATACAGTAAACCTGAAGTGAAGCATCGGAATGTAAAACTGGACTCACAGGACACATTCAAATCATAGAAAGTGAGAGTGTCAGTCCTCTTGTACTTAAGTCGGCATTGCGCCATTTGTATTAAATTTGGATGCAATTTCTGTGTTTCATCGTCAATAAGAAGGTTCAAGGGATACAGTAAACCTGAAGTGAAGCATAGGAATCGAAAACAAGACTCACAGGAGAGGTTCAAATCATAGAAAGTTAGAGTGTCTGTCCTCTTGTACTTAAGTCGGCATTGTGCCTTTTGTATTAAATTCGGATGCAAACTCTGTGTTTCATCGTCAATAAGAAGGTCCAAGGGATACAGTAAACATGAGGTGAAGCATCGGAATCTAAAACAGGACTCACAGTATAGGTTCAAATCATAGAAAGTGAGAGGGTCAGTCCTCTCGTACTTATGTCGGCATTGTGCCTTTTGTATTAAATTCGGATGCAATTTCTGTGTACCATCGTCAATAAGAAGGTCCAAATGATCCAGCAAACCTGAAGTTAATCATCGGAATCTAAAACTGGTCTCACAGGAGAGGTTCAATTCATAGAATGTTAGAGTGTCAGTCATCTTTTACTTAAGTCGGCATTGTGCCTTTTGTATTAATTTTGGATGCTATTTCTGTGTTTCATCGTCAATAAGAAGGTCCAAGGTATACAGTTAACCTGAAGTGTAGCATCGGAATCTAAAACTAGACTCACAGGAGAGGTTCAAATCAATGAAAGTTAGAGTGTCAGTCCTCTTGTACTTAAGTCGGCATTGTGCCATATGTATTAAATTCGAATGCAATTTCTGTGTTTCATCGTCAATAAAAGGTCCAAGGGATACAGTAAACCTGAGGTGAAGCATCGGAATCTAAAACTGGACTCCCAGGAGGGGTCAAATCATAGAAAGTTAGATTGTCACACCTCTTGTACTTAAGCCGGTATTGTGCCATTTGTATTAAATTTGGTTGCAATTTCTGTGTTTCATCGTCAATAAGAACGTTCAAGGGATACAGTAAACCTGAAGTGAAGCATCGGAATCTAAAACTAGACTCACAGGAGAGGTTCAAATCATAGAAAGTTAGAGTGTCTGTCCTCTTCTACTTAAGTCGGCATTGGGCCATTTGTATTAAATTCCATTGCAATTTCTGTGTTTCATCGTCAATAAGAAGGTCCAAGGGATACAGTAAACCTGAAGTGAAGCATCGGAATATAAAACTGGACTCACAGGAGAGGTTCAGATCATAGAAAGTTGGATTGTCAGTCCTCTTGTACTTAAGGCGGTATTGTGCCATTTGTATTAATTTCGGATGCAATTTCTGTGTTTCATCGTCAATAAGAAGGTCCAAGGGATACAGTAAACCTAAAGTGAAGCATCGGAATCTAAAACTGGACTCACAGGAGCGGTTCAAATCATAGAATGGTAAAGGGTCAGTCCTCTTTTACTTCAGTCGGCATTGTGCTTTTTGTATTAAATTCGGTTGAAATTTCTGTGTTTCATCGTCAATAAGAAGGTCCAAGGGATACAGTAAACCTGAAGTGAAGCATCGGATTCTGAATCTGGACTCACAGGAGGGGTTCAAATCATAGTAAGTTAGAGTGTCAGTCCTCTTTTACTTAAGTCGGCATTGTGCCTTTTGTACTAAATTCCGATGCAATTTCTGTGTTTCATCGTCAATAAGAAGGTCCAAGGGATACCGTAAACATGAGGTGAAGCATCGGAATCTAAAACAGGACTCACAGTATAGGTTCAAATCATAGAAAGTTAGAGTGTCACTCCTCCCGTACTTATGTCGGTATTGTGCCTTTTGTAATAAATTTGGATGCAATTTCTGTGTTTCATCGTCAATAAGAAGGTCCAAGGGATACAGTAATCATTAAGAGAAGCATCGGAACCTAAAACTGGTCTCACAGGAGAGGTTCAAATCAAAGAAAGTTAGAGTGTCAGTCCTCTTGTACTTAAGTCGGCATTGTGCCATTTGTATTAAATTCCGATGCAATTTCTGTGTTTCATCGTCAATAAGAAGGTACAAGGTATACAGTAAACCTAAAGTGAAGCATCGGAATCTAAAACTCGACTCACATGAGAGGTTCAAATCATAGAAAGTGAGAGTGTCAGTCCTCTTGTACCTAAGTCGGCATTGTGCCATTTGTTTTAAATTCGGATGCAACTTCTGTGTTTCATCGTCAATAAGAGGGTCCAAGGGATACAGTAAACCTGAAGTGAAGCATCGGAATCTAAAACTGGGCTCCCAGGAGGGGTCAAATCATAGAAAGTTAGATTGTCACTCCTCTTGTACTTAAGCCGGTATTGTGCCATTTGTATTAAATTTGGTTGCAATTTCTGTGCTTCATCGGCAATAAGAACGTTCAAGGGATACAGTAAACCTGAAGTGAAGCATCGGAATCCCAAACTGGACTCACAGGAGAAGTTCAAATCATAGAAAGTGAGAGTGTCAGTCCTCTTGTACTTAAGTCGGCATTGTGCCATTTGTATGAAATTCGGATGCAATTTCTGTGTTTCATCGTCAATAAGAAGGTCCAGGGGATACAGTAAACCTGAAGTGAAGCATCGGCATCCAAATCTAGACTCACAGGAGAGGTTCAAATCATAGAAAGTTAGGGTGTCTGTCCTCTTGTACTTAAGTCGGCATTGTGCCATTTGTATTAAACTCTTATGCCAACTCTGTGTTTCATCGTCAATAAGAAGGTCCAAGTTATACAGTAAACCGGAGGTGAATCATCGGAATCTAAAACTGGACTCACAGTAGGGGTTCATATCATAGAAAGTGAGAGTGTCAGTCCCCTTGTCCTTTAGTCGACATTGTGCCTTTTGTATTAAATTCGGATGCAATTTCTGTGTTTCATCGTCAATAAGAAGGTCCTAGTGATACAGTAAACCTGAAGTGAAGCTTCGGAATCTAAAACTGCACTCACAGGAGAGATTCAAATCATAGAGAGTTAGAGTGTCAGTCCTCCCGTACTTATGTCGGTATTGTGCCTTTTGTAATAAATTTGGATGCAATTTCTGTGTTTCATCGTCAATAAGAAGGTCCAAGGGATACAGTAAACCTTAAGAGAAGCATCGGAACCTAAAACTGGTCTCACAGGAGAGGTTCAAATCATAGAATGTTAGAGTGTCAGTCCTGTTGTACTTAAGTCGGCATTGTGCCATTTGTATTAAATTCCGATGCAATTTCTGTGTTTCATCGTCAATAAGAAGGTGCAAGGTATACAGTAAACCTGAAGTGAAGCATCGGAATCTAAAACTCGACTCACAGGAGAGGTTGTAATCATAGAAAGTGAGAGTGTCAGTCCTCTTGTACTTAAGTCGGCATTGTGCCATTTATATTAAACTCGGATGCAATTTCTGTGTTTCATCGTCAATAAGAAGGTGCGAGGTATACAGTAAACCTGAAGTGAAGCATCGGAATGTAAAACTGGACTCACAGGACAGATTCAAATCATAGAAAGTGAGAGTGTCAGTCCTCTTGTACTTAAGTCGGCATTGTGCCATTTGTATTAAATTTTGAATGCAATTTCTGTGTTTCATCGTCAATAAGAAGGTTCAAGGGATACAGTAAACCTGAAGTGAAGCATCGGAATCGAAAACAAGACTCACAGGAGAGGTTCAAATCATAGAAAGTTAGAGTGTCTGTCCTCCTGTACTTAAGTCGGCATTGTGACTTTTGTATTAAATTCGGATGCAAACTCTGTGTTTCATCGTCAATAAGAAGGTCCAAGGGATACAGTAAACATGAGGTGAAGCGTCGGAATCTAAAACAGGACTCACAGTATAGGTTCAAATCATAGAAAGTGAGAGGGTCAGTCCTCTTGTACATAAGTCGGCATTGTGCCTTTTGTATTAAATTCGGATGCAATTTCTGTGTACCATCGTCAATAAGATGGTCCAAATGATCCAGCAAACCTGAAGTGAATCATCGGAATCTAAAACTGGTCTCACAGGAGAGGTTCAATTCATAGAATGTTAGAGTTTCAGTGATCTTTTACTTAAGTCGGCATTGTGCCTTTTGTATTAATTTTGGATGCTATTTCTGTGTTTCATCGTCAATAAGAAGGTCCAAGTGATACAGTTAACCTGAAGTGTAGCATCGGAATCTAAAACTAGACTCACAGGAGAGGTTCAAATCATAGAAAGTTAGAGTGTCAGTCCTCTTGTACTTAAGTCGGCATTGTGCCATTTGTATTAAATTCGGATGCAATTTCTGTGTTTCATCGTCAAAAAGAAGGTCCAAGGGATACAGTAAACCTGAAGTGAAGCATCGGAATCTAAAACTGGACTCCCAGGAGGGGTCAAATCATAGAAAGTTAGATTGTCACTCCTCTTGTACTTAAGCCGGTATTGTGCCATTTGTATTAAATTTGGTTGCAATTTCTGTGTTTCATCGTCAATAAGAACGTTCAAGGGATACAGTAAACCTGAAGTGAAGCATCGGAATCTAAAACTAGACTCACAGAAGAGGTTCAAATCATAGAAAGTTAGAGTGTCTGTCCTCTTCTACTTAAGTCGGCATTGTGCCATTTGTATTAAATTCCATTGCAATTTCTGTGTTTAATCGTCAATAAGAAGGTCCAAGGGTAACAGTAAACCTGAAGTGAAGCATCGGAATATAAAACTGGACTCACAGGAGAGGTTCAGATCATAGAAAGTTAGATTGTCACTCCTCTTGTACTTAAGGTGGTATTGTGCCATTTGAATTAATTTCGGATGCAATTTCTGTGTTTCATCGTCAATAAGAAGGTCCAAGGGATACAGTAAACCTAAAGTGAAGCCTCGGAATCTAAAACTGGACTCACAGGAGCGGTTCAATTCATAGAATGGTAAAGGGTCAGTCCTCTTTTACTTCAGTCGGCATTGTGCTTTTTGTATTAAATTCGGTTGAAATTTCTGTGTTTCATCGTCAATAAGAAGGTCCAAAGGATACAGTAAACCTGAAGTGAAGCATCGGATTCTAAATCTGGACTCACAGGAGGGGTTCAAATCATAGTAAGTTAGAGTGTCAGTCCTCTTTTACTTAAGTCGGCATTGTGCCTTTTGTATTAAATTCGGATGCAAACTCTGTGTTTCATCGTCAATAAGAAGGTCCAAGGGATACAGTAAACATGAGGTGAAGCATCGGAATCTAAAACAGGACTCACAGTATAGGTTCAAATCATAGAAAGTGAGAGGGTCAGTCCTCTTGTACTTAAGTTGGCATTGTGCCTTTTGTATTAAATTCGGATGCAATTTCTGTGTACCATCGTCAATAAGAAGGTCCAAATGATCCAGTAAACCTGAAGTGAATCATCGGAATCTAAAACTGGTCTCACAGGAGAGGTTCAATTCATAGAATGTTAGAGTGTCAGTCTTCTTTTACTTAAGACGGCATTGTGCCTTTTGTATTAATTTCGGATGCAATTTCTGTGATTCATCGTCAATAAGAAGGTACAAGGGATTCAGTTAACCTGAAGTGTAGCATCGGAGTCTAAAACTAGACTCACAGGAGAGGTTCAAATCATAGAAAGTTAGAGTGTCAGTCCTCTTGTACTTAAGTCGGCATTGTGCCATTTGTATTAAATTCCGATGCAATTTCTGTGTTTCATCGTCAATAAGAAGGTACAAGGTATACAGTAAACCTAAAGTGAAGCATCGGAATCTAAAACTCGACTCACAGGAGAGGTTCAAATCATAGAAAGTGAGAGTGTCAGTCCTCTTGTACTTATGTCGGCATTGTGCCATTTGTTTTAAATTCGGATGCAACTTCTGTGTTTCATCGTCAATAAGAGGGTCCAAGGGATACAGTAAACCTGAAGTGAAGCATCGGAATCTAAAACTGGACTCCCAGGAGGGGTCAAATCATAGAAAGTTAGATTGTCACTCCTCTTGTACTTAAGCCGGTATTGTGCCATTTGTATTAAATTTGGTTGCAATTTCTGTGCTTCATCGGCAATAAGAACGTTCAAGGGATACAGTAAACCTGAAGTGAAGCATCGGAATCTAAAACTAGACTCACAGGAGAGGTTCAAATCATAGGAAGTTAGAGTGTCTGTCCTCTTCTACTTAAGTCGGCTTTGTGCCATTTGTATTAAATTCCATTGCAATTTCTGTGTTTCATCGTCAATAAGAAGGTCCAAGGGATACAGTAAACCTGAAGTGAAGCATCGGAATATAAAACTGGACTCACAGGAGAGGTTCAGATCATAGAAAGTTAGATTGTCACTCCTCTTGTACTTAAGGCGGTATTGTGCCATTTGTATTAATTTCGGATGCAATTTCTGTGTTTCATCGCCAATAAGAAGGTCCAAGGGATACAGTAAACCTAAAGCGAAGCATCGGAATCTAAAACTGGACTCACAGGAGCGGTTCAAATCATAGAATGGTAGAGGGTCAGTCCTCTTTTACTTCAGTCGGCATTGTGCTTTTTGTATTAAATTCGGTTGAAATTTCCGTGTTTCATCGTCAATAAGAAGGTCGAAGGGATACAGTAAACCTGAAGTGAAGCATCGGATTCTAAATCTGGACTCACAGGAGGGGTTCAAATCATAGTAAGTTAGAGTGTCAGTCCTCTTTTACTTAAGTCGGCATTGTGCCTTTTGTATTAAATTCCGATGAAATTTCTGTGTTTCATCGTCAATAAGAAGGTGCAAGGTATACAGTGAACCTGAAGTGAGGCATCGGAATCCAAAACTGGACTCACAGGAGAGGTTCAAATCATAGAAAGTGAGAGTGTCAGTCCTCTTGTACTTAAGTCGGCATTGTGCCATTTGTATGAAATTCGGATGCAATTTCTGTGTTTCATCGTCAATAAGAAGGTCCAGGGGATACAGTAAACCTGAAGTGAAGCATCGGAATCCAAAACTAGACTCACAGGAGAGGTTCAAATCATAGAAAGTTAGGGTGTCTGTCCTCTTGTACTTAAGTCGGCATTGTGCCATTTGTATTAAACTCTTATGCAAACTCTGTGTTTCATCGTCAATGAGAAGGTCCAAGTCATACAGTAAACCGGAGGTGAATCATCGGAATCTAAAACTGGACTCACAGTAGGGGTTCATATCATAGAAAGTGAGAGTGTCAGTCCTCTTGTCCTTTAGTCGACATTGTGCCTTTTGTATTAAATTCGGATGCAATTTCTGTGTTTCATCGTCAATAAGAAGGTCCTAGTGATACAGTAAACCTGAAGTGAAGCTTCGGAATCTAAAACTGCACTCACAGGAGAGATTCAAATCATAGAAAGTTAGAGTGTCACTCCTCCCGTACTTATGTCGGTATTGTGCCTTTTGTAATAAATTTGGATGTAATTTCTGTGTTTCATCGTCAATAAGAAGGTCCAAGGGATACAGTAAACCTTAAGAGAAGCATCGGAACCTAAAACTGGTCTCACAGGAGAGGTTCAAATCATAGAAAGTTAGAGTGTCAGTCCTCTTGTACTTAAGTCGGCATTGTGCCATTTGTATTAAATTCCGATGCAATTTCTGTGTTTCATCGTCAATAAGAAGGTGCAAGGTATACAGTAAACCTGAAGTGAAGCATCGGAATCTAAAACTCGACTCACAGGAGAGGTTCTAATCATAGAAAGTGAGAGTGTAAGTCCTCTTGTACTTAAGTCGGCATTGTGCCATTTATATTAAACTCGGATGCAATTTCTGTGTTTAATCGTCAATAAGATGGTGCAAGGTATACAGTAAACCTGAAGTGAAGCATCGGAAAGTAAAACTGGACTCACAGGACAGATTCAAATCATAGAAAGTGAGAGTGTCAGTCCTCTTGTACTTAAGTCGGCATTGTGCCATTTGTATTAAATTTGGATGCAATTTCTGTGTTTCATCGTCAATAAGAAGGTTCAAGGGATACAGTAAACCTGAAGTGAAGCATCGGAATCGAAAACAAGACTCACAGGAGAGGTTCAAATCATAGAAAGTTAGAGTGTCTGTCCTCTTGTACTTAAGTCGGCATTGTGCCTTTTGTATTAAATTCGGATGCAAACTCTGTGTTTCATCGTCAATAAGAAGGTCCAAGCGATACAGTAAACATGAAGTGAAGCATCGGAATCTAAAACAGGACTCACAGTATAGGTTCAAATCATAGAAAGTGAGAGGGTCAGTGCTCTTGTACTTAAGTCGGCATTGTGCCTTTTGTATTAAATTCGGTGCAATTTCTGTGTACCATCGTCAATTAGAAGGTCCAAATGATCCAGCAATCCTGAAGTAAATCATCGGAATCTAAAACTGGTCTCACAGGAGAGGTTCAATTCATAGAATGTTAGAGTGTCAGTCATCTTTTACTTAAGTCGGCATTGTGCCTTTTGTATTAATTTTGGATGCAATTTCTGTGTTTCATCGTCAATAAGAAGGTCCAAGGGATACAGTTAACCTGAAGTGTAGCATCGGAATCTAAAACTAGACTCACAGGAGAGGTTCAAATCATAGAAAGTTAGAGTGTCAGTCCTTTTGTACTTAAGTCGGCATTGTGCCATTTGTATTAAATTCGGATGCAATTTCTGTGTTTCATCGTCAATAAGAAGGTCCAAGGGATACAGTAAACCTGAAGTGAAGCATCGGAATCTAAAACTGGACTCCCAGGAGGGGTCAAATCATGGAAAGTTAGATTGTCACTCCTCTTGTACTTAAGCGGGTATTGTGCCATTTGTATTACATTTGGTTGCAATTTCTGTGTTTCATCGTCAATAAGAACGTTCAAGGGATACAGTAAACCTGAAGTGAAGCATCGGAATCTAAAACTAGACTCACAGGAGAGGTTCAAATCATAGAAAGTTAGAGTGTCTGTCCTCTTCTACTTAAGTCGGCATTGTGCCATTTGTATTAAATTCCATTGCAATTTCTGTGTTTCATCGTCAATAAGAAGGTCCAAGGGATACAGTAAACCTGAAGTGAAGCATCGGAATATAAAACTGGACTCACAGGAGAGGTTCAGATCATAGAAAGTTAGATTGTCACTCCTCTTGCACTTAAGGCGGTATTGTGCTATTTGTATCAATTTCGGATGCAATTTCTGTTTTTCATCGTCAATAAGAAGGTCCAAGGGATACAGTAAACCTAAAGTGAAGCATCGGAATCTAAAACTGGACTCACAGGAGCGGTTCAAATCATAGAATGGTAAAGGGTCAGTTTTCTTTTACGTCAGTCGGCATTGTGCTTTTTGTATTAAATTCGGTTGAAATTTCTGTGTTTCATCGTCAATAAGAAGGTCCAAGGGATACAGTAAACCTGAAGTGAAGCATCGAATTCTAAATCTGGACTCACAGGAAGGGTTCAAATCATAGTAAGTTAGAGTATCAGTCCTCTTTTACTTAAGTCGGCATTGTGCCTTTTGTACTAAATTCCGATGCAATTTCTGTGTTTCATCGTCAATAAGAAGGTCCAGGGGATACAGCAAACCTGAAGTGAAGCATCGGAATCCAAAACTAGACTCACAGGAGAGGTTCAAATCGTAGAAAGTTAGGGTGTCTGTCCTCTTGTACTTAAGTCGGCATTGTGCTATTTGTATTAAACTCTTATGCAAACTCTATGTTTCATCGTCAATAAGAAGGTCCAAGTTATACAGTAAACCTGAGGTGAATCATCGGAATCTAAAACTGGACTCACAGTAGAGGTTCATATCATAGAAAGTGAGAGTGTTAGTCCTCTTGTACTTTAGTCGGCATTGTGCCTTTTGTATTAAATTCGGATGCAATTTCTGTGTTTCATCGTCAATAAGAAGGTCCAAGTGATACAGTAAACCTGAAGTGAAGCTTCGGAATCTAAAACTGCACTCACAGGAGAGATGCAAATCATAGAAAGTTAGAGTGTCACACCTCCCGTACTTAAGTCGGTATTGTGCCTTTTGTAATAAATTTGGATGCAATTTCTGTGATTCATCGTCAATAAGAAGGTCCAAGGGATACAGTAAACCTTAAGTGAAGCATCGGAACCTAAAACTGGTCTCACAGGAGAGGTTCAAATCATAGAATGTTAGAGTGTCGGTCCTCTTTTACTTAAGTCGGCCTTGTGCCTTTTGTATTAAATTCGGATGCAATTTCTCTGTTTCATCGTCAATAAGAAGGTCCTAGGGATACAGTAAACCTGAAGTGAAGCATCGGAATCTAAAACTTCACTCACAGGAGAGGTTCAAATCATAGAAAGTGAGAGTGTCAGTCCTCTTTTACTTAAGTCGGCATTGTGCCTTTTGTATTAAATCCCGATGCAATTTCTGTGTTTCATCGTCAATAAGAAGGTGCAAGGTATACAGTAAACCTGAAGTGAAGCATCGGAATCAAAAACTCGACTCACAGGAGAGGTTCAATTAATAGAAAGTGAGAGTGTCAGTCCTCTTTTACTTAAGTCGGCATTGTGCCTTTTGTATTAAATTCCGATGCAACTTCTGTGTTTCATCGTCATTAAGAAGGTGCAAGGTATACAGTAAACCTGAAGTGAAGCATCGGAAAGTAAAACTGGACTCACAGGACAGATTCAAATCATAGAAAGTGAGAGTGTCAGTCCTCTTGTACTTAAGTCGGCATTGTGCCATTTGTATTAAATTTGGATGCAATTTCTGTGTTTCATCGTCAATAAGAAGGTTCAAGGGATACAGTAAACCTGAAGTGAAGCATCGGAATCGAAAACAAGACTCACAGGAGAGGTTCAAATCATAGAAAGTTAGAGTGTCTGTCCTCTTGTACTTAAGTCGGCATTGTGCCTTTTGTATTAAATTCGGATGCAAACTCTGTGTTTCATCGTCAATAAGAAGGTCCAAGCGATACAGTAAACATGAAGTGAAGCATCGGAATCTAAAACAGGACTCACAGTATAGGTTCAAATCATAGAAAGTGAGAGGGTCAGTGCTCTTGTACTTAAGTCGGCATTGTGCCTTTTGTATTAAATTCGGTGCAATTTCTGTGTACCATCGTCAATTAGAAGGTCCAAATGATCCAGCAATCCTGAAGTAAATCATCGGAATCTAAAACTGGTCTCACAGGAGAGGTTCAATTCATAGAATGTTAGAGTGTCAGTCATCTTTTACTTAAGTCGGCATTGTGCCTTTTGTATTAATTTTGGATGCAATTTCTGTGTTTCATCGTCAATAAGAAGGTCCAAGGGATACAGTTAACCTGAAGTGTAGCATCGGAATCTAAAACTAGACTCACAGGAGAGGTTCAAATCATAGAAAGTTAGTGTGTCAGTCCTTTTGTACTTAAGTCGGCATTGTGCCATTTGTATTAAATTCGGATGCAATTTCTGTGTTTCATCGTCAATAAGAAGGTCCAAGGGATACAGTAAACCTGAAGTGAAGCATCGGAATCTAAAACTGGACTCCCAGGAGGGGTCAAATCATGGAAAGTTAGATTGTCACTCCTCTTGTACTTAAGCGGGTATTGTGCCATTTGTATTACATTTGGTTGCAATTTCTGTGTTTCATCGTCAATAAGAACGTTCAAGGGATACAGTAAACCTGAAGTGAAGCATCGGAATTTAAAACTAGACTCACAGGAGAGGTTCAAATCATAGAAAGTTAGAGTGTCTGTCCTCTTCTACTTAAGTCGGCATTGTGCCATTTGTATTAAATTCCATTGCAATTTCTGTGTTTCATCGTCAATAAGAAGGTCCAAGGGATACAGTAAACCTGAAGTGAAGCATCGGAATATAAAACTGGACTCACAGGAGAGGTTCAGATCATAGAAAGTTAGATTGTCACTCCTCTTGCACTTAAGGCGGTATTGTGCTATTTGTATCAATTTCGGATGCAATTTCTGTTTTTCATCGTCAATAAGAAGGTCCAAGGGATACAGTAAACCTAAAGTGAAGCATCGGAATCTAAAACTGGACTCACAGGAGCGGTTCAAATCATAGAATGGTAAAGGGTCAGTTTTCTTTTACGTCAGTCGGCATTGTGCTTTTTGTATTAAATTCGGTTGAAATTTCTGTGTTTCATCGTCAATAAGAAGGTCCAAGGGATACAGTAAACCTGAAGTGAAGCATCGAATTCTAAATCTGGACTCACAGGAAGGGTTCAAATCATAGTAAGTTAGAGTGTCAGTCCTCTTTTACTTAAGTCGGCATTGTGCCTTTTGTACTAAATTCCGATGCAATTTCTGTGTTTCATCGTCAATAAGAAGGTCCAGGGGATACAGCAAACCTGAAGTGAAGCATCGGAATCCAAAACTAGACTCACAGGAGAGGTTCAAATCGTAGAAAGTTAGGGTGTCTGTCCTCTTGTACTTAAGTCGGCATTGTGCTATTTGTATTTAACTCTTATGCAAACTCTATGTTTCATCGTCAATAAGAAGGTCCAAGTTATACAGTAAACCTGAGGTGAATCATCGGAATCTAAAACTGGACTCACAGTAGAGGTTCATATCATAGAAAGTGAGAGTGTTAGTCCTCTTGTACTTTAGTCGGCATTGTGCCTTTTGTATTAAATTCAGATGCAATTTCTGTGTTTCATCGTCAATAAGAAGGTCCAAGTGATACAGTAAACCTGAAGTGAAGCTTCGGATTCTAAAACTGCACTCACAGGAGAGATTCAAATCATAGAAAGTTAGAGTGTCACACCTCCCGTACTTAAGTCGGTATTGTGCCTTTTGTAATAAATTTGGATGCAATTTCTGTGATTCATCGTCAATAAGAAGGTCCAAGGGATACAGTAAACCTTAAGTGAAGCATCGGAACCTAAAACTGGTCTCACAGGAGAGGTTCAAATCATAGAATGTTAGAGTGTCGGTCCTCTTTTACTTAAGTCGGCCTTGTGCCTTTTGTATTAAATTCGGATGCAATTTCTCTGTTTCATCGTCAATAAGAAGGTCCTAGGGATACAGTAAACCTGAAGTGAAGCATCGGAATCTAAAACTTCACTCACAGGAGAGGTTCAAATCATAGAAAGTGAGAGTGTCAGTCCTCTTTTACTTAAGTCGGCATTGTGCCTTTTGTATTAAATCCCGATGCAATTTCTGTGTTTCATCGTCAATAAGAAGGTGCAAGGTATACAGTAAACCTGAAGTGAAGCATCGGAATCAAAAACTCGACTCACAGGAGAGGTTCAATTAATAGAAAGTGAGAGTGTCAGTCCTCTTTTACTTAAGTCGGCATTGTGCCTTTTGTATTAAATTCCGATGCAACTTCTGTGTTTCATCGTCATTAAGAAGGTGCAAGGTATACAGTAAACCTGAAGTGAAGCATCGGAATCTAAAACTGGACTCACAGGACAGGTTCAAATCGGAGAAAGTGAGATTGTCAGTCCTCTTGTACTTAAGTCGGCATTGTGCATTTTGTATTAAATTCGGATGCAAACTCTGTGTTTCATCGTCAATAAGAAGGTCCAAGGGATACAGTAAACCTGAGGAGAAGCATCGGAATCGAAAACTGGACTCACAGTAGAGGTTCAAATCATAGAAAGTTAGAGTGCCAGTCCTCTTGTACTTAAGTCGGCATTGTGCCTTTTGTATTAAATTCGGATGCAATTTCTGTGTTACATCGTTAACAAGAAGGTCCAAATGATACAGTAAACCTGAAGTGAGGCATCGGAATCTAAAACTGGTCTCACAGGAAAGGTTCAAATCATAGAAAGTGAGACTGTCAGTCCTCTTGTACTTAAGTCGGCATTGTGCCATATGTATTAAATTCGGATGCAATTTCTGTGTTTCATCGTCAATAAGAAGGTCCAAGGGATACAGTAAACCTGAAGTGAAGCATCGGAATCCAAAACTGGACTCCCAGGAGAGGTCAAATCATAGAAGGTGAGAGTGTCAGTCCTCTTGTACTTAATTCGGCATTGTGCCATTTGTATTAAATTCGGATGCAATTTCTGTGTTTCATCGTTATTAAGAAGGTCCAAGGAATACAGTAAACCTGAGGTGAAGCATCGGAATCTAAAACTGGACTCACAGTAGAGGTTCAAATCATAGAAAGTGAGAGTGCCAGTCCTCTTTTACTTAAGTCGGCATTGTTCCTTTTGTATTAAATTCGGATGCAATATCTCTGTTTCATCGTCAATAAGAAGGTCCTAGGGATACAGTAAACCTGAAGTGAAGCATCGGAATCTAAAACCTCACTCACAGGACAGGTTCAAATAATAGAAAGTTAGAGTGTCAGTCCTCTTTCACTTAAGTCGGCATTGTGCCATTTGTATTAAATTCCGACGCAATTTCTGTGTTTCATCGTCAATAAGAAGGTGCAAGGTATACAGTAAACCTGATGTGAAGCTTCGGAATCGATAACTCGACTCACAGGAGAGGTTCTAATCATAGAAAGTGAGAGGGTCAGTCCTCTTGTACTTAAGTCGGCATTGTGCCATTATTATTAAACTCGGATGCAATTTCTGTGTTTCATCGTCAATAAGAGGGTGCAAGGTATACAGTAAACCTGAAGTGAAGCATCGGAATGTAAAACTGGACTCACAGGACAGATTAAAATCATAGAATGTGAGAGTGTCAGTCCTCTTGTACTTAAGTAGGCATTGTGCCATTTGTATTAAATTTGGATGCAATTTCTGTGTTTCATCGTCAATAAGAAGGTTCAAGGGATACAGTAAACCTGAAGTGAAGCATCGGAATCTAAAACTTGACTCACAGGAGATGTTCAAATGATAGATAGTTAGAGTGTCTGTCCTCTTGTACTTAAGTCGGCATTGTGCCTTTTGTATTAAATTCGGATGCAAACTCTGTGTTTCATCGTCAATAAGAAGGTCCAAGGGATACAGTAAACATGAGGTGAAGAATCGGAATCTAAAACAGGACTCACAGGAAGGTTCAAATCATAGAGAGTTAGAGTGTCATTCCTCATTTACTTAAGTCGGCATTGTGCCATTTGTATTAAATTCCGATGCAATATCTGTGTTTCATCGTCAATAAGAAGGTCCAAGGGATACAGTAAACCTGAAGTGAAGCATCGGAATCTAAAACTGGATTCCCAGGAGGGGTCAAATCATAGAAAGTTAGATTGTCACTCCTCTTGTACTTAAGCCGGTATTGTACCATTTGTATTAAATTTGGTTGCAATTTCTGAGTTTCATCGTCAATAAGAACGTTCAAGGGATACAGTAACCTGAAGTGAAGCATCGGAATCTAAAACTTGACTCACAGGAGAGGTTCAATTCATAGAAAGTTAGAGTTTCAGTCTTCTTTACTTAAGTCGGCATTGTGACTTTTGTATTAAATACCGATGCAATTTCTGTGTTTCATCGTCAATAAGAAGGTGCAAGGTATACAGTAAACCTGAAGTGAAGCATCGGAATGTAAAAGTGGACTCACAGGACAGGTTCAAATCACAGAAAGTGAGAGTGTCAGTTCTCTTGTACTTAAGTCGGCATTGTGCCATTTGTATTAAATTTGGTTGCAATTTCTGAGTTTCATCGTCAATAAGAACGTTCAAGGGATACAGTAACCTGAAGTGAAGCATCGGAATCTAAATCTAGACTCACAGGAGAGGTTCAAATCATAGAAAGTTAGAGTGTCTGTCCTCTTCTACTTAAGTCAGCATTGTGCCATTTATATTAAATTCCGTTGCTATTTCTGTGTTTCATCGTAAATAAGAAGGTCCAAGTGATACAGTAAACCTGAAGTGTATCATCGGAATATAAAACTGGACGCACAGGAGAGGTTCAGATCATAGAAAGTTAGATTGTCACTCCTCTTGTACTTAAGGCGGTATTGTGCCATTTGTATTAATTTCGGATGCAATTTCTGTGTTTCATCGTCAATAAGAAGGTCCAAGGGATACAGTAAACCTAAAGTGTAGCATCGGAATCTAAAACTGGACTCACAGGAGCGGTTCAAATCATAGAATGGTAGAGGGTCAGTCCTCTTTTACTTCAGTCGGCATTGTGCTTTTTGTATTAAATTCGGTTGAAATTTCTGTGTTTCATCGTCAATAAGAAGGTCCAAGGGATACAGTAAACCGGAATTGAAGCTTCGGAATCTAAAACTGGACTCACAGGAGAGGTTCAAATCATAGAAAGTTAGAGTGTCAGTCCTCTCTTAGTTTAGTCTTCATTGTGCCGTTAGTATTAAATTCCGATGCAATTTCTGTGTTTCATTGTCAATAAGATGGTGCAAGGTATACAGTAAACCTGAAGTGAAGCATCGGAACCTAAAACTGGACTCACAGGAGAGGTTCAAATCATAGAATGTGAGAGTGTCAGTCCTCTTGTACTTAAGTCGGCATTATGCCATTTGTATTAAATCTGGATGCAATTTCTGTGTTTCATCGTCAATAAGAAGGTCCAAGGGATACAGTAAACCTGAAGTGAAGCATCGGATTCTAAAACTGGACTCACAGGAGGGGTTCAAATCATAGAAAGTTAGAGTGACAGTAATCTTTTGTTTAAGCCGGTATTGTGCCATTTGTATTAAATTCGGATGCAATTATGGTGTTTCATCGTCAATAAGAAGGTCCAAGGGATACAGTAAACCTGAAGTGAAGCATCGGAATATAAAACTGGACTCACAGGAGAGGTTCAAATCACAGAAAGTTAGATTGTCACTCCTCTAGTACTTAAGCCAGTATTGTGCTTTTGTATTAAATTCGGATGCAATTTCTGTGTTTCATCGTCAATAAGAAGGTCCAAGGGACACAGTAATCCTAAAGTGAAGCATCGGAATCTAAAACTGTACTCACAGGAGAGGTTGAAATCATAGAAAGTTAGAATATCAGTCCTCTTGTATTTAAGTCGGCATTGTGCCTTATGTATTAAATTCGGATGCAATTTCTGTGTTTCATCGTCAATAAGAAGGTGCAACGTATGCAATAAACCTGAAGTGAAGCTTCGGAATCTAAAACTGGACTCACAGGACAGGTTCAAATCATAGAAAGTGAGAGTGTCAGTCCTCTTGTACTTAAGTCGCCATTGTGCCATTTGTATTAAACTCGGATACAATTGCTGTGTTTCATCGTCAACAAGAAGGTCCAGGTCATACAGTAAACCTGAAGAGAAGCATCGGAATCTAAAACTGGACTCACAGGAGAGGTTCAAATCATAGAAAGTTAGAGTGTCTCTCCTCTTGTACTTAAGTCGGTATTGTGTCTTTTGTATTAAATTCGGATGCAATTTCTGTGTTTCATCGTCAATAAGAAGGTCCAAGGGATACAGTAAAACTGAAGTGAAGCATTGGAATCTAAAACTAGACTCATAGGAGAGCTTCAAATCACAGAAAATTAGAATG
The DNA here is from genome assembly GCF_021461385.2 of Schistocerca piceifrons. NCBI lineage: Eukaryota > Metazoa > Arthropoda > Insecta > Orthoptera > Acrididae > Schistocerca > Schistocerca piceifrons. The sequence continues at coordinate 944,264,276 of NC_060149.1, forward strand.
TCAGTCCTCGTGTACTTAAGTCGGCATTGTGCCTTTTGTATTAAATTCGGATGCAATTTCTGTGTTTCATCGTCAATAAGAAGGTCCTAAGGATACAGTAAACCTGAAGTGAAGCATCGGATTGTAAAACTGGACTCACAGAAGATGTTCAAATCATAGAAAGTTAGAGTGTCAGTCCTCTTTTACTTAAGTCGGCATTGTGCCTTTTGTATTAAATTCCGATGCAATTTCTGTGTTTCATCGTCAATAAGAAGGTGCAAGGTATACAGTAAACCTGAAGTGAAGCATCGGAATCTGAAACTGGACTCACAGGAGAGGTTCAAATCATAGAAAGTGAGAGTGTCAGTCCTCTTGTACTTATGTCGGAATTGTGCCTTCTCTATTAAATTCTGATGCAATTTCCGTGTTTCATCGTCAATAAGAAGGTGCAACGTATACAGTAAACCTGAAGTGAAGCATCGGAATCTAAAACTGGACTTACAGGAGAGGTTCAAATCATTGAAGGTGAGAGTGTCAGTCCTCTTGTACTTAAGTCGGCATTGTGCCATTGGTATTAAATTCGGATGCAATTTCTGTGTATCATCGTCAATAAGAAGGTCCAAGGGATACAGTAAACCTGAAGTGAAGCATCGGAATCGAAAACTGGACTCACAGGAGAGGTTCAGATCATAGAAAGTTAGAATATCAGTCCTCTTGTACTTAAGTCGGCATTGTGCCTTCTGTATTAAATTCTGATGCAATTTCCGTGTTTCATCGTCAATAAGAAGGTGCAACGTATACAGTAAACCTGAAGTGAAGCATCGGAATCAAAAACTGGACTTACAGGAGAGGTTCAAATCATTGAAGGTGAGAGTGTCAGTCCTCTTGTACTTAAGTCGGCATTATGCCATTTGTATTAAATCTGGATGCAATTTCTGTGTTTCATCGTCAATAAGAAGGTCCAAGGGATACAGTAAACCTGAAGTGAAGCATCGGATTCTAAAACTGGACTCACAGGAGGGGTTCAAATCATAGAAAGTTAGAGTGACAGTAATCTTTTGTTTAAGCCGGTATTGTGCCATTTGTATTAAATTCGGATGCAATTATGGTGTTTCATCGTCAATAAGAAGGTCCAAGGGATACAGTAAACCTGAAGTGAAGCATCGGAATATAAAACTGGACTCACAGGAGAGGTTCAAATCACAGAAAGTTAGATTGTCACTCCTCTAGTACTTAAGCCAGTATTGTGCTTTTGTATTAAATTCGGATGCAATTTCTGTGTTTCATCGTCAATAAGAAGGTCCAAGGGACACAGTAATCCTAAAGTGAAGCATCGGAATCTAAAACTGTACTCACAGGAGAGGTTGAAATCATAGAAAGTTAGAATATCAGTCCTCTTGTATTTAAGTCGGCATTGTGCCTTATGTATTAAATTCGGATGCAATTTCTGTGTTTCATCGTCAATAAGAAGGTGCAACGTATGCAATAAACCTGAAGTGAAGCTTCGGAATCTAAAACTGGACTCACAGGACAGGTTCAAATCATAGAAAGTGAGAGTGTCAGTCCTCTTGTACTTAAGTCGCCATTGTGCCATTTGTATTAAACTCGGATACAATTGCTGTGTTTCATCGTCAACAAGAAGGTCCAGGTCATACAGTAAACCTGAAGAGAAGCATCGGAATCTAAAACTGGACTCACAGGAGAGGTTCAAATCATAGAAAGTTAGAGTGTCTCTCCTCTTGTACTTAAGTCGGTATTGTGTCTTTTGTATTAAATTCGGATGCAATTTCTGTGTTTCATCGTCAATAAGAAGGTCCAAGGGATACAGTAAAACTGAAGTGAAGCATTGGAATCTAAAACTAGACTCATAGGAGAGCTTCAAATCACAGAAAATTAGAATGTCAGTCCTCGTGTACTTAAGTCGGCATTGTGCCTTTTGTATTAAATTCGGATGCAATTTCTGTGTTTCATCGTCAATAAGAAGGTCCTAAGGATACAGTAAACCTGAAGTGAAGCATCGGATTGTAAAACTGGACTCACAGAAGATGTTCAAATCATAGAAAGTTAGAGTGTCAGTCCTCTTTTACTTAAGTCGGCATTGTGCCTTTTGTATTAAATTCCGATGCAATTTCTGTGTTTCATCGTCAATAAGAAGGTGCAAGGTATACAGTAAACCTGAAGTGAAGCATCGGAATCTGAAACTGGACTCACAGGAGAGGTTCAAATCATAGAAAGTGAGAGTGTCAGTCCTCTTGTACTTATGTCGGAATTGTGCCTTCTCTATTAAATTCTGATGCAATTTCCGTGTTTCATCGTCAATAAGAAGGTGCAACGTATACAGTAAACCTGAAGTGAAGCATCGGAATCTAAAACTGGACTTACAGGAGAGGTTCAAATCATTGAAGGTGAGAGTGTCAGTCCTCTTGTACTTAAGTCGGCATTGTGCCATTGGTATTAAATTCGGATGCAATTTCTGTGTATCATCGTCAATAAGAAGGTCCAAGGGATACAGTAAACCTGAAGTGAAGCATCGGAATCGAAAACTGGACTCACAGGAGAGGTTCAGATCATAGAAAGTTAGAATATCAGTCCTCTTGTACTTAAGTCGGCATTGTGCCTTCTGTATTAAATTCTGATGCAATTTCCGTGTTTCATCGTCAATAAGAAGGTGCAACGTATACAGTAAACCTGAAGTGAAGCATCGGAATCAAAAACTGGACTTACAGGAGAGGTTCAAATCATTGAAGGTGAGAGTGTCAGTCCTCTTGTACTTAAGTCGGCATTGTACCATTGGTATTAAATTCGGATGCAATTTCTGTGTATCATCGTCAATAAGAAGGTCCAAGGGATACAGTAAACCTGAAGTGAAGCATCGGAATCGAAAACTGGACTCACAGGAGAGGTTCAGATCATAGAAAGTTAGAGTGTCACTCCTCTTGTACGTAAATCGGTATTGTGCCTTTTGTATTAAATTTGGGTGCAATTTCTGTGTTTCATCGTCAATAAGAAGGACCAAGGTATACAGTAAACCTGACGTAAAGCATCGAATTCTAAAACTGGACTCACAGGAGGGGTTCAAATCGTAGAAAGTTAGAGTGTCAGTCCTCTTTTACTTAAGTCGTCATTGTGACTTTTGTATTAAATTCCGATGCTATTTCTGTGTTTCAGCGTCAATAAGAAGGTCCAAGGGATACAGTAAATCTGAAGGGAAGCATCGGAATCTTAAACTGGACTTACAGGAGAGGTTCAAATCATTGAAGGTGAGAGTGTCAGTCCTCTTGTACTTAAGTCGGCATTGTGCCATTTGTATTAAATTCCATTGCAATTTCTGTGTTTCATCGTCAATAAGAAGGTCCAAGGGATACAGTAAACCTGAAGTGAAGCATCGGAATATAAAACTGGACTCACAGGAGAGGTTCAGATCATAGAAAGTTAGATTGTCACTCCTCTTGTACTTAAGGCGATATTGTGAAATTTGTATTAATTTCGGATGCAATTTCTGTGTTTCATCGTCAATAAGAAGGTCCAAGGGATACAGTAAACCTAAAGCGAAGCATCGGAATCTAAAACTGGACTCACGGGAACGGTTCAAATCATAGAATGGTAGAGGGTCAGTCCTCTTTTACTTCAGTCGGCATTGTGCTTTTTGTATTAAATTCGGTTGAAATTTCCGTGTTTCATCGTCAATAAGAAGGTCGAAGGGATACAGTAAACCTGAAGTGAAGCATCGGATTCTAAATCTGGACTCACAGGAGGGGTTCAAATCATAGTAAGTTAGAGTGTCAGTCCTCTTTTACTTAAGTCGTCATTGTGCCTTTTGTATTAAATTCCGATGCAATTTCTGTGTTTCATCGTCGATAACAAGGTGCAAGGTATACAGTAAACCTGAAGTGAAGCATCGGAATCCAAAACTGGACTCACAGGAGAAGTTCAAATCATAGAAAGTGAGAGTGTCAGTCCTCTTGTACTTAAGTCGGCATTGTGCCATTTGTATGAAATTCGGATGCAATTTCTGTGTTTCATCGTCAATAAGAAGGTCCAGGGGATACAGTAAACCTGAAGTGAAGCATCGGAATCCAAACCTAGACTCACAGGAGAGGTTCAAATCATAGAAAGTTAGGGTGTCTGTCCTCTTGTACTTAAGTCGGCATTGTGCCATTTGTATTAAACTCTTATGCAAACTCTGTGTTTCATCGTCAATAAGAAGGTCCAAGTTATACAGTAAACCGGAGGTGAATCATCGGAATCTAAAACTGGACTCACAGTAGGGGTTCATATCATAGAAAGTGAGAGTGTCAGTCCTCTTGTCCTTTAGTCGACATTGTGCCTTTTGTATTAAATTCGGATGCAATTTCTGTGTTTCATCGTCAATAAGAAGGTCCTAGTGATACAGTAAACCTGAAGTGAAGCTTCGGAATCTAAAACTGCACTCACAGGAGAGATTCAAATCATAGAAAGTTAGAGTGTCACTCCTCCCGTACTTATGTCGGTATTGTGCCTTTTGTAATAAATTTGGATGCAATTTCTGTGTTTCATCGTCAATAAGAAGGTCCAAGGGATACAGTAAACCTTAAGAGAAGCATCGGAACCTAAAACTGGTCTCACAGGAGAGGTTCAAATCATAGAAAGTTAGAGTGTCAGTCCTCTTGTACTTAAGTCGGCATTGTGCCATTTGTATTAAATTCCGATGCAATTTCTGTGTTTCATCGTCAATAAGAAGGTGCAAGGTATACAGTAAACCTGAAGTGAAGCATCGGAATCTAAAACTCGACTCACAGGAGAGGTTCTAATCATAGAAAGTGAGAGTGTCAGTCCTCTTGTACTTAAGTCGGCATTGTGCCATTTATATTAAACTCGGATGCAATTTCTGTGTTTCATCGTCAAAAAGAAGGTGCGAGGTATACAGTAAACCTGAAGTGAAGCATCGGAATGTAAAACTGGACTCACAGGACAGATTCAAATCATAGAAAGTGAGAGTGTCAGTCCTCTTGTACTTAAGTCGGCATTGTGCCATTTGTATTAAATTTTGAATGCAATTTCTGTGTTTCATCGTCAATAAGATGGTTCAAGGCATACAGTAAACCTGAAGTGAAGCATCGGAATCGAAAACCAGACTCACAGGAGAGGTTCAAATCATAGAAAGTTAGAGTGTCTGTCCTCTTGTACTTAAGTCGGCATTGTGCCTTTTGTATTTAATTCGGATGCAAACTCTGTGTTTCATCGTCAATAAGAAGGTCCAAGGGATACAGTAAACATGAGGTGAAGCATCGGAATCTAAAACAGGACTCACAGTATAGGTTCAAATCATAGAAAGTGAGAGGGTCAGTCCTCTTGTACTTAAGTCGGCATTGTGCCTTTTGTATTAAATTCGGATGCAATTTCTGTGTACCATCGTCAATAAGAAGGTCCAAATGATCCAGCAAACCTGAAGTGAATCATCGGAATCTAAAACTGGTCTCACAGGAGAGGTTCAATTCATAGAATGTAAGAGTTTCAGTCATCTTTTACTTAAGTCGGCATTGTGCCTTTTGTATTAATTTTGGATGCTATTTCTGTGTTTCATCGTCAATAAGAATGTCCAAGTGATACAGTTAACCTGAAGTGTAGCATCGGAATCTAAAACTAGACTCACAGGAGAGGTTCAAATCATAGAAAGTTAGAGTGTCAGTCCTCTTGTACTTAAGTCGGCATTGTGCCATTTGTTTTAAATTCGGATGCAATTTCTGTGTTTCATCGTCAATAAGAAGGTCCAAGGGATACAGTAAACCTGAAGTGAAGCATCGGAATCTAAAACTGGACTCCCAGGAGGGGTCAAATCATAGAAAGTTAGATTGTCACTCCTCTTGTACTTAAGCCGGTATTGTGCCATTTGTATTAAATTTGGTTGCAATTTCTGTGTTTCATCGTCAATAAGAACGTTCAAGGGATACAGTAAACCTGAAGTGAAGCATCGTAATCTAAATCTAGACTCACAGGAGAGGTTCAAATCATAGAAAGTTAGAGTGTCTGTCCTCTTCTACTTAAGTCGGCATTGTGCCATTTGTATTAAATTCCATTGCAATTTCTGTGTTTCATCGTCAATAAGAAGGTCCAAGGGATACAGTAAACCTGAAGTGAAGCATCGGAATATAAAACTGGACTCACAGGAGAGGTTCAGATCATAGAAAGTTAGATTGTCACTCCTCTTGTACTTAAGGCGGTATTGTGCCATTTGTATTAATTTCGGATGCAATTTCTGTGTTTCATCGTCAATAAGAAGGTCCAAGGGATACAGTAAACCTAAAGTGAAGCATCGGAATCTAAAACTGGACTCACAGGAGCGGTTCAATTCATAGAATTGTAAAGGGTCAGTCCTCTTTTACTTCAGTCGGCATTGTGCTTTTTGTATTAAATTCGGTTGAAATTTCTGTGTTTCATCGTCAATAAGAAGGTCCAAGGGATACAGTAAACCTGAAGTGAAGCATCGGATTCTAAATCTGGACTCACAGGAGGGGTTCAAATCATAGTAAGTTAGAGTGTCAATCCTCTTTTACTTAAGTCGGCATTGTGCCTTTTGTACTAAATTCCGATGCAATTTCTGTGTTTCATCGTCAATAAGAAGGTCCAAGGGATACAGTAAACATGAGGTGAGGCATCGGAATCGAAAACAGGACTCACAGTATAGGTTCAAATCATAGAAAGTTAGAGTGTCACTCCTCCCGTACTTATGTCGGTATTGTGCCTTTTGTAATAAATTTGGATGCAATTTCTGTGTTTCATTGTCAATAAGAAGGTCCAAGGGATACAGTAAACCTTAAGAGAAGCATCGGAACCTAAAACTGGTCTCACAGGAGAGGTTCAAATCATAGAAAGTTAGAGTGTCAGTCCTCTTGTACTTAAGTCGGCATTGTGCCATTTGTATTAAATTCCGATGCAATTACTTTGTTTCATCGTCAATAAGAAGGTGCAACGTATACAGTAAACCTGAATTGAAGCATCGGAATCTAAAACTCGACTCACAGGAGAGGTTCTAATCATAGAAAGTGAGAGTGTCAGTCCTCTTGTACTTAAGTCGGCATTGTGCCATTTATATTAAACTCGGATGCAATTTCTGTGTTTCATCGTCAATAAGAAGGTGCAAGGTATACAGTACACCTGAAGTGAAGCATCGGAATGTAAAACTGGACTCACAGGACAGATTCAAATCATAGAAAGTGAGAGTGTCAGTCCTCTTGTACTTAAGTCGGCATTGTGCCATTTGTATTAAATTTGGATGCAATTTCTGTGTTTCATCGTCAATAAGAAGGTTCAAGGGATACAGTAAACCTGAAGTGAAGCATCGGAATCTAAAACAAGACTCACAGGGAGGTTCAAATCTTAGAAAGTTAGAGTGTCTGTCCTCTTGTACTTAAGTCGGCATTGTGCCTTTTGTATTAAATTCGGATGCAAACTCTGTGTTTCATCTTCAATAAGAAGGTCCAAGGGATACAGTAAACATGAGGTGAAGCATCGGAATCTAAAACAGGACTCACAGTATAGGTTCAAATCATAGAAAGTGAGAGGGTCAGTCCTTTTGTACTTAAGTCGGCATTGTGCCTTTTGTATTAAATTCGGATGCAATTTCTGTGTACCATCGTCAATAAGAAGGTCCAAATGATCCAGCAAACCTGAAGTGAATCATCGGAATCTAAAACTGGTCTCACAGGAGAGGTTCAATTCATAGAATGTTAGAGTGTCAGTCATCTTTTACTTAAGTCGGCATTGTGCTTTTGTATTAATTTTGGATGCAATTTCTGTGTTTCATCGTCTATAAGAAGGTCCAAGGGATACAGTTAACCTGAAGTGTAGCATCGGAATCTAAAACTAGACTCACAGGAGAGGTTCAAATCATAGAAAGTTAGAGTGTCAGTCCTCTTGTACTTAAGTCGGCATTGTGCCATTTGTATTTAATTCGGATGCAATTTCTGTGTTTCATCGTCAATAAGAAGGTCCAAGGGATACAGTAAACCTGAAGTGAAGCATCGGAATCTAAAACTGGACTCCCAGGAGGGGTCAAATCATAGAAAGTTAGATTGTCACTCCTCTTGTACTTAAGCCGGTATTGTGCCATTTGTATTAAATTTGGTTGCAATTTCTGTGTTTCATCGTCAATAAGAACGTTCAAGGGATACAGTAAACCTGAAGTGAAGCATCGGAATCTAAAACTAGACTCACAGGAGAGGTTCAAATCATAGAAAGTTAGAGTGTCTGTCCTCTTCTACTTAAGTCGGCATTGTGCCATTTGTATTAAATTCCATTGCAATTTCTGTGTTTCATCGTCAATAAGAAGGTCCAAGGGATACAGTAAACCTGAAGTGAAGCATCGGAATATAAAACTGGACTCACAGGAGAGGTTCAGATCATAGAAAGTTAGATTGTCACTCCTCTTGTACTTAAGGCGGTATTGTGCCATTTGTATTAATTTCGGATGCAATTTCTGTGTTTCATCGTCAATAAGAAGGTCCAAGGGATACAGTAAACCTAAAGTGAAGCATCGGAATCTAAAACTGGACTCACAGGAGCGGTTCAAATCATAGAATGGTAAAGGGTCAGTCCTCTTTTACTTCAGTCGGCATTGTGCCTTTTGTATTAAATTCGGTTGAAATTTCTGTGTTTCATCGTCAATAAGAAGGTCCAAGGGATACAGTAAACCTGAAGTGAAGCATCGGATTCTAAATCTGGACTCACAGGAGGGGTTCAAATCATAGTAAGTTAGAGTGTCAGTCCTCTTTTACTTAAGTCGGCATTGTGCCTTTTGTATTAAATTCGGATGCAAACTCTGTGTTTCATCGTCAATAAGAAGGTCCAAGGGATACAGTAAACATGAGGTGAAGCATCGGAATCTAAAACAGGACTCACAGTATAGGTTCAAATCATAGAAAGTGAGAGGGTCAGTCCTCGTGTACTTAAGTCGGCATTGTGCCTTTTGTATTAATTTCGGATGCAATTTCTGTGTACCATCGTCAATAAGGAGGTCCAAATGATCCAGTAAACCTGAAGTGAATCATCGGAATCTAAAACTGGTCTCACAGGAGAGGTTCAAATCATAGAAAGTTAGAGTGTCAGTCCTCTTGTACTTAAGTCGGCATTGTGCCATTTGTATTAAATTCCGATGCAATTTCTGTGTTTCATCGTCAATAAGAAGGTACAAGGTATACAGTAAACCTAAAGTGAAGCATCGGAATCTAAAACTCGACTCACAGGAGAGGTTCATATCATAGAAAGTGAGTGTGTCAGTCCTCTTGTACCTAAGTCGGCATTGTGCCATTTGTTTTAAATTCGGATGCAACTTCTGTGTTTCATCGTCAATAAGAGGGTCCAAGGGATACAGTAAACCTGAAGTGAAGCATCGGAATCTAAAACTGGACTCCCAGGAGGGGTCAAATCATAGAAAGTTAGATTGTCACTCCTCTTGTACTTAAGCCGGTATTGTGCCATTTGTATTAAATTTGGTTGCAATTTCTGTGCTTCATCGGCAATAAGAACGTTCAAGGGATACAGTAAACCTGAAGTGAAGCATCGGAATCTAAAACTAGACTCACAGGAGAGGTTCAAATCATAGGAAGTTAGAGTGTCTGTCCTCTTCTACTTAAGTCGGCTTTGTGCCATTTATATTAAATTCCATTGCAATTTCTGTGTTTCATCGTCAATAAGAAGGTCCAAGGGATAAAGTAAACCTGAAGTGAAGCATCGGAATAGAAAACTGGACTCACAGGAGAGGTTCAGATCATAGAAAGTTAGATTGTCACTCCTCTTGTACTTAAGACGGTATTGTGCCATTTGTATTAATTTCGGATGCAATTTCTGTGTTTCATCGTCAATAAGAAGGTCCAAGGGATACAGTAAACCTAAAGCGAAGCATCGGAATCTAAAACTGGACCCACAGGAGCGGTTCAAATCATAGAATGGTAGAGGGTCAGTCCTCTTTTACTTCAGTCGGCATTGTGCTTTTTGTATTAAATTCGGTTGAAATTTCCGTGTTTCATCGTCAATAAGAAGGTCGAAGGGATACAGTAAACCTGAAGTGAAGCATCGGATTCTAAATCTGGACTCACAGGAGGGGTTCAAATCATAGTAAGTTAGAGTGTCAGTCCTCTTTTACTTAAGTCGGCATTGTGCCTTTTGTATTAAATTCCGATGCAATTTCTGTGTTTCATCGTCAATAAGAAGGTGCAAGGTATACAGTGAACCTGAAGTGAAGCATCGGAATCCAAAACTGGACTCACAGGAGAGGTTCAAATCATAGAAAGTGAGAGTGTCAGTCCTCTTGTACTTAAGTCGGCATTGTGCCATTTGAATGAAATTCGGATGCAATTTCTGTGTTTCATCGTCAATAAGAAGGTCCAGGGGATACAGTAAACCTGAAGTGAAGCATCGGAATCCAAAACTAGACTCACAGGAGAGGTTCAAATCATAGAAAGTTAGGGTGTCTGTCCTCTTGTACTTAAGTCGGCATTGTGCCATTTGTATTAAACTCTTATGCAAACTCTGTGTTTCATCGTCAATGAGAAGGTCCAAGTTATACAGTAAACCGGAGGTGAATCATCGGAATCTAAAACTGGACTCACAGTAGGGGTTCACATCATAGAAAGTGAGAGTGTCGGTCCTCTTGTCCATTAGTCGACATTGTGCCTTTTGTATTAAATTCGGACGCAATTTCTGTGTTTCATCGTCAATAAGAAGGTCCTAGTGATACAGTAAACCTGAAGTGAAGCTTCGGAATCTAAAACTGCACTCACAGGAGAGATTCAAATCATAGAAAGTTAGAGTGTCACTCCTCCCGTACTTATGTCGGTATTGTGCCTTTTGTAATAAATTTGGATGCAATTTCTGTGTTCATCGTCAATAAGAAGGTCCAAGGGATACAGTAAACCTTAAGAGAAGCATCGGAACCTAAAACTGGTCTCACAGGAGAGGTTCAAATCATAGAAAGTTAGAGTGTCAGTCCTCTTGTACTTAAGTCGGCATTGTGCCATTTGTATTAAATTCCGATGCAATTTCTGTGTTTCATCGTCAATAAGAAGGTGCAAGGTATACAGTAAACCTGAAGTGAAGCATCGGAATCTAAAACTCGACTCACAGGAGAGGTTCTAATCATAGAAAGTGAGAGTGTCAGTCCTCTTGTACTTAAGTCGGCATTGTGCCATTTATATTAAACTCGGATGCAATTTCTGTGTTTCATCGTCAATAAGAAGGTGCAAGGTATACAGTAAACCTGAAGTGAAGCATCGGAATGTAAAACTGGGCTCACAGGACAGATTCAAATCATAGAAAGTGAGAGTGTCAGTCCTCTTGTACTTAAGTCGGCATTGTGCCATTTGTATTAAATTTGGATGCAATTTCTGTGTTTCATCGTCAATAAGAAGGTTCAAGGGATACAGTAAACCTGAAGTGAAGCATCGGAATCGAAAACAAGACTCACAGGAGAGGTTCAAATCATAGAAAGTTAGAGTGTCTGTCCTCTTGTACTTAAGTCGGCATTGTGCCTTTTGTATTAAATTCGGATGCAAACTCTGTGTTTCATCGTCAATAAGAAGGTCCAAGGGATACAGTAAACATGAAGTGAAGCATCGGAATCTAAAACAGGACTCACAGTATAGGTTCAAATCATAGAAAGTGAGAGGGTCAGTCCTCTTGTACTTAAGTCGGCATTGTGCCTTTTGTATTAAATTCGGTGCAATATCTGTGTACCATCGTCAATTAGAAGGTCCAAATGATCCAGCAAACCTGAAGTGAATCATCGGAATCTAAAACTGGTCTCACAGGAGAGGTTCAATTCATAGAATGTTAGAGTGTCAGTCATCTTTTACTTAAGTCGGCATTGTGCCTTTTGTATTAATTTTGGATGCAATTTCTGTGTTTCATCGTCAATAAGAATGTCCAAGGGATACAGTTAACCTGAAGTGTAGCATCGGAATCTAAAACTAGACTCACAGGAGAGGTTCAAATCATAGAAAGTTAGAGTGTCAGTCCTTTTGTACTTAAGTCGGCATTGTGCCATTTGTATTAAATTCGGATGCAATTTCTGTGTTTCATCGTCAATAAGAAGGTGCAACGTATACAGTAAACCTGAATTGAAGCATCGGAATCTAAAACTCGACTCACAGGAGAGGTTCTAATCATAGAAAGTGAGAGTGTCAGTCCTCTTGTACTTAAGTCGGCATTGTGCCATTTATATTAAACTCGGATGCAATTTCTGTGTTTCATCGTCAATAAGAAGGTGCAAGGTATACAGTACACCTGAAGTGAAGCATCGGAATGTAAAACTGGACTCACAGGACAGATTCAAATCATAGAAAGTGAGAGTGTCAGTCCTCTTGTACTTAAGTCGGCATTGTGCCATTTGTATTAAATTTGGATGCAATTTCTGTGTTTCATCGTCAATAAGAAGGTTCAAGGGATACAGTAAACCTGAAGTGAAGCATCGGAATCTAAAACAAGACTCACAGGGAGGTTCAAATCTTAGAAAGTTAGAGTGTCTGTCCTCTTGTACTTAAGTCGGCATTGTGCCTTTTGTATTAAATTCGGATGCAAACTCTGTGTTTCATCTTCAATAAGAAGGTCCAAGGGATACAGTAAACATGAGGTGAAGCATCGGAATCTAAAACAGGACTCACAGTATAGGTTCAAATCATAGAAAGTGAGAGGGTCAGTCCTTTTGTACTTAAGTCGGCATTGTGCCTTTTGTATTAAATTCGGATGCAATTTCTGTGTACCATCGTCAATAAGAAGGTCCAAATGATCCAGCAAACCTGAAGTGAATCATCGGAATCTAAAACTGGTCTCACAGGAGAGGTTCAATTCATAGAATGTTAGAGTGTCAGTCATCTTTTACTTAAGTCGGCATTGTGCTTTTGTATTAATTTTGGATGCAATTTCTGTGTTTCATCGTCTATAAGAAGGTCCAAGGGATACAGTTAACCTGAAGTGTAGCATCGGAATCTAAAACTAGACTCACAGGAGAGGTTCAAATCATAGAAAGTTAGAGTGTCAGTCCTCTTGTACTTAAGTCGGCATTGTGCCATTTGTATTTAATTCGGATGCAATTTCTGTGTTTCATCGTCAATAAGAAGGTCCAAGGGATACAGTAAACCTGAAGTGAAGCATCGGAATCTAAAACTGGACTCCCAGGAGGGGTCAAATCATAGAAAGTTAGATTGTCACTCCTCTTGTACTTAAGCCGGTATTGTGCCATTTGTATTAAATTTGGTTGCAATTTCTGTGTTTCATCGTCAATAAGAACGTTCAAGGGATACAGTAAACCTGAAGTGAAGCATCGGAATCTAAAACTAGACTCACAGGAGAGGTTCAAATCATAGAAAGTTAGAGTGTCTGTCCTCTTCTACTTAAGTCGGCATTGTGCCATTTGTATTAAATTCCATTGCAATTTCTGTGTTTCATCGTCAATAAGAAGGTCCAAGGGATACAGTAAACCTGAAGTGAAGCATCGGAATATAAAACTGGACTCACAGGAGAGGTTCAGATCATAGAAAGTTAGATTGTCACTCCTCTTGTACTTAAGGCGGTATTGTGCCATTTGTATTAATTTCGGATGCAATTTCTGTGTTTCATCGTCAATAAGAAGGTCCAAGGGATACAGTAAACCTAAAGTGAAGCATCGGAATCTAAAACTGGACTCACAGGAGCGGTTCAAATCATAGAATGGTAAAGGGTCAGTCCTCTTTTACTTCAGTCGGCATTGTGCCTTTTGTATTAAATTCGGTTGAAATTTCTGTGTTTCATCGTCAATAAGAAGGTCCAAGGGATACAGTAAACCTGAAGTGAAGCATCGGATTCTAAATCTGGACTCACAGGAGGGGTTCAAATCATAGTAAGTTAGAGTGTCAGTCCTCTTTTACTTAAGTCGGCATTGTGCCTTTTGTATTAAATTCGGATGCAAACTCTGTGTTTCATCGTCAATAAGAAGGTCCAAGGGATACAGTAAACATGAGGTGAAGCATCGGAATCTAAAACAGGACTCACAGTATAGGTTCAAATCATAGAAAGTGAGAGGGTCAGTCCTCGTGTACTTAAGTCGGCATTGTGCCTTTTGTATTAATTTCGGATGCAATTTCTGTGTACCATCGTCAATAAGGAGGTCCAAATGATCCAGTAAACCTGAAGTGAATCATCGGAATCTAAAACTGGTCTCACAGGAGAGGTTCAAATCATAGAAAGTTAGAGTGTCAGTCCTCTTGTACTTAAGTCGGCATTGTGCCATTTGTATTAAATTCCGATGCAATTTCTGTGTTTCATCGTCAATAAGAAGGTACAAGGTATACAGTAAACCTAAAGTGAAGCATCGGAATCTAAAACTCGACTCACAGGAGAGGTTCATATCATAGAAAGTGAGTGTGTCAGTCCTCTTGTACCTAAGTCGGCATTGTGCCATTTGTTTTAAATTCGGATGCAACTTCTGTGTTTCATCGTCAATAAGAGGGTCCAAGGGATACAGTAAACCTGAAGTGAAGCATCGGAATCTAAAACTGGACTCCCAGGAGGGGTCAAATCATAGAAAGTTAGATTGTCACTCCTCTTGTACTTAAGCCGGTATTGTGCCATTTGTATTAAATTTGGTTGCAATTTCTGTGCTTCATCGGCAATAAGAACGTTCAAGGGATACAGTAAACCTGAAGTGAAGCATCGGAATCTAAAACTAGACTCACAGGAGAGGTTCAAATCATAGGAAGTTAGAGTGTCTGTCCTCTTCTACTTAAGTCGGCTTTGTGCCATTTATATTAAATTCCATTGCAATTTCTGTGTTTCATCGTCAATAAGAAGGTCCAAGGGATAAAGTAAACCTGAAGTGAAGCATCGGAATAGAAAACTGGACTCACAGGAGAGGTTCAGATCATAGAAAGTTAGATTGTCACTCCTCTTGTACTTAAGACGGTATTGTGCCATTTGTATTAATTTCGGATGCAATTTCTGTGTTTCATCGTCAATAAGAAGGTCCAAGGGATACAGTAAACCTAAAGCGAAGCATCGGAATCTAAAACTGGACCCACAGGAGCGGTTCAAATCATAGAATGGTAGAGGGTCAGTCCTCTTTTACTTCAGTCGGCATTGTGCTTTTTGTATTAAATTCGGTTGAAATTTCCGTGTTTCATCGTCAATAAGAAGGTCGAAGGGATACAGTAAACCTGAAGTGAAGCATCGGATTCTAAATCTGGACTCACAGGAGGGGTTCAAATCATAGTAAGTTAGAGTGTCAGTCCTCTTTTACTTAAGTCGGCATTGTGCCTTTTGTATTAAATTCCGATGCAATTTCTGTGTTTCATCGTCAATAAGAAGGTGCAAGGTATACAGTGAACCTGAAGTGAAGCATCGGAATCCAAAACTGGACTCACAGGAGAGGTTCAAATCATAGAAAGTGAGAGTGTCAGTCCTCTTGTACTTAAGTCGGCATTGTGCCATTTGAATGAAATTCGGATGCAATTTCTGTGTTTCATCGTCAATAAGAAGGTCCAGGGGATACAGTAAACCTGAAGTGAAGCATCGGAATCCAAAACTAGACTCACAGGAGAGGTTCAAATCATAGAAAGTTAGGGTGTCTGTCCTCTTGTACTTAAGTCGGCATTGTGCCATTTGTATTAAACTCTTATGCAAACTCTGTGTTTCATCGTCAATGAGAAGGTCCAAGTTATACAGTAAACCGGAGGTGAATCATCGGAATCTAAAACTGGACTCACAGTAGGGGTTCACATCATAGAAAGTGAGAGTGTCGGTCCTCTTGTCCATTAGTCGACATTGTGCCTTTTGTATTAAATTCGGATGCAATTTCTGTGTTTCATCGTCAATAAGAAGGTCCTAGTGATACAGTAAACCTGAAGTGAAGCTTCGGAATCTAAAACTGCACTCACAGGAGAGATTCAAATCATAGAAAGTTAGAGTGTCACTCCTCCCGTACTTATGTCGGTATTGTGCCTTTTGTAATAAATTTGGATGCAATTTCTGTGTTCATCGTCAATAAGAAGGTCCAAGGGATACAGTAAACCTTAAGAGAAGCATCGGAACCTAAAACTGGTCTCACAGGAGAGGTTCAAATCATAGAAAGTTAGAGTGTCAGTCCTCTTGTACTTAAGTCGGCATTGTGCCATTTGTATTAAATTCCGATGCAATTTCTGTGTTTCATCGTCAATAAGAAGGTGCAAGGTATACAGTAAACCTGAAGTGAAGCATCGGAATCTAAAACTCGACTCACAGGAGAGGTTCTAATCATAGAAAGTGAGAGTGTCAGTCCTCTTGAACTTAAGTCGGCATTGTGCCATTTATATTAAACTCGGATGCAATTTCTGTGTTTCATCGTCAATAAGAAGGTGCAAGGTATACAGTAAACCTGAAGTGAAGCATCGGAATGTAAAACTGGACTCACAGGACAGATTCAAATCATAGAAAGTGAGAGTGTCAGTCCTCTTGTACTTAAGTCGGCATTGTGCCATTTGTATTAAATTTGGATGCAATTTCTGTGTTTCATCGTCAATAAGAAGGTTCAAGGGATACAGTAAACCTGAAGTGAAGCATCGGAATCGAAAACAAGACTCACAGGAGAGGTTCAAATCATAGAAAGTTAGAGTGTCTGTCCTCTTGTACTTAAGTCGGCATTGTGCCTTTTGTATTAAATTCGGATGCAAACTCTGTGTTTCATCGTCAATAAGAAGGTCCAAGGGATACAGTAAACATGAAGTGAAGCATCGGAATCTAAAACAGGACTCACAGTATAGGTTCAAATCATAGAAAGTGAGAGGGTCAGTCCTCTTGTACTTAAGTCGGCATTGTGCCTTTTGTATTAAATTCGGTGCAATATCTGTGTACCATCGTCAATTAGAAGGTCCAAATGATCCAGCAAACCTGAAGTGAATCATCGGAATCTAAAACTGGTCTCACAGGAGAGGTTCAATTCATAGAATGTTAGAGTGTCAGTCATCTTTTACTTAAGTCGGCATTGTGCCTTTTGTATTAATTTTGGATGCAATTTCTGTGTTTCATCGTCAATAAGAATGTCCAAGGGATACAGTTAACCTGAAGTGTAGCATCGGAATCTAAAACTAGACTCACAGGAGAGGTTCAAATCATAGAAAGTTAGAGTGTCAGTCCTTTTGTACTTAAGTCGGCATTGTGCCATTTGTATTAAATTCGGATGCAATTTCTGTGTTTCATCGTCAATAAGAAGGTCCAAGGGATACAGTAAACCTGAAGTGAAGCATCGGAATCTAAAACTGGACTCCCAGGAGAGGTCAAATCATGGAAAGTTAGATTGTCACTCCTCTTGTACTTAAGCCGGTATTGTGCCATTTGTATTAAATTTGGTTGCAATTTCTGTGTTTCATCGTCAATAAGAACGTTCAAGGGATACAGTAAACCTGAAGTGAAGCATCGGAATCTAAAACTAGACTCACAGGAGAGGTTCAAATCATAGAAAGTTAGAGTGTCTGTCCTCTTCTACTTAAGTCGGCATTGTGCCATTTGTATTAAATTCCATTGCAATTTCTGTGTTTCATCGTCAATAAGAAGGTCCAAGGGATACAGTAAACCTGAAGTGAAGCATCGGAATATAAAACTGGACTCACAGGAGAGGTTCAGATCATAGAAAGTTAGATTGTCACTCCTCTTGTACTTAAGGCGGTATTGTGCCATTTGTATTAATTTCGGATGCAATTTCTGTTTTTCATCGTCAATAAGAAGGTCCAAGGGATACAGTAAACCTAAAGTGAAGCATCGGAATCTAAAACTGGACTCACAGGAGCGGTTCAAATCATGGAATGGTAAAGGGTCAGTCCTCTTTTACGTCAGTCGGCATTGTGCTTTTTGTATTAAATTCGGTTGAAATTTCTGTGTTTCATCGTCAATAAGAAGGTCCAAGGGATACAGTAAACCTGAAGTGAAGCATCGGATTCTAAATCTGGACTCACAGGAGGGGTTCAAATCATAGTGAGTTAGAGTGTCAGTCCTCTTTTACCTAAGTCGGCATTGTGCCTTTTGTATTAAATTCGGATGCAAACTCTGTGTTTCATCGTCAATAAGAAGGTCCAAGGGATACAGTAAACATGAAGTGAAGCATCGGAATCTAAAACAGGACTCACAGTATAGGTTCAAATCATAGAAAGTGAGAGGGTCAGTCCTCTTGTACTTAAGTCGGCATTGTGCCTTTTGTATTAAATTCGGTGCAATTTCTGTGTACCATCGTCAATTAGAAGGTCCAAATGATCCAGCAAACCTGAAGTGAATCATCGGAATCTAAAACTGGTCTCACAGGAGAGGTTCAATTCATAGAAAGTGAGAGTGTCAGTCCTCTTGTACTTAAGTCGGCATTGTGCCATTTGTATTAAATTCCGATGCAATTTCTGTGTTTCATCGTCAATAAGAAGGTGCAAGGTATACAGTAAACCTGAAGTGAAGCATCGGAATCTAAAACTCGACTCACAGGAGAGGTTCTAATCATAGAAAGTGTGAGTGTCAGTCCTCTTGTACTTAAGTCGGCATTGTGCCATTTATATTAAACTCGGATGCAATTTCTGTGTTTCATCGTCAATAAGAAGGTGCAAGGTATACAGTAAACCTGAAGTGAAGCATCGGAATGTAAAACTGGACTCACAGGACAGATTCAAATCATAGAAAGTGAGAGTGTCAGTCCTCTTGTACTTAAGTCGGCATTGTGCCATTTGTATTAAATTTGGATGCAATTTCTGTGTTTCATCGTCAATAAGAAGGTTCAAGGGATACAGTAAACCTGAAGTGAAGCATCGGAATCGAAAAAAAGACTCACAGGAGAGGTTCAAATCATAGAAAGTTAGAGTGTCTGTCCTCTTGTACTTAAGTCGGCATTGTGCCTTTTGTATTAAATTCGGATGCAAACTCTGTGTTTCATCGTCAATAAGAAGGTCCAAGGGATACAGTAAACATGAAGTGAAGCATCGGAATCTAAAACAGGACTCACAGTATAGGTTCAAATCATAGAAAGTGAGAGGGTCAGTCCTCTTGTACTTAAGTCGGCATTGTGCCATTTGTATTAAATTCGGTGCAATTTCTGTGTACCATCGTCAATTAGAAGGTCCAAATGATCCAGCAAACCTGAAGTGAATCATCGGAATCTAAAACTGGTCTCACAGGAGAGGTTCAATTCATAGAATGTTAGAGTGTCAGTCATCATTTACTTAAGTCGGCATTGTGCCTTTTGTATTAATTTTGGATGCAATTTCTGTGTTTCATCGTCAATAAGAAGGTCCAAGGGATACAGTTAACCTGAAGTGTAGCATCGGAATCTAAAACTAGACTCACAGGAGAGGTTCAAATCATAGAAAGTTAGAGTGTCAGTCCTTTTGTACTTAAGTCGGCATTGTGCCATTTGTATTAAATTCGGATGCAATTTCTGTGTTTCATCGTCAATAAGAACGTTCAAGGGATACAGTAAACCTGAAGTGAAGCATCGGAATCTAAAACTAGACTCACAGGAGAGGTTCAAATCATAGAAAGTTAGAGTGTCTGTCCTCTTCTACTTAAGTCGGCATTGTGCCATTTGTATTAAATTCCATTGCAATTTCTGTGTTTCATCGTCAATAAGAAGGTCCAAGGGATACAGTAAACCTGAAGTGAAGCATCGGAATATAAAACTGGACTCACAGGAGAGGTTCAGATCATAGAAAGTTAGATTGTCACTCCTCTTGTACTTAAGGCGGTATTGTGCCATTTGTATTAATTTCGGATGCAATTTCTGTTTTTCATCGTCAATAAGAAGGTCCAAGGGATACAGTAAACCTAAAGTGAAGCATCGGAATCTAAAACTGGACTCACAGGAGCGGTTCAAATCATGGAATGGTAAAGGGTCAGTCCTCTTTTACGTCAGTCGGCATTGTGCTTTTTGTATTAAATTCGGTTGAAATTTCTGTGTTTCATCGTCAATAAGAAGGTCCAAGGGATACAGTAAACCTGAAGTGAAGCATCGGATTCTAAATCTGGACTCACAGGAGGGGTTCAAATCATAGTGAGTTAGAGTGTCAGTCCTCTTTTACTTAAGTCGGCATTGTGCCTTTTGTACTAAATTCCGATGCAATTTCTGTGTTTCATCGTCAATAAGAAGGTCCAGGGGATACAGCAAACCTGAAGTGAAGCATCGGAATCCAAAACTAGACTCACAGGAGAGGTTCAAATCGTAGAAAGTTAGGGTGTCTGTCCTCTTGTACTTAAGTCGGCATTGTGCTATTTGTATTAAACTCTTATGCAAACTCTGTGTTTCATCGTCAATAAGAAGGTCCAAGTTATACAGTAAACCTGACGTGAATCATCGGAATCTAAAACTGGACTCACAGTAGAGGTTCATATCATAGAAAGTGAGAGTGTCAGTCCTCTTGTCCTTTAGTCGGCATATTGCCTTTTGTATTAAATTCGGATGCAATTTCTGTGTTTCATCGACAATAAGAAGGTCCAAGTGATACAGTAAACCTGAAGTGAAGCTTCGGAATCTAAAACTGCACTCACAGGAGAGATTCAAATCATAGAAAGTTAGAGTGTCACACCTCCCGTACTTAAGTCGGTATTGTGCTTTTTGTAATAAATTTGGATGCAATTTCTGTGTTTCATCGTCAATAAGAAGGTCCAAGGGATACAGTAAACCTTAAGTGAAGCATCGGAACCTAAAACTGGTCTCACAGGAGAGGTTCAAATCATAGAATGTTAGAGTGTCAGTCCTCTTTTACTTAAGTCGGCCTTGTGCCTTTTGTATTAAATTCGGATGCAATTTCTCTGTTTCATCGTCAATAAGAAGGTCCTAGGGATACAGTAAACCTGAAGTGAAGCATCGGAATCTAAAACTTCACTCACAGGAGAGGTTCAAATCATAGAAAGTGAGAGTGTCAGTCCCCTTGTTAACTTAAGTCGGCATTGTGCCTTTTGTATTAAATCCCGATGCAATTTCTGTGTTTCATCGTCAATAAGAAGGTGCAAGGTATACAGTAAACCTGAAGTGAAGCATCGGAATCAAAAACTCGACTCACAGGAGAGGTTCAAATCATAGAAAGTGAGAGTGTCAGTCCTCTTTTACTTAAGTCGGCATTGTGCCTTTTGTATTAAATTCCGATGCAATTTCTGTGTTTCATGGTCATTAAGAAGGTGCAAGGTATACAGTAAACCTGAAGTGAAGCATCGGAATCTAAAACTGGACTCACAGGACAGGTTCAAATCGTAGAAAGTGAGATTGTCAGTCCTCTTGTACTTAAGTCGGCATTGTGCATTTTGTATTAAATTCGGATGCAAACTCTGTGTTTCATCGTCAATAAGAAGGTCCAAGGGATACAGTAAACCTGAGGTGAAGCATCGGAATCTAAAACTGGACTCACAGTAGAGGTTCAAATCATAGAAAGTGAGAGTGCCAGTCCTCTTGTACTTAAGTCGGCATTGTGCCTTTTGTATTAAATTCGGATGCAATTTCTGTGTTTCATCGTTAACAAGAAGGTCCAAATGATACAGTAAACCTAAAGTGAGGCATCGGAATCTAAAACTGGTCTCACAGGAAAGGTTCAAATCATAGAAAGTGGGACTGTCAGTCCTCTTGTACTTAAGTCGGCATTGTGCCATTTGTATTAAATTCGGATGCAATTTCTGTGTTTCATCGTCAATAAGAAGGTCAAAGGGATACAGTAAACCTGAAGTGAAGCATCGGAATCCAAAACTGGACTCCCAGGAGAGGTCAAATCATAGAAGGTGAGAGTGTCAGTCCTCTTGTACTTAATTCGGCATTGTGCCATTTGTATTAAATTCGGATGCAATTTCTGTGTTTCATCATTATTAAGAGGGTCCAAGGAATACAGTAAACCTGAGGTGAAGCATCGGAATCTAAAACTGGACTCACAGTGGAGGTTCAAATCATAGAAAGTGAGAGTGCCAGTCCTCTTTTACTTAAGTCGGCATTGTGCCTTTTGTATTAAATTCGGATGCAATTTCTCTGTTTCATCGTCAATAAGAAGGTCCTAGGGATACAGTAAACCTGAAGTGAAGCATCGGAATCTAAAACTTCACTCACAGGACAGGTTCAAATAATAGAAAGTTAGAGTGTCAGTCCTCTTTCACTTAAGTCGGCATTGTGCCATTTGTATTAAATTCCGACGCAATTTCTGTGTTTCATCGTCAATAAGAAGGTGCAAGGTATACAGTAAACCTGATGTGAAGCATCGGAATCGATAACTCGACTCACAGGAGAGGTTCTAATCATAGAAAGTGAGAGGGTCAGTCCTCTTGTACTTATGTCGGCATTGTGCCTTTTGTATTAAATTTGGATGCAATTTCTGTGTTTCATCGTCAATAAGAAGGTCCAAGGGATACAGTAAACCTGAAGTGAAGCATCGGAATCCAAAACTGGACTCCCAGGAGAGGTCAAATCATAGAAGGTGAGAGTGTCAGTCCTCTTGTACTTAATTCGGCATTGTGCCATTATTATTAAACTCGGATGCAATTTCTGTGTTTCATCGTCAATAAGAGGGTGCAAGGTATACAGTAAACCTGAAGTGAAGCATCGGAATGTAAAACCGGACTCACAGGACAGATTAAAATCATAGAATGTGAGAGTGTCAGTCCTCTTGTACTTAAGTAGGCATTGTGCCATTTGTATTAAATTTGGATGCAATTTCTGTGTTTCATCGTCAATAAGAAGGTTCAAGGGATACAGTAAACCTGAAGTGAAGCATCGGAATCTAAAACTAGACTCACAGGAGATGTTCAAATGATAGATAGTTAGAGTGTCTGTCCTCTTGTACTTAAGTCGGCATTGTGCCTTTTGTATTAAATTCGGATGCAAACTCTGTGTTTCATCGTCAATAAGAAGGTCCAAGGGATACAGTAAACATGAGGTGAAGCATCGGAATCTAAAACAGGACTCACAGTATAGGTTCCAAACATAGAAAGTGAGAGGGTCAGTCCTCTTGTACTTATCTCGGCATTGTGCCTTTTGTATTAAATTTGGATGCAATTTCTGTGTTTCATCGTCAATAAGAAGGTTCAAGGGATACAGTAAACCTGAAGTGAAGCATCGGAATCGAAAACAAGACTCACAGGAGAGGTTCAAATCATAGAAAGTTAGAGTATCTGTCCTCTTGTACTTAAGTCGGCATTGTGCCTTTTGTATTAAATTCGGATGCAAACTCTGTGTTTCATCGTCAATAAGATGGTCCAAGGGATACAGTAAACATGAAGTGAAGCATCGGAATCTAAAACAGGACTCACAGTATAGGTTCAAATCATAGAAAGTGAGAGGGTCAGTCCTCTTGTACTTAAGTCGGCATTGTGCCTTTTGTATTAAATTCGGTGCAATTTCTGTGTACCATCGTCAATTAGAAGGTCCAAATGATCCAGCAAACCTGAAGTGAATCATCAGAATCTAAAACTGGTCTCACGGGAGAGGTTCAATTCATAGAATGTTAGATTGTCAGTCATCTTTTACTTAAGTCGGCATTGTGCCTTTTGTATTAATTTTGGATGCAATTTCTGTGTTTCATCGTCAATAAGAAGGTCCAAGGGATACAGTTAACCTGAAGTGTAGCATCGGAATCTAAAACTAGACTCACAGGAGAGGTTCAAATCATAGAAAGTTAGAGTGTCAGTCCTTTTGTACTTAAGTCGGCATTGTGCCATTTGTATTAAATTCGGATGCAATTTCTGTGTTTCATCGTCAATAAGAAGGTCCAAGGGATACAGTAAACCTGAAGTGAAGCATCGGAATCTAAAACTGGACTCCCAGGAGGGGTCAAATCATGGAAAGTTAGATTGTCACTCCTCTTGTACTTAAGCCAGTATTGTGCCATTTGTATTAAATTTGGTTGCAATTTCTGTGTTTCATCGTCAATAAGAACGTTTAAGGGATACAGTAAACCTAAAGTGAAGCATCGGAATCTAAAACTGGACTCACAGGAGCGGTTCAAATCATAGAATGGTAAAGGGTCAGTCCTCTTTTACGTCAGTCGGCATTGTGCTTTTGGTATTAAATTCGGTTGAAATTTCTGTGTTTCATCGTCAATAAGAAGGTCCAAGGGATACAGTAAACCTGAAGTGAAGCATCGGATTCTAAATCTGGACTCACAGGAGGGGTTCAAATCATAGTAAGTTAGAGTGTCAGTCCTCTTTTACTTAAGTCCTCATTGTGCCTTTTGTACAAAATTCCGATGCAATTTCTGTGTTTCATCGTCAATAAGAAGGTCCAGGGGATACAGCAAACCTGAAGTGAAGCATCGGAATCCAAAACTAGACTCACAGGAGAGGTTCAAATCGTAGAAAGTTAGGGTGTCTGTCCTCTTGTACTTAAGTCGGCATTGTGCTATTTGTATTAAACTCTTATGCAAACTCTGTGTTTCATCGTCAATAAGAAGGTCCAAGTTATACAGTAAACCTGACGTGAATCATCGGAATCTAAAACTGGACTCACAGTAGAGGTTCATATCATAGAAAGTGAGAGTGTCAGTCCTCTTGTCCTTTAGTCGGCATATTGCCTTTTGTATTAAATTCGGATGCAATTTCTGTGTTTCATCGTCAATAAGAAGGTCCAAGTGATACAGTAAACCTGAAGTGAAGCTTCGGAATCTAAAACTGCACTCACAGGAGAGATTCAAATCAAAGAAAGTTAGAGTGTCACACCTCCCATACTTAAGTCGGTATTGTGCCTTTTGTAATAAATTTGGATGCAATTTCTGTGTTTCATCGTCAATAAGAAGGTCCAAGGGATACAGTAAACCTTAAGTGAAGCATCGGAACCTAAAACTGGTCTCACAGGAGAGGTTCAAATCATAGAATGTTAGAGTGTCAGTCCTCTTTTACTTAAGTCGGCCTTGTGCCTTTTGTATTAAATTCGGATGCAATTTCTCTGTTTCATCGTCAATAAGAAGGTCCTAGGGATACAGTAAACCTGAAGTGAAGCATCGGAATCTAAAACTTCACTCACAGGAGAGGTTCAAATCATAGAAAGTGAGAGTGTCAGTCCTCTTTTACTTAAGTCGGCATTGTGCCTTTTGTATTAAATCCCGATGCAATTTCTGTGTTTCATCGTCAATAAGAAGGTGCAAGGTATACAGTAAACCTGAAGTGAAGCATCGGAATCAAAAACTCGACTCACAGGAGAGGTTCAAATCATAGAAAGTGAGAGTGTCAGTCCTCTTTTACTTAAGTCGGCATTGTGCCTTTTGTATTAAATTCCGATGCAATTTCTGTGTTTCATCGTCATTAAGAAGGTGCAAGGTATACAGTAAACCTGAAGTGAAGCATCGGAATCTGAAACTGGACTCACAGGACAGGTTCAAATCGTAGAAAGTGAGATTGTCAGTCCTCTTGTACTTAAGTCGGCATTGTGCATTTTGTATTAAATTCGGATGCAAACTCTGTGTTTCATCGTCAATAAGAAGGTCCAAGGGATACAGTAAACCTGAGGTGAAGCATCGGAATCTAAAACTGGACTCACAGTAGAGGTTCAAATCATAGAAAGTGAGAGTGCCAGTCCTCTTGTACTTAAGTCGGCATTGTGCCTTTTGTATTAAATTCGGATGCAATTTCTGTGTTTCATCGTTAACAAGAAGGTCCAAATGATACAGTAAACCTGAAGTGAGGCATCGGAATCTAAAACTGGTCTCACAGGAAAGGTTCATATCATAGAAAGTGAGACTGTCAGTCCTCTTGTACTTAAGTCGGCATTGTGCCATTTGTATTAAATTCGGATGCAATTTCTGTGTTTCATCGTCAATAAGAAGGTCCAAGGGATACAGTAAACCTGAAGTGAAGCATCGGAATCCAAAACTGGACTCCCAGGAGAGGTCAAATCATAGAAGGTGAGAGTGTCAGTCCTCTTGTACTTAATTCGGCATTGTGCCATTTGTATTAAATTCGGATGCATATTCTGTGTTTCATCGTTATTAAGAGGGTCCAAGGAATACAGTAAACCTGAGGTGAAGCATCGGAATCTAAAACTGGACTCACAGTGGAGGTTCAAATCATAGAAAGTGAGAGTGCCAGTCCTCTTTTACTTAAGTCGGCATTGTGCCTTTTGTATTAAATTCGGATGCAATTTCTCTGTTTCATCGTCAATAAGAAGGTCCTAGGGATACAGTAAACCTGAAGTGAAGCATCGGAATCTAAAACTTCACTCACAGGACAGGTTCAAATAATAGAAAGTTAGAGTGTCAGTCCTCTTTCACTTAAGTCGGCATTGTGCCATTTGTATTAAATTCCGACGCAATTTCTGTGTTTCATCGTCAATAAGAAGGTGCAAGGTATACAGTAAACCTGATGTTAAGCATCGGAATCGATAACTCGACTCACAGGAGAGGTTCTAATCATAGAAAGTGAGAGGGTCAGTCCTCTTGTACTTATGTCGGCATTGTGCCTTTTGTATTAAATTCGGATGCAATTTCTGTGTACCATCGTCAATAAGAAGGTCCAAATGATCAAGTAATCCTGAAGTGAAGCATCGGAATCTAAAACTGGTCTCACAGGAGAGGTTCAAATCATAGAATGTTAGAGTGTCAGACATCTTTTACTTAAGTCGGCATTGTGCCTTTTGTATTAATTTCGGATGCAATTTCTGTGTTTCATCGTCAATAAGAAGGTCCAAGGGATACAGTAATCCTAAAGTGTAGCATCGGAATCTAAAACTGGACTCACAGGAGCGGTTCAAATCATAGAATGGTAGAGGGTCAGTCCTCTTTTACTTCAGTCGGCATTGTGCTTTTTGTATTAAATTCGGTTGAAATTTCTGTGTATCATCGTCAATAAGAAGGTCCAAGGGATACAGTAAACCGGAATTGAAGCTTCGGAAACTAAAACTGGACTCACAGGAGAGGTTCAAATCATAGAAAGTTAGAGTGTCAGTCCTCTCTTAGTTTAGTCTTCATTGTGCCATTAGTATTAAATTCCGATGCAATTTCTGCGTTTCATTGTCAATAAGATGGTGCAAGGTATACAGTAAACCTGAAGTGAAGCATCGGAACCTAAAACTGGACTCACAGGAGAGGTTCAAATCATTGAATGTGAGAGTGTCAGTCCTCTTGTACTTAAGTCGGCATTATGCCATTTGTATTAAATCTGGATGCAATTTCTGTGTTTCATCGTCAATAAGAAGGTCCAAGGGATACAGTAAACCTGAAGTGAAGCATCGGATTCTAAAACTGGACTCACAGGAGGGGTTCAAATCATAGAAAGTTAGAGTGACAGTAATCTTTTGTTTAAGCCGGTATTGTGCCATTTGTATTAAATTCGGATGCAATTATGGTGTTTCATCGTCAATAAGAAGGTCCAAGGGATACAGTAAACCTGAAGTGAAGCATCGGAATAAAAACTGGACTCACAGGAGAGGTTCAAATCACAGAAAGTTAGATTGTCACTCCTCTTGTACTTAAGCCGATATTGTGCCATTTTTATTAAATTCGGATGCAATTTCTGTGTTTCATCGTCAATAAGAAGGTCCAAGGGATACAGTAAACCTAAAGTGAAGCATCGGAATCTAAAACTGGACTCACAGGAGCGGTTCAAATCATAGAATGGTAAAGGGGCAGTCCTCTTTTACTTAAGTCGGCACTGTGCTTTTTGTATTAAATTCGGTTGTAATTTCTGTGTTTCATCGTCAATAAGAAGGTCCAAGGCATACGGTAAACCTGAAGTGAAGCATCGGAATCTAAAACTGGACTCACAGGAGAGGTTGAAATCATAGAAAGTTAGAGTGTCACTCCTCTAGTACTTAAGCCAGTATTGTGCTTTTGTATTAAATTCGGATGCAATTTCTGTGTTTCATCGTCAATAAGAAGGTCCAAGGGACACAGTAATTCTGAAGTGAAGCATCGGAATCTAAAACTGTACTCACAGGAGAGGTTGAAATCATAGAAAGTTAGAATATCAGTCCTCTTGTATTTAAGTCGGCATTGTGCCTTATGTATTAAATTCGGATGCAATTTCTGTGTTTCATCGTCAATAAGAAGGTGCAACGTATGCAGTAAACCTGAAGTGAAGCTTCGGAATCTAAAACTGGACTCACAGGACAGGTTCAAATCATAGAAAGTGAGAGTGTCAGTCCTCTTGTACTTAAGTCGCCATTGTGCCATTTGTATTAAACTCGGATACAATTTCTGTGTTTCATCGTCAATAAGAAGGTCCAGGTCATACAGTAAACCTGAAGAGAAGCATCGGAATCTAAAACTGGACTCACAGGAGAGGTTCAAATCATAGAAAGTTAGAGTGTCACTCCTCTTGTACTTAAGTCGGTATTGTGTCTTTTGTATTAAATTCGGATGCAATTTCTGTGTTTCATCGTCAATAAGAAGGTCCAAGGGATACAGTAAACCCCAAGTGACGCATCGGAATCTAAAACTGGACTCACAGGAGAGGTTCAAATCATCGAATGTTAGAGTGTGAATCCACTTTTACTTAAGTCAACATTGTGCCTTTTGTATTAAATTCGGATGCAATTTCTGTGTTTCTTCGTCAATAAGAAGGTCCAAGGGATTCAGTAAACCTGCAGTGAAGCATCGGAATCTAAAACTGGACTCACAGGGGAGGTTCAAATCATAGAAAGTGAGAGCGTCAGCCCTCTTGTACTTAAGTCGGCATTTTGCCTTATGTATTATATTCGGATGCAATTTCTGTGTTTCATCGTCAATAAGAATGTGGAAGGTATACAGAATACCTGAAACAAAGCATCGGAATCTAAAACTGGACTCACAGGAGAGGTTCAAATCATTGAAAGTCAGAGTGTCAGCCCTCTTGTACTTAAGTCGGCATTGTGCCGTTTGTATTAAATTCGGATGCAATTTCTGTGTTTCATCGTCAATAAGAAGGTCCAAGGGATACAGTAAATCTGAAGTGAAGCATCGGAATCTAAAACCGGAATCACAGGAGAGGTTCAAATCATACAAAGTTAGAGTGTCAGTCCTCTTGTACTTAAGTCGGCATTGTGCCTTTTGTATTTAATTCGGATTTAATTTCTGTGTTTCATCGTCAATAAGAATGTCCAAGGTATACAGGAAACCTGAAGTGAAGCACCGGAATCTATAACTGGACTCACATGAGAGGTTCAAATCATAGAAAGTGAGAGTGTCAGTCCTCTTTCACTTAAGTCGGCATTGTGCCTTTTGTATTAAATTCGGATGCAATTTCTGTGTTTCATCGTCAATAAGAAAGTCCAAGGGATACAGTAAACATGAAGTGAAGTATCGGAATCTAAAATTGGACTCTCAGGAGATGTTCAAATCATAGAAAGTGAGAGTGTCAGTCCTCTTGTACTTAAGACAGTATGTGCATTTTGTATAAAATTCGGATGCAATTTCTGTGTTTCATCGTCAAGTAGAAGGTCCAAGGTACACAGTAAACCTGAAGTGAAACATCTTAATCTAAAACTAAAATCACAGGAGAGGTTCAAATCATTGAAAGTTAGTGTGTCAGTCCTCTAGTACGTAAGACGGCATTGTGCCTTTTGTATTAAATTGGGATGCAATTTTTGTGTTTCATCGTTAATAAGAAGGTCCAAGGTATACAGTAAACCTGAAGTGAAGCATCGGAATCTAAAAATGGACTCACAGGAGAGGTTCAAATCATAGAAAGTTAGAGCGTTAGTACCCTTGTACCTTTGTTGGCATTGTGGCTTTTGTATTAAATTCGGATGCAAGCTGTGTGTTTCAACGTCAATAGGAAGGTGCAAGATATACTGTAAACCTGAAGTGAAGCATCGGAATCTAAA
Source organism: Schistocerca piceifrons (assembly GCF_021461385.2). Taxonomy (NCBI): domain Eukaryota; kingdom Metazoa; phylum Arthropoda; class Insecta; order Orthoptera; family Acrididae; genus Schistocerca; species Schistocerca piceifrons. The sequence goes on from NC_060149.1 coordinate 944,293,965, forward strand.
ACTGGACTCACGGGAGAGGTTCAAATCAATGAAAGTTAGAGTGTCAGTCCACTTTTACTTAAGACGGCATTGTGCCGTTTGTATTACATTCCGATGCAATTTCTGTGTTTCATCGTCAATAAGAAGGTGCAAGGTATACAGTAAACCTGAAGTGAAGCATCGGAATCTAAAACTCGACTCACAGGAGAGGTTGACATCATAGAAAGTGAGAGTGTCAGTCCTCTTGTACTTAAGTCAGCATTTTACCATTTGTATTAAATTCGGATGCAATTTCTGTGTTTCATCGTCAATAAGAAGGTCCAAGGGATACAGTAAACCTGAAGTGAAGCATCGGAATCTAAAACTGGACTCACAGGTGAGGTTCAAATCATCGAAAGTTAGATTGCAACTCCTCTTGTACTTAAGCCGGTATTGTGCCTTTTGTATTAAATTCGGATGCAATTTCTGTGTTTCATCGTCAATAAGAAGGTCCAAGGGATACAGTCAACCTGAAGTGAAGCAGCGGAATCTAAAACTGGATTCACAGGAGAGCTCCAAATCATAGAAAGTTAGAGTGTCAGTGCTCTTGTACTTAAGTTGGCATTGTGCCTTTTGTGTTAAATTCGGATGCAAATTTTGTGTTTCATCGTCAATAAGAAGATGCAAGGGATACAGTAAACCTGAAGTGAAGCATCGGAATCTAAAACTGGACTCACAGGAGAGGTTCAATTCGTTGAATGGTGGAGTGTCAGACATCTTTTACTTATGTCGGCATTGTGCCTATTGTATTATATTCGGATGCAAATTCTGTGTTTCATCGTCAATAAGAAGGTCCAAGCGATACAGTAAACCGGAAGTGAAGCATCGGAATCTAAAACTGGACTCACAGGAGAGGTTCAAATCATAGAAAGTTAGAAGTCAGTCCTCTTGTACTTAAGTCGGCATTGTGCCTTTTGTATTAAATTCGGATGTAATTTCTGTGTTTCATCGTCAATAATAAGGGGCAACGTATACAGTAAACCTGAAGTGAAGCATCGGAATCTAAAACTGGACTCACAGGAGAGGTTCAAATCATAGAAAGTGAGAGTGCCAGTCCTCTTGTACTTAAGTCGGCATTGTGCCAATTGTATTAAATTCGGATGCAGTTTCTGTCTTTCATCGTCAAAAAGAAGGTCCAGGGGATACAGTAAACCTGAAGTGAAGCATCGGAATCTAAAACTGGACTCACAGGAGGGGTTCAAATCATAGAAAATTAGAGTGTCAGTCCTGTTTTACTTAAGTCGGCATTGTGCCCTTTGTATTTAATTCCGATGCAATTTCTGTGTTTCATCGTCAATAAGAAGGTGAAAGGTATATAGTAGACCTGAAGTGAAGCATCGGAATCTAAAACTGGACTCACAGGACACTTTCAAATCATTGAAAGTGAGAGTGTCAGTCCTCTTGTACTTAAGTCGGCATTGTGATATTTGTATTAAATTCGGAGGCAATTTCTGTGTTTCATCGTCAATAAGAAGGTCCAAGGAATACAGTAAACCTGCAGTGAAGCATCGGAATCTAAAACTAGACTCACAGGACAGGTTCAAATCATAGAATTTCAGAGTGTCTGTCCTCTTGTACTTAAGTCGGCATTGTGCCTTTTGTATTAAATTCGGATGAAAACTCTGCGTTCCATCGTCAATAAGAAGGTCCAAGAGATACAGTAAACCTGAGGTGAAGCATCGGAATCTAAAACTGGACTCACAGTAGAGGTTCAAATCACAGAAAGTGATAGTGTCAGTCCTCTTGTACTTAAGTCGGCATTGTGCCTTTTGTATTTAATTCGGATTTAATTTCTGTGTTTCATCGTCAATAAGAATGTCCAAGGTATACAGGAAACCTGAAGTGAAGCACCGGAATCTATAACTGGATTCACAGGAGAGGTTCAAATCATAGAAAGTGAGAGTGTCAGTCCTCTTGTACTTAAGTCAGTATGTGCATTTTGTATAAAATTCGGATGCAATTTCTGTGTTTCATCGTCAAGTAGAAGGTCCAAGGATTACAGTAAACCTGAAGTGAAACATCTTAATCTAAAACTGGAATCACAGGAGAGGTTCAAATCATTGAAAGTTAGTGTGTCAGTCCTCTAGTACGTAAGACGGCATTGTGCCTTTTGTATTAAATTGGGATGCAATTTTTGTGTTAATTCGTTAATGAGAAGGTCCAAGGTATACAGTAAACCTGAAGTGAAGCATCGGATTCTAAAAATGGACTCACAGGAGAGGTTCAAATCATAGAAAGTTAGAGTGTTAGTACCCTTGTACCTTTGTTGGCAACTTGGCTTTTGTATTAAATTCGGATGCAAACTCTGTGTTTCATCGTCAATAGGAAATTGCAAGGTAATCAGTAAACCTGAAGTGAAGCATCGGAATATAAAACTGGACTCACAGGAGAGGTTCAAATCATAGAAAGTTAGAGTGTCAGTCCACTTTTACTTAAGTCGGCATTGTGCCGTTTGTATTAAATTCCGATGCAATTTCTGTGTTTCATCGTCAATAAGAAGGTGCAAGGTATACAGTAATCCTGAAGTGAAGCATCAGAATCTAAAACTCGACTCTCAGGAGAGGTTGACATCATAGAAAGTGAGAGTGTCAGTCCTCTTGTACTTAAGTCGGCATTTTACCATTTGTATTAAATTCGGATGCAATTTCTGTGTTTCATCGTCAATAAGAAGGTCCAAGGGATACAGTAAACCTGAAGTGAAGCATCGCTAATCTAAAACTGAACTCCCAGGAGAGGTCAAATCATAGAAAGAGAGAGTGTCAGTCCTCTTGTACTTAAGTCGGCATTGTGCCATTTGTATTAAATTCGAAAGCAATTTCTGTGTTCCATCGTCAATAAGTAGGTCCAAGAGATACATTAAACCTGAAGTGAAGCATCGGAATCTAAAACTGGACTCACAGGTGAGGTTCAAATCATCGAAAATTAGATTGCAACTCCTCTCGTACTTAAGCCGGTATTGTGCCTTTTGTATTAAATTCGGATGCAATTTCTGTGTTTCATCGTCAATAAGAAGGTCCAAGGGATACAGTCAGCCTGAAGTGAAGCATCGGAATCTAAAACTGGAGTCACAGGAGAGGTTCAAATCATCGAATGTTAGAGTGTCTGTCCACTTTTGCTCAACACAACATTGTGCATTTTGTATTAAATTCGGATGCAATTTCTGTGTTTCGTCGTCAATAAGAAGGTCCATGGGATACAGTAAACCTGCAGTGAAGCATCGGAATCTAAAACTAGACTCACAGGACAGGTTCAAATTATAGAATGTCAGAGTGTCTGTCCTCTTGTACTTAAGTCGGCATTGTGACTTTTGTATTAAATTCGGATGCAAACTCTGTGTTATTTCGTCATTAAGAAGGTCCAAGAGATACAGTAAACCTGAGGTGAAGCATCGGAATCTAAAACTGGACTCACAGTAGAGGTTCAAATCAAAGAAGGTGAGAGTGTCAGCCCTCTTGTACTTAAGTCGGCATTATGCCGTTTGTATTAAATTCGGATGCAATTTCTGTGTTTCATCGTCAATATGAAGGTCCAAGGGATACAGTAAACCTGAAGTGAAGCATCGGAATCTAAAACTGGACTCACAGGAGAGGTTCAAATCATAGAAAGTTAGAGTGTCTTTCCTCTTTTACTTAAGTCGGTATTGTGCATTTTGTATTAAATTCGGATGCAATTTCTGTGTTTCATCGTCAATAAGAAGGTCCAAGGGATACAGTAAACGTAAAGTGAAGCATCGGAATCTAAAACTGGACTCACAGGAGAGGATAAATCTTCGAATGTTAGAGTGTCAGTCCACTTTTACTTAAGTCAACATTGTGCGTTTGTATTAAATTCGGATGCAATTTCTGTGTTTCATCGTCAATAAAAAGGTCCAAGGTATACAGTAAACCTGCAGTGAAGCATCGGAATCTAAAACTAGACTCACAGGACAGGTTCAAATCATAGAATGTCAGAGTGTCAGTCCTCTTGTACTTAAGTCGGCATTGTGCCTTTAATATTACATTCGGATGCAATTTCTGTGTTTCATCGTCAATAAGAAGGTCCAAGTGTTACAGTAAACCTGAAGTGAAGCATCGGAATCTAAAACTACACTCACAGGAGACATTAAAATCATAGAAAGTAAGAGTGTCACACCTCTCGTACTTAAGTCGGCATTGTGCCTTTTGTATTGAATTCGGATGCAACTTCTGTGTCTCATCGTCAACAAGAAGGTCAAGCGAAACAGTAAACCTGAAGTAAAGCATCGGAATCTAAAACTGGACTCACAGGAGAGGTTGAAATCATAGAAAGTTAGAATGTCAGTCCTCTTGTACTTAAGTCGGCATTGTGCTTTTGTATTAATTTCGGATGCAATTTCTGTGTTTCATCGTCAATAAGAAAGTCCAAGGTATACAGTAAACCTGAAGTGAATCATCGGAATCTAAAACAGGACTCACAGGAGAGTTTCAAATCATAGAAAGTTAGAGTGTCAGTCCTCTTGTACTTAAGTTGGCATTGTGCCTTTTGTGTTAAATTCGGATGCAATTTCTGTGTTTCATCGTCAATAAGAAGGTGCAAGGGATACAGTAAACCTGAAGTGAAGCATCGGAATCTGAAACTGGACTCACAGGAGAGGTTCAAATCATAGAAAGTTAGAGTGTCAGTCCTCTTGAACTTAAGTCAGCATTGAGCCTTTTGTATTAAATTTGGATGCAAACTCTGTCTTTCATCGTCAATAAGAGGGTCCAAGAGATACAGTAAACCTGAGGTGAAGCATCGGAATCTAAAACTGGACTCATAGTAGAGGTTCAAATCACAGAAAGTGATTGTGTCAGTCCTCTTGTACTTAAGTCGGCATTGTGCCTTTTGTATTTAATTCGGATTTAATTTCTGCGTTTCATCGTCAATAAGAATGTCCAAGGTATACAGGAAACCTGAAGTGAAGTACTGGAATCTATAACTGGATTCACAGGAGAGGTTCAAATCATAGAAAGTGAGAGTGTCAGTCCTCTTTTACTTAAGTCGGCATTGTGCCTTTTGTATGAAATTCGGATGCAATTTCTGTGTTTCATCGTCAATAAGAAGGTCCAAGGGATACAGTAAACCTGAAGTGAAGCATCGGTATCTAAACCTCGACTCACAGGGGAGGTTGACATCATAGAAAGTGAGAGTGTCAGTCCTCTTGCACTTAAGTCGGCATTTTACCATTTGTATTAAATTCGGATGCAATTTCTGTGTTTCATCGTCAATAAGAAGGTCCAAGCGATACAGTAAACCTGAAGTGAAGTACCGGAATCTAAAACTGAACTCCCAGGAGAGGTCAAGTCATAGAAAGAGAGAGTGTCAGTCCTCTTGTACTTGAGTCGGCATTGTGCCATTTGTATTAAATTCGAAAGCAATTTCTGTGTTCCATCGTCAATAAGAAGGTCCAAGGAATACATTAAACCTGAAGTGAAGCATCGGAATCTAAAACTGGACTCGCAGGTGAGGTTCAAATCATCGAAAATGAGATTGCAACTCCTCTTGTACTTAAGCCGGTATTGTGCCTTTTGTATTCAATTCGGATGCAATTTCTGTGTTTCATCGTCAATAAGAAGGTCCAAGGGATACAGTGAACCTTAAGTGAAGCAGCGGAATCTAAAGCTGGACTCACAGGAGAGCTTCAAATCATAGAATTGTAGAGTGTCAGTCCTCTTGTACTTAAGTCGGCATTGTGCCAATTGTAATAAATTCGGATGCAATTTCTGTGTTTCATCGTCAATAAGAAGGTCCATGGGATACAGTAAACCTGAAGTGAAGCATCGGAATCTAAAACTGGACTCACAGGCGAGGTTCAAATCGTAGAAAGTTAGAGTGTCACTCCTCTTTTACTTAAGTCGGTATTGTGCATTTTGTATTAAATTCGGATGCAATTTCTGTGTTTCATCGTCAATAAGAAGGTCCAAGGGATACAGTAAACCTGCAGTGAAGCATCGTAATCTAAAACTAGACTAACAGGACAGGTTCAAATCATAGAATGTCAGAGTGTCTGTCCTCTTGTACTTAAGTCGGCATTGTGCCTTTTGTATTAAATTCGGATGCAAACTCTGTGTTTCTTCGTCAATAAGAAGGTCCAAGAGATACAGTAAACCTGAGGTGAAGCATCGGAATCTAAAACTGGACTCACAGTAGAGGTTCAAATCATAGAAAGTTAGAGTGTCCGTCCTCTTGTACTTAAGTTGGCATTGTGCCTTTTGTGTTAAATTCGGATGCAATTTCTGTGTTTCATCGTCAATAAGGAGGTGCAACGTATACAGTATACCTGAAGTGAAGCATCGGAATCTAAAACTGGACTCAAAGGAGAGGCTCAAATCATAGAAAGTGAGAATGTCAGTCCTCTTGTACTTAAGTCGGCATTGTGCCAATTGTATTAAATTCGGATGCAATTTCTGTCTTTCATCGTCAATAAGAAGGTCCAAGGGATACAGTAAACATGAAGTGAAGCATCGGAATCTAAAACTTGACTCACAGGAGAGGTTCAAATCATAGAAAGTGTGTCATTCCTCTTTTACTTAAGTCGGTATTGTGCATTTTGTATTAAATTCGGATGCAATTTCTGTGTTTCATCGTCAATAAGAAGGTCCAAGGGATACAGTAAACCCCAAGTGACGCATCGGAATCTAAAACTGGACTCACAGGAGAGGTTCAAATCATCGAATGTTAGAGTGTGAGTCCACTTTTACTTAAGTCAACATTGTGCCTTTTGTATTAAATTCGGATGCAATTTCTGTGTTTCTTCGTCAATAAGAAGGTCCAAGGGATACAGTAAACCTGCAGTGAAGCATCGGAATCTAAAACTGGACTCACAGGAGAGGTTCAAATCATAGAAAAAAAGAGCGTCAGTCCTCTTGTACTTAAGTCGGCATTTTGCCTTATGTATTATATTCGGATGCAATTTCTTTGTTTCATCGTCAATAAGAATGTGGAAGGTATACAGAATACCTGAAACAAAGCATCGGAATCTAAAACTGGACTCACAGGAGAGGTTCAAATCATTGAAAGTCAGAGTGTCAGCCCTCTTGTACTTAAGTCGGCATTGTGCCGTTTGTATTAAATTCGGATGCAATTTCTGTGTTTCATCGTCAATAAGAAGGTCCAAGCGATACAGTAAATCTGAAGTGAAGCATCGGAATCTAAAACCGGAATCACAGGAGAGGTTCAAATCATACAAAGTTAGAGTGTCAGTCCTCTTGTACTTAAGTCGGCATTGTGCCTTTTGTATTGAATTCTGATGCAACTTCGGTGTGTCATCGTCAATAAGAAGGTCAAAGGTATACAGAAAACCTGAATTGAAGCATCGGAATCTAAAACTGGGCTCACAGGAGAGGTTCAAATCATAGAAAATTAATTGCAACTCCTCTTGTACTTAAGCCGGTATTGTGCCTTTTGTATTATATTCGGATGCAATTTCTGTGTTTCATCGTCAATAAGAAGGTCCAAGGTATACAGACAACCTGAAGTGAAGCATCGGATTCTAAAACTGGGCTTACAGGAGGGGTTCAAATCGTAGAAACTTAGAGTGTCAGTCCTCTTTTACTTAAGTCTGCATTGTGCCTTTTGTATTTAATTCCGATGCAATTTCTGTGTTTAATCGTCAATAAGAAGGTGAAAGGTATACAGTAGACCTGAAGTGAAGCATCGGAATCTAAAACTGGACTCAAAGGAGAGGTTCAAATCATAGACAGTGAGAGTGTCAGTCCTCTTGTACTTAAGTCGGCATTGTGATATCTGTATTAAATTCGGAGGCAATTTCTGTGTTTCATCGTCAATAAGAAGGTCCAATGGATACAGTAAACCTGCAGTGAAGCATCGGAATCTAAAAGTAGACCCCCAGGACAGGTTCAAATCATAGAATTTCAGAGTGGCTGTCCTCTTGTACTTAAGTCGGCATTGTGCCATTTGTATTAAATTCGGATGAAAACTCTGTGTTTCATCGTGTATAAGAAGGTCCAAGAGATACAGTAAAAATGAGGTGAAGCATCGGAATCTAAAACTGGACTCACAGTAGAGGTTCAAATCACAGAAAGTGATTGTGTCAGTCCTCTTGTAGTTAAGTCGGCATTGTGCCTTTTGTATTAAATTCGGATGCAATTTCTGTGTTTCATCGTCAATAAGAAGGTCGTAGGGATACAGTAAACATGAAGTGAAGTATCGGAATCTAAAACTGGACTCACAGGAGAAGTTCAGATCATAGAAAGTGAGAGTGTCAGTCCTCTTGTACTTAAGTCGGCATTGTGCCTTTTGTATTAAATTCGGATGCAATTTCTGTGTTTCATCGTCAATAAGAAGGTCGTAGGGATACAGTAAACATGAAGTGAAGTATCGGAATCTAAAACTGGACTCACAGGAGATGTTCAGATCATAGAAAGTGAGAGTGTCAGTCCTCTTGTACTTAAGTCAGCATGTGCCTTTTGTATTAAATTCGGATGCAATTTCTGTGTTTCATTGTCAAGTTGAAGGTCCAAAGTATACGGTAAACCTGTTGTGAAGCATCGGAATCTAACACTGGAATCACAGGAGAGGTTCAAATCATTGAAAGTTAGTGTGTCAGACCTCTAGTACGTAAGTCGGCATTGTGCCTTTTGTATTAAATTGGGATGCAATTTTTGTGTTTCATCGTAAATAAGAAGGTCCGAGGTATACAGTAAACCTGAAGTGAAGCATCGGAATCTAAAAATGGACTCACAGGAGAGGTTCAAATAATAGAAAGGTAGAGTGTCAGTCCTCTTTTACTTAAGTCGGCATTGTGCCATTTGTATTAAATTTGGTTGCAATTTCTGTGTTTCATCGTCAATAAGAAGGTTCAAGGGATACAGCAAACCTGAAGTGAAGCATCGGAATGTAAATCTGGACTCACAGGAGAGGTTCAAATCATAGAAAGTGAGAGCGTCAGTCCTCTTGTACTTATGTTGGCATTGTGATATCTGTATTAAATTCGGAGGCAATTTCTGTGTTTCATCGTCAATAAGAAGGTCCAAGGGATACAGTAAGCCTGAAGTGAAGCATCAGAATCTAAAAATGGCCTCACAGGAGAGGTTCAAATCATAGAAAATTAGCATATCAGTCCTCTTGTACTAAAGTCGGCATTGTGCCCTTTGTATTAAATTGGAATGTAATTTCTGTGTTTCGTCGTCAATAAGGAGGTGCAACGTATACAGCATACCTGAAGTGAAGCATCAGAATCTAAAACTGGACTCAAAGAAGAGGCTCAAATCATAGAAAGTGAGAGTGTCAGTCCTCTTGTACTTAAGTCGGCATTGTGCCAATTGTATAAAATTCGGATGCAATTTCTGTGTTTCTTCGTCAATAAGAAGGTCCAAGGGATACAGTAAACCTGCAGTGAAGCATCGGAATCTAAAACTGGACTCACAGGAGAGGTTCAAATCATAGAAAGTGAGAGCGTCAGTCCTCTTGTACTTAAGTCGGCATTGTGATATCTGTATTAAATTCGGAGGCAATTTCTGTGTTTCATCGTCAATAAGAAGGTCCAAGGGATACAGTAAACCTGCAGTGAAGCGTCGGAATCTAAAACTGGACTCACAGTAGAGGTTCAAATCACAGAAAGTGATTGTGTCAGTCCTCTTGTAGTTAAGTCGGCATTGTGCCTTTTGTATTTAATTCGGATTTAATTTCTGTGTTTCATCGTCAATAAGAAGGTCCAAGGTATACAGGAAATTTGAAGTGAAGCACCGGAATCTAAAACTGGATTCACAGGAGAGGTTCAAATCATAGAAAGTGAGAGTGTCAGTCCTCTTCTACTTAGGTCGGCATTGTGCCATTTGTATTAAATTCGGATGCAATTTCTGTGTTTCATCGTGAATAAGAAGGTCCTAGGGATACAGTAAAGATGAAGTGAAGTATCGGAATCTAAAACTGGACTCACAGGAGATGTATAAATCATAGAAACTGAGAGTGTCAGTCCTCTTGTACTTAGGTCAGCATGTGCCTTTTGTATTAAATTCGGATGCAATTTCTGTGTTTCATCGTCAAGTAGAAGGTCCAAGGTATACAGTAAACCTGAAGTGAAGCATCGGAATCTAAAACTGGAATCACAGGAGAGGTTCAAATCATTGAAAGTTAGTGTGTCAGACCTCTAGTACGTAAGTCGGCATTGTGCTTTTTGTATTAAATTGGGATGCAATTTTTGTGTTTCATCGTTAATAAGAAGGTCCAAGGTATACAGTAAACCTGAAGTGAAGCATCGGAATCTAAAAATGGACTCACAGGAGAGGTTCAAATCATAGAAAGTTAAGTGTTTGTACTCTTGTACTTAAGTTGGCATTGTGCCTTTTGTATTAAATTCCGATGAAAACTCTGTGTTTCATCGTCAATAAGAAGGTGCAAGGTATACTGTAAACCTCAAGTGACGCATCAGAATCTAAAACTGGACTCACAGGAGAGGTTCAAATCACCGAAAGTTAGAGTGTCAGTCCACTTTTACTTAAGTCAACGTTGTGCCTTTTGTATTAAATTCGGATGCAATTTCTGTGTTTCTTCGTCAATAAGAAGGTCCAAGGGATACAGTAAACCTGCAGTGAAGCATCGGAATCTAAAACTAGACTCACAGGAGTGGTTCAAATTATAGAATGTCAGAGTGTCTGTCCTCTTGTACTTAAGTCGGCATTGTGCTTTTTGTATTACATTCGGATTAAAACTCTGTGTTTCATCGTCAATAAGAAGGTCCAAGAGATACAGTAAACCTGAGGTGAAGCATCGGAATCTAAAACTGGACTCACAGTAGAGGTTCAAATCACAGAAAGTGAGAGTGTCAGTCCTCTTGTACTTAAGTCGGCATTGTGCCTTTAGTATTAAATTCGGATGCAATTTCTGTGTTTCATCGTCAATAAGAAGGTCCAAGTGATACAGTAACCTGAAGTGAAACATCGGAATCTAAAACTACACTCACAGGAGGGATTCAAATCATAGAAGGTTAGAATGTCACTCCTCTCGTACATAAGCCGGTGTTGTGCATTTTGTATTAAATTCGGATGCAATTTCTGTGTTTCATCGTCAATAAGAAGATCCAAGGGATACAATAAACCTAAAGTGAAGCATCGGAATTTAAAACTGATCTCACAGGAGAGGTTCAAATCATAGAATATTAGAGGGTCAGTCCTCTTCTACTTAAGTCGGCATTGTGCTTTTTGTATTAAGTTCGGATGCAATTTCTGTGTTTCATCGTCAATAAGAAAGTCCAAGGAATGCAGTAAACCTGAAGTGAAGCATCGGAATCTAAAACTGGACTCACAGGTGAGGTTCAAATCATAGAAAGTGAGAGCGTCAGTCCTCTTGTACTTATGTCGGCATTGTGCCTTATGTATTATATTCGGATGCAATTTCTGTGTTTCATCGTCAATAAGAATGTGGAAGGTATACAGAATACCTGAAGTAAAGTATCGGAATCTAAAACTGGACTCACAGGAGATGTTCAAATCATTGAAAGTTAGAGTGTCAGCCCTCTTGTACTTAAGTCGGCATTGTGCCGTATGTATTACATTCGGATGCAATTTCTGTGTTTCATCGTCAATAAGAAGGTCCAAGGGATACAGTAAATCTGAAGTGAAGCATCGGAATCTAAAACCGGAATCAAAGGAGAGGTTCAAATCATAGAAAGTTAGAGTGTCAGTCCTCTTGTACCTAAGTCGGCATTGTGCCTTTTGTATTAAATACTGATGCAACTTCTGTGTTTCATCGTCAACAAGAAGGGCAAGGGATACAGTAAACCTGAAGTGAAGCATCGGAATCTAAAACTGATCTCACAGGAAAGGTTCAAATCATAGAGAGTTAGAGTGTCACTCCTCTTGTACTTAAGTCGGTATTGTGCCTTTTGTATTAAATTCGGATGCAATTTCTGTGTTTCATCGTCAATAAGAAGATCCAAGGTATACAGTAAACCTGAATTGAATCATCGGAATCTAAAACTGGACTCACAATAGAGGTTCATATCATAGAAAGTTAGAGTGTCAGTCCACTTTTACTTAAGTCGGTATTATGCCATTTATATTATATTCCGATGCAATTTCTGTGTTTCATCGTCAATAAGAAGGTGCAAGGTATACAGAAAACCTGAAGTGAAGCATCGGAATCTAAAACTGGACTCACAGGAGAGGTTCAAATCATCGAAAGTTAGATTGCAACTCCTCTTGTACTTAAGCCGGTATTGTGCCTTTTGTATTAAATTCGGATGCAATTTCTGTGTTTCATCGTCAATAAGAAGGTCCTAGGGATACAGTAAACCAGAAGTGAAGCATCGGAATCTAAAACTGGACTCACAGGAGAGGTTCAAATCGTAGAATGGTAGAGTGTCAGTCCTCTTTTACTTAAGTCGGCATTGTGTCTTTTGTATTATATTCGGATGCAAATTCTGTGTTTCATCGTCAATAAGAAGGTCCAAGGGATACAGTAAACCGGAAGTGAAGCATCGGAATCTAAAACTGGACTCACAGGAGAGGTTCAAATCATAGAAAGTTGAAATGTCAGTACTCTTGTACATAAGTCGGCATTGTGCCTTTTGTATTAAATTCGGATGCAATTTCTGTGTTTCATCGTCAATAAGAAGGTGCAACGTATACAGTAAACCTGAAGTGAAGCATCGGAATCTAAAACTGGACTCACAGGAGGGGTTCAAATCATAGAAAGTGAGAGTGCCAGTCCTCTTGTACTTAAGTCGGCTTTGTGATATTTGTATTAAATTCGGAGGCAATTTCTGTGTTTCATCGTCAATAAGAAGGTCCAAGAGATACAGTAAACCTGAGGTGAAGCATCGGAATCTAAAACTGGACTCGCAGTGGAGGTTCAAATCACAGAAAGTGATAGTGTCAGTCCTCTTGTACTTAAGTCGGCATTGTGCCTTTTGTTTTTAATTCGGATTTAATTTCTGTGTTTCATCGTCAATAAGAAGGTCCAAGGTATACAGGAAACCTGAAGTTAAGCAACGGAATCTAAAACTGGATTCACAGGAGAGGTTCAATACATAGAAAGTGAGAATGTCAGTCCCCTTGTACTTAAGTCGGCATTGTGCCTTTTATATTACATTCGGATGCAATTTCTGTGTTTCATCGTCAATAAGAAGGTCCAAGGGATACAGTCAACCTGAAGTGAAGCATCGGAATCTAAAACTGGACTCACAGGAGAGCTTCAAATCATAGAATGGTAGAGTGTCAGTCCTCTTTTACTTAAGTCGGCATTGTGCCTCTTGTATTAAATTCGGATGCAATTTCTGTGTTTCATCGTCAATACGAAGGTCCAAGGGATACAGTAAACCGGAAGTGAAGCATCGGAATCTGAAACTGGACTCACAGGAGAGGTTCAAATTATAGAAAGTTAGAGTGTCAGTCCTCTTGTACTTTAGTCGGCATTGTGCAATTTGTATTAAATTTGGTTGCAATTTCTGTGTTTCATCGTCAATAAGAAGCTTCAAGGGATGCAGTAAACCTGAAGTGAAGCATCGGAATCTAAAACTGGACTCACAGGAAAGGTTCAAATCATAGAAAGTGAGAGTGTCAGTCCTCTAGTACTTAAGTCGGCATTATGCTATTTCTATTAAATCCGGATGCAATTTCTGTGCTTCATCGTCAATAAGAAGGTCCAAGGGATACAGTAAACCTGAAGTGAAGCATCGGAATCTAAAACTGGACTCACAGGAGAGGTTCAAATCATAGAAAGTTAGAATATCAGTCCTCTTGTACATAAGTCGGCATTGTGCCTTTTGTATTAAATTCGGATGCAATTTCTGTGTTTCATCGTCAATAAGAAGGTGCAACGTATACAGTAAACCTAAAGTGAAGCATCGGAATCTAAAACTGGACTCACAGGAGAGGTTCAAATCATAGAATGTTAGAGAGTCAGTCCACTTTTACTTAAGTCGACATTGTGCTTTTTGTATTAAATTCGGATGCAATTTCTCTGTTTCATCGTCAATGAGAAGGTCCAAGGTATACAGTGAACCTGAAGTGAAGCATCGGATTGTAAAACTGGACTCACAGAAGGGGTTCAAATCATAGAAAGTTAGAGTGTCAGTCCTCTTTTACTTAAGTCGGCATCGTGCCTTTCGTATTAAAATCCGATGCAATTTCTGTGTTTCATCGTCAATAAGAAGGTGCAACGTATACAGTAAACCTGAAGTGAAGCATCGGAATCTAAAACTGGACTCACAGGATAGGTTCATATCATAGAAGGTGAGAGTGTCAGTCCTCTTGTACTTAAGTCGGCATTGTGCCATTGGTATTAAATTCGGATGCACTTTCTGCGTTTTATCGTCAATAAGAAGGTGCAAGGGATGCAGAAAACCTGAAGTGAAGCATCGGAATCTAAAACTGGACTCACAGGAGAGGTTCAAATCATAGAAAGGGAGAGTGTCAGTCGTCTTGTACTTAAGTCGGCATTGTGCCTTTTGTATTAAATTCGGGTGCAATATCTGTGTGTCATCGTTAATAAGAAGGTCCAAGGGATACAGTAAATATGAAGGGAAGCATCGGGATCTTAAACTGGACTCACAGGAGAGTTTCAAATCATAGAAAGTAAGAGTGTCAGTCCTCTTGTACTTAAGTCCGCAATGTGCCTCTTGTATTATATTAGGATGCTAATTCCGTGTTTCATCGTCAATAAGAAGGTCCAAGGGATACAGTAAACCTGAAGTGAAGCATCGGAATCCAAAACTTAAATCACAGGAGAGGTTCATATCATAGAAAGTTAGTGTGTCAGTCCTCTTGTACTTAAGTCGGCATTGTGCGTTTTGTATTAAATTCGGATCTAAACTCTGTGTTTCATCGTCAATAGGAGGGTGCAAGGTTGACAGTAAACCTGAAGTGAAGCATCGGAATCTAAAACTGGACTGACAGGTGAGGTTCAAATCACAGAAAGTGACAGCGTCAGTCCTCTTGTACTTAAGTCGGCATTGTGCCTTTTGTATTGAATTCGATTGCAATTTCTGGGTTTCATCGTCAATAAGAAGGTCAAGGGATACAGTAAACCTGAAGTGAAGCATCGGAATCTAAAACTGGACTCACAGGAGAGGTCCAAATCATAGAAAGGGAGAGTGTCAGTCCTCTTGTACTTAAGTCGGCATTGTGCCTTTTGTATTAATTTGGGATCCAATTTCTGTGTTTCATCGTCAATAAGAAGGTGCAAGGGATACAGTAAACCTGAAGTGTAGCATCGGAATCTAAAACTGGACTCACAGGAGAGGTTCAAACATAGACAGAGTGTCAGACCTCTTGTACTTAAGTCGGCATTGTGCCTTTTGTATTAAATTCGGATGCAATTTCTGTGTCTCATCGTCAATAAGAAGGTCCAAGGTATACAGTAAACCTGAAGTGAATCATCGGAATCTAAAACTGGACTCACAGGAGAGGTTCAAATCACAGATAGTGAGAGTGTCAGTTCTCTTTTACTTAAGTCGGCATTGTGCCTTTTGTATTACATTCGGATGCAATTTCTGTGTTTCATCGTCAATAAGAAGGTCCAAGGGATACAGTGAACCTGAAGTGAAGCATCGGAATCTAAAACTGAACTCACAAGAGACGTTCAAATCACAGAAAGTTAGAGTGTCAGTCCTCTTGTACTTGTGTCGGCATTGTGCCTTTTGAATTTAATTCCGATGCAATTTCTGTGTTTATCGTCAATAAGACGGTGCAAGGTATTAAGTAAACTTGAAGTGAAGCATCGGAATCTAAAAATGGACTAACAGGAGAGTTTCAAATCATAGAGAGTTTGAGTGTCAGTCCTCTTGTACTGAAGTCGGCATTGTGCCTTTTGAATTTAAATCCGATGAAATTTCTGTGTTTCATCGTCAATAAGAAGATGCAAGGTATACAGTAAACCTGAAGTGAAGCATTCGAATCTTAAACTGGACTCACAGGAGAGGTTCATATCATAGAAAGAGAGAGTGACAGTCCTCTTTTACTTAAGTCGGCATTGTGCCTTTTGTATTGAATTCGATTGCAATTTCTGTGTTTCATCGTCAATCAGAAGGTCAAGGGATACAGTAAACCTGAAGTGAAGCATCGGAATCTAAACTGGGCTCACAGGAAATGTTCAAATCATAGAAAGGGAGAGTGTCAGTCCTCTTGTACTTAAGTCGGCATTGTGCCTTTTGTATTAAATTCGGATGCAATATCTGTGTGTCATCGTCATTAAGAAGGTCCAAGGGATACAGTAAACTTGAAGTGAAGCATTGGAAACTAAAACTGGACTAACAGGAGGGGTTCAAATCATAGCTAGGTAGGGTGTCAGTCCTCTTATACTTAAGTCAGAATTGTGTCGTTTGAATTTATTACGATGCAATTTCTGTGTTTCATCGTCAGTAAGATGGTGCAAGGTATACAGTAAACTTGAAGTGAAGCGTCGAAATCTAAAAATGGACTAACAGGAGAGTTTCAAATCATAGAGAGTTTGAGTGTCAGTCCTCTTGTACTTAAGTCGGCATTGTGCCTTTTGAATTTAAATCCGATGAAATTTCTGTGTTTCATCGTCAATAAGAAGATGCAAGGTATACAGTATACCTTAAGTGTGAATCGGAATCCAAAACTGGACTCACAGGAGAGGTTCAAATCATAGAGGGTTAGAGTGTCAGTCCTCTTGTACTTAAGTCGGCTTTGTGCCTTTTGAATTTAATTCCGATGCAATTTATGTGTTTCATCGTCAATAACATGGTGCAGGGTATACAGTAAACCTGAAGTGAAGCTTTGGAATCTAAAACTGGACTCACAGGAGAGGTTCAAATCACAGAAAGTGAGAGTGTCAGTCCTCTTGTACTTATGTCGGCATTGTGCCTTTTGTATTAAATTCGGATGCAATTTCTGTATTTCATCGTCTATAAGAAGGTCCAAGGGATACATTAAACCTGAAGTGAAGCATTGGAATCTAAAACTGGACTCACAGGAGAGGTTCAAAACGTAGAAAGTGATAGTGTCAGTCCTCTTGTACTGAAGTCGGCATTGTGCCTTTTGTATTAAATTCCGATGCAATTTCGGTGTTTCATCGTCAATTAGAAGGTCCAAGGGATACAGTAAACCGGAAGTGAAGCATCGGAATCTAAAACTGGACTCACAGGAGAGGTTTAAATCATATATAGTTAGAGTGTTAGTCCTCTTGTACTTATGTCGGCATTGTGCCTTTTGAATTTAATTGCGATGCAATTTCTGTGTTTCATCGTCAATAAGAAAGTCTAAGGTATACAGTATACCTGAAGTGAAGCATCGGAATCGAAAACTGGACTCACAGGAGAGGTTCAAATCATAGAAAGGGGGAGTGTCAGTCCTCTTGTACTTAAGTCGGCATTGTGCCTTTTGTATTAAATTCGGATGCAATATCTGTGTGTCATCGTTAATAAGAAGGTCCAAGGGATACAGTAAATATGAAGGGAAGCATCGGGATCTTAAACTGGACTCACAGGAGAGTTTCAAATCATAGAAAGTAAGAGTGTCAGTCCTCTTGTACTTAAGTCTGCATTGTGCCTCTTGTATTATATTAGGATGCTAATTCCGTGTTTCATCGTCAATAAGAAGGTCCAAGGGATACAGTAAACCTGAAGTGAAGCATCGGAATCTAAAACTTAAATCACAGGAGAGGTTCATATCATAGAAAGTTAGTGTGTCAGTCCTCTTGTACTTAAGTCGGCATTGTGCGTTTTGTATTAAATTCGGATCTAACCTCTGTGTTTCATCGTCAATAGGAGGGTGCAAGGTTGACAGTAAACCTGAAGTGAAGCATCGGAATCTAAAACTGGACTGACAGGAGAGGTTCAAATCACAGAAAGTGAGAGTGTCAGTCCTCTTGTACTTAAGTCGTCATTGTGCCTTTTGAATTTAATTCGGATGCAATTTCTGTGTTTCATCGTCAATAAGATGGTCCAAGGGATACAGTAAACCTGAAGTGAAGAATCGGAATCTAAAACTGGACTCACAGAGGAGGTTCAAATCATAGAAAAATAGAGTGTCAGTCCTATTGTACTTATGTCGGCACTGTGCCTTTTGAATTTAATTCCCATGCAATTTCTGTGTTTCATCGTGAATAAGACGGTGCAAGGTATTAAGTTAACTTGACGTGAAGCATCGGAATCTAAAACTGGACTCACAGGAGAGGTTCATATCATAGAAAGAGAAAGTGAGAGTCCTCTTTTACTTAAGTCGGCATTGTGCCTTTTGTATTGAATTCGATTGCAATTTCTGGGTTTCATCGTCAATAAGAAGGTCAAGGGATACAGTAAACCTGAAGTGAAGCATCGGAATCTAAAACTGGACTCACAGGAGAGGTCCAAATCATAGAAAGGGAGAGTGTCAGTCCTCTTGTACTTAAGTCGGCATTGTGCCTTTTGTATTAATTTGGGATCCAATTTCTGTGTTTCATCGTCAATAAGAAGGTGCAAGGTATACAGTAAACCTGAAGGGAAGCATCGGAATCTAAAACTGGACTTACAGGAGAGTTTCAAATCATAGAAAACGAGACTGTCAGTCCTCTTGCACTTAAGTCGGCATTGTGCCTTTTGTATGAAATTCGGATGCAATATCTGTGTGTCATCGTCAATAAGAAGGTCCAACGGATACAGTAAACTTGAAGTGAAGCATTGGAATCTAAAACTGGTCTAACAGGAGGGATTCAAATCATAGATAGGTAGGGTGTCAGTCCTCTTATACTTAAGTCAGCATTGTGTCGTTTGAATTTAATTCCGATGCAATTTCTGTGTTTCATCGTCAGTAAGATGGTGCAAGGTATACAGTAAACTAGAAGTGAAGCGTCGAAATCTAAAACTGGACTCACAGGAGAGTTTCAAATCATAGAGAGTTTGAGTGTCAGTCGTCTTGTACTTAAGTCGGCATTGTGCCTTTTGAATTTCATTCCGATGCAATTTCTGTGTTTCATCGTCAATAGGAGGGCGCAAGGTAAACGGTAAACCTGAAGTGAAGCATCGGAATCTAAAACTGGACTGACAGGAGACGTTCAAATCACAGAATGTGAGAGTGTCAGTCCTCTTTTACTGAAGTCGGTATTGTGCCTATTGTATTAAATTCGGATGCAATTTCTGTGTTTCATCGTCAATAAGAAGGTCCAAGGAATACAGTAAACCAGAAGTGAAGCATCGGAATCTAAATCTGGACTCACTGGAGAGGTTCAAATCAAAGAAAGTTAGAGTGTCAGTCCTCTTGTACTAAAGTCGCCATTGTGCCTTTTGTATTAAATTCGGATGCAAACTCTGTGTTTCATCGTCAATAAGAAGGTCCAAGGGATACAGTAAACCTGAAGTGAAGCATCGGAATCTAAAACTGGACTCACAGGAGAGGTTCAAACATAGACAGAGTGTCAGACCTCTTGTACTTAAGTCGGCATTGTGCCTTTTGTATTAAATTCGGATGCAATTTCTGTGTCTCATCGTCAATAAGAAGGTCCAAGGTATACAGTAAACCTGAAGTGAATCATCGGAATCTAAAACTGGACGCACAGGAGAGGTTCAAATCACAGATAGTGAGAGTGTCAGTTCTCTTTAACTTGAGTCGGCATTGTGCCTTTTGTATTACATTCGGATGCAATTTCTGTGTTTCATCGTCAATAAGAAGGTCCAAGGGATACAGTGAACCTGAAGTGAAGCATCGGAATCTAAAACTGAACTCACAGGAGACGTTCAAATCATAGAAAGTTAGAGTGTCAGTCCTCTTGTTCTTATGTCGGCATTGTGCCTTTTGAATTTAATTCCGATGCAATTTCTGTGTTTATCGTCAATAAGACGGTGCAAGGTATTAAGTAAACTTGAAGTGAAGCATTGGAATCTAAAACTGGACTCACAGGAGAGGTTCATATCATAGAAAGAGAGAGTGACAGTCCTCTTTTACTTAAGTCGGCATTGTGCCTTTTGTATTGAATTCGATTGCAATTTCTGTGTTTCATCGTCAATAAGAAGGTCAAGGGATACAGTAAACCTGAAGTGAAGCATCGGAATCTAAAACTGGGCTCACAGGAGAGGTTCAAATCATAGAAAGGGAGAGTGTCAGTCCTCTTGTACTTAAGTCGGCATTGTGCCTTTTGTATTAAATTCGGATGCAATATCTGTGTGTCATCGTCAATAAGAAGGTCCAAGGGATACAGTAAACTTGAAGTGAAGCATTGGAATCTAAAACTGGACTAACAGGAGGGGTTCAAATCATAGCTAGGTAGGGTGTCAGTCCCCTTATACTTAAGTCAGAATTGTGTCGTTTGAATTTATTCCGATGCAATTTCTGTGTTTCATCGTCAGTAAGATGGTGCAAGGTATACAGTAAACTTGAAGTGAAGCGTCGAAATCTAAAAATGGACTAACAGGAGAGTTTCAAATCATAGAGAGTTTGAGTATCAGTCCTCTTGTACTTAAGTCGGCATTGTGCGTTTTGAATTTAAATCCGATGAAATTTCTGTGTTTCATCGTCAATAAGAAGATGCAAGGTATACAGTAAACCTAAAGTGAAGCATTCGAATCTTAAACTGGACTCACAGGAGGGGTTCAAATCATAGAAATGGAGAGTGTCAGTCCTTTTTTACATAAGTCGGCATTGTGCCTTTTGTATTAAATTCGGATGCAAATTCTGTATTTCATCGTCAATAAGAAGGTCCAAGGGATACAGTAAACCAGGAGTGATGCAACGGAATCTAGAACTGGACTCACCCGAGAGGTTCAAATCATACATAGTTAGAGTGTCAGTCCTCTTGTACATAAGTCGTCATTGTGTCTTTTGAATTTAATTCGGATGCAATTTCTGTGTTTCATCGTCAATAAGTAGCTGCAAGGTATACAGTATACCTTAAGTGTGAATCGGAATCCAAAACTGGACTCACAGGAGAGGTTCAAATCATAGAGAGTTAGAGTGTCAGTCCTCTTGTACTTAAGTCGGCATTGTGCCTTTTGAATTTAATTCCGATGCAATTTCTTTGTTTCATCGTCAATAAGAAGGTGCAAGCTATACAGTAAATCTGAAGTGAAGCATCGGAATCTAAAACTGGACTCACAGGAGAGGTTCGAATCATAGATATTTGGAGGGTCATTGCTCTTGTACTTAAGTCGGCTTTGTGCCTTTTGTATTTAATTCCGATGCAATTTATGTGTTTCATCGTCAATAACATGGTGCAAGGTATACAGTAAACCTGAAGTGAAGCTTTGGAATCTAAAACTGGACTCACAGGAGAGGTTCAAATCACAGAAAGTGAGAGTGTCAGTCCTCTTGTACTTATGTCGGCATTGTGCGTTTTGTATTAAATTCGGATGCAATTTCTGTATTTCATCGTCTATAAGAAGGTCCAAGGGATACATTAAACCTGAAGTGAAGCATTGGAATCTAAAACTGGACTCACAGGAGAGGTTCAAATCGTAGAAAGTGATAGTGTCAGTCCTCTTGTACTGAAGTCGGCATTGTGCCTTTTGTATTAAATTCCGATGCAATTTCGGTGTTTCATCGTCAATTAGAAGGTCCAAGGGATACAGTAAACCGGAAGTGAAGCATTGGAATCTAAAACTGGACTAACAGGAGGGGTTCAAATCATAGATAGGTAGGGTGTCAGTCCTCTTATACTTAAGTCGGCATTGTGTCGTTTGAATATAATTCCAATGCAGTTTCTGTGTTTCATTGTCAGTAAGAAGGTGCAAGGTATACAGTAAACCTGAAGTGAAGCATTCGAATCTAAAACTGGACTCACAGGAGAGGTTCAAATCATAGAAAACGAGAGTGCCAGTCCTCTTTTACTTAAGTCGTCATTGTGCCTTTTTAATTTCATTCAGATGCAATTTCTGTGTTCCATCGTCAATAGGAGGGTGCAAGGTAGACAGTAAACCTGAAGTGAAGCATCGGAATCTAAAACTGGACTGACAGGAGAGGTTCAAATCACAGAAAGTGAGAGTGTCAGTCCTCTTTTACTTAAGTCGGCATTGTGCCTTTTGCATTAAATTCGGATGCAATTTCTGTGTTTCATCGTCATTAAGAAGGTCCAGGGAATACAGTAAACCTGAAGTGAAGCATCGGAATCTAAATCTGGACGCACAGGAGAGTTTCAAATCAAAGAAAGTGAGAGTATCAGTTCTCTTTTACTTAAGTCGGCATTGTGCCTTTTGTATTACATCGGATGCAATTTCTGTGTTTCATCGTCAATAAGAAGGTCCAAGGGTTACAGTGAACCTGAAGTGAAGCATCGGAATCTAAAACTGGACTCACAGGAGAAGTTCAAATCAAAGAAAGTTAGAATGTCAGTCCTCTTGTACTTAAGTCGGCATTGTGCCTTTTGAATTTAATTCCGATGCAACTTCTGTGCTTCATCGTCAATACGACGGTGCAAGGTATTAAGTAAACTTGAAGTGAAGCATCGGAATCTAAACCTGCACTCACAGGAGAGGTTCATATCATAGAAAGATAGAGTGACAGTCCTCTTTTACTTAAGTCGGCATTGTGCCTTTTGTATTGAATTCGATTGCAATTTCTGTGTTTCATCGTCAATAAGAAGGTCAAGGGATACAGTAAACCTGAAGTTAAGCATCGGAATCTAAAACTGGACTCACAGGAGAGGTTCAAATCATAGAAAGGGAGAGTGTCAGTCCTCTTGTACTTAAGTCGGCATTGTGCCTTTTGTATTAAATTCGGATGCAATTTCTGTGTTTCATCGTCAATAAGAAGGTCCAAGGGATACAGTAAACTTGAAGTGAAGCATTGGAATCTAAAACTGGACTAACAGGAGGGGTTCAAATCATAGATAGGTAGGGTGTCAGTCCACTTATACTTAAGTCAGCATTGTGTCGTTTGAATTTAATTCCGATGCAATTTCTATGTTTCATCGTCAGTAAGATGGTGCAAGGTATACAGTACACTTGAAGTGATACGTCGAACTCTAAAACTGGACTCACAGGAGAGTTTCAAATCATAGAGAGTTTGAGTGTCAGTCCTCTTGTACTTAAGTCGGCATTGTGCCTTTTGAATTTCATTCCGATGCAATTTCTGTGTTTCATCGTCAATAGGAGGGTGCAAGGTAGACAGTAAACCTGAAGTGATGCATCGGAATCTAAAACTGGACTCACAGGAGAGGTTCAAATCATAGAAAGAGAGAGTGTCAGTCCTCTTGTACACAAGTCGTCATTGTGTCTTTTGAATATAATTTGGATGCAATTTCTGTGTTTCATCGTCAATAAGAAGCTGCAAGGTATACGGTAGACCTAAAGTGAGCATCGGAATCCAAAACTGGACTCACAGGAGAGGTTCAAATCATAGAGAGTTAGAGTGTCAGTCCTCTTGTACTTAAGTCGGCATTGTGATTTTGAATTTAATTCCGATGCAATTTCTTTGTTTCATCGTCAATAAGAAGGTGCAAGGTGTACAGTGAATCTGAAGTGAAGCATCGGAATTTAAAACTGGACTCACAGGAGAGGTTTGAATCATAGAAATTTGGAGATTCAGTCCTCTTGTATTAAGTCGGCATTGTGCCTTTTGTATTTAATTCCGATGCAATTTATGTGTTTCATCGTCAATATAAAGGTGCAAGGTATACAGTAAACCTAAAGTGAAGCTTTGGAATCTAAAACTGGACTCACAGGAGAGGTTCAAATCACAGAAAGTGAAAGTGTCAGTCCTCTTTTACTTAAGTCGTCATTGTGCCTTTTGTAACAAATTCGGATGCAATTTCTGTGTTTCATTGTAATAAGAAGGGCCAAGCGATGCAGTAAACCTGAAGAGAAGCATCGGAGTCTAAAACTGGACTCACAGGAGAGGTTCAAATCACAGAAAGTTAGAGTGTCAGTCCTCTTGTACTTAAGTCGGCGTTGTGCCTTTTGTATTAAATTCCGATGCAAACTCTGTGTTTCAACGTCAATAAGAAGGTCCAAGGTATACAGTAAACCTGAAGTGAAGCATTGGAATCCAAAACTGGACTCACAGGAGAGGTTCAAATCATAGAAAGTGGGAGTGTCAGTCCTCTTTTACTTAAGTCGGCATTGTGCCTTTTGTATTAAATTCCGATGCAATTTCTGTGTTTCATCGTCAATAAGAAGGTGCAAGGTATGCAGTAAACCTGATGTGAAGCATCGGAATCTAAACTGGACTCAAAGGAAAGGTTCAAATCATAGAAAGAGAGAGTGTCAGTCCTCTTGTACTTAAGTCGGCATTGTGCATTTTGTATTAAATTCGGATGCAATTTCTGTATTTCATCGTCAATAAGAAGGTCCAAGGGATACAATAAACCTGAAGTGAAGCATTGGAATCTAAAACTGGACTAACAGGAGAGGTTCAAATCGTAGAAAGTGATAGTGTCAGTCCTCTTGTACTGAAGTCGGCATTGTGCCTTTTGTATTAAATTCCGATGCAATTTCGGTTTTTCATCGTCAATTAGAAGGTCCAAGGGATACAGTAAACCGGAAGTGAAGCATCGGAATCTTAATCTGGACTCACAGGAGAGGTTCAAATCATAGAAAGTTAGAGTGTCAGTCCTCTTGTACTGAAGTCGTCATTGTGCCTTTTGTATTAAATTCGGATGCAAACTCTGTGTTTCATCGTCAAGAAGAAGGTCCAAGGGATACAGTAAACCTGAAGTTAAGCATCGGAATCTAAAACTGGACTCACAGGAGAGGTTCAAAACATAGACAGTTAGAGTGTTAGTCCTCTTTTACTTAAGTCGGCGTTGTGCCTTTTGTATTAAATTCCGATGCAATTTCTGTGTTTCAACGTCAATAAGAAGGTGCAAGGTATGCAGTAAACCTGAAGTGAAGCATCGGAATCTAAACTGGACTCAAAGGAAAGGTTCAAATCATAGAAAGAGAGAGTGTCAGTCCTCTTTTACTTAAGTCGGCATTGTGCATTTTGTATTAAACTCGGATGCAAATTCTGTGTCTCATGGACAATAAGAAGGCCCAAGGTATACAGTAAACCTGAAGTGAAGCATCGGAATCTAAAACTGGACTCAAAGGGGAGGTTCAAATCACAGAAAGTGAGTGTGTCAGTCCTCTTTTACTTAAGTCGGCATTGTGATTTTTGTATTAAATTCGGATGCAATTTCTGTGTTTCAGCGTCAATAAGAAGGTCCAAGGGATACAGTAAACCTGAAGTGAAGCATCGGAATCTAAAACTGGACTCACAGGAGAGGTTCAAATAATAGAAAGTTGAATGTCAGTCCTCTTGTACCTAAGTCGGCATTGTGCCTTTTGAATTTAATTCCGATGCAATTTCTGTGTTTCATCGTCAATAAGATGGTCCAAGGGATAGAGTAAACCTGAAGTGAAGCATCGGAAACTGAAACTGGACTCACAGGGGAGGTTCAAATCATAGAAAAATAGTGTGTCAGTCCTCCTGTACTTAAGTCCGCATTGTGCCTTTTGAATTTAATCCGATGCAATTTCAGTGTTTCATCGTCAATAAGTTGGTGCAAGGTATACAGTAAACTTGAAATGAAGCATCGGAATCTAAAACTGGAATCACAGGAGTGGTTCAAACAATAGAAAGTGAGAGTGTCAGTCCTCTAGTACCTAAGCCGGCATTGTGCCTTTTGTATTAAATTCGGATGCAATTTCTTTGTTTCATCGACAATAAGAAGGTCCAAGGGATACAGTAAACCTGAAGTGAAGCATCGGAATCTAAAAGGGGTCCACAGGAGAGGTTCATATCATAGAAAGTGAGAGTGTCAGTCCTCTTGTACTTAAGTCGGCATTGTGCCTTTTGTATAAAATTCCGATGCAACTTCTGTGTTTCATCGTCAATAAGAAAGTGCAAGGAATACAGTAAACCTAAAGTGAAGCATCGGAATCTAAAACTGGACTTACAGGAGAGGTTCATATTATTGAAAATGAGAGTGACAGTCCTCTTTTACTTAATTCGGCATTGTGCCTTTTGTATTAAATTCGGATGCAATTTCTGAGTTTCATCATCAACAAGAAGGTCCAAGGGATACAGTAAACCTGAAGTGAGGCCTTGGAATCTAAAACTGGACTAACAAGAGGGGTTCAAATCATAGTTAGTTAGGGTGTCAGTCCTCTTGTACTTAAGTCAGCATTGTGTCGTTTGAATTTAATTCCGATGCAATTTCTGTGTTTCTTCGTCAACAAGATGGTGCAAGGTATACAGTAAACTTGAAGTGAAGCATCGGAATATAAAACTGGACTCACAGGAGAGTTTCAAATCATAGAGAGTTGTAGTGTCAGTCCTCTTGTACTTAAGTCGGCATTGTGCCATTTGAATTTAATTCCGATGCAATTTCTGTGTTTCATCGTCAATAAGAAGGTGCAAGGTATACACTAAACATGAAGTGAAGCTTTGGAATCTAAAACTGGACCCACAGG